>NC_072794.1:94696002-95321002 GCF_028583425.1 Eublepharis macularius | reverse complement strand
ATAATCTTTCATTATTCTCAAAGAAAAAACACTGAAAATATAATTTTGCATATGTGCAAAGAAAATGTTTAGAGATCCTACCTATTGCAAGACCAGGAATCCAGCTCTGGAAGGAAAGTTTGAGGAACAGGGATTTTAGAGCATTGCTCAAATATAGAGCTCAAGCACCATCTGCTGTCTGTGATGTGAATTATCAGCCCTTTGCAAAATGAGGCTGCTAACTGGCTTGAAGATAAGGCATCTCTACCTTCTCAAGAGTTTACCTGGATTGATAGGGGTGAAATTTGAAAAGAGAGTAAGGCAATCTAGGTTTGCCAGTTTCAAGCTAGCTTGGGTGCCTTTTCTTAAGTACGCTAACAATGCAATCCTAAGCAGAGTTATTCCAGTCTAAGTCTATTGATTTCAATAGGCTTAGACTGGCATAACTCTGTTTAGGATTGTACTGTAAGTGGCTTCAAAAAATTTTCAAAGTATTGGCTAGACTGCAATGACAATGAATTATGTTTCTTTTCTCTTTCTTGGGTTGCCAGTTTTTGAAATCAAAATGTCTAGTACTTGTTTGAGATCCGAGATTCGAGCCTGAGGCAGGTCTTGGGGAGAGGGAGAGGCAAAGTCTAATATGTTTTGATGGGTGAAGCCTAGCTATTTTGGCCAGTCTAAAGAGGAGCTACAGGGTACTGGGAGGTCTAGGGAGAATTTGTAGTGGACCTGGATGTGGAGCCCAAGACAAGACCTGCCTATCTAAGGTCCAGTTAAAAGGCTACACTGGACATCAGTGGTTACCCCCCTCCCCAGCAGTCTGCATGCCCAACGCCTTAGAGGTGATCACCATCAGTTGATAGATATATCTTATAGGAGGTTTAGTTTAATTTGGTGAGTTGTAGAGAAGGGTGTTCCAGTTAGTTTTTGCATCCATTTTGCACTTTTACTGTACAAATGTTTCCAGTATTCATAATACAAATCTCAAAGGAAATTCTAGGGAAGTAAGTGTGACTTCTAAAATTATCCTTTTAATTCCATGTCAGAAAGGATATTAGTATTATTTGAATTAAGAATTAGAAGTATTGTTATCATATTAGAAAGTTATGTTGGGGGGAAATTCCATTTTAATTAATATTGAAATAATATAAAAAGACAATGATGCTTTTTCTGAAATTACAAATGAAATTAAAACAATTTTTGAATACCTGCAAGCAGCAGGATCTAGAAGGAAGAGGAAGTATGCCCCAGCTGGTCCACAGTGCATCAGCCCTTTAAAGAGCTGCTGTTTCAGTGAGTGTAGATCTGGACTTTGGAGGCCAGGTCTACCATCCATTCATTTCAATAAGGAGTGGGAGACTCAAAGACTTAAAGGTCACTGTAGTTCAACAGAAACCTTTCAAAAACAAAATCCAACGGGAAGCTGCTGAATTGGAATTCATGTGTAAATTTGACTCTGTCAAGCTGGGACTGAATAGGGACTATGAACAGTTATCTCATTATCAAAAGTAACTGATTTCCTTTACAGAAGCAAACTGATCTCCATATCAGAAGGAGCTGTTTGCATCTACTCCGCCCTCCCCTCTCCTCCTCTATATCTGACCAGTTTCTTTTGGCCCTCCATGCATCTGACGAAGAGAACTGTGATTCTCAAAAGCTTATGCTACAATAAAATTGGTTAGTCTTAAAGGTGCTACTGGTCTCTTTTTGATTTTGCAGGAGAGTTTAAAGCTTTAGAGAGTTTGCTACGACTCTGTTAGAGAGCTCTCTCTCTCATTCCTCCCTCCCTGCCTCTGCTGACTGGAAGTGGGAGCAGCTGGTCTATGATGCACTGGTCCTCCAAACACATTTCAAAATTTAAAAGGTATATTATTTTCCATTGATGGTAGACCTGACTGCTGGATTCTGGAGGGTTGGTCTACTGCCCATATAAAAATAATGGATAGTAGACCAGGCCTCCAGATGAAGCCAGGTATACTGCTCTTTGAAATGGTTGTTCTTTCAAGTTTAAAGGGAAGGTGTGCTGCTTGCGAAAGAGCAGAAAGCTGTTCTGTATCCAGTTACAGATATGTCTGATATTTACTGGGAGTGAAATGGGAAATATCAGGAGTGCCTTTTTGCAGCATCAGATATTGCCAACCCAAAGCCAGAAATATCAGGCATTTTATTAGATAAGCAATATCTGATTGCACACCCCTGGAAAGAAGTCCATGAACAATGAAGATTAGGGGCTGCTGTAATCTCTTGACAATTTTCACTTCCACTTCCACTTACAATCTCTACCATTTTAGAACTTCTGATGTTTTCATTACTCCATTGAAAGCTCTTAAACAATCCTAAGCAAAATGCCCAAAGTTTTCTTGTGATCACTCAGTGTTCAAAGGCGATGCATTAGAGTGTTTATAGTCTCCATTCCCCCTTTCTCTGCTCTCTCTGTGTCTGTGTGCATGCACAAACTTCACTCTGCCTCCTGCGTCAGCCATTATGTAGTAGTGCCTTTCCCCCTGCCCCCCAAATTTAAAGTGTCTACAGTTTCAAAAAAAGCTGAAGATCCCTATATTTTAAGAACATAGAAGTAGATTGGAAGCTTCCATGAATCTTAGCAGAAGTAAATTACAAGGACCTAATTGCTATCTCTGGACAAAATTTTCAGATTCTTAGAGATTAAGTATCAGTTGTGTTCACAGATTTTGAAATGCCATAGTGAATTTATTGCTCGGGTATAACGTGCAGTCTGGACATGCTCTTAGAAGGGAGGTACTGACCTGGCAATAACTCCTGGAGTTACTAAAATATAAAGTATCAGCCTGAACTGTGCTCCTGTGAGAATAATAGTCTCGTTTAATCAGAATAAACAATACTTTATAGTTTTAGGTGGATAACCATGTTGGTCTGTAGTAGAAGAGCAAGATTCAGGTCCAGTAGAACCTTAAAGACCAACTAGATTTATAGGGTATGAGCTTTTGGGAGTCAGAGCTCCCTTCATCAGATATCACTTTCACTTAACAATCTACCATTTTAAAGCATTTGATGTTTTCATTATTGCAAGGTTTTAAAACAATCCTAAATAAAATGCGCAGAGTTTTCTTGTGATAACTCAGTGTTAAAAGGCGATACATTGCATCTGATGAAGGAAGCTTTGACTCTCAAAACCTCATACCTCAGAAATCTAGTTGATCTTTATGGTGCTACTGGACCTGAACACTTTATAGTTTGTGCCAGCTTTTAAGGAGGCCCTTCATGAGTGGAGAAAAGTAGAATGTAAATGAAATGTTTGTTTCCATTGCACAATTTTGACTACACATTAACTGATTTGCCATGATAGTCACTATTTAACGTTCAGCTGGTGTAGCTGAGTTACAATTCTATGCAACTGCATTTAATGTGAATGTTAAAGCATGAAGTATGAGAAAGAGTGTGTGTACATGTTTAAGTGGCTAAAAACATATTCTAGCTGTTGTTTTACACAGCTGAATGACAATAGCTCTATTGGCAATTGTGAGCGATTACTACATTATCTGCACTCAGAGGAAGTCATTGTTTTGAATGCTAAGGGAATTAATGATACATAAAACTATGTTGTTATTGGCTGCATTCATCAGCAGACATGTTTGACCCAGCATCACTGCTCTGTGATTACTCCAACCGCCCCCTTCAAAAAAGAGCAAGAGGTAGGGGAGAGATGGTTTATTGCTGAAGATTTACATACATTTACATTCAGAAAGGTTGATTATATTTTAGAACACTTATCTCTTGCCTTACAGCCTTTAAAATAGGAAGCTTTTTACTACTATAGGGGAAAGGTAGCTCTGATCTGGGCCTCTAATTATGGAGCTGAGAGAGATGCAAACAGCAGGTTGTCCAGAGTTAGCTGACCCTGGGATGCTGGCTGACAGGGGTACCTGGCTGATACCATCTCACGTTCAGAGTAGTTTTCCAATAACAGTATAAGGCATAAAAAACAAAAGTTGAGTGGCACCTTAGAGATAAACACCACTTATTTAAAATATTGTTTTATTTTGCTACCATAGACTAATACAGCTACCCCTTTGCACTCAATATAAGGTATAATCATACAAAATTAATTTACTTGGAACTTCTCTAGGGGAGAGGAATGTGTAAGTTGTCCCACTGAGACTATAATACCATCATCTAAGCAGTTTTTCAACAGCTTGGTCTACCTAAGTCTCGGCTCTCAGGGCAAGTTGGAATGGCTGGTGCTTCAAGGTTGTCCACTAAATATGCTGCCATGTCCAAATAATGTCTTGGGGTCCTTGATCACCTGCTGGTTTGGTTTGTGGTTTGTTTGCCAGTTTCAAACAGCCCAACTAGTGTGCAAATGAACAGTTTGATTGTGGTAGGTTTGACTGTTCATTGTGGCTAAGTTCTCAGCATCTTTGCTTCCACATAACACTGTCTTCAATGAACTTGGAATGGATGCAGAAAGTTGAATAAGAACTTCCAGCATAAGGAGATGGCACAGTGGTGGCTGTTTTGGAGCTACTTTCATTAAAAATATCTATGTTGATTTTCATTAAAGATATCTATGTTGATTTTGGTTCTATAACTAGTACAGGCATTTGCACAGTTCCTGAGTGACTTGCTGATAGACTGTGCATCATGTTTGGGAACACCCTAAAATCAGCTATTTCTCATGGACTTAGATTATTATTTTTAAGGGGGGGATTTAGCAGCCACTTTCCAGGTCACATTGCTGGGTAATTAATTGCCTGATGTAATAAGTATTAATGATTGTCTGGAGCAGGCTCCTCCTGCCCTGGACTGGGCGTGCACGCTGGCCTCCCTGCTGCCTGCGGAGCTTCCCCCCCACCCGCGGAACTTCCCCCCCACTCCCGTGCACCCCACACCCCCCCAACACCCCCCGGGGACCCCCTACCTGCGGGGAGCATGGGCGGGGCGCACGGCGACCTGGGCCGAAATGAGGAAGCCCTCACCCGCACCGCCGCCACCGCCAACGGAGCCGCACGGTCCGGCGCAGACGGCCGCTGTGCCGAGGGAAGCCGCTCCGACGAGGGGAAGGGCCGCGGCCCGGGAAACGCCGACGCGGCCATCCGTGCCGCCCAGGGAGGGGGCGCAGGGGCGGGCCTGGCCAGCAGCAGGGTGAGGGGGCGGGACGGAGAGCCAGCCACGCCATCCCCTGACTGGCTGGACGGCTCCTGGGAGGGCTCGCCGGTGTGAGCCACGGGCAGGGGTTGGCGCACGGTCAGCGCCGGCGGGCCATCAGCGGGGAAGGGGAGACAGCTGGCGAGACAAGGAAGAAGGGAGGAGGGAGGATGATGGACAGGCACGGTGACCAAAGGGAACGGGGGGAAACCGAGGGAGAGCAGAGGGTGGAGGTGGCACGCACAGGGATTGGTGACGGGTCCAGGGGCGGGGAGGAGAGCCGCTATAAAGGGGGAGGTCCCGATGACGCCAAGGAGGAGTAGCTGACTGAGAGGTGGCACAGAGAGAGGGAAGGAGAAGTTCTCGGAGACAGCTGGCTGGAGACAGAGGCTGCTGGAGCAGCCACGGTCCCAGCCCAGTCTGAGGCAGAGGGAACTCACCCCTCCCCCTGGAGGCAAAGGAAGGGACGGTGGAGCACGAGGAGGGCACGGTCGGGGGCGGGGCGGGGCCTCACAAACTGGTGGAGAATGCCGGCACCGGCAGCCCCGTGAGGCACCTGCTTCTGCACCTACCCACCCCCGCGGGCTGGAGCAGCTCCCGTATACGCCTGGCAGTGCTGCAGAAGCCAAGCGAAGAGACACCCCCGGCCGGCCCCGCCATGGATCTCACCCAGTTCGGGCAGTGGCTCACGGAGCATCAGGGCCAGCTGCTGAAGGAGGTGGCCCAGCAGCAGCTGGACGCCCAGGCCGCCCTCGCCCGCCAGCAGCAGGATGCTCAGGCGGCCCTGATCCGGGGACTCCAACAGACCCTGGCCCAGGTGGGGGCCGGTTCCGGTGGGGGCGGGGGAGGCGCCAACCCCCGCCCGCCCTTTCACCTCGCCAAGTTAGGGCCAGAAGACGACGTGGACGCCTTTTTGGAGGCCTTCGAACGCACGGCGGAGGCAGCGGGCTGGTTGCAGGCCCAGTGGGCCTTCATCATTGGCCCTTACTTGACCAGAGAGGCCCAAGCCGCCCTGAAGGCCCTCCCCAAGGCCAAGAGTGCCAACTACGTCAAGCTCAAAGAGGCGGTCCTCGATCGCTATGAGATAACGCCGGAAACCTACCGCCAGAGGTTTCGGGCCATCACCTTCCAAAAGTCAGACCGCCCCCTCACGCTGGTAACCACCCTCCAAGATACGGTGTACCGATGGCTAAGGCCCACCACCGACGAGGGGCGGAGGATCGTGGACCAGGTGGTCCTCGAGCAGCTGCTGCAGGTGATTCCCGCCCGAGCCAGAAACTGGGTGGCCTACAATAAGCCTGGCACCCTGAAGGAGGCCACCACCCTCTGGGAAAACGTGATGGCCGTGGAGGCTCGAGACCCCCCGAAGGCAGAAGCTCGCCCGTGTGGCGAAGGGGGCCAAGGTCCCGGTGGGAACGGTGGCCGGGCCCGGTCCGGGCCTCGCCCCCCCACCCCGCTCAACCCCGGTCGGTCAGCAGCAGGGCCTCCCCAGGGACCCCGGTGGACCTTCCCTCCACCCACCACCCCACCCACCAAGCCGGCCGGAGCGAGCCGGGACCCCCGGTGACAAGGGGCCCTGCTTCACCTGTGGGCAGCGCGGGCACTGGAAGAGGGAGTGCCCCCTTATGGAGTGCGACTTGGGTTGGGACACCGCCCTGCCAACCACCGCCCAGTCCTCCAGGCCGCCGCCCATGCTGATCCTGGTGTCACTGGCCGGGAGGCGATTGACCGCCTTGCTCAATAGCGGGAGTTCGGTGTCTATGGTCAGGACCCACCTCCTGCCGCCGACCTGCCCGTGGTCCGCCAAGCCACCATTGCCTGTGTGCATCACCATATCGAGGAGTGCCCAGTGGTCCAGGTGCCCGTGACCTACCGTGGCCAAACCCATGAGACGCACCTGGCTCGAGTGAACGCCCTGCCCTACCCCATCCTCTTGGGGAGGGATGCCCCCCACTTCCGGCTGGCCATGCGGACCGCCCTTCTCCCGGAGCAGGTGGACAGCGATGAGACACTGGCCGGAGCGACTGTGAGCGACCCATCGGAACCAGACGAGGGAGAGGGGGCAGAAGGGGCCTTGATGCAGCTACTCCAGGGATGGAACAGGGAGCCCCGGTTCGCCGCTGCCCAGGTGAAGGACCCCTCATTGGAGAGCTTGCGACGGGCGCCCGCAGTAAGTGACAGGCGAGTCTTAGATCCCCGCTGAGCCAACCAGTGGCCGCGGGTCATCCAGGAGGGGGACCGTTGGTATCGCCTGGTGAAGGAGAGAGGCAGGGAGGTCCGTCAACTCCTAGTCCCCACCGCCTTCTGACCGGAGTTCTTAAAGGCCGCCCACGACCACCCGTGGGCCGGGCACCAGGGAGCCCGGGGCATGATCGCCCGGATTGAGGCCCACTTCTTCTGGCCGGGCTTAGTTAAGGAGGCCAAGCGCTATTGCCAAGCCTGCCCCCTGTGCCAGCGGCTGGTCAGCTGCCGTCCCACCAGAGCCCCCTTGGCTCCCCTGCCGGTCATCGAGGAACCCTTCTCCCGGGTGGCCATGGACTTCGTAGGACCTCTGCCCCGCACCCCCCGTGGGGCACGCTACCCTCCTGGTCCTGATGGACTATGCCACGCGGTACCTGGAGGCCGTCCCTCTCCGCGACATGAAGGCCCCAGGGGTAGCCCGGGCGCTGGTAAGGTTCTTCGCACAGGTGGGGCTACCCAGGGAACTGCTGTTGGATTGTGGGAAGCCCTTCACAGCCCAGATCACCCGACACCTATGCCGAACGCTGCATGTCCGACAGATCTTCACTAGCATCTACCACCCCCAGACCGACGGCCTGGTGGAGAGGTTCAACCAGACCCTGAAGACCATGCTCCATAAGATGGCCCACGACCGGCCCAAGCAGTGGAACCTGTATGTTGACCCCCCTATTGTTCACAGTACGCGAGACACCCCAGGCCTCCACGGGATTCGCCCCCTTTGAGCTCCTGTACGGCCGGCGCCCCCGCGGGATACTGGGGCTGGTAGAGGAGCAATGGGCCCCCCCGACCGCCTCGGAGGCCCACCCAGTCCCCACATACGTGCAGGAGCTCCGAGCGCGCCTTGAGGCCTGTCGGGCCGAGGCCCGGCAGAGGCTCCAGGCAGCCCAACAATCCCAGAAGGCTTACTACAACCAGGGAACAGCAGCCCGAAGATTCCAGGTCGGAGAAAAGGTCTTGGTCCACCACCAAGTCATGGGGCCGGGGCCGGGGGATCCCTGGCGAGGTCCCTATCGCATTACCAAAGTTCGAGGGCCTTGGTCCTACGAGGTCCAGTGCGGCGCGATGCCCCGGCAGCGGAAACGCCTCCATGTTAATGACTTGAAGGCCTGGCATGAGGCAGAGCCCCTCCAGTGCAGCCTGTCTCCCGAACCTCTCGAGCTCCCAGCCGGGGAGCTGCCTTGGACCCCGGCCGGACCCCCGGATGAGGAACCGGTCCTTGACCCCGCGCTCACGGGGGACCAGCGGGCCCAAGTGCGGCAGGTGCTCCAGGAGAACCCGGGCCTCTTCTCTTGGCAGCCGGGGCAGACCACGGTGATCTCCCATTCTGTCTCCACCCCGCTGGGGCAGGTGGCCCGCGCGCCCTGGAGGCTGCTACCTCTGAAGCGCTGGGAAATCGTGGCCCGGGAGGTAGACGACATGCTCCGCCTCGGGGTGATAGAGCCGTCCTGCACCGCCTGGCGGAGTCCTATCGTGCTAGTGGCCAAGCCAGATGGCTCCGTCCGCTTCTGCGTGGACTACCGCCAGGTCAACGCGATCGCAAGTTTTGATGCCTACCCTATGCCGTGGGCCGACGTGCTGATAGATCAGCTGGGAACCGCCCAGTACCTATCTGCCCTGGACCTCACAAAGGGGTACTGGCAGATCCCCATGGTGCCAGAAGACTGTGAGAAGACGGCCTTCGCCACCCTGCAGGGGTTATTCCAGTTCTGAGTCATGCCGTTTGGTCTCCACGGGGCCGCGGCGACCTTCCAGCGGCTCATCGACCACGTGTTGGCCCATTGCCAGGGATTCGCCTGGGCCTATATCAACGACATCATCATATTCAGCCCCGATTGGTCGTCCCACCTCCGGCACCTGGACATGGTGTTGAAAGCGTTGGCGGCAGCAGGCTTGCGAGCCAACCCGAGTAAGAGCCGGATCGGGTTCCGGGAGCTCACCTACCTCGGGTACCAAGTGGGGCATGGGGTGCTCCGCCCAGTGCCCGACAAGGTGACCACGCTAGAACAAAGCCCGCAACCCCGGACCAAGCGCCAGATGAGGCGCTTCCTGGGGCTGGTTGGCTACTACAGCAAATTCATCCCCCATTTTGCCAGCCAAGCCAGCCCCCTTTCCGACTGCCTGTGGAAGGACCAGCCCTCCACAATCCAATGGCGACCCGAGCGAGTACAAGCCTTCGAGGCTCTGCACAAAGCCTTATCCGCGGCCCCCGTCCTCAGGAACCCCTAGGGTGGTGGATTTTTTTTTGAATGAGTGTGTGTGGCAAGATTGAGGAGGCGGTAGTTGTTTTGATTAGAATATAGACAGACACCACACGCAGCGGAAACATCCATTCTGAATAAAAATCAGGTAGAAGTCTAGTGAAGTTCTTCAGAGCAATGTTGGAAAAACAGTGAAGGCATTACTTTACATACTGTTGGGGGTAGGTGGAATTGTGTGAGCTGTCCTTTTTCCTACTGACCAGGGTTCCTGATTGTACAGGGGCTTTCTGGCACGTGTAGTCTGTGTACAAACATTCAACTGAACATATGGAAGGTAGAAGTGGGGACAGTTTGCCCAAGCCTGCTTTCCTCCCTCCCCTGGGAATTTCCAGAACGCATTTTTGAGTTCTTATTACTTTGGAAGGTGGTAGCATAACATGATTTTGCTCTCTTCATGTGTTGCCTTACCTGCCATTTATATTTATTTATAAATACTCTAGCCTCGTGGCGCAGAGTGGTAAGCTGCAGTACTGCAGCCCAAGCTCTGCTCATGACCTGAGTTTGATCCTGCTCATGATCCTGAGTTCGAAGCTGGGTTCTGGTAGCCGGCTCAAGGTTGACTCAGCCTTCCATCCTTCTGAGGTCGGTAAAATGAGTACCCAGTTTCCTGGGGGTAAAGTGTAGATGACTGGGGAAGGCAATGGCAAACCACCCCATAAAAAGTCTGCCAAGAAAACATCGTGATGTGACGTCCCCCCATGGGTCAGTAATGACTTGGTGGTTGCACAGGGGACTACCTTTACCTTTTTTACTCTGCAGAGGAAAAATCTATATTCAAAACTGGTCTGCTGAATTTCTTTTAAGAATTTTGGTAGATTTTTTTTTTCAAGCCTAAAGAAATAATAGGAAATGCTTGGTCAGTTCAGATTGTGCCTTTGCACTTAAAAAGGCTGTGCATAAACAGTTTCAATGAGGAAATCCATACATATTTTAGTAGAAATGAATTATAAAGTGTGTGTGTGTGTGTGTGTGTGTGTGTGAGAGAGAGAGAGAGAGAGAGAGAGAGAGTCTATACAGTTCTTAGGCTCTTGTAATTAGTAGTATTTTAATTATAAAGTGTGTGTGTGTGTGTGTGTGTGAGAGAGAGAGAGAGAGAGAGAGAGAGTCTATACAGTTTTTAAGATCTTGTAGGGTTGAGGTAATGCTAATGCCGTGCACACAACTTGCTTCAGAAGTAATGATGAATTAATTTCTATGACATTGTCTAGAATTCTGGAAAATTAATCTGAGTTTTGGATTAGTCCAGATTAGGCCCCTAGGTCCTGGAAGCTGCATTGGACATCTTTGCATGATCACATGAAGCCTTTCTTATACTAGCCCTGTTCACAAGTCACAGCGAATGCATCTATAATTTATGAAAAGGGTGTACTTGATTTTTCTTTATACCTATATTGGGTCTCATGTAACATTCAACACATATACAACTGAATGTGTGATTTTAAAATCCAAGTACTAGACTGCAGTTTCATTTGTAAAGTGAATGTGCATTGGATCTTTCTTGCAGCAGGTGTACACCGGTATATGAAGGCTATTGGTCAATCAAGTTTAGTGTTGTCTACTGTAACTGGCAGCAGCTCTCTAGGATTTCAGGTACACACCTTTCACATCACCTAACTTGAGATGCCAGGGACTGACATGCAAAGCCATGAGCCAGGGCCCCACTTCAAGCATTTTGGGGCTTTCTACTGGAGATGCTGTAAACTGATTAGGACAACATCCAGTTGCCGGAAGAGCAAGAGCCAAGTCCCATTTCTGCTTTCCTGCTGATTTTTTAAATGTTTAATTGTATGCTTCAGATAAGTAGACTACTGGGCCCTGTCCCTGGACCTACCAAAGTGCTAGACTTCCTTCTATTCCCACAACTAAACCTAGTCTGGCCTCCACTACCATGCCCTTATCCAGATATAAGTTTTTTTTTAATTTCATCAAGAAATAAAAGAAATTTCCAGTCAGTGAAAAGCAAACACTCTCTTGCTCAAGTCACAGTTTGAACACTCCACAAAAATTGTTTTACTCAAAATTGTTATAAAACCATACTTTACATATTCTGGGTATTTGGATCCTTATTTCGCTGTCCCCCTTCCAGGTATCCATGTTCCCATTCCCTGTTTGCTCAACCCACCTGACTGAAAACAATTACAAAAGTGATGCTTTCCTTGGTTCTCTGTATAATCAGCCCCCCCATACCTTTCCTGTGCCCCCCCACCCTGTGCTGGGGGTGGGGCTGAATAGAGATTTAGGATTCTTATTGCACAATAGATACTAATTTCTGCTGTAATCAAGCTGAATTATACCATTGTACCTTTTCATTCTGACATCCTCTTTTGCCTCAACAATCCCATGTAATCATGCAGCATTGCAGCCTTGCATCCTGATGCCCTTCCTTGTAACACCCCCACCACCCCCACCACCACCACCCGTCCCTTTTCTGGCTGGGATACAAAGCATCTCCACTCCTACTCATACCTAAAAGAAGAAAGATCTGACTCTTGAAAACTTATACCCTGAAAATCTTGTTGGTCTCTGAGGTGCCACTGGACTCAAATCTTGCTGTTATAATGGCAGCCAATCAATTTGAATCAGAAGCACCTTTGTGCATGCACAGTTTTCAGAAAACTCAATGAAAACTGGTTTGGCAGGCAGTCGCAACTGTGGGTCATGAACTGAACAGACCAAGTGATCAGTTTACATCTGATCATTATGTTTGAACATGGTGAGTTCAATAGTTGAATGTGTTTCCAGTGAAAGTTGCAGCATCACTACAGAAGATTATTCAGCCACCACAGGTTTTCATGTACAGTATGTTTGCATTTTATTAGATTTCTGACTGTGCTCTTCCATATCCATACCCATGGATACTCCAGACTGTAATAGGTGGGATGTCCAAGGTTTTGCTAAGATAATTAATGTGTAATGAGTAAGAAATTTTTGTTTCAGCTGGGGAAAGGTAAATGACACCTCTCAGTCTCAATACATCAATTTTATGTTGTAATCTCCTTCTGGAATTTTTTTTTTTTTTACTGAAGAACCGTGGCTTTTAGGTCAGAAACAGTGTCTAGGAGGCTAAAATGTTCTCCCTCTGGTGTCTGAATGTTGCAATTTTTAGTGTCAGATTTGTCTTTTTTCCCTCATAGAGACTGACTTGTTTGTCCTCTGTCAAGATCAGACGGATGTTGTAGATATAAGAGAGCATATATTTCATTGGAGGATGAGCCCCAAGTAATCTAGCCAATATTACTAGTTCTTGCAACACTATTGTCTTAGCATATATTGGGGGTAAAGTTAGCATCCTGGTTTGTTGTAGGGTCTGTTTCCTGGATTTGGACTAGGTGACCCATTGTTGTTGGTAAGATACTGTTCTAGGTTAGCAGACTACCTGTATAAATCCCAAAAGGCCTGTCACACAAAGTCTGTGTGAAAGAAGTATGAGTATCATTATTCAGGATGGGCAGTATATCACTGGTGATGTGTTGGTCTGATCTGAGGTGGGAGCTGAAGGTGAGAACCAGTGCTTTTGGGCCTGTCTTACAGTAGGCTTCTTCTGAGTATCATTCTGGCTTTGTAAATTTGTTTCTTCACTTCTGAAGGATTTGGTTTTAAAGAATTGTGTTTAAAAGAAGCCATTCTGTCCCTTGATATTACAGTTGGCCTAAAGTCTCATCGGAGCCATTACCACTCTGAAATTAGTGTATGTATGTTAAGTAGGGGTATGCACCAAATAAAATAAAATAAAAAACTGGAAAATCTGAATTCGGGTTTCAGAGATCCCCCCCCTCCCCAAAATCAGGGATTCTTGAAATCAGGGAAAGATTCTCTGATTTGGTTAAGGCAGATCAGAGAATCCCATATTTATTTGGTCATTATTCCCTATGGGGAAAACTATCAAGGGAGCTGAGGGTGACATTTTTCAATACAACTCCACCAAATTTGCTGAAAACTACTCCTCAATGTTCTCTAAATAACTCCCAGTTTCAGGAAGATTGGACCCCGCGGTCTAATTCTATGGGTCCATGAAGAAGGTGACCCACCGCTTTCTATTATTCCCTATGGGAAAAACTGTCAGAGGTTTAATGGGGGGGGGGGTTGAAGGTGGTATTTTTTAAATAAAACTCCATAAAATTTGCAGGGTCCTACTTGTGCCTGTCCTCTAAAGACTTCCCAAGTTTCAGGAAGATTGGACCCTGAGGTCCAATTCTAGGGTCCCCTGAAGAAGGTGCCCCCAGCCATTCTCCATTGTTCTTATGGGAAAAACATTTCCAACAGGCTCTCAGGCAGATATACTCAGGGGCAAGGCTTCCAGGAGCAAGGCACACTCCCAAATGCAAGAGGAAGCCCAACAGAACCAAATTTTTCTAGACATCACTGTACAAATACATGATGGAAGTATAAAAAACACCTTATACTGTAAACTGACTGATTGCCAACCATATCTATGTGTCTTCAGTCATCATCCTAAACACACCAAAAATCCATTGTCTGCAGTCAAGCTCTACACTACAGCTGCATCTGCTCCAATCCCTCTGATAGAGATTGTCACATGGATGATTTACAATAAAGATTTCTGGAATTCCTCTGGATGTAGGAAGAAAACAGATCATCAAAACTAGAATGATACCAAAGGATGATCCGCTACAAGATAAGTCTAAACTGAACAACAGCAGAACAACATTGGTAGCCACTTACACAAGGCCGGCGCCACCATTGAGGCAGTGAGGTGGGCACTGTGGGTGCTGTGGCACCAGAGGGGGCGCCGGAGGGGGTGCTGGGGGCGGAGGCATGCACCACGGAGCTGGCGTGCCTGGCTTGCAGCATCTGCAGCCAGCCAGCCCCATGCCGCCCCCACCTCCGCTGCCGCCACACGCCCCTGGCTGGGCACAGCAGCTGCGGGCCAGGCATGGCAGGTGTCCAGGGCGGTGTGCAGAGTGCAGGCAGCCTCCGCGTACCATCCCAGCCACCCATCGGCCAATGGGACTGGCTTTGCTGTGTGATGATGTCATCGTGCAGTGACATCACACAATGTGGGGGTGCACGTGCGCACTACATGCATGCATACATAGGGGCAGCTGCGGGCACGAGAAACACTGGTGCCGCCCCTGCACATATTAATCCCAGCTCAGACCAGTTCAGCTCATCATTAATAACCTGCAACCTATGTTAGACAATGATGCTGATGACAGTGCTGTCTCACAAGCATCGGGAGACAAACTTTTTCTTGCCCACAGATAGCCCCACAACCTTAAACTACTCCTCACTCACAACAGTGACATGGACATGAATTCTGAGACTAGGGCCTGCAATAAACCCTATGGCCAGCTCTGTCCCCATTTTCACTCCAACAACACAATCACCAGCTATACTATTGCAGGCTCATTCATTTGTTCATTTTCCAACGTTATATATGCCATCAAGTTTAAGCAATGTCCTTCAGAACTCTATATTGGACGTACAGGTCAGACTTTTTGCAAAAGAATAAATGGTATCAAAAATCACACTGAAAAATCAGTGGGGCAACATTTTAATATGCCAGGACATTCCATTGCAGACCTGAGAATAGCAGTTCTCAACCAGAAAAACTTCAAAGGAAAATAACAATTTGAGATTGCTGAAATTGAGTTTATTTGTAAATTTGGAACAATGCATCCCCCAGGGTTGAATAAGGACATAGGATTTTTCTCTCATTACAGGTGATAATTTTCTACACTTTGCACTTAGGCTCTATCAAGCTAACTACAACATGTATTACAGCTAGCTTCCTGACACTGTTATTTATAATACCACTCCTGCCCTCTGTCTTCCTTTTTCTGCTCCTTGAATCTGCTGAGGGGAGCTCTGACTCTCAAAAGCTCCCTGGAAATCTAGTTGGTCTTTAAGGTGCTACTGGACTCCAATCTTGCTCTTCTACTACAGACCAGCATCGCTTCTTACCTGAAACCAACAGAACCAAGTGAATCAAGGGGACCCACATCAAACCAGAGAATCATGTCAAATCAGAGAATTCCACCCAAACGAAACTGAAGCAAGGGATGCTGTTGCAACTTAGCCTAATTGAACCAGTGTTACTTACAGAAGTTGGGCAGACAAGAAGAGCTCCTGCATGGATTGGCCACTCTCCCCTCCCTGCCTCACTTCCCCTCGTTCCCACCTCTGCCTCATTCCCCCCTTCCCCTCCTCTCTTGCGAAAAAAGCAGGAGAAGCCCAGGAAGGAGCCAGCCAGAGGCTGAAACCATGTTTCCTCTGGTGTGTGTGTGTCTGGATCCCAGATTCTCTGATTTGATTTGGGAAAGGCAGATTTAGCTGGATTGGCAAAAATCCAGCCTTTTCCCAGACCTGGATTACACGGTCCTAATATTGAGCAAGGATGTTGATACAACTTAACAAATTTGGAGCACATTTGGATGATTAGAAATCTCAGAGCAGAACCACAAGTGACAAAAGGCACAGATTGGACACTTGTCAGCTTCCCTCAAGTTTTGATGGGAAATGTAGGCATCCTGGTCTCGCAGCTTCGCTCTCTGACTGCTGTCCAATGGACTTTTCAACTGTCACTTGTCCAACATTCCGCCAAGCTGCCTACATTTCCCAGCAAAACTTGAGGGAAGCTGACAAGTGTCCAATCTGTGCCTTTTGTCACTTGTGGTTCTGATCTCAGTTTGTGTGCATTTGTACCTAAAAATATATTGTGAATGATTCTGCAGCCTTTGAACAGCAATAAGACTGGATTGTTGTATGTTGCCTGTGAGATTTCTTGGAAATCAAGGGTGGAAGGAGTGTGTGGCAAGGAGGAGAAACTTCTTTCATTGGGATTTATGATTGTTCTAAGAAGGTTGCTTTTTAGCATCTAATTGCAAGGAGGACTATACAGGTCCCTTTAAACAATATACAAGGTATGATTAGAAATCTGGCTGGAATCTGGGGAACTCCTGACTCACACATTGCACTGCTCATGAAAGTAGACCACTCTCACAAATTAAGATGACAGCCAAAAGTGATGTGCAAACTGACTTTTAGACTGAAACAGGGTATGCCCTGTGCACATGTGAATGAAAGGCAGCAATTCCCTCTGGAATTCCAATTATTCTTTATTCAGCTTTCTGGGCATATATCAGGATGGACAAAGGCCAGAGTCTCCTTTGGTTCAGAAAATAAATTGTCTTTTTGATCAAGTAGTGTGGTTAGGCTGGGAGTTGTCAATACCTGGGTATAAAAATGCTGATGTATCTGAGACAATCAGCTTTGCACAACCTTGTAATATCTCATTTTATCCATGCCACGCTTTATTAAATTCTCATAAACCTGTCAATGGGACAGACATCATTTCACTTTACCCCATTAGCTAGATGCAACAGCAAAAGAGAAAGAAAAACGAGCGGGGGCGGGGGGTGAGGGTGAGTGGAAGGGAGGAACCATCCACATGCACAGAGCATAACCCAGCAGCACTCTGATAATATAATAATGGTGTGCCCTGGGAAAGTAATTGAATTAAGGGGCTTTTGTTAATGGTTTTAAGATTTAGAAGTGTAAATAACAGTTAGGGCTCTTTAATGGACTTTAGTTTTAGGTAACTGCAGCCCAGTATGTAAGAAATGCTTTGCTGTTAATAGTATGTCAGATTGTTTTGTTACTGCTCCAGCTTCATGCCTGCAAAGCATATTTTGCCACTTCTAAAGCTGAGAGTG
Organism: Eublepharis macularius; assembly: GCF_028583425.1. Classification (NCBI taxonomy): domain Eukaryota; kingdom Metazoa; phylum Chordata; class Lepidosauria; order Squamata; family Eublepharidae; genus Eublepharis; species Eublepharis macularius. Next base: position 95,303,724 of record NC_072794.1, on the reverse strand, counting down.
TTTATCATCCGTCCTTTCTAACTTCAGATGGAGCTTAATTCAGAAAGCATTTGCATGAGCTGCTCACATTCAGTTCCCTATCAGTTATTCTCACTGCTGGGAATAAAGTCTTATTCCTTCTATAGCTGCTTTGGAGAACTTCCTGACTTAGGGTTGTGCCACTCAGAAGCCCATGAGTCCTATTTACATGTTCATTATAAAGGGGGATGCCGAGTCACTGTCCTCAATCAGCGAGAATGGAAACCAGGCCAGATTCTGCGTGGAGGAGTAAAGCTGCTGCACATGGAAGAGTTACCCACTAGAGCAAAAGAAAAATACAGTGCTTTATCCCCCCCCTCCCAATTTCCCTCTCTGCCTGTGCCTTTCCTCGACAGGTATGATGAGCCAAGGGATTTAAAATGTCTTTCATGGGAATTCATTCTGCTTAAAATATTATTGGATTTTCATTTAGGAGCCTATCAAAATGGGAGACTAAAGTCTGTGGCAAAGCTGGCTAAGCCCCATAGGCCCAAACAAGCAGTCTTACCTTTGTCATGGGGATGGGGGTATTCAGAATTCAGGCAAGCTGCAAAGTGCTTTTAAGCATTAATTGATGAAGCTAATGAATGATCATCTGGAAGAAGAACAGCCATGCTGACTCATCCTTGCTGGCTCTGCACTTTCATGTGACTATATCCAGTCCCAGATTACAGTGGAAGTACTGAAATCAAGAAAAAGTTCTTCTGCATGCAAAGCCTGTGTTCTGCCACAGCCCCTCCCCACAGTTTTCCAAAGATATAATTTCTCACAGGATGGAGAGTCATGATGTTTCATGGATTAAAAATGTATCCTGCAACAATGTTTAGAACATCAGCAAAGAAGTCTGGTGTTACATACATAGACTTACTGTAGATCAGTGTAAGATTGTGTTGTGCCGAGCATAAAAATTCCCAGTTTATTCAAACGGAGGCAAAGGGGGGTAAATTAATATTGAGAGTGTTTGATGATTCACCCATGTATCTAACACACCTATCCTGCTGTTTTTATCCTGTGCATTTGAGGGTGACCCATACATTGATCCAATAGTATCAATATCACACCACTGAAATTAAAAATGGACATCAAAGTAAGGAAATGAGTCAGATTTTAGATCTTACAGTCTTACAATATATGTAGAACTAATTTTTGTGGAATTAAGGGCAGGATAACTACTTGCCTCTGTTCCACAAATGTAGTTTATAGTGGTTGGAAAGCAGAAGGAATTATGTTGAATTTTAACCTCTGGCTACAAATGGCCATCTTCTGCCTGCTGAGTACTAGTTATATACCCTGAAGGGGCCTTGGCATTATACAGGTTTACTGCACAACTGGTTCTGGTGCCAGGAAAATAGGCTGAGCAGATTCTATGGTATGCATAGGGAAAAGCAGACTAAATGGAAAGCAAACTGCTCCTATTAGGCCTCCCAACCTCTCTGATGAAGACAACATCTGGGAATGTTGGTGCTTGCACTTAGGAACATCATTCCCTAATGCAGCTGGATAACAGCTGGAAGGGATTTTCCAGCCACCAAGACTGGGCTGGATGACTTTATGCTCGGAAAAGCCATTAAATAATTGAGTGGTCCTAGCCAATGGAAGATAAATATGTGAGATTGTTTTCATTATCGTTACGAAGCTCCAAAGTGTCATTGACATACATGGCTGTGCCTTTCACAAACATGTGAAATGGGCAAATGTAAGATAATGGAAGACATGCAAGCTCTGTCCTTGTGATGTGTACCCTTCAAAAGTTGCCTGTGCACGTACAGCATGTAGGCTCTGTTCAGATGAAGCCTGCAAAACATGAGATGTGGGTGTCGGGCCAGCAGGCAGATTCTGCTCCTGTCCTCCATGCATGGAGACCTTCTGGGAACCCCTATGCATGCTGCTTTCAGTTCTGTAGTGGAAGAAGGGGGGGGATAGTTATCCAGTGTAACAGGCCACTAAGGCTCAGATTCAGGAAGAGGGGAGTGTTGCAGGCGTAAAGGTCAGTCTGAAGGCTCAGACCCAAGCTACAAGTGACGAATTACACTTGCCTGGCAAGTGAATAGACTCACGTGTATTCCTCTCCATTCACTTGCCATTCACTTGCTCTCCACTTGATCAAGTGCACATGCACGCACTTGTGTATATGCATGAACAAATAAGGGAACAGCAGTTAGTAGGGGGGCATTGGAGGACACCTTGCCCTGTTCCTCCTCCCAGACTTTGGCAATTTTCACATGTCTTACCTGCCGCAAGAACATCTTGCAAAACACCCAAACATCTTGCAAAACACCCTGGCATGAAATCATGCCAGGAAGACGCTGTCATCCAGGAGTTTTGCATGAAATCGCATCTTCCTGGTGCGATTTCGTGCAAGAAGATGCCATCTTCCGAGTGTTTTGCGAGATGTTCCGGTGGCAGGTAAGACGTGTGAAAATGGCCCTTCAGATAGCCTTGCTCTCTCCAAGCATGAAGTCTGACCTGCTACTACTGGCCATGGCTGACCTTGTGTCAAAGGAAGTCAAAGGCATCCAAGTGACACTCAGTGTAAGCGGATCTGCAATGTTCTAAACTGACTACAGTCTTCTCCCACTTTTTTAGAAGATGTTTTAAAGACATAATCAAAGCAAACTCTGATTCTGCAGGGGTTACTAGAGTCATGATTAGATCCCAAGTTATGGGGGGGGGGGAACCTGGGTCTTTGTCTATAGGGACCACTCAAAATATTTTGCTGCACCAAGCCAAGATCCTGCAATGTTAACAGTGCCTCTAAAGCTTACCTTTGACCCAGGTGGCAGTGGTGGGGGTCTGACAGGCCACAAGAGACATAGGCTGCTCCTATTGCCTTTGCCTCCTCCTTCCATGATCCTAGCAACTTAACGATAGACAAGGTCTATCAGTTCTGTCAGTACCGTGCGAGTTCACCATGGGCATGGAAGGCAGTTGGGTGGCTCTGGGAGGCGATGACAGGCATCATTTCCTCCCTGGCTGCCTCTCTCTGACTGTGGTGTCCCAAACAGCTGCTTGAGTTACTTAGCTAGTGAACTAGTCCTGCCTGTCTGTGAGTCTTCTTCCACTTAAGGTACTTTCACATATCAGGAAGTTAGCCTTAGATTGATCAAGATGGGTAGCTGTGTTGGTCTATCTGTAGCAGTGGAAAAAAGCAAGAGTCCAGTAGCACCTATAAGACTAACAAAACTAGTGGTAGGGTATGAGCTTTCCTGAGCCACAGCTCACTTTTTCAGATACCTTAGCCTTAGATTGTCTGTGTATAAGGGATATCTTGAAATCTGCAAACAGTAAATGTGGGGTAAGATTTTCTGTTATGTTTTGTTATGCAATAAATATGCACCAGTGAATCCATCTTGGAGTCTCCCTATCAATCTACTATCAGTGGGGCAATATGGTTATCTTGGCCGCTTGCACAAATTATACTGGGGGTAGAAGGACAGCTCCCTCCCTCCCCCCCCCCCCGGTGCACTGTTGGCAGTGGTGGGCTGCACTACACTCTGTTGGAACTACGTTTTTTAATGGAAACTGATGTTGCTGTTGTTTTACTGTGATTTTAAAGTGTGTTGAAATTGTTGTAACCCGCCCTGAGCCCATATGCAGGGAGGGCAGGACAAAAATTTAATAAATGAAATGAATGAAATGAAATGAATCCAACTCTGTTTAGCAGGCTGATACTTCTTGGGACTGAGGACCCAAATATGCATTCTAAATATTATGGAGTGTCCTAATAAAGACTTCTATGCTTTGTTAGGGATGTGCATATATACAACCTATACAATAATTCCAGATTACTAATTGATTACATTTCTATCCACCCCCCTTCTTCCATCATGGAACTGAAAGCAGCAAGCACAGGGGGTCCCAGAATGTCTCCATCCAAGCACTGGCCAGACCCCAGTATCTAATTGGCATCAGTAAGGTTGCTGTATCATGTGCTAAGAGACTTAGGTCTGGTCTGAATAAGCAACCTGTTATTTATGCTGACAGTGTAATTGTCACACTTGCCTTTTATATTAATGCTAACGAAAGGCATTAGACCAGTGATACTCTGGCCTGAAAGCCCCTTGTGGCTCTTTTGGGCACCATTTCCTCCATGCGGTGCCTGCCCCATATTTCAGGAAAATGAGCAAGGCCCTTGCTCAGTGGGGCTTGTGGTTGGCAGGTGGTTTCTACCTTGGAACTACTGCTGCTGGAGGAATGGGTAAGCTGCAAGCCTCCTTGAATGTGGCTCTCTGCAAACTGCGGAGCGAGTACCACTTCGCTAGTAGATGGCAGGGAGGCAGAAGGATGATTTGATTCTAGGGGAAAAAACATCCCCTGTACCTCTGTCATTTTTAAGCACAACATGACATCATTTTGGATGTGGAAACAGTTTTGTGGAATCTGGAGGCATTAGTCTGAGGTTTGTCCTCTGTGTACAAATTCATAATAATATATGGGGGAGCAGAATTAACCTCTCTTTTCCCAGCACCATAGTTGCTTTGTGCTGCTGAAATACATGGTAGAGATCCATGACCAGACCCTCAGCTCTGAGTAGAAGAAAAATGATCTTCAGCTCTCTTACTGAGCTATCTTGCCAAGGGAATAATGGTTGTATACCATGAAAAGACTACAGAAAAGGAAAGACTACAAATTATACATAAATATGTTAGTGCCAATGGCTGTACTAATTTTTTAAAGACCAATTCTAAATGACTCCCTTGCTTTGGGTAGTTGATGTGCATGTAACAAGCTTTGATATGTGTCAAGCAGTGCAGAAGTAGAAGAGAGTGTAAGGAAGTTTGCTTCCCGCCCCCCTCCCCCAATTGAAAAGTAGTTATTAAGCCTTCATGGGAAAAGCAAAACATTTGTAAATGTGATGTCACTTGATGGCTAAGAACAGCCTTAGGCAAGGTTTCTAAAGCTTCCTTCCCTGCAATGCTCCTTATCTCCTAATAACTGCACCTGCCCATCCCTTACACAGTCTTCCTAATCTTCCTTTGTTCCTTGCCTTTGTCATTCATGTATTTTCAAGATATTCCAGAACTGGAAAAGTATCACTATATTTGGAATTGAAGAGTGGGTGGGAAAACGTTGAAAGAACACAGCAGTCATCTCTGCATCCCCCCCCCCTTCATGTTTTCATCCCAGCAAATAGACATGCATACACTTGCTTGTGTATATAGCAGTATGTGTTGATATGGTATCAATTAGCTGTTCTGCTGTCCAGTTGGCTAATAGACTGACCATTTAGTAGCTGTTTAAATAACCCATCAAACCATTCTCTATTGATCTCTGATGTCATTGTTTTTCTTTCCAGGTTGATGCCAAAATGCTAAGTATATTCATATGGAAATGTTATGCTATAATGAAGGGGACTGAACCTTGGTAATAAGTTTACAATTACTAAGAGACCCTGGTTGTTTTAGTTATTTAAAAAACAAAGACTTTTAATAGTACTATACAATGTGGTTCTTGGTTGAACTGCTGGGGACATATGCAGCCCCATCTGCTTGCATGTCACCACAAGTCAAAGAAGTCCGAAAAATAAGTCATTTTCTTCCTAGGGATGCTCCTGCCTTGTTCACATCCTACTGTGTAAATGGATAATATAGAAATAATACAAATTAATCTTTGGTTATTTTTCTGCTCCCTTGAAGGGGGCAGGCTAATTGGCTGTTACTGAGTATGTTTTTTATGTATCTTGCTATCTCTCAGTACGGGACAGATTATAAAAAGGAGTAAAGAGATAAAGACAATTTAAAAACTGCAAGGGACTTGTTGCATATAGGAGAGAACTCCGGCAAGTTAAATTTTTAAAAAGTGACATTATAAAGAGAACTAAATGCAGAAAACTGATTATTGTTTACATACCTGCGGCTGAGAGGAGATAACGAACTGTGAGAAAGTTTTAACATCGCGAGAACTGCCGTGAAGAAAGCAGGAACAGGAAGTGCGTCAAATCATAGAGAGACTGGAGAGAAGCGGTTTGCCAAAAGCGGAAGTAGGGAGCCGCCATTTTGAAGAAGGGCAAAGCTGTGGCTTCAAAGAAAATGGAAGTAGGCCATCTTGGATGAGGGTAAGGGCGATTACCTCAATATAAAACCATAGAGAAAAGACGCCCGACATTTTGGACCGCGTAAGCATAAATTTTTTAAAAAATAAGCCGAACTGAGACACTTAAAAACAATAGAAAGGAGTAAACTAGCGCCACGGAGTTGAGGAAAAGGGCGGACTCATGGGAGCGAGGTAAATCTAGCCCCACGATGTCAAAGAAGGAGTGGCAAACCACGCTGGAAAACTTGGACAAAAAAGTTTCAGAAGGAAATAAAGAGTTAAAAGAAATGATGCAAGAGAACTTTAAAGACTTTAAAGAGGCACTCAAGTCGGAGATGGCAGAACTCACAAAGAAAATTGATCAAGTACAGAATGAACTGCAAGCTACACAGCAGAGAGTAAATGTAGTAGCGAATACAGTTGATACTTTAGCTGATGTGCAGAGAACAGAGTTGAGAGGAATGAAGGGAAGAATGGCTGTAGCGGAATGTAAACAAATGGAAAAACAACTTAGAATGCACGGAGTTCCGGAGATTACAGGAAAATCGGCCCAAGAACAGATTTCAGAAATTTTGGCAGGTTACCTGGGAAGAGGAGAGGAGGAGATTGCAGCTTTCCTGGACGTGGCATACAGAATCAACTCAAAATTTGCAGCACAGAGGAAGTTACCAAGAGATATGATTGTGCAATTTACGACCAGAAGCATAAGAGAGACAATTGTAAGTAAACAATTCCAAGAACCACTAGAAGTCGATGGGAAGGTGGTGAGAATCATGAAAGAACTGCCCAGATTGGTGTTGGTGGAGCGGAAAAAATACAGAGAGTTGGTCCAAATGTTAAAGGATTTGAAAATTAGATATAGATGGGAAATACCGGAAGGACTGGCATTTGAATTTGGCGGAACAAGGAAGAACATCAGATCCGGTCACGAGATGGAAGTGTTTATTAGGGACAACGAAAAGGACTTACCAAAAAGTACACGAATGTAAATATGGAGTGTAAAATTATATCTTGGAATGTAAATGGACTTAATTCACCTTGTAAGCGTAAGGTCATTTTCCATTGGCTTCTAAAACAAAAATGCAATATAGTATGCCTGCAAGAGACACATATTAGGAAACAGGACTTAAAGTATTTAAAACTGGCAAAATTGGGAAATGAATTTGCAGCTGCCTCCAAAAAGAAGAAGAGAGGAGTTGCATTGTATATAAAGGAGGAGCTGCAGCCCAAATTAATTTTAAGTGATGTAGAAGTCAGATATTTAGCGGTGGAAATCATTTGGAATTCAAAAAAGATCCTGGTGATTGGAATTTATGCACGGATATAAAGCGGATATATCATGATATAAAAATATTGCAGGAACAATTGATGGCAATGAGTAACAAAGAATTAGAGTGGAATTTGAAAAAAATGAACCAAAAGACATTTGAAGGGGCTAATAAACCTGGCAAATATCTAGCTTGGCAATTGAAAAAGAAAAAAGAGAAGAAAACTATAATTAAAATTCGAGAGGAAGATAGAACATTATTAGATCAAACAGCCATCAGTAAAGCCTTTTACAAATTTTATGCAAAACTGTACCAGAAAAAAGACATGAACAGAGGTTTAATAGAGGAATACTTGGAGAAAATGAAACTACCAAAGATGTCGGAGGAATGGAAAGAAAAATTAAATAGAGAAGTAACAGAGGAAGAAATAAAAGAGGCCATCCAGTCAACGAAATTGGGGAAAGCACCGGGACTGGATGGACTAACAGCAAAGTTCTATAAAGTGATGGCTAACGAATTGGCACCTTTTTTGAAAGAGGTAATGAATGAAACTATGCAAGGCCAAAAAAATTCCTGATTCATGGAACGAAGCTAATATATTATTGTTTCCGAAAGATGGACTGGACTTGACCAATGTTAAAAATTATAGGCCAATTTCGTTACTGAACAATGATTACAAAATATTTGCAAAAGTTTTGGCAGAAAGAATAAAAGGATGGCTGGTGGAATTTATCGCAGAGGAACAAGCAGGATTTTTACCTGACAGACAAATTAAAGACAATTTAAGGACAGTAATAAATGCTATTGAATACTATGATAAGCACTGTGATAGGGAAGTTGGTTTCTTTTTCATGGATGCAGAAAAAGCTTTTGACAACTTGAACTGGGACTTTATGTTTGCCACCATGGAAAAGTTGCAAATGGGAGAAAGGTTTATACAAGCGGTTAGAGAAATTTACAAAGACCAAAGTGCAGCAATTGTACTGAATAACGATTTAACTAAAAAATTGAAAATAAGTAAAGGAACAAGACAGGGGTGCCCATTGTCTCCATTGTTGTTTATTTTGGTTTTGGAAATATTGATGGTTCAAATACGAGAGGATGGCACAATTCGAGGTATAAAAATAAAAGAATTTTCCTACAAGGTCAGAGCATTTGCGGATGACATAATGTTAATAGTAGAAGATCCAATCGAAAACATACCAAAGGTAATAGAGAAAATAAAACAATTTGGAGATCTAGCTGGATTTTATGTTAATAAAAAGAAGTCTAAAATACTATGTAAGAATATGACTAAACAAAAGCAACAAGAACTGATGGGGATAACGGACTGTGAAGTAACTAATAAAGTAAAGTATTTGGGTGTTGAACTGACTGCAAAAAATATTGATTTATTTAAAAACAACTATGAGAAATTGTGGATACAAATAGAAAGAGACTTGATAAAATGGAATAAATTGAACTTATCATGGTTGGGAAGAATAGCAGCAGTAAAGATGAATGTTTTACCACGAGTGATGTTCTTGTTGCAGACAATTCCAATTATTAGAGACTCAAAACAGTTTGACAAATGGCAAAGGACAATTTCAGACTTTGTGTGGGCAGGTAAGAAGCCACGTGTGAAAATGAAAGTACTACAAGATGCGAGGTCGGTTTCATTTTCTCGGCCATGTCGGATGCTCCTCTCCGCAGGTCTGGGAGGAAGCGCCCGAGCAGCCTGACCGGGCAGCTGATCTGCGAAGATTAGCCCCCAGAACTCCCAGTGAGGGAGGCAGGGTCCAGAACACGGCGGGAAGAGCCCCCTGAAATCTATGCGGGGGGTAAATTGCCCGTTTGTTCCTATGGAGGCCGGCAGACGTGCGCGGCACCTCGAGTGTTGCCGGGCCATGGAAAATGGCAAAGAGCAGAACTAGGCGGAAGCCTGTAAGTAAGCGAATCCCTTCTGTTATTACAAGCGCACGCGAAGGAGTGGTGGGATCTGAAGCTAAGAAGGCTCGTTCTTCCCCCTCGCTGAGTTTCAGAATTTGGTCGGCGGTCCCCCCCCCTAAAATGGCAGCAAAAAAGCAGAGTCCCGCTTTGGGCAAGTCAATCTCGGCTGCCCTGCAGGGGAAAGGAGAGTCGCTCGAGGACTTGGTGAAGAGGTCGGTTATCGAAGCCATAAAGCCCTTTGTTGACAAGCTGAATGAAACAGATCAAAGGGTGGGCTTAATTGAGAGCGAAGTGAAAACCATTAAGGAAGCAGCGGGGGGGGGCAGAGAAGTCTGCTCGGGAAAATGCGTCACTCGTGAGGGCAACGAATAAAGAGTTAAAGCTGGTGGAGAACCAGCTGATCGGGCTACAAGTGGAACAAACACAGACAATTTTGCACATCCAGAATGTGAAAGAGGAGGAATATGAGGATTTATGGGATCTGGCCTCGGAACTATTGGCGACACCCGCGAGGGCAACTAAAGAAGAGGTAAAAAGCGCCATTTTGGAAGTCCGTCGGGCTTCTTCAAAATATGCAACGAAGTGTCAGCTGCCTCGCGAGATCATCATCGATTTTTCATCTAAGAGGATCCGAGACACTATCCTATACAACTCATACAATGCGGATCTGGACTTTCTGGGTAATAAAGTTAAGATACTGAAGGACGTTCCATTTTTAGTTCGGAAAAGAAGATTTAAGTATAAAAAGTTTGCAGCTCTTCTGAGGGAACGTGGAATAAAGTATAAATGGCTATTTCCGGAAGGTATCTGGTTTAGTTACAAAGATCAAGCTTACAAGATAACATCAGAAGATCAACTAAGGGATTTTGAGGACAAAAATCAAGAATTTCAGCAAGACACCAAGCAAGAAGAAAAGGATTTGAAGTCTGAAGGGGGGGGAGGGAACGAGCACTGCGGTTGCAGTTGCTCAGAGAGAGCTGTGTCCGAGGCCTGGGGGCGGGGGGAGGAAGACTTAATTTGGATTGTAATCTGTATTTTGCAAGGTCAACCACTCCATCAATATCTTACAAAGTTTTAATTTTTTAATAATGGCAGTATGAAGGGAAAGCATTATTTGTAGTGTAGTGTTGTTATATGCTGTTGTTGTTTTTTCTTTCCTTCCCCTGCCCCCCTTCTTTCCCTCTGTATTGTTAGTTAATGTAGGTAATTAAAAAAAAAGTACTACAAGATGCGAAAGAAAGAGGTGGCTTCCAACTGCCCAATATAAGACTATATAATGAAGCAATATGTCTGGTATGGTTAAAAGACTGGATAACGTTAAAAATCGTAAATTGCTGGCCTTGGAGGGACATAAAAATTATTTGGATGGCATGCATACATGTGGTATGATAAAGTAAAAGCGGACTCCATGTTTTTGCACCACCACATTCGGAGAAGCCTCTTCACAGTCTGGAAAAAATATAAGGTTTACATGGAAGACGGAATTCCTTCATGGGTGGTTCCATATGAAGTAATAGATCCGAGAACCGTTGATAATGAGAAGCAGTGCCTAACATACAAGGAGATAACACAAATACAACACTCAATGCTAAAAATAAAAACAGAAGAAGAGTTGTCTCCTTGTTATGGATGGTTCCAATATAGACAGATTAGAGATCTTTACAACTCGGACTGTTTAAGAGGAGGTATAAGAATGGAAAACTCTGAATTAGAAGAAGTGATGTTACAAGAAGGCAAGAAAGAAATATCTAAAATTTATAAATTACTTCTGAAATGGTATACAGAGGATGAAACAGTTAAAACCCAGATGGTGAAGCGGGCAATAAATTTTCACAAAGAGATAACAATGGAGGCATGGGAATATCTGTGGAAAAACACATTGAAGATTTCAACTTGTACGAATATTAAAGAGAATGGATATAAAATGATCTACAGATGGTATTTAACGCCAAAGAAAATTGCGCTAGGGAATACAAACATGTCAGATAAATGCTGGAAATGTAAAAATCATGAAGGATCACTGTATCATATGTGGTGGACTTGTGAAGTAGCTAAGCAATATTGGGGAGATATAATTGAAGGAATTAATGAGATTTTACAAATTCAAATAAATAAGAACCCAGAATTATTGCTACTGAACTTGGGGATGGAAGCTGTACCAAAGCAGTATAGAACATTGTTATTTTACATGACTACAGCGGCAAGACTTTTGTATGCGCAGAAGTGGAAAGTACAAGAAATACCAACTATAGAAGACTGGATTTACAAATTGCTGTACATGGCAGAAATGGAAAAAATGACAAGGAAGCTTAAAGATCTTGACCTAGGACAATATATTGCTGATTGGAGGAAATTAAAACAATACTTAGAGAAAAAATGGGATGTGAAAGGAGAACTGTGGCAGTTTGAGAATTTTTAAAGGGTGGTGGTGTAAATGGAGGAGAGAAGTGACTTTACCATTAAGGGGGAAATTTAACTATGATAATCTAAGCTAATATTATGACTAAGAAAATTTGAAGTAAAACGGATATACTAGAAGATTTATACTATATATTATATATATTATGATGTATGGTGTTAGTATAGGCACTATACACTATATTGGGATGCTATATTATAATGCATGCTAGGTTGCATTGTATGGAATAATATATAACAAATACTATATTGATAGTATACTATATTGATAGTATATTGGATAGAGAATATGCATAAAAGAATTAGAATATGGCTAGAGCAGGAGATATTATAATTTAAGCGCTATAGATAAATACATGTTATGTTATATTATGTTAGGTTGTGTTATACTTTAATGCATGCTATGTTATGTGGTAGGGTATAGTATATAGTAAATATTATACTGACAGTATAGTTGAAAGAGTACTTGTATAAAAGAATTAGAATATGCTTAGAGTAAGAGATATTATGATCTGTGTGCTGAAGAAAAATATAAATGAAATAGTATTAAGGGAAAAAAGGGGGTAAGGGTTGGAAAGCTGTTGGAAGTCAATAGGGAGGGGGAAGGAAAAGGGTGGGGAATAGGACTAATTAGATACGAAGGGAATGTATGTACTAAATTTTAAAGTTTAAACTCACCAATAAATTTTTTTTTAAAAAAAGCAAAACATATGTTCAGTCCCTAAGCCACTATCTCTCTGTACATTCATGTAAGACAGTCTTTCTAGAGCACAGGCAACCTCATAACCCAGAGTACCTGGATTAACTCAACATCTATCAATTATTGGATGACCAGAAAGCTGGCATTGCATAATGGTTAGAGTGTGGGACTAGAACCTGGGAGAACTGTGGGTCACTCTAAATGTTACCTCTTTCACGAGTTCACACAGAGCCGACCCAGGCTCTCGTGGACACACAGCAGCTTTGGGGAATGGGTTGTATATTTAAAAAAGGAGAGCCCTCTGAAAACTGCTCCCCTCCAAGCACTTTTCCCTGGGCAAAAACAGTGTGGGAGGGCAGAGTTTTCCCATTTCTGCTGCTGCATGTGGAGGCATTGTGTGCAGTGTTGCTGCAGAAATGGGACCTGCTCCCTCTACATACACACTGTTTTTGCCCAGGGAAAAGTGCTTGGGAGAAAGGCAGGCACTTTCCTTCCCCTGGCAGCAGCTTTCCGAGCCCATTTGGGCTCTCCTTTTTTTAATACAAGCCATTCCTCAGAGCTTCTTTGTGTCTGTGAAAGCCCAGGTTGACTGTGTGCTGATTAACTTGTGAAGAAAGTAACGTTTATAATGACTCTTCATTCAGCTCCCTACTGTGCCATGGAAGCTTGCTGGGCCCATCACAATTTCTCAGGTAGTTGTTGTGAGGATGAAGTAGAAGATGGTAGAACCATTTGATAAGCTGTATTTTGATCCCCATTGCAGAGAAAAGGGAGGCATAAATTAGGGCGTAAATATACTATATCTTCTTTCATTAGCCACATAAGAAACATAACAATTGTGTGATTGGCCCATAAATGCATAGACTTTTTACAAACATTTTTTGCCACAGACATTAAACCAGCATCCACATAAGTGAGACAGAGTAGCTTTACTCTGCTCCATTTTCCATAAAGTCTCAATTCATTCTTCTGGGACTGGTATGTGTCTCAGGACCTAGGTTGCATAAACTCTGTACCAAGGAAAACAAAGTATTTGGGAAGATGGGGAGGGAGATCCTTCCCCAAATACTGTCCTTGGTTTGATGAATAGGATGTGAGCCATATCCATATAAAAGGAAAGTTGGGGACCTAACCACCCCTCAATAAATGAGTCCAAACTTGACCTAGCCTCTGGTTTACTTTAGGCAAGAGCTGCAAACTTGTATCTGTTCTCCTGCAACCTGAGAAATGGAAGTGCTATGTCTAGGCTTGTTGTGGAAGCAGCAGACAGGTGGAGTCAGAAGGATCAGCCAAGAGAGACCCATTTGTGGGTGTCAGACTGCCAGGCCCTCCAATCTCCCTCTGCCTCTTTTCCACCCATCCAAGTCAACCTCTGAATTAGTGAGGTATGGTAAATCACTGCCACCATTTTGGTTTGAGAATATTCCTTTAACCTGTTAAGGTCTAGGACCATTCCCTCCCCATTAATTCCCCTAGCAGCTCCTCTTTTATACCAAGGATGAGCTACCTGGATCAGTTGCTAAGACATCATGCTGCTGTAGAGTTTTTAGTGCTTTATTTAAAAGATTGCATTCAAAGTAGGAAAAGAAAAAAGGTATAAGTAGTTGCTAATGTTTCATAAAAGTAAGGCACCCAAAATGATAGGATGGTTGCATAAAAACTAACTTCAGGCAAAAGTAAAGAAAAACTTGCCCAGAAGTCAGTACAATGTGATGGACAGCTTTGTGCAGGCACATATAGGTGCAGAGTAGCTGGATAGGTCGCACTAGAAGAAGAGAATCACTGCAGCTGTTGGGCTAGTATTTAAAATGCACATATGCTCAGGAAAAGAAAAGCAATTGGGCTTTGGCAACAAGCATGGTGCCCAGGGAAAAGAAAGCAAGGAAAAATTCCCTAAATCATCCGAATCCTGAACCGGTTCCTAACCACTTACAAGTTTTTGATCCAGTTGTTGGTGGGTACAAATTCTATCTCCAGTAACCCACTGCCACTGAGACAATCCAGGAATTGCACAGTTCTCAAAATTGCTGATCAGTTCTGGGGAACACACACACCTGATTTTCTTGGAGAGAAGTTTTATACATTTTGGCTAGATCTTTGGGTTCTGATTGGGTTCGTTTTCCCACTGAAGTTTAGTGGGCCTAGATTTTTGTGCAGGATGGCAGTGGAAGGGACAGAAAGATATACTTCTCCCTAGAAGGGAGAGAGGGAGAGAGAGGGGGGGGGGAAAGAGAATTTGTGTGGAGCACATTATTACCCCTCAGCTAGAAGTCAAAATGCCAGAGAGGCTGTTCTGGAAATCTGGGAGACGATCACTCTATAAAGAAAAGGGCTGGGGGGCTGGAGGGGATAGCAAAAATAGGTAAAATCATAATGAATCTATGGCACCTATATGCAACAGCTTTGGGTTGGATTGCTAAGATTAGATCAACAGAGTATGAACTAAATCTATAAGGCTGCTTCCAAACAGGGCTTTTGCTCTGCATTCCCCACTCCATCCCATAATGCAGTGGTTTGCTTTGAGGAATTCCATGTGACATCTTTGTGCAGTTGACCCTGTTCAGGGTTTCTCCTGGCTCTGGTGTAGATTTCCTTAAACCTGCAGGTCTTTCCTGAATAACTGTGCCCTAAGTGGGTATGGGGAAGGTATGGGTGGAAAGGTGTGGATTTATGCATCTCTGTACACACATGGTACCATTTCATCTCCCCACTGTAGGCAGTTTTTAGCTTATAAATTTTTTGTTTATAGATATTCCTACTAATAGCTTAAAATAAAAATAGCAAAAATCCCCCCTCCCCCAATGAAGGCAAAGAAGGGAAAGGTAGGTGGGAGGGGAAAGACTGGGGGGCGGGGAAACATGCCAGTGATCCACAGTTGCTGGGAATGCTCCTGCATTTGCTATGACAAGGAGAGTAAAATGGAGAATTAGCCCTGGAGGAAGGAGCTTATAAATGGGTGCCAGCCCAGTACCAATAAGTTTAATTTTTTTTGCTTTGTTAATTTTCTGTTTAACAATGAACTTCATCCACAAATATCTCCACATTTCTATTGCCATGATACAGGACCCACACAGCTTACAATCACCTTTGAAGGTTGGATCACTGAAATAGTTGTGTTGCACCTCATTTTGGCACATTAAGAATGATAACTCCTCTTGTCCTTACCTCTGAAATTTACATTTTGACCAAAATGCTCCCATGAGTGAGCCCCTAGGTGGGAGGCTCATCAAAAGAAGAAAGTAATATCCAGTGTTCATTCTTTTTCTGGCATGAAAAGGGTTAAGGAGATAATCTTCAGGCTCTCTCTCTCTCTCTCTCTCTCTCTCTCTCTCTCTCTCACACACACACACACACACACACACACACACACACACAAACACACAAAGTGGGTTTTCTGATCCATAAAGGATCAGGCTGCAGGGAACCCCATCAGACTCCTCAGCGTGAAATTACACAACAGCAGGGGGCTCCATTCCTCACACTGTACAACATTAAAGAGATGAATTAGAACCTGACATTCATAGGCTTAATAGGCCTACTGGCAGCCTTTGGAAAGATGGACCAATCACAAGCAAGGACTTTTGGTCACTGACTCTGGGAAGGCTGCCTGCATCTCCTGCAGCTGTTTCTCCATTATGGAAAAGGGAGCCTGAAAATGGGATCTGTGCACCTTTAGGAGACGCTTATGCCAATACAGCTGTTTGAATTAGGTTCATAAAGGAAGAAGCATACTCACATTGATCTGCTATATGGACAGCCTTCCCATATATAACGACCATGATGCAATATGGGCTCAGATGAGGCTGAATAAGTTGGCCTTGATGCAAAGCCCATGTTCAAATAAACCTGGCAAATCAGCTCTGTTATCCAGTGCTTTTCATGCAAAATAGTTAAGAGAGAGTAGAGACAGCACATTGCCTGGATAGCGCAGAAGGATAATTTCTATGGAGGAAATGAAGATGAGAGCTCCACCCCTACTTCCATGAACCTTAGCACCCACCCAAGCTTCCCTGGATATTCTGTGTCCTTTTTTCACATTAAATGTGTATGTAGGTGGAATCCCTCTCATACCTGCATTTCCAAGTGGTGGATTCTGCCAAGAAGTCCAGGGATCCTCCTCCCCAGGATGGTCTTTAATTTTTTCCCTCAAGTGTTTGGTGAAAAGCGAAGCTCCTGAAAGTGTGACCATGGAAACCGGATTTCCTCCATCTAGGTTCTAACCAAGCAATTTGTTGTATCAAGCAACTAAGTACAATTTAGATTCCAAACAAGGTTTATTGCTAACAACTGCTGCATCATTCAGTAAGGCAGCCTAGGTCCAGGCTAAAATTCTACCCTTCTACTTCCTGTCCTATAATATTACCTCTCCCAGCAGGCACTGTTGTTTTTAGCCTCAGCTGTATCCAAAAATGCCACATTTCTTCCTCCCTTAAGAGACTCTCATATTTATAACATTTGTTTATCTAATAATACAACCATGATACATACACATCTGTCTCTGTCATATATAAAACAGGCAGCTAATAAAGGTAGGCTAATAAATTAAAACCACTATCTAACATTATATAATATAGTCTCTAATCCACATAGGTGATCACCTGGCTCTAGTAGCCTATCTTTTAGGCCCAGTTTCAGAAGCAAACTACATGTTGCAGCACTCATGGGTCTAATCCATGACTGCTGAAGCCATTTCAGAGATGAGGCTTGACCCTTCACACAGCTGTTTGGGAAGCTAGTGAGTCTCTGTGCATGTGCAGAGTTCTAGCAAATGGCTGAGCAGAAGGCTCGTAGGTAAAACTTGAACACAGCTTGACTTAACCAAAGAAAGTTCTTTATTGAACTAAAGTAGACTATAAAATACACAGAGCGCAAGAATATATATAAAAGAAGCAGTGCACAAGGCTACAGCTAATGAGAGAAAGAAGAAAGAAATCCAAAAGTCCCTTTTGAGTTACTAAATAGTACTTGAGGCATCTCCTGCTGGGATGGGTGTCCAGCCTTGGGAAGGTTAAGGCAAGTCTGCTCTTAGGGCCCTCTGTTCTCCACCTTACTAAACCATACACACAATAGGCTGCATCCTCTTTTCCCAAGAGGTGGTGGTAGAAGGAGTTCCTTCCCTTAAAACCAGCCTCTCCCAAACTCTATGGTGAGCTGTCCCCTTCTCACATTTCCCACATCTCTCATGCCTCTGGCCTTTGGTACCAAAAGGCTAGAACACACCCCTTAATCCATCCCAAGATGTCAGTTAGAGCAAATGATGTTTATTGCCCTATGGCAGGATCTGAAAAAGTGAATCACAGGTCAGTTTGATATAAAAAGATGTGTAGATATGTGCCCCTATCAGGACAGCTTCTATTTTTCTTTGCTTCAGTAAGCATTTTTGAAGCAACTGCAGCAGTCTTTTTTATGCTATCATCATGAAGCTGGGTAAGTACAGCTCCCAGTCTATACTTTGAAGCATCAGTTGTCACAATGGTGGGTGGTGCAGGATTAAGCAGTGCAAGAGCTGAGCTGTGGACAGTTTTTCACATTATCAAAACCAGTTTGTGCAGCAGCTATCCAGATCAAACTTGAGGTTCTCCTTCATAGCTCTATGAATGGTTCAATGACAGAAGCATAGTTTGGAATCAATTTTACATGTCATGAGGCAAGGCCCAAGAAAGAATGCAAGATTTGTCAATCAGTTGGAGTAAGAGATTGTGAAACCACCTGGATTTCAGGCTAGCTGTTGAAATTGTATGCTCAAGAAGGATAATTCTGTTTGCCTGTATTTGCATTTGGCTCTGGACAAGAGGCTACTGTTAGGACAGAATATGGGGAAACAGAATGGTTTCCTATTGGTAAAGGTGTCAAACAAGGATGCATATTATTTCCCTACCTGTTCAACCTCTATGCAGACCATATCATAAGGAAAGCTGGATTAGATCTAGAAGAAGGTGGAATAAAAATTGGTGGTAGGAAAGTTAACAATTTGAGATATGCAGATGACACCACATTACTGGCAGAAAATAGTGAAGACTTGAAACAACTACCGATGAAGGTTAAAGGAGAAAGCACCAAAGCAGGATTATATCTGAACATCAAGAAGACAAAAGTAATGACTACTGAAGAGTTACACAATTTTAAAATTGACAATGAGGAAATTGAAATTGTCCAAGATTTTCCATTCCTTGGCTCAATCATCAACAAAGAGGGAGACTGAAATGAGGAAATCAGAAGGAGATTGAGACTTGGAAGAGCTGCAGTGAGGGAGCTAGATAAGATCCTTAAAGATAAAGATGTCTCTCTGGGAACCAAGATCAAGATAATCCAAACAATGGTATTCCGCATTATGATGTATGGATATGAAAGCTGGACCATGAAGAAAGCTGACAGGAAGAAAATTTATTCATTTGAAAAGTGGTGCTGGAGGAGAGTTCGGCGGTTACCATGGACAATCAAAAAGACAAATAAGTGGGTACTAGATCAAATCAAACCTGAATTCTCCCTAGAAGCTAAAATGACAAAACTAAGGCTACTATACTTTGGTCTCATTATGAGAAGACAAGATTCTCTGCAAAAGTCAATAATACTAGGAAAAGTAGAAGGCAGTAGGAAAAGAGGAAGACCTAAAACGAGATGGCTTGACTCAATAAAAGAAGCGACGTCCTCCAGTTTGCAAGATATGAGCAAGTCTGTTAATGATAGGATGTTTTGGAAGTCTTTCATTTATAGGGTCACCATAGGTCGGAGGTGACTTGATGGCACATAACACACACACAAGTTGAACTTGTAACCTGTAGTGCTGATGCATTTTAGTACAGACTGCAGGTTATTTTCATGCTCTTGAGAAGTGTTTCCAAATATAATATTGTCATGCAAATAACATGCTGAGTTTTGAGGATTAGACCATTTTTGGAAGGCTCTGTGAGCAGAAGCAAGTCCTCATGAGACCTGTTTAAAATGAAATGAAGTCTCTGCTGATGATAACACAGTCTGCAAATCAAGGGCAGAGAACATTTTTGCTCCACTGAGTTCTGCAAATACTTATTCTATGTGTGGAAGGGGATGGTTGTTAATCATGATGGTTTTGTTTGGTTCTCTTAAATCCACACAAAGGCAAATGCCTCCATCTTTCTTTTTCACTACCACTATAGGTGAAACCCACTCAGATGAATCAATTTCTTCAATGATGTACTTTTGTACTAGTTTCTTAAGCTCTGCTGATACAGACTTTCTGATGGAGAATGGTAACAGTACATTCAGTTTTCACCTTGTAAACAAACACCTGGGTACTGCCAAGTTTCTCTTCAGCATGATCCCTTTGAAATCTCTGAAATTTTGTCATATGTGGAGGACTCTTACAGGGTTAACTTTGCATGTTTGGAGGGGAAATGTGAGACATTTTAAGAGTTAAATTCACTCTAAGACTGAAGGACTTAAAAATAAGTTAAACATCAGAACTAAAAAAACTCCTGGAATGAATGTTTATGATCAAAGTAATTTTTAACGTCTGATCCCTCAATCCTCCCTTTCTGAAGCTGAGAAAAAGGTATCCCTTTATTAATCAAAACATTCTGAGGCTAAAATTAAAGCAACTCTTATCTAAATAAACAAAACGTGTTTGAGAGATAAACTTGTACTGCTCAGATGAGAACCCAAAGTGACCATTTTTAAATGGGTGGGGCATTTTCTCTGCAACCTATGCTGAACCTGCCAATGTGTTTCAAACTTAGGGTGCAATTCAGATGGAAGAACATTGATCACTAAAGCATTGTAAAGTTTTATCTAGCCTTGCATTTTTGGTGTTGTAACACCTGAACTTTTCCCAACTGGAATCCATTATAAAACAAGGAGGAAGATTTGAGGAATGAGAGAAGCCCTATTTAAGTTAGTATGTATGTATACATAATACATACGTACAAGTTAAAACCAGTGGATTTCTGGGAAGGGATTTTTTCTCCTGGGCTCACTTCAGTCCCCGAAAGGCCCTTCCTGCCCTGAGCCTGTTTGTGGGGAGGGAGGGCTAAAAATCCAAACAAACAAACAAACAAACAAACAAACAAACAAACAAACAAACAAACAAACAAACAAACAAACAAACAAACAAACAAACAAACAAACAAACAAACGGCAATAACTTTATCACATGACCCCAGGATGGGGTCCTGGCCTGGATGGAGAGCCCATCCCACTAAGGGGAATTATAGCTGCCATTGTTTAGAAGCATTCTTCTTGGAGGAGTTATTTCCCCTGGCCTTAGGCTTGCCACCCCCCCATACCTGCTGCCGCCCAGCCCTGCTCACCTGGCCAGAAGGGAGGAGGCATGGGGGGCAACATGTACCTGTGGCCCCCTGTCCTGCTGAACTATCTTCAGTGCACCAAGCATTTCCCCCATTATGCTGGAAAATGACATCATTTTCTAGCACAGGGGATGAAATGCCAGGTGCACTGAAGCCAGTTCAGTGGGATGGGGGAGCATGGGAGCATGCATGCACTGTGCGAAAGCACAGGAAGTAATTACTCCACTGTCCCCTTGCCCCCAGCCTCCTGCACCCCAACTCTGGCACGTGGGGACCCTGGCAAACCTACCTGGGCTCACTGCAGCCTCTATAAAGGCATCAACAGGAACACCAGAGAGCCATTTTAACATCATACATCTCTAGTGACTTTCTTACCTACTTCATCATCCAGATTTGAACCTGAAATGAAGCCATCTTTCTTGTACTGGTAAACTGCTTTTAAGCTCAGTTGCTCAAAAGAGATAAATCTCTTAAACAATTTATAACCTGAATTTTAGAACAACATGGATGCTAATGTCAGGAAGGTCGAGGTCCAGGAATACCAAAAGGATTTGCTGGACCCAGTATAAACTTTATAATCAACCCATTCCCCATGTTCTGTCAAAAACAGTTTGTACACTTAGAAGGATTGAATAAAAAGATAGCAAGCTTCAAAGAGTACAGTAGGGGAAGGAAGTACGAGCATGAGAGCATGCTGACACATGTGTATAACCCAGGGTTGCCAAGTTATCTTTGCAAGGCTCCTGTGACTTTAATAGCTATATGACAAGCTTTTGCCAAATTTCTGCATTTGTCCCTGTATGGAAAATGTGACCTACTAATGTTTCGCTTGTCACATACCTATTAAAAGTTCAAGGGGTCCGGCTAGAAGTTGGCAATCCCATGCCCCACACAACAATAAGACCTTATGCTGCCATACAAAACAAAATATGAAATATGAATGTAACCTTGGAGGGACCAAAAGACTGTTGCTTGTGTGTGGGGACTTTGGAATGCAATAGGAAGCCCAGTCTTCTTATTAGCTCCCCCATCCACCCTTTCCCCCATAGCTGTGTGAAATGGATGTAGGTTTCTCTGCTCCTGTTTGATGGTTATCTGCTCAGTAATTCGATTTGGAGGATTTGCTGAGGTGACAGTTGGAAGAATACAGAACAGAACAGAGAGGCCAAGCAATGAAAAAAAATGCTGGAAATGGGATTAGGATCATATTCTGCGACGGCTTGTCAGACTCTGAATGGGGTTCAAGTTCCTTTTGTCCTGATGAGATTTTGCCTTTTGCTCTCTCCTTCACATGATAGGGGAGCACAAGAGTGGAGTGATATGCTTTTCAAAACTCAGGGACAAGGCAAACTGAGGTATCTTGAAAGGAAAGCAGACCTGTGCTAGTGCACAGGGAGACTCTAGGAGTGGTGCCAGAGTTGTGTTACCAGAACTGCTTTTTATTATAGGGGGAAATTAGCTTAGCAGTCTGTAACTTAAAATTAGCGTGGATCTTAACCTATGTCTACGGAGGTCCCGATTCCAGACACTCTAGTGAATAAGAGGCAGACTACAAAATAGGTTCCAAACACGTGTATTGTCTAACAATGTGGCGTAAGCCTGAACTTGCACAAGCATACAAGAAACACACAAGATCTAGGAAATACAGAGTATGAAATACAGAGACGTTCGCATTAGCTGGTTCCCAACGATGATAGGGGGAATACTCACTTATCCTGGAGCGAAGCAGAGACACGACAGCGAGGGGTGGCCCAATGCCAGCACTGGGACCACAGACGGACAGCGAGGGGTTCTGGATAGGATGGCACGCGCCCCATGAGGTCTGGGAGACCGGCTTAAATACCCCAAAACGTACCCTGGGGCTGGTGCTGTACTTGGTGGTTCTCACAGATTAAAACAAAGGCTCTAATGGGCTACTGAATGGCTTGGATGGGCCACTTTGGTAATCAGATTGTGATAAGTGACACCTCAGGAAGAGGGGACAAAAGAGGGAGGGGGAAATCCAAGTGGGCTGAAAGGATGTTCCAGCGGACAGGGCTTTTCCTGATGTCATCAGCTCTGGAATGCGGAGGTCTCTTTGAGATGCATTCTCTAAGTGCTTGGGATGGTCAGCACTTAGTTCTTCTCCGGGGCGGCTCCTAAGATATGCAGAGCGGGACGAGGGGCTCTCGCTGCGGACGTGGTGTGCCCGCTTCGCCGAAATGGCTTCCCAAAGCAGTCTTCTTCCCAGGGTCTTCTGGCCACCTGAGAACATGGACGCCGGCTGGGCATAGCTGGGGCTGGTTTGCAGGTCGCCCGGTAGCGAGGGCAAGCTCGGGGACCGGCCCGCGGGAGGCTCCAGGCGGGAACTGACCAGGGAGCGCCTAGCCAGGCTCGCTGGAGGTTTCCCCGGCTGGCGCCCGGCTGCTAGCAGCGGCTTGGGCCCATATGAGGCAGGCTTCCATGGAGGCAGGGGGAACAACACTCAAAACACAGTCCAAAGCAGGGAACAGGCACGGTCCGTGGCAGATAGCAATGCAGGCACGGGGCACACTTGTAACAGAGTCCAAACACACACTGGGAAGTCCAGATACAGGGCAGGGCAGGGCTGCCCAGAAAGAGAGTCCTTTGTGCAGTTATCCAAACATGGAGTCAGTAAACTACACAGTCTATTGCAGCAGCAAGGTAATTGACACGCAGGCAGGAAACTGACACGTGTATTAACACACACACGTGTAAAGCAATCTTTGTGTAGTAATAAAACAGCAATGCAGGAAACTTTAACACAGTTCATGGCAGGCCTTAAAGCAGGGGAGGGGGCCTACTTGGCAACAGTTGCATGCCTCACAAGATCCCCTGAACCAGTCCAATCCTATGCATGTTTATTCAAAAGTAAATCCTATTTTGTTAAAGGAGCTTATTCCTTAGTAAGTGTGGACGAGATCATGTGGTTTAGTGAGAAAGGAACAGTACTCAGAGTCAGGAGTACTCAAGCATGGGACTTTAACATCCAAATAACAACATGCAACAAATGGACAGCAGGAACAAACAAGGTATGCCATGTCAGTTTGGTGTGGTATTAAGAGTGTGGGACTCTAATCTGGAGAACAGGGTTTGATTCCCCACTCCTCCACTTGAAGCCAGCTGGGTGACCTTGGGTCAGTCATAGCTCTCTGGAGCTCTCTCAGCCCCACCCACCTCACAAGGTGTTTGTTGTGGGGATAATAATAAACTGCTCTGCGTGGGCATTAAGTTGTCCTGAAGGGCAGTATATAAATCGAATGTTGTTGTTGTTATGTCAGATATTATTTCATTTGACAAGGAGTACATGCTTGCAGATAATCTAAGCAAGTGAGTTTGCTGCACACATTAGTGGGAAAGGACCCCCCTGCCCAAATGGCCACACTGAGTCACCAACCAAACTCAGAATAAAATTATTTCTTGATGTCAAACAAGCATGTAAGAAACAGCTTCATTTGACATGTCTCTTCTACCCCTCACCCCCAAATCTTAGTATTCCATTTTCTATTCCAGTTGTCTCTTACAAGATGGGAGAACAATCTAGACCTCTGAGACTGTACAAGAATGCCAAGTGCTAAAACATCTTAATTTTCATTATTCCATCTCTACCATAGATTTCTTCAGTTTAGTTTGGAACAAGTGTTCCTTTTTTCCCATAAACATACTAATAAGACTATTCAAGAATTGCACTCTTGATTATTAGAAACTTTCTTCTCTGTGCAATTTTCCAATAGCCAGAGAATTAGGAATATCTGTACCCTAGTTCTGAGCTTCCCAGGCAGATCTGCAGTCTGCCATTGAAACATTCAGAGAGGAAATGCTGTGATTATATAATGACTTGCTGAAAGACAAGTCAATAGATAAGAAAATATGTGTAGAATGTTGTATGTATGTGCTTAATTGTTGTGATTTTAAAGGTCTTTATTGTGTCATGTGTACCTGTAATCCATTTAGAATTTAACACTTTTCAATTGCTCTTGGGAAATCAATGCATTCTTAAAGTCATTTGGAAGGAACCAACACATCCTGTGTTATTCCTTTTTGGCATCAACATAGTTTCAGATGTATGTGAGTCTCAAACCAAATTTCATCAGTAATATTATTTAAAAAGCCCTATACAAAGTGTTCAAATGCAGTGCATCTATCTGGTGCTACACCAAGGCTACAGTTCAAAGCTATGATGCAACAATGGTTGTTGGGGGTTTTCCGGGCTGTCTTGCCGTGGTCTTGGCATTGTAGTTCCTGACGTTTCGCCAGCAGCTGTGGCTGGCATCTTCAGAGGTGTAGCACCAAAAGACAGACATCTCTCAGTGTCACAGTGTGGAAAAGATGTAGGTCATTTGTATCTACTCAGGAGGGGTGGGGTTGAGCTGAGTCATCCTGTAAGAGTTTCCCAGGGTGTGGAATGCTAATGGCGGGAGGCTTCACTGTATCCTGAGGCGGTTCTTTTGCATATGGATTGGTGCTTGATGTGCTAATCTTCTCTGCAGGGCTATTGTCGGGTGTGGAGTGTTTTGTTGGCCTGGTGTTTTTCAGAACTGGAGCCCATGCTCCGTTCATTCTTAAGGTTTCTTCTTTCCTGTTGAAGTTTTGCTTATGCTTGTGAATTTCAATGGCTTCCCTGTGCAGTCTGACAAAGTAGTTGGAAGTGTTGTCCAGTATTTTGGTGTCCTGGAATAAGATACTGTGCCCTGTTTGAGTTAGGCTATGTTCAGCCACTGCTGATTTTTCAGGCTGTCCAAGTCTGCAGTGTCTTTCATGTTCTTTTATTCTTGTCTGGATGCTACGCTTTGTGGTCCCGATGTAAACTTGTCCACAGCTGCAGGGTATACGGTATACTCCTGCAGAGGTGAGGGGATCTCTGCTGTCTTTTGCTGATCGTAGCATCTGTTGTATTTTTCGGGTGGGTCTGAATACTGCTTGAAGGTTATGCTTTTTCATAAGCTTTCCCATCTGATCAGTAATTCCTTTGATATATGGCAAAAACACTTTTCCTGTGGGAGACTGTTTTTCTTTGGTTGTTTGATTCATCCTGGGTTTGATTGCTCTTCGGATTTCATTTCTGGAGTAGCCATTTGCCTGAAGTGCGTGGTTTAGATGATTAATTTCCTCATTGAGAAAGCGCGGCTCACATATCCGTCTTGCACGATCCACTAATGTTTTCATTATGCCTCTTTTCTGTCGGGGGTGGTGATTGGAGTTTTTGTGTAAGTACCGATCAGTGTGAGTTGGTTTCCTGTAGACCTTGTGACCTAACTGAAAGTTTGCTTTGCGGATGACCAAGGTATCCAGGAATGAGAGTTTTCCCTCACTTTCTTTCTCCATTGTGAATTGTATGTTCAGGTGGATGTTGTTGAGATGATTCAAAAACTCCATCAATTCTTCCTCCCCATGGCTCCAAATGATGAATGTATCATCCACAAACCGGAACCATACACTGGGTTTGTGGGGTGCTGATTCTAGAGCTGTTTTTTCAAAATGTTCCATGTAGAAGTTTGCTATAACTGGGCTGAGTGGGCTCCCCATGGCCACCCCATCCATCTGTTCATAGAATTCGTTGTCCCATTGGAAGTAACTGGTTGTCAGACAATGATGGAATAAGGCTGTTACATCCTCTGGGAAAATCTGATTAATCAGTGCAATAGTGTCTTTTACTGGAACCTTGGTAAACAGGGATAGAACATCAAAACTGACAAGTATGTCTTGTGGATTGAGTTTCAGAGAACTGATTTTGTTGATGAAATCTGCTGAATCTTTGATGTAAGACGAGGTTTTCCCGATGTGGTCCTGCAGGAGATCTGCCAGATGTCTAGCTAATTCATATGTCGGTGAACCAATGGCACTCACAATGGGTCGGAGTGGGACTGAATCTTTATGTATTTTGGGGAGTCCATATAGTCTAGGTGGCTGTGCTTCTGTCTTGCATAGTTTGCTGTGCGTGTCGGGATGTAGTGAGGAATTCTTGATCAGCGCATTTGTTAGCCTGGTGATTTTGCAAGTGGGATCTCGTTTTAGTTTTTTGTAGGTGGAGGGGTCCAGGAGTTCCTTAATCTTCTTTTTGTATTCCTCCGTTTTCATGATCACTGTAGCATTGCCTTTATCAGCTGGTAGAATGATGATGTCTGGATCTGCATTGAGGGTCTTGATGGCATTTCTCTCCTTGCGTGTTATATTGCTGGTGGGAAGCTTTGCCTTTCATAGAATCCTGGCTGTCTCTCCTCTTATTTCCTCAGCTTCCTCTTCAGGTAGATGACGGATGGCAGCTTCTACATTTGCAATGATGTCTTCCCACACCCCCACCAGAATTCCTGTGGAAGACATCATTGCAAATGTAGAAGCTGCCATCCATCATCTACCTGAAGAGGAAGCTGAGGAAATAAGAGGAGAGACAGCCAGGATTCTACGAAAGGCAAAGCTTCCCACCAGCAATATAACACGCAAGGAGAGAAATGCCATCAAGACCCTCAATGCAGATCCAGACATCATCATTCTACCAGCTGATAAAGGCAATGCTACAGTGATCATGAAAACGGAGGAATACAAAAAGAAGATTAAGGAACTCCTGGACCCCTCCACCTACAAAAAACTAAAACGAGATCCCACTTGCAAAATCACCAGGCTAACAAATGCGCTGATCAAGAATTCCTCACTACATCCCGACACGCACAGCAAACTATGCAAGACAGAAGCACAGCCACCTAGACTATATGGACTCCCCAAAATACATAAAGATTCAGTCCCACTCCGACCCATTGTGAGTGCCATTGGTTCACCGACATATGAATTAGCTAGACATCTGGCAGATCTCCTGCAGGACCACATCGGGAAAACCTCGTCTTACATCAAAGATTCAGCAGATTTCATCAACAAAATCAGTTCTCTGAAACTCAATCCACAAGACATACTTGTCAGTTTTGATGTTCTATCCCTGTTTACCAAGGTTCCAGTAAAAGACACTATTGCACTGATTAATCAGATTTTCCCAGAGGATGTAACAGCCTTATTCCATCATTGTCTGACAACCAGTTACTTCCAATGGGACAACGAATTCTATGAACAGATGGATGGGGTGGCCATGGGGAGCCCACTCAGCCCAGTTATAGCAAACTTCTACATGGAACATTTTGAAAAAACAGCTCTAGAATCAGCACCCCACAAACCCAGTGTATGGTTCCGGTTTGTGGATGATACATTCATCATTTGGAGCCATGGGGAGGAAGAATTGATGGAGTTTTTGAATCATCTCAACAACATCCACCTGAACATACAATTCACAATGGAGAAAGAAAGTGAGGGAAAACTCTCATTCCTGGATACCTTGGTCATCCGCAAAGCAAACTTTCAGTTAGGTCACAAGGTCTACAGGAAACCAACTCACACTGATCGGTACTTACACAAAAACTCCAATCACCACCCCCGACAGAAAAGAGGCATAATGAAAACATTAGTGGATCGTGCAAGACGGATATGTGAGCCGCGCTTTCTCAATGAGGAAATTAATCATCTAAACCACGCACTTCAGGCAAATGGCTACTCCAGAAATGAAATCCGAAGAGCAATCAAACCCAGGATGAATCAAACAACCAAAGAAAAACAGTCTCCCACAGGAAAAGTGTTTTTGCCATATATCAAAGGAATTACTGATCAGATGGGAAAGCTTATGAAAAAGCATAACCTTCAAGCAGTATTCAGACCCACCCGAAAAATACAACAGATGCTACGATCAGCAAAAGACAGCAGAGATCCCCTCACCTCTGCAGGAGTATACCGTATACCCTGCAGCTGTGGACAAGTTTACATCGGGACCACAAAGCGTAGCATCCAGACAAGAATAAAAGAACATGAAAGACACTGCAGACTTGGACAGCCTGAAAAATCAGCAGTGGCTGAACATAGCCTAACTCAAACAGGGCACAGTATCTTATTCCAGGACACCAAAATACTGGACAACACTTCCAACTACTTTGTCAGACTGCACAGGGAAGCCATTGAAATTCACAAGCATAAGCAAAACTTCAACAGGAAAGAAGAAACCTTAAGAATGAACAGAGCATGGGCTCCAGTTCTGAAAAACACCAGGCCAACAAAACACTCCACACCCGACAATAGCCCTGCAGAGAAGATTAGCACATCAAGCACCAATCCATATGCAAAAGAACCGCCTCAGGATACAGTGAAGCCTCCCGCCATTAGCATTCCACACCCTGGGAAACTCTTACAGAATGACTCAGCTCAACCCCACCCCTCCTGAGTAGATACAAATGACCTACATCTTTTCCACACTGTGACACTGAGAGATCTCTGTCTTTTGGTGCTACACCTCTGAAGATGCCAGCCACAGCTGCTGGCGAAACGTCAGGAACTACAATGCCAAGACCACGGCAAGACAGCCCGGAAAACCCCCAACAACCATGGTTCTCCGGCCGTGAAAGCCTTCGACAATATGATGCAACAGTTTAGTTGAAGCTAAGCAGGCATCATTCTGATCAGTTCCAGGATGGAAGTTCTTCTCCTGAGAACAATGTCCAGTATCTACCCATGTTCCATAATGGAAGAAAGGTAGGATATAATATCAATGCAGTTTCCTTGAAAACTTTTCCTGTTGTATAAACAGCCTTTCATTAAAAATTCCCCCTCCTGAGATTCATCTAGTCTCTGCTATGTGGTGCAGACTGAAACCCGTTGCTTCTTGGTCTTTGTTTATGCCTAAAGAACTATCATTACTTTTCTTTGGGTGTGGCCACATCAGCCGATTTTCCCATTCCCCCCTTTATAGTTCCCTATTACTTGATTGCATAGTTTGTCCAATACTAGGAAGACAATCTCCAACAGTAAGCAGTGGTTTTCATTTTGGGTATGCAAGAAACATATATGCTGCTCTTCCTGGGGGAAAAAATGTTATTCATTTCTATTTGGGACAGAATATAGTACTAAATGTTACATCACTGACCTTCAAAACCATCTTTCCACAATCCATGATCTGATTGCCAGGGAAAGATTTCATTGCTATCCTAACTTTCTCGATGGCTGTGTATAGAGACAATGCAACATTAAGCAGCTTTCACAGGTATTGGATTTTGGTCACTGTAAATACTACAGATTGTGAAATTTTTTATAGCAAGAATGGTTTTGAAAACCCTTCCTTTACCTGGGGACAGGGTGGGGGGAATGCCTCCAAGATAATACTGTGGAGACGCTTTAAGGGTCAAAAATCAAGTCAGTCAAGCTGGTTGTCCAGACTTAGTTCTGTATCTTTTGCCACCCTTGCTTCCATGCCTATTTGTCTTATCATTTTTAACCATATATTTGCTGCTTTGTTGCCGAGATAACTTGTGGCTTTAAAGAACTAACATGCTTGCTGCTCTGTTACATGTATTTGCTGTCTCTTATTTGCACAATTAACTAGAGTATTAATGTCATTGAGTTCTGTGGGGCTCACTTCTGAGCAAGCATACTTAAAATCATGCAGATAATTTATAAAGTCACAGTGTTGTAAGGAGTTTGAAATCCAAATGCATTAAATTCTGACCATCGGTTTTGAAGTGTGCTTGGAATATTTGCCTGGAATGCTTGTGCATTGTTAGTGTGCTTGGAATATTTGTGTGCTTGGAATATTTGCCTGGGATGCTTGTGCTTTGTTAGTGTGCCATAAAAAAATTTGCATGCAAGCCCATGGGGTATTTAAAGAAACCTTCTCTGTAGAATTGACTGCTAACAAGGTGGTGGATATGCATGCATCTTTCCCAAATACACCTGATCTTGTTTTTAATCTTGGTCATGCTGGTTTTCTAGTAGTGTAACTAACAGAGTTCAGTGGGTTATTGATGTCTTTTTTAAGTACAAGGCTTGGCGAGAGCATGTATTATATCAGATTCTAAAGACATGCTTAAACATGGTGTTACTTTATCCAATAATCTGTAAAACCAAGCAAGAGATATTAAGCAAAGTAATAGATTATATGCTTGGCTATAAATTGGATGCCTTTTATTTTATTTTATTAGAATTTATTCAGTCTGACAAATCATGATGCTTAGAATATAACAGTGGCATAATCATAGCCTCGGGCTGTCATTCCTCAATGTAATGGGATACTTATTCATCTAAGACAAGGACAGGTCTGTCCTTGGTTTTCATTTTACAAGATTACTTGTATTTCTGTCTCATTTGGCATAGGCAATAACCTGTCAGAAAGCAGATTCCACCAATGTGGAGGCCTTTTGTTGTTTGGAACTGTTTAGTATCCCCACGCAACCACACACCATAGATTAGATTTTTTGCTTTTTTCATTGCTTTTCTCTTTAACATTTCTGGATCACATAATATGGCAGCCTAATCCTATGCGTGTGCAAACAGAAAGAAGTCCCATTTAGTTCAGTAAGGCTTATTTCCAAGTTTATATCTAAATAGGACTGCAGTTCTTACTTATACCTACTGAAATTAATCTTAAATTAGTTTGTTGTCCGGAGGGTATGTTGAATATTAGAAAGTAATATATAAATTCTGAGTAAATTGGATTAGATTGAAAATTTATTTTCTTCTGGTAAGAGAGAAGAGTGATTGTTGCTGATTCCTTCCTCCCACTGTAGATACATCACTGTCACAGCTGTTCAGAGTGGGAAGTCCCTGGAACCTCATGGAGTGACAGCATTTCAGAAGTCTAAGCAAGATGCAATGGAGGGAGAGTTCTATCCACTAATATGAGGGACTGCACTTTTTAAAAGCTTAGAAGTGCTGTACAAACAGCTGAAGGATTGTGAAGGGTTAATTCTTCACAGAAACAGAGAGCCTTGAGGGACTGGCTACTCCAAGGAATCTGATTGGATAACATGAGCTGAACAAAGAAAGACTTCTGAACTAGATGCTGGGGAGAAGGGAATCTGATTTCAGCCTTAGCTGAGAGGGTTTTCTGTATGGTCACTTTACAGCATTTCAGAATCTATTCTGCTTCCCATGTTCTCCTGAGTTCTGCACCTGCAAGGGACTCATGAGAGGCAGAAATGGGTTTTGTCTGTCTTTTCCTGTTTTTTCCCTCTGCACACATTCCACAATTTTTTTTAAGCTGCTGTCCAGTCACTGCTGGCACCGTTCTGTCCATGACGAATCAAAAACTCCCATTCTGCTTCTCCCCCCCACACACTTCCTTTCACCAGGAGCTGATTGGTCTGTCCACCAGGAACCACTCCCATCCTCCTCAGCATTCCGAATTTCTTTTCTGCTATTTTATCAGTAAAGCAAGGATAAGGCTGCTTTTCCATTTGCTTCCTTCCCCCCAGGTATGCACACAGTTTCTTATTTTTTTCAAAACCAGGAATGAGCCCTAATATTGCTGCTTATTCCTTGCTGGCTTTAAAAGCCCGGAAAGGGATAAATGGTTACTTTCTCCTCTCTCCAGGCATGTTTCAGGCTTCTGCTAATGCCAAAAAGAAAAAAAAAGTGTTTTGCACAGCTATTTGAAAATAAAGCAGCAGGGAAGCTTCCAGGAGGGAATGAAGCAGCAGCATTTTAACCCTTAATGAGAGTGGAACAAACATGAAAAATACATGTTTTCCCATAGAACTCCGCCACCAATTGCCTCTCTAGTAGGACAGCCCAATCAGCAAATACAGGTAGGGGGTGGGTGGGTTCCAATATTGCAATATTACCACGCATGCAATTTTTTTAAAAAATGACATCAGCTCCGGCCCTCACAAAATGTGGCTCCAAACAGACACATCTCAACTCATCAGCAGACACCAAATGATGGGACCAAGCTGTTTCAGTACCAATTGGTGTGAATGCTCAGCATCATTGGTTTAAAGTGTGCCATGCAGAACGGGCCATAGACGGAGAACTGGGAGAAAATTGGCAAGGAAGTTTGAGAAGTAGATGGAGACTCCCATTTGGGCCAAAGAAAGGGGATAGATCTTCTACCCCTGGGTAGGAGAATTTCCCTACCCAGTCAAACAGGGAATTAGCTCTGAAGAACAAAGAGCTCCCTGGTCTGGTGCAGTTAGAAGCTGCCTTAGGAGAGCTTAAGAGTCAGTTACAAACTCAGGACATGTACTAGTATTTCAAGAGAAGGGGGGTGGGTACTGGAAAGAAGGTATCTGCCTTCTGGAAATCAAAAAGAGTAAAAGAATACTCAAAGTGTACTAGAGTGTTTGGGAAAACATTGGAACAAAAGCCTCTCAACATAAAGATTTAAGTAGCTGTGAAGAGCTTACAAAACTCTCATTAGTCTGAAACATTAGACCTTAAGACAGTGTGTGTACTGATTTTACTTCAGAGTTATCTATATTGAGTTACCTCAGAAATGTTCAACCACTGATTGCACCTGATGGGCATGGTCCAGAAAATGGACCAAAAATCTGCATGGTCCAGCCCAGTTCGTGGTTCACAAAGACACAGGTCATGGAGTCACCTTTTTCATGAATTTTGCTCTGTGTGGGCCGGTTGGTCCGTTGTCCATGACTCCAGACATCCTAGCATTGATCTATCAATTCCCTAGGCAATAGACGGCATGTCCGCAGACCTTTTGCAGACCTTAAAAACTTAATAGGCACCTCTGCCTGCCGAGCAAAGAGCTTCCATTCTGCAAGGGAGGATGGGGATGTTCTGCAGCCAATCTTAGCCCTCAAAACTTTGATAGGCAGCTTTGCCTGCCAAGCAAAGAGCCACCAGTCTGCAAGAGAGGATGAGGAAGTTCTGCAGCCAATCTTAGCCCTCAAAACCTTGATCGGCAGCTCTGGCTGCCAAGCAAAGAGCTCCCAGCTCGGCAAGGGACATTCTACAGCCAATCCTAGCCCTCAAAATCTTGATAGGCAGCTCTGCCTGCCAAGCAAAGAGCCCCCAGTCTGCAAGGGAGGGTGGGGATGTTCTGCAGCCAATCTCTGCCCTCAAAAACTTGATAGGCAGCTCTGCCTGCCAGGGCCAGATTGATGGGGGGGCAGGGGGATAGTCTGCCCCCAGCGCCATCAAAGAGAGGGCACCAGGCGCGCGCAGCTGCCAGCCACCAGGAGCGCGCAGGTGGCTGATCAGAGGGCTGAGGGCAGGGGGCGCACCGCAAGCCTGCTGCCCCATCAGTGTGTCACCTGCATGGCAAGCCAGCTGCCCCAGTGTGCCGTGGAGCTGGCGGTGACAGCGTGGGTGGCTGGAAGGCCACCCATTCCATTTGCCTGCCCCTCTGAGGGGGCAGCCAGCTTGCCGCAGGGTGGCGCGCTCCACCTTGAATGTGGGGGCTGGACTTGGGTTGCCCTGGTCGCCAGCAACCCTAGATCCAGCCTTGCTGCCTGCCAAGCAAAGAGCCCCAAGTCTGCAAGGGAAGGCGGGGATGTTCTGCAGTCAATCTCAGCCCTCGAAACCTTGATAGGCAGCTCTGCCTGCCAAGCAAAGAGCCCCCAGTCTGCAAGGGAGGGCAGGGACATTCTGCAGCCAATCTTAGCCCTCAAAACCTTGATAGGTAGCTCTGCCTGCCAAGGAAAGAGCTCCCAGTCTGCAGGGGAAGGTGGGACATGTGTAGCCAGTATGTGAGCAAGAAGCAAGGATTAATTCCTTAGGCAATGCCTGAAAAGGTGTCTGTGTGGTGAGTGAGGGGGCTCTTCCCCCACCCTTTTCTGTTTGATTTTGCATTATTGCAACTTTTTGGTGCTGCTAGCCGATGCAAGTCAATTGGAAGTTTCCTGGGGGCAGCCACTTTGGGAGTGTGTAACTTGGACGTCTGAAAAGCAATCTTGACCAAACTTGGAGGGTGGCTGGAGAAGAGGCTGCTGAATATTCTCTGCAAG
The DNA here is from genome assembly GCF_028583425.1 of Eublepharis macularius. Lineage (NCBI taxonomy): Eukaryota > Metazoa > Chordata > Lepidosauria > Squamata > Eublepharidae > Eublepharis > Eublepharis macularius. The sequence goes on along the minus strand of NC_072794.1, from coordinate 95,269,313 downwards.
TTTGGGCTCTCTGGGTATGAAGGAGGCGGAGCTAGGGCCCCCAGAATCGATGAATCACAAGCTGACAAACCGGTTTGTGAACCGGGCAGGTCCGTTAAAAGTTTGTGGTCTGTGGTCCATGAAAATTGACGGACCATGAACCGGCGGTCTGTGCAGTTTTCCCAGTCCATGCCCACCTCTAAACCTGGCCTTTCCTCTCTACGTTAAATAAAATATTTTGTTATTTTTGAATTTAAAAATGCCTCTAATGCCATTTAACTTAAAAAAAGGGGAGGTCAAGCTCCACTCTCAGTATTTGTAATTCAGCCCATTTGGCATTTTACTTTTGTAGATATTAATTGAACAAGACATCAGTTGGTTGAACATGATGTTGCAGTTTGCACTCTTTCCTCAGTGAAGCTGCCCTTATGATTGGCTTTTCATTCATACAAATTCCCAACCTTAAGCATCAGTGTTTCTAAACTCTCAGAAGGGGATGGTGGGGAAAATCCACTTCCATCAGCTTCTTTAGATTATTTATTTATTAAATATTTATATCCTGCTTTTCTCCCTAACAGGAACTCAAAGCAACTGACAACATTGTTCTCTTCAGCATTCTATTCCCACAAAAAACAACCTTGTGAGGTAAGTTGTTTTGGAAGTCTTTAGTTCAAGATCACAGCTCACTGAGTGAGTGGTAGCTCACTACCAAAGCAGAGGTGGCATTTGAACTTGCTGTTGCATAGTAATACTAATTCAACTCATAGTTTTGAGAATTTTCAACAACAAAAGGCAGTTTTTTCTGTGATTCACTATTTTTCCATTGAAGAAGTATATTTTCTTTTGAAGAAGTATATTTTCTCTACAAAATTAATTAGAGTTAAAAGAAATTGAGCAGTATCATCTACAAATTGCCATCAATGATTCACTGTGATTGACAATGACAAGCAGCACTAAAAACTATGAATTGTTTCATATGCTAATCAAACCGTCTATACAAATCAAAACTTTCAACTTTAAGACCATGGATATATTCTTAAGGAAGCAATAATATCTTCATCAAAACAGAGACAAAAGCCAAGATTTCAATGTTGTAAAGGCATGCTTTACGTAACATTTTCTAATTCTTGAGTTCTTAAGACTGTGGACCACACTAGTACCCCTACACATTATCAAGCAGTTGCTGAAGAAGATGTAAGTTAAAATGTGTCTGGCATCCTTTAAAAGACCACAACTACATTTATGAACATATGATTTGTGTTTATTAATATTTGGCATTTCTCAACAAGGCAAGTGGTATTGTACAAGAGTTTTTGACTTAGATTCATGTAAGCTTTAATAGATTGAACTAAGTTTTCAAACATCACTTCCAAGATAGAGACATAATGTCTCTTCAATGATAATTAATTTTTATCTTAATACTCTGGTCAACTGTGCCTTACTAATCTGATAGGCATATTATCCACACTAAAGAAACAATGTGGAAGAATCTGTGTTTGTTATTTGATCAGTTCTCTTGTATGTAATATTCAGTTTTTGATTTCTTTTTATTGTAGTATGTGTTCATTGTTCTGTATGGAAACAGCTACTTGCTCCAATGTTAAAGAAAACCATAAAATCTATATATATAAAGACAAATGTCCTGACTGACTCATCAATGCCCAGCCCAAACCCCTGGACCCAGAAACATGAAATTTGGGCAAGACATTCCTTTTGTGATATAGGGGCTCACTAAGTAGGGATTTTAAGAAATTCACCCCCAAGGGGGTAAAAAGGGGTAAAATGTGTTTTCCCAAAGGGATACAGCTTCCCTGGCAGGCTGCTCATTCCCCTCCCCCCACCAACTGCCAGCTCAGCCACTCTTCCCTGAGGTCATTTGCATATGTGGCCTGATTGCTGGAACTCTGTGTTCTGAGGAAAAATCAGGTAAAGGAAACTGCAGACAGCAGAAGAAAGACAGTACAAGACTCCTGAATAGGGATTTTATATAAAAGTCAGTATGGCAACTAAGTTTTTAAATGTTCACGGGGAGATGGTACACAACCTTTCTAGGGGCCATTTCAATGCAAACCTCTCACATGAACCTGCCGAAGTGCCCACCACACCATGCCTCCCTCAGTCCAACTCTACCTCACACCTCTCATAGCCATCACCTCTTACTGCCGCCAAGAAGCCTTCTGGCAGACGTCATGCAAGATACACCAACGCTAAAAGGAGGAAGCAACTTAGAGATGCAGCAAGGAAATATGCATGTCCTGCTCCACTTGATCACATGGTCCAGAACCACAGCTCACATGTGATCAAGTGGAGCGCAAGTGGAGCACAAGTGAACAGGGAGGAATGCATGTTCACTTGCCATTCAAGTGTCATTTGTCACTTGTAGCTTGGCCCATAGTCTCTCTATGAGCAAAGCAATCCTGGAAGACAAGTAGAGAGGCGCTCAGAGACCCCCTTCAAATTCAAGAGACTGCAGTTCCCCCTCAAGGCCTGGTTTGCTATGACGATCAACAAGTCCCAGGGTCAGACACTGAAGGTGGCAGGAATTGACTTGAGGGAGGACTGCTTCTCACATGGGCAGTTCTACGTGGCCTGCTGCAGAGTGAGCTCACCCAGCAGCCTGGTGATCCTAGCACCTGAGGGGAAAACCACCAATGAGGTCTACAAAGAGGTCCTTCAGTAGAAAAAAAAAAGGTTGTACATATTTTTCACTTTATTTATTGCACTACAATCTTTTCTTTTTAAAATTTCTTCAATAAATGTTACATTTCAAAATTCACGTCATCAGTTTTCAGCATCAACACACTTTGCTTTATTCAAACACTTTTTGTGAAGCTCAGATACTATCTATTATACTACAAAACCAACTTTTTTTAAAAAAACCCACAAACCAAAAAATGTTACATACCCATAAGTATTATAACTGGATTTAAAGTAGTGAAATACCGTAAAGTAGTGAAATACCATAGCAAAGCATGGGCATCAAGCTAGTATTTTTATAAATAGTTTGCAACATCATTTTCCAAAGTCGTCATATTCTAATACAAATCCATCACATGTGGTTAAAATTACCTTCAATTACAATAGTATGAACAACATAGAGAAGCAGACAGAGCCAGATGCCATAATGCACCCCTCCAGTTTATACTTTGATTTTGTAGTCCAAATAGGGATTACTTGTTTTATTAATTCATATTAGAAATGGACTGTACTTAGTTTCACACAAACTAAGGTGTTCCTGTTTTCCTGCCAGGTACCAGACAAGCTCTTTAGTGCCTCAAGATCTAGCACCTCTGCAGTATCCATTGGGCTCTGATAATGCCAAAATCACTCAGCTCTTAAGACAATTACTTCAACAGTCTGCTATGCTTCAGTATTTTTCAAACTGGGGAATGGGGACCTTGAGGACAATGAGGATTCTACACTGGGTCTGTCATTTGAAAGGCCCATCTGCTTGCTTATCTGTCTGTCATAAAACCACAGCCCTCTTAGCTTTCTATGGGGCCAGGGATTCTTCTCTTCAGGGGAAACAGATGGAATCGGCTTTCTCCTCTTTTGAAAAGCAGGAGCAGATTGGTTGCTAGAATCAATAGCTCAGCCCTATGAACAAAGTTCTAAAACACTCATCAAAGTTACTTCAGATATAAAATCAAATTAAGTTTACTCTATTTTCTAATGCAAAAAATGTCACCAAAAGACAGAGAGATGCCATTTCCGTCAATGGACAATAACCATAGCCCCCCATTCAAGGAGTGCAGCATGAAAGAAACGGTGGGAGAAATCTGTCCAGTAAACAGAACTTTACTTGTAGCTCTCTGGATCCTAACCCAATCCTGTTGGAATTTTTTTTTTGCATGTAACCCTATTAAAATATTATCACATGAAATAGACAAAGGACATCAGGGGTAGGCCACTGGGCAAAGAGAAGGTGTGAGCTAAAGGTCCCCATCATGTAAGGTAAGAAAATTTTCTGATTCAGCCCTGTAAATCTACCGTATATGCCCTGGAGTGGTGGGAGAAGAAGGAAAAACAGCAACTGAATATTGCATCCACTCACTATAAAGGGGAAACTCAATCTCTAATGTGAATCTATTTCCGTCCATTTTGAGTAACTCCATTTTATGATAAAAAATATCATTTGGTATGGGTTTTTTGCTAATAAAATTGGTAAGAATATAATGGATCTGGCACAGATGAAACTGAAAAATAACGTATCAACACTGATAATCAAATAAAACTTTGCAGCATGCTACTCCCTATGCATTTCTTAGAAATAATTTAGTATTTTAGAACTAATGAAATTACTCTAAATTGCAAGAACTTAAACTATTGGAGAAAAATCACTAATAAGTGCATTTTCATGAGGTTTATGCTTTGCGGTGGTTATGGGCTTTACATATCAAGTGAGTCAGGAGAAATTAAATAAAAGCATCTCAGGTCTGGGAAACGAGAGAAGATTATGAAAAGCAGATTTCATACAGCGCCAGTTTTCTGATGTTTATGGCACATTTCATCATGTTGCCAAGGTCTTTCAATTACACAGTTTGCTAAGTAATCTCAAGTAGAGAGTACATGGAAGGCTATGAATGCTTATTTCCCTCCACAACTTACCCATTAGACATCTTGTTCTTTAGATGTCTAATCTAAGCATGTTTACCTTAATGGAAGTTATCCATTCCTGCTATTAATTCCAATGTATAACTTGTTCAGATCAGTATTCTTCTTATTCCTCATATAATTTTCCTTCCCTGCTCCTTGTTTAGCTTTGTCCAGGTAACTGCGGTTGTAGTAGGCAACTGTGAAGCTTCAGTGGTCTCTGTGAAAAGTGACTGCACTGTTGCTTCAGAGATGAACTGGTGTTTATTGGAAGTGAATGCATTTTACTCTCCGAGACTTTATAGAATTTACTGCTTCTCTTTCTCATAACTCTTGTTCCATGTTCTGCATGTTCTAGGGTTTCAGTTGGCTGTGTCCTGCATGGACTCAAATTATAGGGAAAGATCATTGGGAATATAGCAGATTTATTGCTCATTGAGAACTAGATTTAGCCTTTTAGAAAAAGAACCAACATTTCTGCTTGCAAATATTGACATTTGCAATAGCTTATGTTCAGTTACTACAAAATATGAACATTTTGTAGTCCATTTTGTAGTCCATGAACATAAGTAGTCCATTTTTCTAAATAATTTTTAATGCGCTAAAATAGTTTTTGAAGAAACTGAGATGGGGGCTTGTATCCTCATTTTAGGCAGAAAATGGAATCCAGCTGTATCTCTCAGATGGGCAAACTCTCCTAGTCGTCAGTCATAACAGAAGCAGATAACTCTGCTGAAATAAAAACAAAGCCCTCTTTTGTCCCCATTAAATAACATGCAAATCATTTTCATAACATTTTTTATTATCCGAATAGGAAAACAGGCAGTAATGTTACATAAAGACAGACACAAGTTGGGCACATGGCTTCATGCGGTGGCCTGTTTCAAATGAATACAATTGTATTTATTTTTAAACGATCAGAATAAATAAATATTATACATGTTTGCATTGCCAGATAGTGAATCCTACAGCACAAAACTGTCACATTACAGCTTAATTTTTACAGAAAATTGTATGGTACATTGCTTTGATTCGCCCCTTCCCCATGAATAGTTCCATTTCCAGATATGGCAGACATGCGTGTTTGTGGTTGGAAACTCATTGGTCAAGTTAGATTAAACCAAAAGTGACTTAACACAGCAGATTCTATCATTTAATTAACCTCTGTAGGAGAGATCTAAACTTATTGATCCATCTTCTCATGGGCTAGTAAGAGTTTCAAAAGCCAGAGAGGACCATCAAATGTGATACTTTGTCCGTATTTCATAGTTCACGAAGGGTCTTGATTATATTACAGCATATCTCTACAAGAGATGATTACACTCATCCTTTGTATTGTACCCCAAGAGATACAGAGATGTCAGTCCCAGTAAGCAGCATAATTGCTTCACTGTGTCCACAAAAAGAGATCCTTATAGGTTTCTGTTCTACAATGTCCTATGAATCTTGCTTCACTAATATCCAGAGCAGAGCTTGTTGCTTTTTTCATCTTAATGCTCAGGCTAGATAAATTACCTATATGATACCTTTAGTAGTCATTATAAAATGGTGCACCAGATCTGGGTCTCACATAGTGCTCTGGTTGCTCTATTTGTCTTAAGTAGGCCCGCTACTCACTATATGAAGAGAGTTTGTTTTATTTTTTGTGACTGAGTCTCACAACAATAAATACAGTGAAAGTCCACTTTAGTTACTGTGAGTTACTCTTGGGATTTGTTATCCTCTTCCAAAGCCTTTTGAAGCATGCAAACAAAAAAAACATATATGAAAAATTCACTCCTTTGTGATACTGACTTTACATCCCCACCCATCCTTACCATGTTTGTTTAGAAGCAAGCCCTAGTTTGTAGAATCAGCAGAAATTGTAACTGTCTCTGCATTGACTCATTTTAGTCTGCAGGTGAAAGGTCTTCTATGCAACCAAAAAAAATTCTCCTTTTTTCATGAGAGGGAAGAGGGTCTACTTAGAGCCAAGCTGCAAGTGACAAATTACACTTGCCTGGCAAGTGAACAGACTCATGTGTATTCCTCCCTGTTCACTTGATCAAGTGGAGAGCAAGTGAATGGCAAGTGAACAGAGAGGAATACACGTGACATGATTCTGTTTACTTGCCAGGCAAGTGTAATTCGTCACTTGTAGCTTGGCTCTGAGTCTTCTCCCCGACATCCAGCTTTTTTATGCACAAGTAAAGTTTTGTTTTATTTGGAACTGAAGAGAGTTCAATTATGGGAGCTGTTATAAAGTCTGAAATAGTATCCAGAAAAAGATGAATCTCTTCATTTCTTGTTTGTGCATATTAAATTTTAGTCCCACTGAATATAATGAAATTTACATCCAAATAAGAAAGGTTAGACTTTCTGTTTTATAGTAGGTGATGGAAAATCTGCATTTGAGAGCTTTGTTTTGGATATGATGCTCATTGCTCCTCAGTTTAATTTTACGATTGGCTCAGTCTTGTCTATGATCCCATTCTAGCAGCAGCATAAGGAATCTATTCATGGCAACAGTGTTGCCATCCATTTCTAGAAAACGACCTCACATAAATGACGTGTCTGTTAAAGTTAAACATTTGTTTACCTGATTGATTTTTTTATGTTAAGGAGGAATTTGTTACTCTACTCAGTAACGAACTTTAAAAGAAAAAAAATTGCCCAAATGACTGGTCGATTCTCCCTCTCACAAACAAATCTGAGATAAATATTTTACATCAAGTTTGATAAAAATACTCTTGTTTACACTGGGTCATTCATGTTTTCTTTCTTTCAGGCTCTCCCCTCTTTTTATTTTTTTACTTAATGAAAACTTTTGGACTTTTTGCTCATTTTATTTGAATAGACTATCAGATATGATGGAGAGTAGTTGAGCCATGCATTAGCTTCAGTAAGACAAAAGAACTGTACCTGGAAGACTGGAAGAGTGTCCTTCGTATGTTTGCTATAGAACAAGGAACTAAAAATGTGAGCTTTTAATCAGAATCCTAGAGCTACAGGTGACCTGCTGTAATTTTAAAAATATTGTTCCAATATAAACAATGCAAGGACTTGCAAAAGATCATGAGAGGGAAAAAACAATTTTGAAATCTATCCCTCTAAAAGTTTATAAACCGTCCTTTCCCCCTTTAATTGATTCTCAGTAGCTCCCAGTATTACATTCTTCTGGGGCATATTTAGATAGTAGTTTTACAATCTTTTTCCCCCCTGTGTACCTGGGGAATACTCTTGAGTCTGTTCAAATTCATTTGATTCTCAGGCAATGTTGACCTCTCTGTACCCAACTGAGATGCAGTGTCTAACCACTCTGATTATTGCTGATCATCATTATGTTTATGCTCAAGGGATTAAGAAACTTTCTTTCTGAGCCAGCAGTTCAGTTTTTTAAAGAGGAGCTTTATCAAAAATGATGGACTCCCACAGGAAGCTTTGTGGAGCTTCAATGTCCTGAAATAAGAGGTAGTCTTTTAAAACAGAGAACATCATGTAGTGGTAAATAGATTATCACTACTGGGTTAAACTACATATAAGGCTGGAGTTCCATGACTGGAAACTTAGGGCCAAGCTACACATGACGAATGACACTTGAACAGCAAGTGGATTGAGTGGAGTGCAAGTGAACAGGGAGAAATACACTTGCCGTTCAAGTGTCATTTGTCACTTGTAGCTTCGCCCTTAGATGTGTATTTTGGACTTTAAAGGCTGCTGTGGGAGGGAGGCAGTATGGATCAAAACCATGGCATTAGGGAAAGCTGGGAAAGGTTAATTATTCCTCCCCACAGTATTTCTCCTGTCAAAAAGCTACTCTTGTCTGTTTTTAACCCTGGAAAGGATATGAAACAGATGTCTCTTTTATGTCTGTATTTCCCCCATTTCTAGTGGAGGAAAAAGTGTTGGGGTGAGAGTTTACCTTCATCTTTCCTAGTTCCATGTCCCCTCTGTGGCTGCTTACTAGGATAAATTTGGAGCTCCAGTCACAGAACTGTCATATGTGGCTTATATTAAGACTATTCTTAAGGGCCTAGTAAAATATGAATCTTCCACAAGCTTTTTATTCCATTCAGAAAGCTAAGTATACTGCTACAACTAGAAAGTGCCTGGGAAGCTGTCATTTGAGTCTTCAGAACCCCATTAATATCATTCTGGATGATTATATGCTAATAAACAAACCAAAGCTTGGTGCAGCTGCAGACTTGCTTTCACTTATCTTTCTGTTTAGTTTGTGAAATAATTTAAGGGTAGCCGAATTAGTTCTGTGATGCTTGTTGTTGGCTTATGATAGTCAGGTATCGCCATCATCACTTAGTGGTGTCAACATACATTTTGAAAAGGTTATAATACAATTTAGCTGACATTTCCCCCTCCACCCTTTCCTTTGAAGCTCTGTTATAAGCAGTTATTATGAATGGTATTTTTAAAAATATTCAGTTATTAATTTTGAAATGTGTCCTTTGGCCTCAAGTGGAGGTTGAAGTTTTATTTCAGGTTTTTAAAAGGTCTGTTTGGCTTTAACTTTTTTTTAAAAAAAAATCATTTTAAATTAGGTCTTTTTAATACTGTTTAAGAAGACCACACAGGAGCTTTCGTCCATCTGGTTCTTTCTGCTGGCAAGCAGTTGTGAGACCATACCCAACATCTCCCAGTCATAGGGCCCACTGATTTCTGTGATCTAGATTTATAACAGATTAGATCTGTGTGTTCCTGTTGTCTTCTAGTACTCTGAACTGGCACCGTAGCACCAGATGAGGAACAGGAAGTTGTGGCTGTTGTTGCCTTTTCTGGTTAGGTCTTCTATAACTGATGTCATGTTATACAGTATCATGGGGGGGAGTCTCCAAATCAAGTCAACATATGCTTCGGCACCAGGACATTAAATCATTGGTCTGGTACATACATTCCATATTTTCCCTGATGGCATTTGTATAACAAAGCCTGACCTTTGTGTTTTTAGGATGAAAACTCCAGTTCACTCTGGGTCTCAGCTTTTATTAGAATATTTAGGTTTTGGCTCAGCATTTCATGGTACTAAGCTCTGAAGTACACAAATGGTTCCTTGAGTCACTTGCTATATATAAAACGCGATCTGAGAGTCTCTACACAAGACATCTTACAGAGGGATGCTCATGTGACTTATTTCTGTCTGGTCTTATATTCAAGTGTACTCTGTCTCCCTAGTGGTGCATGTGTATCCACAAGGGGAGAACCGGTGTAAGATCTTTCACTTGATCCTACTTGCGTAAGATGTCTTGTGTAGAGAGACTCAAGTTTGGAGGATTTTATGCTTCACAAATGCTAGAAATGCCTTGTGGTTCTGGTTAATTCCTATGTTTCTCAGTTCTTCGTATACTGTATGTTTTAAGTAAAATGAGTGGAAAGTCCAGGATTTTTATCTGAAACCAAGCATAATTTGTCATGAGAGAGATTTTTTTTCCTGATTCTGTTTTAAATCTATTACTCTGCTCATCAAAGAATTCTAAAAGTTGGTGTAACAGTGCATGAATACACAATCTTTTAATTATAGTTCATTATCTAAACTAGTCCTCAGTGCTTTATGAAAAAATCACAAATAAAAACGTGTGTAAAGAGAGAATAAAAAGAAGTTAAATTGGATTAGAATCTTTGGAATTTCTCTTTAAAAAGAAATTCTAGTAATTTCATTTTCTTTCACACATTTCATTAGAAGAAATGTTCCAGAAGGTAAATATTATCTAACTAAAGGTTCTTAAACAGGAACTAAATTCTAATCATCTCCTGATATAACGTTTGGCAGCCACAGATAATTTGGAGAAAATATAGTATGGGAAGAGGGTAGGATCTTTTTCTGTCATACCACATGTGGAATGTTGATCACATAAAACCAGCTTGACAAAGAGTTGGGCTTTTTATGATTATAGTGTTGACTCTTTTTCTATCTACTAGATAATTATAAAGGTAAAAGTAAAAAGGAAGGTGAAGTGCTTTACAATTCTGCATAGGGCAACACTGACATTAACACACAACTGAAGAAATGCTTCCAACATTATACAAACTATACATTATACAGTAACCAGGAACTTCTCTCTTCTCTTCCACTGCAGAGAAACAAAGCAATCAACACATTTCTCATAGCATCATCTAAATAATATTTTTGAATATTACATAGTTGACTCACAGTTCTGAAGAGAATTTCACATTTAAAATCACTCTCTTTTCTGCAGGGGATTTTAAATAGTTCGGCGGGAAACAGGCAGAAACAATACCTTATCAGAAACCAGAGCTACAGAAAGAGACAGAAAGAAGTCAATGTTTCCCCATAAATGTAAGCACCTTAATGTGGGACGAAATGGAGGGCTGTGTCACAAGGCAAAGACATGGTGCATTTGGTTGTGGTCATCCATTTCATTTTTTCCGGCCTGGTGCTCAATTTGGTAAAGTGTCCAGTCCCAGAGAGGCAGCATGTTGCTTTGCTCGCAGCCGTAGGTTCTCAATGCTGGTTGTTTTACTGTTCAGGCTTGGAAGAGAGGAGGAAGCCTGCAGGATAGGAGAGGACCACACTTGCTGAGCATGGGAGAGTGACTGGTAGTAAGACTGGCAGTGCAGGGAGCTTAGGGGTGTCATGTTGACATTCATGCCCAAATAAGGCATGGCGGAAGGGGTCCCCATTTCAAAGGAGGAGTAATGGACCAAGTTGTTTGTGGCTGCCATGTGTTGACGGAATTGCTCTTGTAGGCGGAAGAGGCTGAGTGGTGAGGAGGAATAGGAGTGGGTTTGAGACATATTGCTACTGGAAGGTGGTGTGGCTGTGACATTGACAGGGGAATCTGCATGGGAAAAAAATTAATAGAAATGATTTGTCATGGGAAGAACACCCAGCACTAGGCAGAATGAGTTCATTAGCACTGCAAAAAATGCATACCCAACTTCCCCAAATTCAAGGCCATTTTGGATATTGCAACATACCAAGGGACAGAAAACATTTGACGTGTATGAGAGGAAAAAGGCAAATCAATCCCTTGCTATTACATTCCAATCATATGTTGTGATTTCCAAAGCGGCCCCAAGGACATTTTCTTATGAGAGGCTTAAATTGCTTTGTGCTTAAATTTATCAGCAAAACCTACACTGAAATAATAAGAGATAGATTCAAAGGCACATTTTAATTTGACATGCAAAACATGCTAAATGATGGCTGGATCCCAAAGGAACATTCAGCTAATGGGCATAGGTTTCTTCTGGCACAGGGAGCCTTCCAGTGATGCACTGATGGGACACTCCTCCTGACTAAGGATACCTGAACTCCTGTGGGTCAAACTGCATTGCAATTGCCAGGTAGGAATATGCCACCAATTTATTGATGATTGTATCAAGTATTTACTGCCCATTTGTAGGAGTTCTGGGTAGCTGCACATCTAGCAAAACAGCATGCACAATCTGCTTTTGTGCATATACTTTCTTTAATGCACGTGTGGTTTTACAAAGGACCATGGGAGTTGTATTTTCCACATATAAAAAGTCTGCATCTTTCGCTACCCCCACCCCTATTACTCACACTCCATATCACACACAAATGCCTTTGGTATGCTATGGTGACAGTATTTTAATAAAAAATAAAACATTATGATTGAATTAGCAATAATAAAGTATAGATATGTTGCAATAAAAGTATTTTAATATATAATACTAAATGTTTTATAGTTGATCTAATAATGAGGTTTTTCAGGATGCAGAGAGGAAATACTCCTCTCTCCATGGTTGTGTTATATACCTGAAAACCATATTTTAAATGTTATAGGGTTATTGCATTTTGATAGTTCTTGTAATGCGTACCTTTAAATTCCCCTTCCCCCTTTCCTATCTATACCTTCTTATCTGTTTTGAAAAAATAAAATATATAAAAAATAAAACAAAACATTATGATGTGTGTTTTTGGTTACCCTGCTCACGTAGAGCAAGAATACACTCCCCCTGCCTTTCCTTCCCAAGTACTGTAGTTTGGCTAACTGGTTTTCAGAATTATTCATTCTGATTTTTTGCACACATGCTGGCAGGAGCATGGGTATTTATTGTCCTCTCTTTGACCCACACAGATAGCTGAAGAAATGTTATGAAATGCAAGAAAGACTGCCAGATTGTATTTGAGTGTACCACCAACTGTATTTGAGTGAATGGGAAATAAAGGAACGGCCCTGAAGTAACCATTGCTAATAATGACCAACTGAGAATGGTTTTGCAATATAACTCCCCTGTGACCATGAACGTCATGGCCCTTTCATCCATTCAATGACAAAAAACTGAAAGTGGCACACAAACAGAACTCCCACCCCACCCTGTTGCTGCCTTGCCAGTGCCACTAGAACTAACAAAAACATTTCCCCCCCTTCTGGCTCAGTGTGTACCCTTATTTTCATACCCATGCTGCTCTCAGGCCCTCCCTCCCAGATCCAAAACGTCCAAGTTCACTAGGCACCAAGTCTGTTAATAAGACCCAACAATCAAATAACTAGTATGACTAATAAGCAATAATAATATGCAATAATAAGGCTACTATACAGCTACCAACCAGTTTGGAAGAAGTTTGCCACATCAACAAAGAAGCCCAGAACTGGTTCATCAGAATTGCTACCTTTGCTTAAGTTTGTCTTGCAAATTCATGGACAGCAGAGATCTTGGCATCCCTACTACTGACACATACAGCTACAGGAATTATTCTCCTCATTTCTCAAACTGATTTCCTATAATGGAGGCTGATGGGTCCCAAAATGAACCCAGCCTCAGGCTGTTTTATACATCTGAGCATAAGAACTCTTGTGAGCTAACCCAGAAACCTCATAGAAAAGCAAGTGGGTTTTGTTCCTCACCTGCTTTGGGGCTTGCTCTCTTGCTGTTCAGAATCTTGTTTTCAGCTCCAGGGCTCTTGTCTGCTTTATTCTCCCCCAATGAGATCTTGAACTCTTCCTCTCGGTCTGTCTGGTCCTCAGCTGCTGATTCGCTTGCTGATTGCTCTGACAGAGTCAGGTTGAGCTCTGTATTCATCTCACTTGCCAGGTTCAGAGATTTGTCTGCTTCAGGAGTTGGAGTCTGTGTTTCTAATATGAGAGCATCTGCTTTGCCCTCACTGTGGTTGACTTCAGAGTCTTTCTGCTTCTGTAGCTGCTCCTTTTGTAGGCTGCGCTGCTTCTTCCGGAATTTAGCTCTTCTGTTTTTGAACCAAACCTTCATTCAGTAGAGAAAGAAGATATCAGGCATCAGTTCAAATTCTGATAGTCAACAGGCCCAGAAGAAATGTGATGTCAGAAAATTATTGGGAAGGCAGAGATCTTGCATTGTACTCCACATTTTCAATGGAGTTTGTCTGACCCTTGCACACTTGGTTAAGACTGAGCCGAGGGGGTTATACTGAATCCAGTGCTACTACCAGAAAAGCAAGTTAAGGCAGTCGCAAAAAACCTCTAGCCTGGACATAGCTGACCTGACCACCTGGATCCATGATATGGTAACATCAAGACTTGACTATTGTAATGCAATATACATAGGTATCCTGTCTAAATTACTAGGAGACTCCAATTGGTGCATAACACTGTGGCTCGGCTGTTACCAGGAGGGAGCAAGAGCATGAAGATCACTCCCATCCTGCAGCCACTCAGTTGGCTGGCTACCTATCAGTTACCATGTTCAGTTCAAGGTATTAGTTATCACATGCAAAGCTCTTCACTAAACATAAGCATGAACCAAAAAAATTTAATGAACCAGCAGTTCGTGGTTCGGTGCCGACGACGATCCTGAATTCGCGAACCGCAACGAACATTTTCCGTTGCCGAACTGGTTCGTGGTTCGTGGTTTGTTGGGCGCAGAAAGGCCCCCATGGCACTTAGACAGTCTGTATTCCCAGGGAGTCTTTTGCAGGCTCTCCTACAGCCATCACCCAAGTTTGGACAAGATTGCAAAAAGGATCTTGGAGTTATACCCTCTCCAATCCAAGGCCCCCAGGAAACTCCCACAAAAATCCAAGCTCAATTATACTCTCAGTCTCTCTCCCCAAAGGCTAGCAAGTGGCAAGCAAGAGCTCTGTCCCACTCCACTGCTCGCTGAAAGTGAAACCCAGCCTGGGAGCCCATGGCTATTTATAAGCACAGGTCCCATTGAACAACACAGGAGGTCTGTGTTTGGCCGTCAGAGCTGCCTATCAGGGTTTGCAGGGATGAGATTGGAGTTCCCATGGCTACAGAACACCCCCTCCCCCCCTCTCCCCTGGGTATCTCCTCCCAACTTGTAACCGCTTTGTAGCTCCGTGGTTGGAAGGAAGACCTGCCGATCAAGGTAAGCTGGGCTTCCATTCGGGTTTCCAGAGCGACAGAAGGAGCGCAGACAGAGTTCAGGCATTCCCCTGGCTCCATTGCCAGGGGAATTGATTGCTGGCACCTGACTGTCTGCCTTCCCAAACTGTGGCCGAATGCTCCGAACCAGGTCTCTCCCAAACGCTGGTTCGATGGCCGTGGACAATCACGAACTGCCGGATCGCGATTGCCAATTTCATGGGTTTTTGAAGTTCATAATGTGGTTCGTGTACATCTCTACTCTTCACAGCCTTGGTCCAGCATTCCTATGGGACTGCCTCTCTCACTGTGTCCCTCCACGGCAGGGTCTCTTGCAGGTGCCACCCTGCACATGGTGAAATCAACAGCTGCCTGTACATGTGCATACTCAGTGGTGGTCCCTACCCTGTGCAAACAGCCTGCCTGAGGAGGTCAGGAAAGCCCCCACTCACCTGGCTTTCTGCAAACGATACAAAACTGAATGATTCAAAAGGGCTTTTTATTCATATAGGGAGGCTGTATTGTATGGAGGGGGACTCCAATGCTTTACTAACAAGTTAGGAATCATAGACTTCACCACCATTTTTTCCTTAGGTCCTGTCTGTTGCTTTAAGTATGTGCTCCTATGCGCTACCAGTGCTTCAAGTATGATCCTACTGGGTAGTTATATGCTGACTAATGTCAGTCCTAGAATTGTTTATGTTCTGTTTCAGTATTTCTTCAACTCTGTATTGGATTCTTTCTAATGCTATGGCTTTGTAAACTTGTATTTATTTACCCTATGTCATTGTTTATGGAAATGTCCTTGGATATTGATTGTATTAATCTCACACTGTGTAATCCGCCTTGAGTCTCAGTGAGAAAGGCGGGCTATGAATGACAAATAATAATCACTTTAAGTTTGTATTGACAACAGTCCTGGTTGTGGAGAGGGTTTGGATTCAGTACTGTGATGTCTGTGGTGAAGAGGTTTAGCTCTTATCCCTGCACATCTTGATAAAAAAATTCTAAAACTGCTCTCTGTCCCATAGGTATCCAGGTGTCTACAAGTGTCCCTCCTGGCTAACATTTACAAATAAAAGCATTCTGGAGATCCGTTCTCTGATCTTCATGCATCTTATCTAATCTGTCCCTGAGAAGCATCTTGCAACAACTCTGGACAAGGCACAACCATGTCAAAGCAAATGGAAGGTGTTGGTATCTCACCTCTGCTTTGATATGAGGGTTTAAGGCTGCACTCTTCAATAAACATACTTTGGAGCCATTCATTAAGAGCAATGCAATAATATGGATAGGAGTGGCCTAAGAGCAATCAGATTGTTATGACAACCTTCAAGATATATGTAATCCAAACTAGAGATGGGCATAAACCAGAAAAAAAATGAACCATGTGGTTTGGGATTCGTCAAATTTCACGAACCACGAACTTTCACGAACCTGTCCCTGGTTCGTGAACTGGTTCGGTTAGATTGTTAAAACATCACACCCAGGTCAGAAAATCGTCACTTCCATGTCAGCAGAAGGTCCCTTCCAGGCCAGCAGAAGGTCACTTCTGGGTCAGCAGAAGGTCTGCAGGAAGTCTATCCCCTGTTGCCTAGGAAACTGACTGATTGGCACCAGGCTGTCTGCAGTGACGAACTAAAAAACGAACCAAACAAACCAGCCTAAAATTTGTGGTAGTTCATCAGAAATGGGACCTGACGAACCGCTGGTTTGCGAACCATGAACCGGCCTGGTTCATCACAAATTTCGATTCGTATTTTGGTTCATGCCCATCTCTAAACCAAACCTACTTTCATTTAAGTATCATATGAGCTCTAGTAGAAATAAGTGTACAACCATCATATAATTCCATTGGCAATCTCATACAAAAATGTAAATGTGGCGAAACTACACTGCTGGAGTTAGGAATAAGGTATGGTACTATGCACACAGCAAGACTGCAAAACTCCATCATAATGTTATTAGTAGTTGTACCAACATTCTTTAGACACATTTTATCATTTTATGAGATTCTGAAATAAAAAAGATGTGCACATTATAAAAGTACAGTGGGGAAAAATGTACTTGGGCTATCCAGGGAAAAGCCTTTGCCATTTGCAATACGCTCAACTAACATGTGGACTAAGAGCAGAGACAAAGGCAAGAGTGTTAAGTATGATGGAAATGATTTGAATAGACATTTTCTGCATTCAGTGTCATTCTTTTCATGGCAATGAATATGTTTTCAGATCATTTCCATGATGAAGATGATATCTTTCTTCAGCCTAAGAGAATTTGAAAACTCTTGATTTATGAGTACCTGTACTCTGGCTTCTGGTAGATTGGTACACATTGCCAGCCTTTCCCTCATCACCACATCTGGATAGTGTGTCTTCTGGAAAGTTTTCTCCAGGGCTTCCAGTTGCTGGGCTGTGAAGGCTGTGCGGCTTCTCCTTTGTTTGCGATGCTGGGAGCCATAACGGGCCTCCAAAATGATGTCTTGAAACGTACAGCCGTTGGAAGACAAGAGAAGTGGCCAATTTAATTAGTGTAATTTGTGTGTTTTATACAAAATAAAGCAATTGGGCAGCTACAAAAGTAATAAAACAGCAATGGGAAAACTTCTAGCCCTGGCGTTTGAAAAAGTGCTATGTAGGCATCTCCAACAAGTCTAACTTTTAGGAGAGATCCTGGAATGCAACATTTCACTTACTGAGTTATTTGACGTCTTAGTGTCTTAGAAGAATCATTTGACTTCTTAATGCCTCAGTTTTCTCATATAGAGAGAAGAGGGATGAACAGCAGTTACAGAATTTTCTGAACATGATTATTTACTTCTAAATTCTATGTTTAGAAGTACTAACCCTTAAGATTTTAAAAATTTCACATAAAAAAGCTACATTGCAGTTTCTGCTACCATCCGCTCACTATCACAAAAGCCCTTTAAAGTAGACACATAAAATAGGATGTTGGGGGGGGGGGTGGTAACTGAGAGTAGCCCAACTTTTCTTTTTGAAATTTTTGCTGCTTTTCCCCCCTGAGGGACAGTTGCAATGGCTGCTTCCACAAGGCAAGGATTCGCCATGTTGCTTTTATCATTGCTGTGTTTAGAGAGGCAACGGAAGCATGTTGCTAATGGAGTTTCCACATAGGAGTTTTCTGCATATTTTTAACCATCAGCCCCTTTGGCTGCCATTTTCTATGCTGCATCACTAGATGGCTTTTGAGCCCCCCCCCCCCCCCGCAAATCTGTAATTGCTATAGCAATTATTCAAAAATTTAAAAAATCTTTTAAAAGCCCTCCATTGGCTCAATGAGGAAAGTGGTTGCCATGAGGCCTGACAGCAGGAAAATGGCACCAATCCCTTGAAACTCAGTGACTTCTGTCTGGTCAACATAACGTAGTTGGACATCATTCTTTTCAAAAATATCTTAGTAGGGCAGGGTCTGGAAACAATAGTGAGCATAGGGGAAACCTGGAAACAAGATTAGAGGACAGCATGATGTGGATGTGCCAAAGAAAAGCTTTATACATCAGGCAAACATTCATTTAGTTGCCCAAGCATTCTGTTGCTTCATGGCATTTTTGATTAATCCTTTTAACCTCTGATGTTTTGTATTTTAATGTCATGTTAAGGGATTTAAATGTTTTATGTTGCCGGTATCCTAATAAAGGTTACATCTGCTGCTCTTATTATTGTACACCTTATTGCAGCTTGTTTTTAATGACTGGTATTTGTTTTAATGCTCTGAACCACTTAAAGCATTTTAATGGAAAGAGCAAATAACATATACATAAATCTAAACTATTATAAGGTGATAATATATGATACATAGCTGAGCACATCTTTAACATATGGAATTCTCAGATCTCAACTTAGAAGGATCTTGGGGGGGGGGGAATCCTCTTTACCTGAAACCCTGGAGAGCCACTGCCAGTCAGTATAGACAGTATTGATCTGGATGGGCCAATATTATGACTTGGTATAAGGCAGCTCTATGTGTGTATTGGATAAGTGGTCAATGATTTGCAATAATGAAGTTTTAAAACCAGTAACAGACTGGGGTCAGCTGCTTAATAATAACATTCCATTTATATAGTGCCCTTCAGGACAACATAACACCTACTCAGAGTGGTTTACAAAGTATGTCATTATTATCCCCACTACAACAAACACCCTGTGAGGTGGGTGGGGCTGAGAGAGCTCCTGGAAGCTGTGATTGACCCAAGGTCACCCAGCTGGCTTCAATTGCAGGAGTGAGGAATCAAACTCAGTTCTCCAGATTAGAGGCCTACGCTCTTAACCGCTACACCAAACTGGCTTTTTGAATTAGATGTGAGGTTTTCCATAGTTGCATGTTCAAATGTAAACATTCACCATGCTTATATAATCTACTATTGGTACCTTCATATAAAATTTTGCAGATGTGGGCATATTTTGAGATTGGAAAGGTCATTTCAACTTCATGGTATTGACTAGGGATGTGCGTTTCGGCATTCAGAATGCCGAAAGAATGCCGAAACAAAAGTGTTTCGGCTTCTTTCGGGGAATGCCGAAACGTTTCGGGGAATGCCGAAACGTTTCGGGTAGCCGAAAGAAAAAAGCCGAAACGTTTCGGGATTCTTTCGGCTTTCTTTCGGCTTTTCTATGGGAAAATGCCTCTGTCTTCCAGGACGTCTGGAGGAGGCATTTTCCCACCGAATAAGCCCAAAATTGGTGGGGACCTTCCTCTAACCCTTCTCTAACAACCACCCAAGTTTCAGACAGATTGGACTTTGGGGGGCCATGTTATGGCCCCCCAAAGCAGGTCCCCCCATCCTCCCATAAGAAAGCGAAGGAGCAGCATATTGTTAGCATGCTGCTGCTGATCTTTCTTCATTATTTCCTATGGGGGAAAAATGAAGTGGCAGGCTTCCTTTGCCAGGGGTGGCATTTTGCATGCAAAATGCCCCCCAGCCCTCAGGGGCCCTTCTCCCACCCCTCCTCCCACCCCCCACCAAGGCTCAGCCTGCTCCCACTTGGGGGGGCCATTTCATGGCCTCCCCAAGTAGGTGCTCTAATCTCTACCACTGACAGCTGGGGGAGGCTTGTGTTGCCAGGGGTGGCATTTTGCATGCAAAATGCCCCCCAACCCTCTGGGGCCCTTCTCCCACCCCTCCTCCCACCCCCCACCAAGGCTCAGCCTGCTCCCACTTGGGGGGGCATTTCATGGCCTCCCCAAGTAGGTGCTCTGCTCTCATCTCTACCACTGACAGCTGGGGGAGGCTTGTGTTGCCAGGGGTGGCATTTTGCATGCAAAATGCCCCCCAGCCCTCTGGGGCCCTTCTCCCACCCTTCCTCCCACCCCCCACCAAGGCTCAGACTGCTCCCACTTGGGGGGGCCATTTCATGGCCTCCCCAAGTAGGTCCTCTCAGCTCCTAAAGTCCACCCCTTACAGCCCCACACAAACCCAATTCCCCCCCAGCTGCCACACACAGACCCAAATCCCCACATTAGCCCCTCACAGACCCAAATCCACCCCCACCTGCCCCACACCCATAACCCCAGGAACAGGCTGGCAAAGGCCAGCCCTCTCCCTTTGTTCCCTATGCTGGGAACTTCTAAACTCTCTTTCCCTGGGCAATTCTGCACAGCCCAGGGGTGCCACAATGGTGGGCACACTTCTGAGTGCCAGCTGGTCCCTGTGAAAGAGCACCTGAACCACAGACACCCTCCCTCAAATTCCCCCACCACCTACAGAGATGGCTGGCCAGCCAGCCCCATTGTTCCCTATGATGGGAACCAACTGCACAACAAAGAATAAAACAAGAACAACACAAAATAAAGTTTTAAAAAAATTATATTCTCCCTTCCAAAGTACAAGTAGGCAAAGCATTATGACACATTACACCAGCAGTCCCCCACACAGAAAAATTAAAACAAAACTCACTTAACATCAGAGAATCACAAAGCATGATTCCTGTCAAAAACACTTTATTTCTTGAACAGCTTTAGGTTACACAGCAGGGGGGAACACCAAAGGGCATGGCAGCACTATCTTACACAAAAATAACACAACTCACTTCACATCAGAGAATCACAAAGCACAATTCCTGTTAAAAACACTTTATTTCTTGAACAGCTTTAGGTTACACAGCAGCGGGGAACACCAAAGGGCATGGCAGCACTATCTTACACAAAAATAACACAACTCACTTAACATCAGAGAATCACAAAAACACAATTCCTGGCAAAAACACTTTATTTCTTGAACAGCTTTAGGTTACACAGTAGGAGGGCACAACAGGGCATGAGAGCAATGTACTGCAAAAAATAATACAACCCACTTCACCGTTTTTGACAGCAATTGTGTTTGTGTGATTCTCTGATGTGAAGTGAGTTGTGTTATTTTTGTGTAGTACACTGCTTTCCTGCTCTGTGGTGCCTTCCTAAAGCAGTTACAGAAATAAAGTGCTTTTGACAGCAATTTTTTGGGGTGATTCTTTAATGTGAAGCGAGTTGTGTTATTTTTGTGTAAGATAGTGCTGCCATGCCCTTTGGTGTTCCCCCCTGCTGTGTAACCTAAAGCTGTTCAAGAAATAAAGTGTTTTTGACAGGAATCATGCTTTGTGATTCTCTGATGTTAAGTGAGTTTTGTTTTAATTTTTCTGTGTGGGGGACTGCTGGTGTAATGTGTCATAATGCTTTGCCTACTTGTACTTTGGAAGGGAGAATATAATTTTTTTAAAACTTTATTTTGTGTTGTTCTTGTTTTATTCTTTGTTGTGCAGTTGGTTCCCATCATAGGGAACAATGGGGCTGGCTGGCCAGCCATCTCTGTAGGTGGTGGGGGAATTTGAGGGAGGGTGTCTGTGGTTCAGGTGCTCTTTCACAGGGACCAGCTGGCACTCAGAAGTGTGCCCACCATTGTGGCACCCCTGGGCTGTGCAGAATTGCCCAGGGAAAGAGAGTTTAGAAGTTCCCAGCATAGGGAACAAAGGGAGAGGGCTGGCCTTTGCCAGCCTGTTCCTGGGGTTATGGGTGTAGGGCAGGTGGGGGTGGATTTGGGTCTGTGAGGGGCTAATGTGGGGATTTGGGTCTGTGTGTGGCAGCTGGGGGGGGGAATTGGGTTTGTGTGGGGCTGTAAGGGGTGGACTTTAGGGGCTGAGAGGACCTACTTGGGGAGGCCATGAAATGGCCCCCCAAGTGGGAGCAGTCTGAGCCTTGGTGGGGGGTGGGAGGAAGGGTGGGAGAAGGGCCCCAGAGGGCTGGGGGGCATTTTGCATGCAAAATGCCACCCCTGGCAACACAAGCCTCCCCCAGCTGTCAGTGGTAGAGATGAGAGCAGAGCATCTACTTGGGGAGGCCATGAAATGCCCCCCCAAGTGGGAGCAGGCTGAGCCTTGGTGGGGGGTGGGAGAAGGGCCCCAGAGGGTTGGGGGGCATTTTGCATGCAAAATGCCACCCCTGGCAACACAAGCCTCCCCCAGCTGTCAGTGGTAGAGATTAGAGCACCTACTTGGGGAGGCCATGAAATGGCCCCCCCAAGTGGGAGCAGGCTGAGCCTTGGTGGGGGGTGGGAGGAGGGGTGGGAGAAGGGCCCCTGAGGGTAGGGGGGCATTTTGCATGCAAAATGCCACCCCTGGCAAAGGAAGCCTGCCTCTTCATTTTTTCCCCATAGGAAATAATGAAGAAAGATCAGCAGCAGCATGCTAACAATATGCTGCTCCTTCGCTTTCTTATGGGAGGATGGGGGGACCTGCTTTGGGGGGCCATAACATGGCCCCCCAAAGTCCAATCTGTCTGAAACTTGGGTGGTTGTTAGAGAAGGGTTAGAGGAAGGTCCCCACCAATTTTGGGCTTATTCGGTGGGAAAATGCCTCCTCCAGGCGTCCTGAAAGACGGAGGCATTTTCCCCCCAAAAAACCCGAAAGAATGCCGAAAGAATGCCGAAAGAATCCCGAATCCCGAATCCCGAAAGAGATTCTTGTTTCGGCTTTCGGCTTTAACGGTAGAGAATCTTGTTTCGGGTAATCCCGAAACAAGAAAGCCGAAAGTTTTTTCCTTGCACACCCCTAGTATTGACTTTCGAGTGGGTCATTATTACGTTATTGTTATTTGGGCAATGAACCCATTGAAGTGGGTCTTGCAGATCCATGTACATTTCTCTGGACTGTGAATCATGTTGGGAAGGCAAAATATCAAACTGCTGGTTTACAGTTTGGGTATGCCCATTATTAATCACTAGTTTGAATAGTTCATGTTAAAACTCACGTAGATGACAGAACTTTCATTTTGCAAGTGCCAGTTTGTGCAACTGGACAAACTTTTGCTCTGCTTGCAAATTTAATTTGTTCTAGCCATAGTGAGTGAAAGGGAAGAACCTCTGAAACCCAGTGCTAGGAGGGCCTTGGCCTCTAAGTCCTGTTTGTTGGCCCTCCGGGGCAAGTGGCTGGCCACTGTGTGAAACAGGATGCTGGACTAGATGGGCCACTGGTCAGACCCAGCAGGGCTCTTCTTATACACCAGGCTGCAGGGTTTTAAAAGTTACTGTGAATGGCTATGCTCACAATTCCATTTGAGCATTATTCAGACGACAGTTCTGATCATTCTCCAAATGCAAACACAAAATCCATTCGTTGTTCTTACCAGCCAGTCTCTCTGCCAGTGTGAGAGCATGCACAGAAGGTCTGTAGTCTGGGGCATGCTGAGCTTGCTGTGCTGCTTGTTGGTGAAGGTTATACATGGCACTAAGGGAATTCATGGCATGAAGAGAGTAACCATTTACTCCATAGTGCTGCATGATGACATAAAACCTGCAACACAAAGAGGAGATGGAGCTGTAAATTGTACTAATGAAACTTTTTTTAAAAAAATAACATTTATTCCACAGAGACTGTAAAAAAGGTATATCCTTCCCTTCTTTGAATTCAAGGGATGCACACTTGCTGTATCCCTTTAATTGCTGCAAAACCTGCTTTTCCCTCCATGTGCCAGTGAGTGGGGAAGGCTACTTTTGTATTTGATACTGGAGCCTCCTTGTCAAGTTCAGTTGCATTTCTTTAACTGGAATAATACAATGTATTATTTGGAAATGAGGTTTTAGAATTCTGTTAGTAAGTGACACACTCAAAATACTGAATATATCAGAGTTTGGTAGTGGCAAAACGCACATGCATATGCACAGTTTCTAATTTTGTATGGGGCCTTCTGAGAGACATATTTTGAAGATGATCTTTTAAAAGTCTGTAATGGCAAGTGTCACCAGATCACACGGCAGCAAAGGGCTTTGTTAGCTTGATTATAACCAGGCCAGTAGGTGCTCCAATGGCGGGGTGAGGTGGGGGGCGGTGAAACTGGCTTGGCAGAAGAGCACTGGCTGCTGGCATTTTTTTTTTACATCTTGGTTTCTTTACATACTCTTACAGTGATTGATTGACAATTTAATAATTACCTTTCTGCTGAAAACTCTGCATTTGTCAGTTTTCCTTGTTGTGATCCATTGTCTCCTTTCACAAATTAGGGAAAGCTTCCTTTGCAGAAAACCTCCCCTCTGCCCCATCACTATAAGCTTTTAAATAGTTCATTTTTTTAAAAGAAATAGACCACACGTGTGTGATTGTGTATCAATTATCCAGTTGCTATGAGACACACATTGACATACTGGACATCCACTGTAGGGGTACCTTAATTACTAATGTCTATTTATGGTGTTCCTTATGGGTGGGGTCTCTTATCTGGCTGAGAGCAGCAGCTTCAGGCCTTAAAAATTTCTTTTCTGGGGCTTGTCTCCAATTTTATATATATATATATATATATATATATATATATATATATATATATATATATATATATATATATATTTTAATTTCTAACATAGAAAACTACAAAAAACTACAAAAACATAAAGGAAAAAAGGGGACTGGGGAAAAGGGAAGAGCAACATATAAACAGAAAACACACACTACATCTACATGTCTTGTATTCCCTTCATACTGCATTTTTTCTTTAAAGTTAACTTTCTAATATGCTATCAGATTGGTAGATCTTATAAAATACAGACTACATTCAGGATCAGGTCTTCTCCCCCCCCCCCTGCGTCTCGGTCTCAGTTCTCTCTGCGCAGCTACAATAGCTGTGCTCGTTCCCTCCTCCCCCCCACTCTCCCCTTCAGACTTTGGACTTTCTTCTTGCTGAAACTCCTGATGGTTAAACAAAAAGTCCCTCAGCTGTACTTCTGATGTTATCTTGTAGGTTTGATCCTTGTATCTAAACCAGATGCCTTCTGGAAACAACCATTTATATTTTACTTCACATTTCCTCAGGAAAGCCGCAAGTGTTTTATATTTAAATCTTCTTTTACGAGCCAAAAATGGAACATCCTTCAATATCTTAACCTTATTGCCCAGATAGTCCAAGTCCACATTATACAAATTATATAAGATGGTGTCCCGAGACTTCTTAGATGAAAAGTCAATAATAATCTCGCGAGGCAGCTGACGCTTCATTGCATATTTTGAAGATGTCCGACGGACTTCCAGAATATCGCTTTTTAACTCTTCTTTAGTTGCCTTTGCGAATGACGCCAAAAGTTCCGACACCAAATCTTTTAAATTTTCACTTTGCTCCTCTTTTACATTCTGAAGACGCAGTACCGTTTGGGCACGGTCCACTTGTAATCCTATTATTTGATTTTCCAAGAGCTTTACTTCTTTACTTGTTGCTTTCATGAGTACTACGTTTTCGCGTGCAGACTGCTCTGCTCCAGACGCTGTTTCTTTAATGGTTTTCACTTCGCTTTCCACTGAATCAACCTTTTGCCCCATTTCATTTAACTTCGCTGCAAAGGGCTGCATAGCTTCAAAGACCGCTCATCTGACCATCTCTTCCAGGGTTTCCCCCTTCCCCTGTAACATCGCCATCACCGATTTACTCATTGCAGGGCTCTGCTTTTTCGTCGCCATCTTGGGGGGGGCGCCAGCTAAGTTCCAAAACTCCATGAAGGGGAAGAAATCCGAGCCTTTTTAGCTTCAACTCCCACCAATCCTTCGCATGCGCTTAGAAATCAGAAGGGATTCGCTTACTTACAGGTTTTCACCTTAAATCTGCTTATTGCCGTTCTCCATGGCCCGGCGGCACACGATGTGCTGTGCAAGTCTGCTGGCCTCCGTTGGAGCAAACGGGCAATTTACCCCCTGCATTGCTTTCAGGGGGTTCTTCCCGCCGTGCTCCGGACCCTGGCCCCCTCACTGGGAGTCCTGGGGGTTAACCCTTGCAGGTCAACCGCCCGGTCAGGCTGCTCGGACATTTCCTCCTGGACCTGCAGAGAAAGAGTGTCCGACATGGCCGGGAAAACGAAACCGAATCTGGGGCTTGTCTCCAATGTTAATTACCTGGGAATAGTCCTGATCCCTTGCAAGGATCCAGTTGGAAGGAGACATGCCATTCCTCGGGAAAGCAGAAGAATCAAAGAAAAACAAGATGCCTGTTGCTGCTTATAATGGTAAAGTACCTGAACATGAAAAACTACAGATGCGGGGGTCGGGGGGTGGGGGCGTGTTTTCTGTATTGCCTTAGAATCACATATTTATATTTACTGTTCTGGAAAACACAGTAAAAAAAACCATATCTCTCTCTCTCTCTCTCTCTCTCTCTCTCTCTCTCTCTCTCTCTCTCTCTCTCTCTCTCTCTGTGTGTGTGTGTGTGTGTGTGTGTGTCCACGTGTATTTTCAGTTTCGGAATTTCAGGATACTTAACATTCAAGTTTATAAAATGGGCTAAGTCAAACAAGATATGGTCTGTACTAGGTCTCTCTGTGAAAATGAAAGAATTAAAAAAATCATTGAGAATCAAAAGGTCAAACTCTTTCCGCCAAAATTACGTTCACCTGTCATTCCAGAAGAGGCCACTCTATTGCTTAGAATCATAATTATCACAGAAGGCGTAAACTACCACAATATATACTAAAATCTAACTATTTGAAGTCCATCAAGATGAAAACCAGAGTACTCTAAAATGGTAAATATAGATTACATACTAACAAAGTGAGTTTTGTCTCTCAAAACATATGCTGGAAAGCTTGTTGGTCTTTAAGGTGCCACTGAACTTGGATTTTGTTCTACTACTATAGACTAACTCAGCTACCCATCTCAGTGCTAGTATGTCACATTGCAGCTCTCAAAGCTAAATCTTCATTTAAACCCACAGATGTTAATGTATTCCAAGTGAAAGCCCAAAAGCTTTTTTTTTCACAGCCTCTGGTGAGGTAGACTCCCAAATGCTCAAATGGCCTCAATGACCCAGAATCAGAATTTATATCTTTTCAATGATCATAAATAACCTATCTGCATGCAATAGTTAATCTTGTGGTAAATCACTGTTCTGGTCGTTCTGCTATCTGGCCCTTTATTTTTATTTTTTCAGCTGGGCACATGTGCACTCTGAGGCAGAAAGTACAGTGTTCTGGATGACTCTGGTCAGGCCTGATTCAGATATAGGTGTGCACTCAAGAAGCCCTAGATACCATTAGCTTTCCTATATCAAATCATTTAAATCCTGGCAAGAGGAACACTACAGATAACATCTTAGGTTCATTACTGGGTATTGTACACTAATACAATCATGGAGTCTCTGCTTCCATTTTATTATTACAAAATAATTATTCAGTATTCTTAATATCAACTGAATCAACAGAAAATCATACCATCCAGAACTACATAGATCATTAAAGGAGATCAATTACATGAGCCCCCCAAAAAGGACCTGTGACAAAGGTCACAGGCAAGGAGCCCCTTCTAAGAAGAAGCTGTCAATAAAATTAGCTGGTCATATTTATAGGGCTTCAGAACCTTCTCTTAATAGCTGCTTCAATGACTCGAATTCTTGACCAGCTTATTATCTTATGATTTCATACACCAAGCAAGTATTTCCATATTTAAAACATCTTCTTGAAATACATAACAATAGTTAGTTCATTCTTGAGACTCTTTGTATTAACAAAGTCTATGTAGAATTAGTGATTACAAGTTTCTCATATATCTGAATATCTTTTGGCCCTCCACCAGTATGTCTATAATATTGCCAGCTTCTATGAAGTTGTACATTCCTGCCATTCTCCGATACTCCCTGCACCTGGGCCTTGGTACATTGTATACATTGAAATGAGTTAGACATCTCTTCTAATCTACATATGGCAATACAACTGTGTAACTATTTTTTATGCCCTTCTTCAAGGATATTCTGTTCTAGGCCTCTAAAACTTCCTTTGTGGCCTGTCTAGTTACGGAGTCAGGCTAGCCCTGTTTCTGTGTGCAAAGGTGTCTTGAATGACTTTCTTGACATATCCAGCAACCGTTCCCATATATTTCTAGTTATACCCATGACAACAGGCTGAATAAAATATATAGTTCTCTCCAGGGAATAATGAATATCTGTTGACATAACATATCTACAAATGCAAGTCTGCCATAAAACAAAAAATAAATGGATTATTATCATACAAGTGGTCCTGACCTGTGGAGATTTAAACCTGCAGTCTGGAGCCGCTTGGAAATACAAAAGGGCTTCTGCAATCTGTGACAGAAAAATGTGCCTCCCTTCATGTCACCCCAACACAATCTGCAACAATTTGTTTCAGCTCCCCAACTGTTTCCCAGCTGTTTGAAAAGGACAGTATACAAACAGTTCACAAGAAAATAGTGAATGATAAGTCCTCATGAACAAGCTCTGGATGTTGAACATTGTATAAAACATAAAAAAGAGCTCTAATTTCTCAACAAAAACATTGTATAAAACAAAAGTTTCATGTTTCTCAATAAAAGAGTAGTACCTTTTTGTTAGTTTTTATGTTGCCACAGGAATGTTTTATTCTGCTGACAACATGCCTACCTGTCTGGTATTCTTATCTCTAACTTATCTTTTATCTCTGCCTCCATACTTTTTAGAATTTAATATCTCTCTCTCCCGGTATTTTTTTAATATAAATTTTATTTTAAAAAGAAAAATAGAAGTAGCATTAACAATAGAAAGTGCGTAGAACCTTATACAAAATACATTAAACTACAACGGGGAAAGTATATAAAGTAAATAGTAAATAGTAGTCGATTTAAGCTGCATAGGAAATATAAACACAATATACATATCATACTTATATTAATGTATTAGTTTAACTATTTAGCTTAGCTGTTAATCTATTTTAATATTAATTGTGGATTCTAGATTTAATAGCTTGACCTATTAAATATATATATATATATATAAAGTTTGTCCAATCATACCAGAAGAACATAATATGAAGAATATTATTAAGAAAGAGACAATGGATAACTTCTATGGCCTGATTATATAAATCACAGCGATTATGAGTAACATACAATATATAATATATATATAAGCTTCAAAATAAATTCCCAGCTCCATCACCACTATAATGCTTCTGAATAAGATATTTAATAACATATCATCATTAGTAAAAATCTTAAACATTTTGTTTTCAGAATTTTGCTCACCCTGATAAAGTTTAATATCTTAGCTTGTTAGTTTAACTGTTTTATTTTATTTTAGTATTTATTATATGTTCCAAATTTAATAAATTGCCTATCATATATCTCTCTCGGTATCTTAATGTAACTATATTCTGTAAAAGTTCACAATTTTTTAGTAGTAGAACCCTAGAACTCAGAATGGTCCTCCTTTTCACTTTTAGCATGATATTAAAAATATATCACATTGGAGAATTCCCTAATTAGCATTAGAGGATCTCTATGATTGTGTGTACTTTTTCAAAGACGTCTTAACTAAAAAGGGGATGGAATAATTGGTGTCCACACTTTCTGGACACTGGAGAACCTTAGGAAAGTTATGGGGGCACTTTTTTATGCAATTTCTAAAACATATGATCCCAGAAGGGCAAGCCTACAACATTTTTAAAAATCCCCATTGGGGGAGGGCACTAGATGAGCTAAAATGTAAATTTGGTCATACTGTTAATTAGAAGTCCAATGTATCTGAGCAGTGAGAGGATGGTGAATTGATCACAAATCTGATTTGATGATCATCTCTCCTGAGAAGATGGTTAATAAACTGAAGCTTAATCCTGACTAGATAAGATTACTGCAGTGTGCTCTATATGGGCTTGGAAAAGCACATAGGAACTTCAGTTGGTACCAAATGATGCAGCCTGGATGTTGACTGGAGTGGGCCAGAGACCATATCATTCCAGCCTTGGTCCATCTACAGTGGCTACCATTTTGTTCCCAAGCCAAGTTCAAGATACTGGTGTTGACCTTTAAACCCCTGTATGGCTTGGGCTTATCATATCTGAGGACTTCCTACTCCCATACAAACCTACCCAACTGCTAAAGTTATCTTTGGAGGCCCTACTCCTGATGCTCCTAACTTCTGAGAGTCAGTGGGTGGCATGATTGTGTCTGGAAGACCATAGGAGGATGGACATACAGATGCTGTAGCAGCATCATTGACTGTGGTACCAAAACATTCTCTCTCCAGGGGATGTCTGTCCCCTTCTGTCAATGTTTTCTAGCAGATGAAGATCATTTTTAAAAATTTAATCTGGTATTCCCTTATTAATCACTCCTTCCTGTCTTAAATTTAATTACTGTTTTGTGTTTTAATAGGTATTTTAAGTTTTGGTTCCAATTAGAGATCCCAGGTCCCCTGGTGGGGGCGGGGAATCCCCCACTCCCACGCTCTGCCACCCACCACCACTCACCTGGTTGGTGGGAAGGAAAGGTGCAGGAATGGGCCTCCTGAGAATGTTCATGGGGCAGCATAATGACATCGCTTTCAAGGAATGACATCCTCACGCTACCCTGAGAGCACTCTTGTACTTTGCAGTGGGCCGATTTCAGCCTCAAATGGGCCAAATCAGGCCTGTTTGGGGCCCAAATCAGCCTCCTGTGAAGTGCACATGTGCTCCCAAACCTGCATGATGATGGCACTTCCCGGAACTGAGTCATGCAGGCATGGGAGCACGCATGTGCAAGGAGTGAAGACAAGGTGAGTGGCAGGTCCCCCCTCGCTCCAGGAAGGTAAGGGGACCTGGCAACCTAATTGTTTTTATAATTTTTTTCCTGTTAGCTGCCTTGGTGGCCTTGATTGGGTGAAATAAAATAAATGAAGAATAAAGAATTTGTACCCCAATTTTATA
Source organism: Eublepharis macularius (assembly GCF_028583425.1). Classification (NCBI taxonomy): domain Eukaryota; kingdom Metazoa; phylum Chordata; class Lepidosauria; order Squamata; family Eublepharidae; genus Eublepharis; species Eublepharis macularius. Next base: position 95,238,326 of record NC_072794.1, on the reverse strand, counting down.
AGAAGTTAGAGAAAAATCAAACATGAAGCTTATTCATTGACATATAAATTCCTTAACAGGTTTCTGGTTAAAACATTTGTTTCAACCAATTCTTATTCATGTGAATTACATGTAGCCATGAAAGTGATGAGATTTTCACAAAAGGGAGGATCCATGGGACAGTTTGAAGATGGGAAGGTAGTGCAAAGAAAGTGAAGCTGCTTTTCCCCTGCACAGTGGTCATGAGCAGAAACAGGCTGACATGCATCTGGGAGGCACAAGACTACTGCTGCACATCTGATACAAAGTCCCTGTGTCATCATCAAAGCGAAAAAAGATGACATCAGAACCTGTAGACTGATCATCAAAATACCTGGTAATTCCCCTTTCTTGCTCTAGGCCATTGTGCCTCCAAAATGCAACCTTTGGTGTTCAGGGAACTCCCACAAACAGTGCTGCATGCAGGGATGCACTGGCCATTTAACTTACAGGGAATTGCCCAGTGGGCCACTGACATATAATATCCTTGGTTTGGCTGGTAACTGATTTGGTAGAAAAGGGGAATGTAACTGGTGGATATTCTCATAAATAATCATGAAAAATGTTGCTTCTGAGTACACAATTGATCGGACAACCAGAAGTACTTCCAATGTGTAAGGATGCCCAAGGAAATTAACTTTCCTTCAAATATTTGAGGAACAAAATGCATCTCTCAGGGATGATTTACATCTAGGAAACTTCTGATTTAAGGTCTGAACAAGATAACCCTTGAGATCCCTTCCAGTTCTGGATGACAAGACAAAAAGCCCATTTTCATTTGGGGTGTGCAAAATGAAACAAAGGAACTGAAAATAAATGTTTCATTATTGTGGCTTCTGGAACAGTGAGCCAAATTCCGGAAATGAAGATGTAAACTCTTGACCACCACCACCATCAAAATGTTCAAGTGTTTCATTTTGGTTCTTACCTGCTCAGTAGCACAGTGCTTCCCAGTGTCTCCCTAACAACTGGATCATTGAAAGGGGAGGAGCACCAGCCCCTCCCCCTGCCCATTGACTTTGGAAACGTTGCTTCCATTGCAGGAGAGAGGGAATGTGCATCTTTGGGGGTGGGGGTGTTGGAATAGGCGACTCAGCCTGCCTTTGGACACTGGGGGGCGCTGCATGTCTCTTTGAATGTAATGTATAAGTCTAGCAATCTGCCACTCTCTTGTCTAAGGTGGGAACGCCTACTGACTCCTCCTCTCTTGCCTCTGTGCTTCTTGGGAGATTTCACACCTTCCCTCATGCTCTTCCAAGAGAAAGATGTAAAGCCACCATGCTCCTCATGGAGCCCTTCTCTTTGTCCACAAACCCTCTTCCAGCCTCGCTGCCTATATTTTCAGGCCGTGGTATTAGCTTAGTGAATGTAACTCTATAGATAGGTTCTTTCCCTTGATATTACCAGAAGATATTGCTATGGAGAAATCTGCTACAATAAACTGTAAGTTCTATCTTTCTATGAATTTTGTCTGAGGATTAATTAATGCATGCTTGTGAGGGTTTAAACGCTTCTGACTAAATTACTCTGCTATATGTTACTCTGCTAAGTTACTAAACTAAAATATATAAAATACCATAAATCTCTAACAGGGTTAATGGTAGCCCAGTCTTGAATAAGTTCCTCAGGGCCAAAGAAAAGCCCATAGCTGAATCTAGAAGTAAAGAGTTTCAAACTGCAAAGTTTTTTCCTTGACTGCTGGTCTAACAGCCAGGCAGAACAAAAGGACTCAATTAGCACGTGAATGCCCTCACAGGCAACCTCAGGAGGAACAAAGAAAGAAATTAGGTGAAAAGTCTAACAGCTTTTTCCCTACCCTCAAGCGTGCACAGAAAAAGCAGAGAAACCTCCTTTTTAAAACGTTTTGGCTAACGTGAGCCAGGAAACTAAAAGTTAAAGAGGGAAAAGTAAAGTTTTCTAGAGAAATACTTTGAAATTTCTTGAAAATGTCAGACCAGTTACTACAAATTGATTTATTCAGACAGCTATTTTCGACTAAAATGGAAGATAATGGAGATGTGAATGCTCATATTGAATCTTTGTTGAATCAAATAGATAAACTAGCTACTGTTGGTCAGATTCTAGATGAAGATTTGAAAATTGCTCTGGTTTTAAGCTCACTACCAAAGAGTTATTCCAGTTTAGCAAAGTCTCTTACTGAAAAAAGGGCTACATTGGAGGAAGTGCTAGATCAGATAAGATCACAGTACAATGAACAGAGATCTTATCCTCAAGAAAAGAAATGCAAGACTGACTCATGTTACATGGTCAGAGAGGTCAGACCCAGAGGGGCAGGACCTAGGCAAATTGATTACTGGCAAAGAGCCAATCCTAGAGAAAGGCAGACTCCTCCCTTCTGCCACAAATGCAATAAGCCCGGTCACCTCCAGAGGGAGTGTTTTAGCAACAGGAGCTACAGCCACAAGGGCAGAAACAATTATGCTGCTGCAAGCAGGAACCAACAGGCAGAGAGAAACAGAGAAGATTTTTCAAAAGCAAGAGCTAGTAATTTTAGAGGTTTTCCTCAAACAAGGGCTGATAGTAATTATCATGTGTCTCATATTGCTCGAATAAATGATAGCCCACAGTGCCCTTGGGTCCTCGACAGTGGCGCCTCAGCGCACATGGTATCAGATATTAATCTGTTTTATGAATTAGATACCAGTGCATCTAAGAATGTTATGATGGCTAACGGGACGAATGTGGAAATTAGTGGGAAAGGCTCCATTATGCTTCATAGCAATAATGATTTCTCTAAAAAGATAATTAAAGTAGAAGAAGTTTTATACATTCCTGATTTAAAGGCAAACCTACTAAGCGTACCTGTACTATCACAAAAAGGATTTTCTATACACTTTGAGAATAACAAATGTACAGTTTCTCGCGAAGGAGAGATATATTCCACAGGTAGTCTCAGAAATGGAGTCTTTGAACTGGACTGCCAAGGAGAAAAGGCCTACAAGGCAACAACAGCTACCACAAAAGGAGAACCAATCGAACTCTGGCATAGAAGATTTGCACATCGCGATATGCAAGCCATAAAGGAGCTGCAGTCTAAGGACTTGGTAACAGGTATTAATATAAGTGCATGTGGCAATGATGATGAATTATGTGTTTGTTGTATAAAGGGAAAGGCAACTCGACCTTCTGTTCCCAAACAAAGCCAGAGATGCTCAAGGCAACCACTTGAACTAATCCATACTGATTTATGTGGTCCTATTAAACCAGCATCAACAGGAAATAACCTTTATATATTGTCTTTCATTGATGACTTCTCGAGATATACAGTGTGCTATTTGCTGAAAGAAAAATCGCAGACTGAGCAGAAACTGCGTGATTATGTTTCCATGGTGTCTAACAAGTTCAACAGGAAACCTCAAGCCTTTCAAAGCGACAATGGCGGTGAGTACGTTTCCCATGCCACACAGAGATTTCTCAGGGAAAATGGAATCCAACATAGATTCACTGTTCCCTATAACCCCGAACAGAATGGGGTCGCCGAGCGCAAAAATCGTTCTATCATGAATATGGTCAGATGTATGTTAATAGATTCAGGACTTCCCTACAGACACTGGGGAGAAGCGGCCATGACTGCAATCTACTTACAAAACAGATTGCCCACTAAAGCTACAAACAAAACTCCTTATGAGTTATGGCATAATAGGAAGCCAAGCATAGAACATCTTAGAGTATTTGGATGCAAAGCATATGCGCATATACCAGAGGAAAAGAGATCTAAACTAGAACCCAGAGCCTTAGAAGGCATCTTTGTAGGATATGCTCCAGGATGTAAGGGATATAGGATTTTTAACCCAGAAACTAACAGTGTTACTACAAGCAGAGTTGTGCAATTTGATGAGCGACATAGGAGCAACCAGAATGCTGCTACACGTGACCCTTCAGAGGGAGAGAATGATGACAGCCAGCTGCTGCTGTATCGGCCAGATGACATCGCTACGCAAATGCGACCAGATATCCAACCCGGTGATGAGGCAATGGGTGCAGCCACTGAGCAGATGCAACCAGAAGCCCGACCAGGTGAGAGAATAAAGGCGGAAATTCCCAGGCCAGTAGATGTGCCTGAGGAGCCAGAGCCCGCTGCGGAGGCAGAGGTGACTCAGGACCTTAGGCGCTCTCAGCGCGTCAACAGAGGAGTTCCAGCCGAGAGACTGACCTACCTTGCAAGGTCGTCGCCACCACAAGAACCAACTTCATGGGCCGAAGTTCAACAAATGCCTGAACCAGAAGCAAAGAAATGGAAGGAAGCAGCACAAGAAGAAATAGATGCTCTGCACAAGAACAAAACATGGACTCTCACAAAACTACCTAAGGGTAAGAATGTTATTGGATGTAAATGGGTTTTTAAAGCTAAGAAAAATGAGAATGGTGCAGTTGAGAGATACAAAGCTAGATTAGTAGCCAAAGGATATTCTCAGATTTATGGAACTGATTATGATCAAACTTTTGCACCAGTTGTAAAATATTCCACAATCAGGATGCTTTTAAGCATAGCAGCTTCTAGAAACATGCAAACAGAACACCTGGATATAAAGACTGCATTTTTACATGGTGAAATTGAGGAAGAATTATATATGAGTCAACCTCCAGGGTTCATAGATGAACAGAACAAACACTTAGTATGCAAACTTCAGAAAGGACTTTATGGTCTTAAGCAAGCTGCCAAATCTTGGAATGATAAACTGACCAAAATGTTACTTGATCTAGATTTTAAACGAGGCAAAGCTGACCTCTGTCTTTACAGTAGATACAAGAATGAGAGATGGACTTTTATTTTGTCTTATGTTGATGATCTTATCCTTTGTTATGAAAATTCAAGTGATTGTACTGAAATTATATCTCATCTAAACAAGGAAGTTGAAGTGAAACGCTTGGGCAATGCTAATTTTTATTTGGGGATCCAGATCGAGAGAGAACCAGATGGCAGTTACCTTCTCAGCCAAAGACAAAAGATACTAGAACTACTGGAAAGTTTTGGACTGGAAAATGCCAATCCAATGCCTACACCAATGGAAGTAGGTTTTCTGAAAGAAAAGGAACCAAATGAGCCTCTACCAGAGAACAACGGGTACAGAACTGCCATAGGCAAGCTTCTTTACCTAGCAATGACAACAAGACCTGATATTGCAACAGCTGTAGGTATTCTATCCAGGAGGGTAAGTAAACCCACTGTGAATGATTGGACCGGAGTAAAAAGAGTAATGAGATATTTAAAGGGCACTGCAGATTCTAAACTAAGGCTGCCAGCTAGTAAAAATCCCACACTATTGGGATATGCTGATGCAGATTGGGCTAAAGATAATTCAGATTGGAAATCCACTACTGGTTATGTGTTTTTCTATGGGAATGGACCTGTAACTTGGGCCAGTCGTAAACAAGAAATTGTGGCCCTTTCATCCACTGAAGCAGAACTTGTGTCAGCTTCAGAAGCATGCAAAGATTTACAAATGCTTTTAATGTTACTTAAAGATTTTGGCATTACAGAACCTTTACCAGTTAACATGCTAGAAGATAACCAGAGTTGTATAGCCCTTTCTCTTTTAGAAGGAAATACTCCGCGCACAAGACATATTGGGACACGACAGCAGTTCGTGAAGGAACTTCAAGCACAAGGAATTGTGAAGCTGCACTACTGTCCCACTGAAGAAATGACAGTGGACATCTTTACCAAGCCGCTGCCCAGAGACAAGTACCAAGGTCTACGAAGTGACCTGAACGTTGTGAATGCTGACGACACTCTGAGTCGAGAGGGAGTGTTGGAATAGGCGACTCAGCCTGCCTTTGGACACTGGGGGGCGCTGCATGTCTCTTTGAATGTAATGTATAAGTCTAGCAATCTGCCACTCTCTTGTCTAAGGTGGGAACGCCTACTGACTCCTCCTCTCTTGCCTCTGTGCTTCTTGGGAGATTTCACACCTTCCCTCATGCTCTTCCAAGAGAAAGATGTAAAGCCACCATGCTCCTCATGGAGCCCTTCTCTTTGTCCACAAACCCTCTTCCAGCCTCGCTGCCTATATTTTCAGGCCGTGGTATTAGCTTAGTGAATGTAACTCTATAGATAGGTTCTTTCCCTTGATATTACCAGAAGATATTGCTATGGAGAAATCTGCTACAATAAACTGTAAGTTCTATCTTTCTATGAATTTTGTCTGAGGATTAATTAATGCACGTTTGTGAGGGTTTAAACGCTTCTGACTAAATTACTCTGCTATATGTTACTCTGCTAAGTTACTAAACTAAAATATATAAAATACCATAAATCTCTAACAGGGGGGACCTGCCCATACAGCAAAATGAAAGTTATGGGAAAACAGAGGTCTGTTTGAGCAGGAGAGGGATCATGCTGCCTGCCTGCTCTTGGGTGATGGAGGAGATACACAGTGAGTAAGGCAAGAACATCCTGTTTGTTGGAAATAGCAATGTCTGGTATACAACAGCAGCAAGAAGGAAGAAGAGCCTACCATGCAGGAGGCAGCAAGGATCACTTAGTTAGGACAGCAAGAGCAGCACCTCTCTTGTTTCCTGGAGGGTCATTTCCTTGTTTTGTCTCCTATTGGGCTAAACAGGGCAATATCCTGCTTCTTCTCTCTCCTGCCACACTTCTTATCTCTCTCTGCAAGATGTAGTCAGATAGCAAGGACTCTCTCTCTCCTCTTTACTCTCAAGTATGTAATTTCCTCAAATAAAACTTTTTGCCTCTCTAATCAGCACAGCGTAATTCTGCTGCATTATTTGCACTCAATCCATCACCGTTTTACAGCAGAACACCGACTAAGCACAAAAGGAAAGATTTGCTGCCAATTGCCCCTCATTGTGGAAATGAAACTGCAAAGCACAAGGAAACATGGCAGAAATATACAACAGACAGATGAAAAGGTAATAAAAATGTATCAGCACTATCATCACTTGGAAAAGGAGAAAAGGAAACATAAAAGCAGGATTATTATTTAATACCATCGCTATACTGCACTGGTAGGAGCATTCTCCTGCTTGAGCGGCACCCCGCTGCTGCTGCAACACCACTACTACTTTGCCAAGTAGTTTCCCGAAATAGTGTGTGTCTGCCTACACTAGCCTTCTTCAGACTCCATTGCTGTGTGTGCATAGTGTACTTGAGAAAAAACTTGTTGGGCTGATGGTTTAAAGTGAGAACTGTGTCCTGTGAGATTTTGGTGCCATTAAGTGCAAAAACAGCTGCTCTAGAGCCTCATTTCCCTGCCCACCCCACCTTGAAAAGGACAGTGTGCACACATACATAGCCCAAAGTCACCTTGGTGCTCACCTTCCCCAAGCAATCCCCAGGTTTTGTAAACACCAAACCTTATTGTTGCATGCTCTGGAACTTGGAGGAAGGGGGAATGGTTTAGAGGCAGAACTGTGTTCTGTGTGGTTTTGATGCTGTTAAGGGCAAAACAGCTGCCCCAGAGCCATTTCTCCACCTCGCCCACTGAAAAGATCAGTATGCATCTGCGCATTCACAGCCAATACTTGCATTGTGTGTGCACAATGGCCAAAACTCAAGATAATGAAAAAACCCACATACAAATGGATTAGATTCAAACCAGCAATGGCCCACCTGAAACAAACCAATAATGGAATGGAGTTTTTTCAGAAACCATAACAAAATTTTTCTCAGTGCACTCCTCTAATTTTTACAATTACTACAAATAGGTTGAAGCAGCCTATTTTATCTTAAAATATCTCCCTGTTATCCAACTTGTTGTTAAAATTGACAGTTCTCTTAGCAGAACTTCTGGCAAGAAGAATGCCAAAATTACACTTCTTCGTGAGTTAGAAATTTGCTTGTTATGACAATTGGGGAGTTGAATAAAGGATAACATCGATTCATTCATCTGGGGGATGCAGGCTAACAGAATCAAAAACAAGCACAGTTAGCTTCCCATCTACCGCCTTGTATGTTCCAAGCAGAATAAATTAAATATTTAAAAGACACTATGCAGCAATTTTCTTTTGTAAATGGTGGAGGCCATTTGTCAAGCTGCAGCAGTGTTTTGCAAGCTGTCGAATTGTGCTTACATTGGTTAAAATAATCTTTATATTTCATTAAGCAACCAAATAAGCTGATCTTCCCCACTGGCTGTATAGATGGCTTTAATTTTCAAAATCTGCAAATGCATCTTTTATGTCATTTGGTGGCTGGAGGGCATTGGTAATGCTGCCACCAATTGGAGAATAAGCAGGAGCATTTGATTAGGTGGTATATTATATAAATTAACATTGTGCAATGAAAAGAGCATATCTTAAGTTGTCTTTGATACAGTGGGGGATTGAACTTTCACCTCCACTATTAATAATAGTTGGAGCTCCTGTATGCACTTTGCCGCAGATTTCAGGAAGGTGAGAAGAACTAGAGAAAAGCATGTGAAAAGAGAATAGGAACTGAAGCAACTGCAATTAACACAAGTAAGATTAGAAGCAATAGTATAATGCTTAATGAATGCTCAGAACTTCCACTGGATGCAGGAATCAAGTCCTTAAAAAACTGAAATAGAATAATCCTTCAATAATATCCTGCTAAAACTTATATGTAGGAGGGACTCAAATTATAAGAATACATCCTTGTGGGAAACTTCTTCCTACAATTTTTAGTGACTGATGGGTACTCCTATGTTCTACCTAGAACTATTCACATTTTTATGAGCATCTCTATTTCAATATGGAAATATGCTCAGCAGACATTTGTTCATGCAGTCAGATATAAAAGTACCTGTCTCCTCCCTGTCAGCTCCTTGCCTCACCAAATTCTCCTCCACTCTCAGTAACAAACCTTACCTTTCCAAAGGTAGATTTTGTAGCCTCCTGAACTGAATTAGAAGGCTAAGAAAACTACGTTTCCCATCAATCCAGAAAGTTCTGAGCACATGCAGACAGTAGCTACTGTTATCAGCCGCCATCACAGCAACTGAATTCTACCTTTACAGCCTACAAAGATTTGGATTATGTACGTGATTTAAATTTTGTATTGCACTTGTGGAAGAGGAAAATTATGTTAACATGGACAATGAGAAAAATGACATTTTCAAGTGAAGTTTATACCCACTGGTTCTTAAAACTGTACAATCTAGAATCTGACAGTTCACAAAATACAGCACATAAGAATGTTTCAGTTTATAAATTTGTTACAGTAGGGGGAAAATCAGGAAAAAAATTAAAGTGGCAACTATTCATTCTCTACAACTCTCTGACTTTTCCCATGTCCCCCTCAATTCTGGTTTTACATGACTACTTAATGTCCCATTTATATCAACCACTTTTATTCCAGTTTTGTATAGTTGTTAACTCTAATCTGACTCTAATCTCTAATCTGACTCTAATCTGGAGAGCTGGGTTTGATTCCCCACTCCTCTGCTTGAAGCCAGCTGGGTGACCTTGGGTCAATCACAGCTTCTAGGAGCTCTCTCAGCCTACCCACCTCATAGGGTGATCATTGTTGTGGAGATAACATACTTTGTAAACCCCTCAGAGTGGGCATTAAGTTGTCCTGAAGGGCGGTATATAAATCAAATGTTGTTGTTGTTATTCATTTATTATTTAAAACATTTATTCCCCCAAAGGTGCTCAAGGCAGCTTACGATGTAAAATATTAAGAAAAAAGCAGTTAAAAACAAAGTTAAAATACAGTTAAAATACATTAAAAAGCTATCCTAAGTAAAGCTGTCTTCACTTGCCTCCTGAAGCTTGAGAGTGAGGGGGATGGGTGCACCTCTCTGAAGAAATTGTTGCACAACTGGGGCACAGTCACTGAAAAGGCCCTCTCCTGTGTACCCACAAACCAAGCTTCTTTGGTTGATGGGACAGTCCGGAAGGCCTCTCCATGTGATCTTAACCCTTGAGGCAGGAAAATATGGGAGAAGATGATTCTTCAGATACCCTGGTGCCAAGGCACGTAGGGCTTTAAAGGACAGAACCGGCACCTTGAATTGGGCTTGGGAGCAGATCAGTAGTCATGTAGTTGCTCTAATATTGGGGTCACATGTTTTCGAAGCTGGGCCTGACCAGCAGTCTATCTATAACATTTTGCACTAGCTGCAGTTTTCAAACTGTCTTCAAGGGTAGCCCCAAGTAGAGCACATTGCAATAGCCCAGTCGAGATGTAACTAAGGCATGGATCACTGTGGCTAGGTCTGACTGAGCCAGGAATGGATGCAGCTGACACACCAGCAGACCCTTCACACCTTGGTTATAAACATCAAATTCTGAAAGAAAATTCAAATGTTGTAGGGTTTTTTAATGCAGATGCTTAGGTCCATTTTCATATAGAATTCAAACTGGCTAAATCTGAATGATGTCCAGATGAAAATTCATCTTTAATATTAATATTTGTTTAATTTCTGTTATATAAAATACTTTTCTTTTGAAAGGACCCATCTATTGACCAACCTATTTTCCTTTGAAAATGTTAACAACAGTATAGGAGTCTGATTTTGATCAGGCAAACCAAGGGAGTGTCAAAGGGTTAAGTTCCCCTTCTCATTCACCCCAATCTGAATGAGGCTGCTCATATATGACTCAATGGATGGATGAAGATGTATAATCTTCTTTATGTCAAAGAATGAGCCCTTTCTGTTTTTTGCAATGAACTTGTTTACTTGGTAGAAAGAGCTTCAAAGATCCCAAATCAAGAAGAAACTGAACCAACCCAGAATTATAGGCCAGTCAAGGAACTCCTCTTTACTCTTGCTTCTCATTTGAACAATCTGTGAACAATAAAGTTTCTACAAGCTATTCAAAGAGTGGAAAAACAAGGAAATAGTTTCCTGAAGGTTGATCTCAAAGAAATTGAAACATTGGCTGATCTTTAGTCAATGGTGTCAACCAAGAATATTTTTTTGCTGACTATATTATGATGATAGGCATCTCATGGACCTGCTACCCTATATACTAGTGAGAGAGTTACTGAATCCTGAGCCACGTAGATGTCATATTAGATGTTTTTCACTTTCTTTAAGAGCACCACTGAAAATAATTTTATGTTCTTTTTCTCCAAAACATTTTTCCCCATTGGCCCACTATTTTTACTCTTACAATTTTTTTATCCTCCATTTTATTCTCATTGCTTCCCCTCCCCCACTCTGGGCCTCTAGGGAACAGGGTTTTTTTTGGTAGCTTTTTAAATAGTCGGAGATTGTTATCAATATTCTTGTCAGGTTTAACATACCTACTTCGCTTAACTTCTCATATGACAAGCTCTCCACTCTGTTTGCTGCATTCCTCTGAATTATTTCCAGTTTGTGTACATTAGACTGTAAGTTAACAAAGCACTTCAGCTGTGACTGAATCAATGCAGAAAATGGGAGCTGTTACTTCAGGAATTACTATTAAATGACATTGAAAAAGACTTCACCCAGCACTAACCCAATCAAAATCTTTTGGTGCTTCATTCCAATTTGGTATTGATCAGTGAATTACTCCTTGATTGTTGTTTTTAATTAATGTTTGTATTCTTATGAAAAGGATATTTATATCTAGCCTGTACTTTTTTGGTTACTTAAAATGGGAAACTTTGTTAAAAGTGTTGTAGTTATTAGGTTTACAATATTCACCTTAACTTACATAACCAGTTATTTTGAAAAAATGTAGATATATTAAGAAAAAAATCATGGCAAGCCTGTCACTCCCTTTAGGCGTTCTTGATATGGATGTCTCGGCATTTAACAAATTCCTACATGCTTAAGAAAAGCCCCTGCCCTCTCTATCATATACTTCTGTTGTTCAGAAATATCATAATTTCTCCAAAGCTGTTCATTGATGATTCACAGGTGGCCTTTTTAGCATCACCCAATGTAATTTTTAATAGTTTCCCTTCTTCATTGGGGTGCCAATGTTTCTTCATACTTTTTCTCCAGTTTACCTGAAATGTTTTCTTTAGCTTTCCTATTTTAGAAAAACTTAGCTTCTTTTACATTGGACCCTCATTTTTGCTAGTCTCTCAAAGGGGCTATATGCAACACTGAAGCATAAACCCACTTTCTTTTTTTGTAATGTACCTGCTAAGCACTAGTCACACCTTTCTTTTGCTTCCTGCACCTTTTAGTATATTGAATCTTTTCTTGTTGTTCCCAATGCCCTTTCTAGGTATAATTAAAGATGTGCATTGTTTAATTGATGTGGGGGTTGAGCTCACTATAAATTGCCTTTCTATGTTTCCTGTTGCATAAGCTTTCAGTTTGATTTTCAAGTTGTTAGAAACACAGTCTTTTCCTCCTACTCCCAAAACCTGAAAGGACATGCACACTCCATATACCAGTCTTACTTCCAACTCAAAGTCATAGTAGCTCAGCACTTGCAATCTCACCTTGCTGAAAACTCTTATACTTTGTGTTATTCTCTGACCCTAAGTTCATGCCAGCTTTTTTGCCCTTACACCACTGATTATGATTCATTCATTCATTACTTGGAGTCCAACTAAGGGCTATAGGTTCCTCAGTAGAACACCCTTTAGAGAAAACCAAGAGATCTTCCTTCCTTTCATGTCGCCCCACCAAATGTCTCAGTCAACAAAATTATTCCTTGCTGCACTGTTGATTATGAACAGAAGCCTTTACAAGTGGTTCCCTCCCTTCTTTTGTTTTTTCTTTTCCCTGTTCTTGTGGCTGTCATTCTTCAGGGGTGGGGATGAGACAGGGCCTGGCTTCAGCCCACAGAGAATAGGGTGCTCTGGGAGAGGTTCTACAGTATATTTTACATATCCTTCAAGGGCCACAGGGTGACCACCACCTCTGGCAATCTTAAATCTGCCAGGGGCTTCCCTGCAAAGCCGGATCTATGGTTGCCACCAGGGCAACCGAAGACTGGCCACTCGTGCACGCGCACAGCGCCCGTACGCTCCCTGCTGTCCTGGCATGCTGCAGAGGTGGCAGTGGCAGCACGAGTGGCTGGGAGGCCACCCACGCCATTTGCCTGCCCCGCAGGACAGGGGGCAGTTGGCTTGCCGTGCACCCCCTGTCCTGCAGGGCAGGCGAATGGTGCGGGCAGACTCCCAGCCACCCGCACTGCCTTTCACCTGCCCTGCAGGATAGAGGGTGCGCGACAAGCCTGCCCCCTGTCCTGCCACTCGTGTGCTCCCGGGGCTGGCAGCTGCACCTGGCGCCCCCTCTTTGGAGGTGCTGGGGGCAGACTACCCCCCTGCCCTCCTGTCGACCTGGCCCTGCTTGCCTGAGGTGGTGTCCTCAAAGACAGCTAAGGAGCTCAGCACTGGGCACATTGCTAGCCCCTTTAACAACCTACCTCTTCCCAATCTGAGGGTGTCCCACTGGGGGGTGGTTCTTAAGAAGGCCCCAGGGGAATACCACTTAATTCACCACCTTTCCAACCCCCAGGGCTCCTCCATATGCAAGGTGATCCCTGATGAATATTGCTCCATTAGATATGCTTCCTTTGACCAGGCTGTTCACCTTGTCAGGTCCTGTGGGGCAGGTGCGTATATGGCCAAGTGCAATGTGCAATTGGCTTTCCAACTGCTTCCAGTATACCCTGACAATTGTTGCTTCCTGGCTTTAAATTCAACAGGGCCTGGTACGTTGACAAGTTGGTGGCAGACTCCCTCCCTGATGCCTCTGGTTGCCCATGGAAGCAAGTGGATGTGGATGTGTGGAGACATTGGTGTTGTGCATTGTACAGGCATTGTTGGACTACCTTGAGGCTCACCTGGCTAGCAGGGGCCCCCTGCTGGTCCATGTCAATGGCTATCCCCTCAGCTGTTTCCAGTTCATTAGTGTACTCAGGTCTTTCATGTACTCAGGTCTTTCCAGTTCATCAGTGTACTCCAGTCTTGTCCGCTGGAGAGTTCAAGGACCCCTCTTTCAGGATTGGGGCAGCCATGGTGGCCACAGACCTGGGCCTCCCTCCATCATGAATACAGGCAGTGGGCAGGTGAAAGTCAGCCGTGTACAAGACCTACATATGCCCTGATCTGTCCCTCACCCCTTCTTGTTTGTAGTTGCTAGAAGGTGGTGGTGGTCAGTGTGGATCTGTGGGCACAGTATCGTCCACTGGGCCCATCAGTACATAGCAGAATCTGGATGAGGGAGGCATCTTGAACTTCAGAGGGCCACCATCATGAGGTGGATCGGTGTGTGAGGGATGCACTATGACTCCTTCATCCCCATGGTAGTTCAACATGTGCAGGACTCTGGGCCACTGGATGCCTTGGTGATCCAGCTGGGGGAAAATGATTTGGGCTTGCAATCAGGCTTGGACTTATCGCAGGCCATCGTAGAGGACTTAAGTGTCCTCTGGCATTTTCCCAGGGTGCAGTTGCTGTGGTCAGACTTACTTAAGAGGTGCTTCTGGCAGGGTGCTGCTTTGCCCAGGAACGTGGACATGGCCAGAAAGTGGGCGGTAAAAGCTGTTGTGTGCTTTGTAGTGGTGGAAGGAGGACATGTTATCCACCATACAGACATTTCCTTTTGGCTGGAGGCCTTGTACCATGCCCATGGTACAAGACCTTTGTACAGAGCTGCGGGTGTGGTTGTAGCTTTAAAAGCTTTGGTGGGAGTTATTTTGTGGCTCTTGTGGCAGTTTGGCATTGGGCACAGATCTATTTGGGGGGGACACATGGCCTGCATGCACTGCTTCCCCATATCTAGGGATCACCTTAAGGGATTTTGGTAACAATGTAGGGCAGTGACAATTTCAGATCGGGGGCAATTGGGGCCTGCTTGCTCCCAGATGACAAGGGAACCACACAAAGGCTTATGCGAAGGTGGACCCCCACATTGCCATGGTGCCCCCCCCTCAGTTAGTGGTCTGAAGAGGTGAGGTGAGGGTGTCATTGGCTGGCAGACAGGTCAGCCAGTCTTGGATGCTTGCTTCATGCAGCTCCAAGGCTCCTGTAAACTAAGCAATAATGTTGTGGCCTTTTTACTTCCACCCATAGTTTCTACATCTTTGTAGCCTCCACTCTCACCCTTACCCCTCAAGCTGGCTCTACAAGCCCCAGGCCCCTCGACTGTCTGGGAGGCCAGTTCATGGACTGCGGACTGTGGGCACATGGCAGAGACTTCTGCCATGGCATCCATGCCCAGGCAGCTCCCACTGGCCCCACATGGCTACACAGGAGCCAGTGTTTCAAATCACCCAGCCAGCCAATCAGGGGCTGGCTGGTGGGCCAAGGGGTGTGCCTGGCTGGCAGATTCAAGCTTCCTAGTCTTCCATCAGGACTGCTGGACAAGTTTTCAAGTGGGAGTTGCTCAGGCTCGGTGTGCAGTCTTCCGCAGCTGGTATCCTACTCAGCTAAGCCCACCCTTGTTTCAGGTGGCATATTTCTGCTTCTCATATTTCTCATATTCTGCTTGGATCTGTCTTCAGCATGGATTTCTGAGTTCTGTTTGCATTTTGTCACAATTTTGTGGGTGGTTTGGCACTGGGCATGAATCTGTTTGATTTGGGGGGAAACATGGCCTGCATGCTCTGTTTCTCCATAATGGAAGGTCCCCTTAAGGGATTTTGGGGGCAATGTAAGGAAGTGATAAGCCCAGCTCAGGGGCTGTTGGGGTATGCTCGCTCCCAGGTGACAGGGGCATTACCTAGAGTTGTATGCCCAGATGGAGTCCCACTTACTGTCATCCCATGGTGCCCCCCTCAGCTGGCGGTCTGAGGGGTGAGGGGGGTCATTGGCTAGGATCATGCATTCATGCCCCATGCAGTGCCAAGGCTGCTGTAAGCTGCCTGCAATAATGTTGTGGCTTTTAAAACTCCACCCGTGGTCTCTATGTCTTTGTAGCCTCCACCCTCACCCCGCAAAGTACACTGCATCTGGAGACAGGAATCTGGCATTTATATGCATGTGCTGACAGTTCCTTCTAGAAGGCTCTAAATAAATGATCTCTACAAAGTCTCCCCTGTGTGTTTCCCACTTGTATTTCTTGACTCTTTCCAATTCAGAGGCTTCAAAATTCACATGAAATAAATGAATGTCAAACTTTAAATCACTTTTGTTGTTCCTGAGAGGACACTTGATGTCTATAGAAACATTCCCCCTTTTAAATAATTGATGGGAGATACAAAAAAATATTACAACTTTTCCTGAACATTCATCCAAAAATCTGTGGATTATAAATGCACAATGAATCAAAAAAATTCCTAAAGACTTTTTAAATCATGTTGTTATGAGAAACAAAGCCAGTTAACCTCCAATGACAGACAAACAGGCCTTTGAGATGCAGCTTTCAGTTGATTTGGGTCCTAATCTTTCTCAAATGTTAATTAGTCATAAAGGAGATGTAGATGAATATATGCCAGGCTGGGGCTTTTTAATGCTCCATTTAAATTAATTTCTTTTAATGTTTTTATTATTTTTATTTTATAAGCTGTCTCTCATAGATTTCACTGATGTAACATTCAAATGGCTGTTGACATATTTTAAAGGTTTTGGTTATGTAGTGTTGAAGTTTTGTTTTCAGGAAATGTTTTAGCATTTCATATGCCTATATTACAATGTGAGAACTTCTGAGGCAGCAAATGTTAGTTATTTTAGCCAAAGTGTTGTACTTCAGACCTCACCTATAGATTTCTCTTAGAACACGTCTGCTCAGACAGTGACAGTATAATAGCCCCCAGGGCCCAGCTAGCAGAAGTGACAATGGTATTCTTTGATTTCATTTATAAACTGCAACATCTAAGGCAGTTGCCAGTGTTTAATTTCTTAATAAGAAGTGTTACAGGACAAGCCAGCTTTCCAGTGATACCTCCTCTTCTGGACTTTGGTCCTCCTAATTCCAGTTCTATAAAGGCTGCATGTGCTTAATTACTGATGGAGACAGTCTGAACACATTCATATATTTGGGTCCTTTATACCCAATCATTCTATTTGATAGAAGGTTTTCAGGATAATTCAAAACCACAATCATGAAGTACCAATAAAATATCAATAAAACTTTAAAAACATCAAACATCAGCATAAAATCAACCAAAACACGCACATACCCATAAAACTAACACCTGTTACATTCAACAAAAGAGGGCATACTTTGGTGCGAAAATGACAGTAGTGCCCAGTTTAAATTTAGGAAGATCCTGAAAGGGAGGACAGGAAGCTAGTGTCTAGCTCTTGTGGCCCTTTCTTATGTGACCAGGGTAATGTCAATTGCACTTGGGCACCAGGAAGGAATTTTCCTTTAGGCCAGCTAGACCAGGGATCCTAGAAGTTTTTTGCTTTCCTTTGAGCATTGAGCAGGGGTTGCTGGGGGAGTGGATGTAGCTGTAAATTTCCTGCATTGTGTAGGAGGTTGGATGGATAGATTTGATTTCCCCGGGGAGAAAAGTTGGGGACATCACCACAAAGAAAGCCCTCTCTCAAATAGTCATCTGCATAACCTCTAAAGGAGAATGGGATCTGAAGACAGATCACTTCCTTGCTCAGATTCATATGGGAGAAAGCTACCCTGTAGATACTCTGGTCCCAGACTAGCCTAAACCAGGGACTTGAAATTGTGCCCAGAATATGAGACAACCAATGGAAATGTCTCAATATTGGCATGTTATGATCAGTTCAGCATACCCTAGCCAATAGCTTAGCCTTCCGCGTTCTGGTCTACTTTAAATATACAAACACTATTTAAAGGTGATCTGTAGTCAGCTTTCTTGTTTATTATTTCTTCACATCTTCATAGGCTGAGCCCCAGCATTCAAACCCAAGGTTCTTGGCTGAAGTGCTGCATAGCCTGACTCAAATAACCCTGGGGAGTTACATCTCTAGTATCAAAAAAATAATGTGGTCAAGTAATTGCATTTTACATTTAGCATAATACTTGGGCTTGGTCAAGTACCAGGAGCATGTGCCCCAGCCATACATCCTGGAGTAAAGACAGTAAAGATTATATATTGTTGTATGGGGTGGGGGAGGTTGCTGGATGAAATATTTAGCACTGGCTTTGAACAACATGTGAGGTTTCTGAAATGGGGAAATAATGTGCTGCTATGTGAATTCTTTGAGCTACATCTGTGTTTCAGCACTTAAGTAGTAAGACTGTATATGTACACACAGAACATTAAAAAAATAAAAACTTAATCCCAAAATGGTATCGCCATAAATGTACAAGGGGAGAAGCTGCCATTTATCACAGCGGACAATAATGATTTGGTACCTGTTGCCCTTGTTGCAACCACATGCCATGCGGCAGTCAGAATACAAAGGGATATTGGTACACTCTTAGTAATTCCAAGGCCTTGGGCAAAAGTCCAGAATGGAAACCTGGAATCACTGGCACAACCATACCCCTGCTGGGGCCACCCTCCACAAGAGCCAAGTGAGGGGCAGCCCTCGCCCCATACACAGCTATGGCCAGTAGAAGCTGGTTACTTAAGCCCCAAAGAGGGCAGGTGTGAACAGTTGTGGCCATGGAGCCTGCTCTTCATCTTTTCCTCCTCTCCATCAAGGGATGAGACCCAGAGCAGCTGTCCCATTTGCCCATCAGCTAAGAACACCCCTGGGGATATGCTACCTAACATACGCAGTTCAGTTTTATTTCCATATCACCCAATATGTCATCACAAGTTTCTGATATACCCAATATAGTGTATTACATGGGGGAAGGGGACTGGGCGTGGAGTAATGTCCATGCAACAGATGCATCACCTCACAGCTCTGAGCCAAATTAAGTTAGTTGCAACTAAATCCCATTTAAACCAATACAAGTTAATCATTGCTAGCATGGCCCATTGCTTTCTGTTGGGTCTTAGTTACAACTAAATTTAACTGGGTCAGGAGGACCACAGGCTGCATATAAAGGCCTTCAGCAACAGTTCTTTTTACTGCCAGCAATGACCTGGCAGTAAATTCATAGCTCTTACTTCATTTAATTCTGAAGCACTGCAGGGTCAAATAATTGTGAATCAACGATCAGCTTGGCCATTTATTTCATGTTTTTACAATCCTAATCAGCAATTCTATTTTTCTGCTTCAGGAAACCAACATGCTAGTAGATGCTTTTGCTCAGGCTCAAGGGCAATTTATATTTAGGGTTTTTTGTTTTTTTTTTAAAAAAAAACTCTATTTGAGAGAATGTAATTTAAAAGAAAAAGTGCCACCGCCCCAGAAGAGTGGCTGCAATCTGGAGTTCTCTGGCCCATCAAATCCTGTTCCTGTAGATCCCTTTTTTATAAAATAGATTGCACATTAAGATGATAACACTGGATTAACTCACATAAACCCAGATCACAGCTGATGTCTTTCATTTGGCACCAGGCATCAGCCCTAGTCCCCCATTACATGAAGAACATTACAGCATAGCCAAGTCTCTGATCTGTACCACAGACAGTCCAAGACTGGACTGCATTACCCTTTTGCATGCATTGCACATTAAACATGAAAACTAAGTTACATTCTAAGCTAAATAATGAGTACTTTGTTAAATACAAGCAAAAAATTCCATGTGCATTTCCAAAAGCAGAATGCTGCATTTGCTCCCATTCTCTGTGGCCAATAGGGATAAGCAAACTATGTATTATGGTAGCCACGGGTCCAACTTATGGCTGCTGATAGCCTTTTAAAGGAACATTGGGTCATTTCAAATTTGCTGCGAAGGCCCAACCCTGATCAGGTCTGCAGTGTGGCAGCACCATGCAATCTTGTCATCCTCCCTTCACTGCCTGGGGCCTTTTTTAAGTGCTGAAGTTGTTGTTAGGGGCTGTTTCACCACTTAAAATGGTGTGCATGTGTGTGTGGGGGGGGGACTAGATGATATGGTGCTGCCACATTAGTTAAACAGCTAAATTCTCCTCCAGAACGGCATCAGCAGCTACAGATTGGACCTTAGATGGCCTTAAAAGATAATTTGGCCCCAAAATGATAATGGTTTTCAAAATGTGTTCTAGAAGCCCTGATTGTACCACAGAAGCCTATCATAAGACAAACACGTGGTCTAACACACTATTGATTAAATAAAATAAAATTCATTATACAGTTGAAGAGGGAATACTACAGAATTACAGAGTTAAAATTATGAGTAAAAATAGCACAAAATTAAAATAGTTAATTAAAACAGTAATATAAAAGTGTGGTATTTACATAAACCCCAATAATGAGAGCATTTGATGGATTTTATAGGCTGTGGCACAAAATTTTGTGACTGAGGCTGTAGTTGTTGGATTCTATTGATCTTTTTTTGGCCAATCTTCTACAGCCACAGGCCAGCACAGTGTTGCTCAGGCTCTGCAGCACATGATCTGTCCTGACGGGCCAGCAGTGATGGCTCCCTGCAATGGTTCATGGCAAAGAGGTCACTTTGGAAAGGGCTCCGGTGAGATAGGAAGTTTCAACTCTACCACCATCAAGGTGTGTGTAGAACAGCTGCTCTGCATGTACTAATTCCTTAACGATCTGGGCAGGGATGCAACCACTGGAGTGGGGCTCTTTACCCTTCATATAACTTCTTTGTATGTTCTGGTATATTCACTGATTTATGTGCAGACCCAAGTATTTTAGTTTAAATGACAGACAAAAGGAGGAAGGGAAGGAAATAAGGCAGAAAATAAAAACATATAGTGTATGCTAGCCAATGTTGCTCTTTTTATTCTTCTGTGCCCCCGATGGCCCATATTGTAAAAGTGTATAAGTGTAACAATATGCTTGTTTCTTTTTGGAATTTTCATTACTGATTAATTATTTAAGCATTTTATTACCAGTATGATGAATGTATATATCGGTGGGAGATGGTAAGGTGCTTTTATCAATACAAGTAAGAAAAAGTATAAAGTTATGCTTTAGTAAACAGGTACAACAATGAAGACACTAATATTTAACAGATGATCCTGTACACATTACTGGATAGTAAGTTTGATTGCTAGCATTTTTACATGTGTTTAGGATCAGGGTTTAAAGTGACCCAGATAACATTTCCCAAACAAATATGCACTTAACTTAGGTAGACAAGAAATACTGAGCTACAGGGAAATGAAAATCTTAAGAAGCCCCATAAGAAAATCTACTCAGATGCAAGGTTCATGCTAGTCAGTGAGGCTTACTCCTAGGGAAATATCTGCAGGTTTGTAATTAATTGTGACTAAAGTAATTAGGCTATCCCAGGGTGAGACTGCTGTTTAGATCATGTGTATTACACAGAAGAAAAACAGCTCATTCTCCTTAACAAACACTTGTATATGATCTATTAATCAGCATTGCAGGACCTTCAGAAAAAAGCAATAACCAAATCTGCTAGTATAAGTTGTTTGCTATATTTTGGCTGATGGTTCGGTTTTAAAGCAATTTCTTCATTGTGACGATAAACCTTGATACTTTGCACCTAAACACTGGATTTCTTTATGACTATGCACTCAAGATATATGTTAACGTGAGATACCTTGGAACCTGTTGGGGAAATGGTCCACATGAATAGATTATGGCATGTGAAGCACATATATGAAGTCCTATTTAAATGCCTTTCAATTGAGATGCTGAGATGAATCTGCTGTTAACTAATCATTCTATTATACCCAAGCAGATGTGCTGTGATTGATTTTTGTAATATTTTGATCATCAGTACAGACCTGAAAAAGGTTAACTTTTAAAATAAATTTTTTTGATACAGTTCCATATTGTGGTACTGCACAACAGAACCCCAACAAGTTGGCTTTTGTTTGTGTTGAAACAGTGAGTTATAGAGCTTAAAATTCCAAAATTGTGAGATTCCTGACATAAAAATCCCCAGGCATGCTTGCTAGCAACTCAACTCGCCAGAAACCAAAGTACATATGATTAATAATAGTTTTACTTACTTTGCATTTGTACTTTTTTGTCTATGTAGTTTTTTTAAAAGCATTTGCTGACAAATGCTAAGCACCACAATCAGGTATTACATATATGATAAACAACAAATGTGCTGCCACTTGTGTGAAGGTATCTTAACACAGCTTTAAGAACCTAACTTCAGGCAACTCATCTGGAGAAGTCGGTTCCAGCAGTAATGCTAAAGCAGATGCATTTGCTTATTTGGCTTTGATCAATTTGATGTTGACCCTCACACAAGGAAATGAGCTGCTATAGCCAGAAGTCTTCATTTTGGTCTCCCTGGCTTTTGTTACGATGTGTTTGGTGTTTAGAAGAGATTGATGACTCTAGGGACAAAACCCATTACAGTTATCCACAGGCTACAGAGACCTCTGCAGCGGTGAAAAAAAAAATGTTCTGGGCTCTCCTGCTAGTGTCCACTTTTCCTGACCCTGCAGAAGTCCCCTCCCCCAAAATCTTCAAAATTGTCCCTTGAGGGCATAGCTAATAGGTCTTATGACAGGTACTATCAACTCCACAAAGTGGACAGAGGCCAGCACTGGAGCCCACCCTCACACGCAGAAGCATCACACCAACTACAGTTAGTAAGGGCAGTAGTGCGCACATGTATACTTTCCTAAGTAATACATCCAGTGAGTTGGATCCAATGAGCCATCACAGAAAAAAGCTGATCATTATGGATCTTCCCTGGTCTCTGCTCCCCCCAGCCCCTGCATCCTTTTCAAACCTGGGAAAGTTTACCCCTGGAGTCATAGGATCCATGGGCACTAATACGTGCAGACTGCAGTGTCTATTAGTGCCCATAGGCTCTTCTGTCAGGTCTCAGTCTGTCCACTTTCCCTCCACACTTCAGTCTACTCAATCTGCTTGCAGGTTCCAGGACCCCAGGAATAAATTCCCAGGGATAGGAAAGGCTTGCCAGGGAGAAGGGAAAACCTGCAAGCTTTGTACTGCACTCAACCCAGTGTGTGTGTGGCTCATGCTAATGATGCCTGAGATCTGACCAGGGCAAGAGACCAAGGGAATCATGGAGTTTTGAGGCAGATTTCATAGCAACACATTCCAATGCTACATTTTTTGCACATACAGTATAGGAACAAATGATCGCTAAAGAATCAACAATCACATCTTCTACCCCAGAATATGTATCAAAACATATAATATAGTCACATGGCTTCTCCTAGTGTACACAATATATACATACTTGCATGAAAATGTGGATCTAAACATTGCTATTTGCTATTTTGTATCCAAATGACACCTTGCAGACATTTTCTGCCATGGGTGACTGTGTCAAGAGATATTAATTGTGATGATTGCAATACTCTTACAGATCCTCACAATGCTGATGTAAATAAATGTTATTACTGTTCTCCAACATACGGGGAGGGATGTCTCATCAGTTTCCTGCAGTTTTCAATTGACCTGCTTCTTCCTGCTGTCTGCTTGCAGTATGCTTTGAACCAGCAGACGTGTTCAGACATGGAGGCAGCTCTCTAAGTCCAGGGGTTCACGCTAGGGACAATTCATTTATGTAAAACAATACTGAAATCCTAGGAACACTTTCCAAGATACAAACTCCATAGACTTTAGTAGAATTCTGAGTAGATCTCCTTAAGAGATCCTTAAGAGATCTCCAAGATACTTACAGTACCACAATGGACAAATCAAAAGCATGAACCATGTCTCCGAGAACACAATGAGCATTTGAAACATTCACTTCATTTTTGTACAGGCCCATTATGTACTCTCTGTATTATCATCCCATTTTTATTCTCAAAGCCCACTTTGCTTCCCAAAATACTAAGTCCCTCTAGTTTCCAAACAGGTCCCATTTGGATTAGCCAACAAAAAACTAGCAAAAAAGAAATTAAGTGGGCAGTGCATATCAGTACATTTTAGCAACAGGTACATATGTGAGGGAAGGGGATCTTTTGAACACATTAGACCAGAAAAACCACAGTCCCTTCCAGCTGAGGATTTTCTATACTTTAAAGGATTCACTTGCAGTCCTGTAAGCCCACAGAATCTCCTTAAACGGACAGGAATCGCTCTCTTTCCTATCCTTTACAATGAGACGGCTCTAGCAGGTTTGTTTTCTCTTTGGCTTTGAGCAGAAGGGGCAGGGGGCAGGGAAGGAAAAGCAGCTTGCCTTTGGGGAACCTAAGGGCTTCTTCCAGACAAAACTGTTATCCATTAACATCCAATTATCACTTGGTCCAAGCCATTAATTATAAATCAGCCTCCTAATTGGGATAATTAGCTCTCTGCTGCTTAATGTAGCGTGACTGATGTGGTTGGAGACAATGCAATCACTCCATTTGTTTAGCATTAGGAGAATAATATCAATTCCTCTGCTTTTAATTTCAGATTTCTCCTCCTCCCCCTCATTAAGAGCGCTTTATGGGTCCAATTAATTGTTTGGGAGTCTCCCCATTGATGGGTATGTGTCAGTTTTCCCTGAAGGAAAAAACAAGCCCATATAGGAAACAGTATTATTTCTCCCTGTGATCCTAAAAAGCATGGAACTGCTTCATTTCTGATATTGCTTTGAAGTGGCTCTGTATTTCTGCCTGGCAAGAGAAGGCGAGTTTCATTTTAGTTGAACAAGAGGAATTCGTTGTCCTTTAGTTGCTTATCCAATATTATGCATTTGCTGTTCAGTATACTCCCCGTTTTAAATCTCGCTTTCTTTCCTTCTAAAAGCGCCTTTTCCTCGGCCCTTAGCTCTCCCTCCTGATGGATGCCTTTCTGTTGAGGAGGTGAGAGGAAGCCTGATGAAGAGTTCTGTCTTGCTCCAAAGCCTGCAATTCCTCTCGTCTTGATCAGCTTAGTTCTGTTTGGTCGAAGAGGGGAGGTTTCAGCCCGGAATATAGCCATTTGACTGTGTAAAACTCGGTTGGAAAAAACCCTCTTGTATAGAAAGGACCTTTCGATTATGGAAGCTGTCGCTGGATGCCTAGATGTGACAAGAGATTCTTCTGCTGTTTGTTTTGTTCAAATAAATGTCCCAAATAAGTCCTATCGATCTTGCAAGAACAGAAGAACCTGGAAGTTCTGTTTGAGGCCGACTGAACCGAACTGGAGTGCACGGCGCTGTTCTCGCAAGCCTCCCTTCAGTTTAATGGGACTTGCGTGGTAGTCTTCCCTGCCCCCCCCCAAGAGATCTGCTGCATCGCATTATTTCCATCTCTAGTCTTGGCCCTGGTTTTATTCTTTGCTCGAGCGCTTTACTTGAAAAAGAGGAACGGAGGGCGCCGCGCTCTCCCCTGAGCTGAGGCGCTCCCGAACGCGATTCTCCGCCGAGCCTCCCCCGCCCTTGAGCTTCCATTAATGAGGGCTGCTCAGAAAGCCGTAGATAGCTGCGGGACATGATTAGATATTTATTACTGTCATTTACATGGAAAATTTGAGGCATCGACCAAGTGGAACCGAAGCCGGGAGGACGGGGATGGAGAAGAGGCGAATACACGGACAACAGCAGCCGGGGCGGACCTGCGAGCAGCTGGGGCAAGATGACCGCGGGACCAGCGTGAAGTTCCCCTGAATGGCAGCCACGATGGAGGCTGAAATCGGCACAGAAGGACGAGAGAAAGGCCACGCGGGGCTTCCAGAAGTGTGACAGAAGGGGGGGCACGTGTGCGTCTGTCACTGCGACACGCGTCTCACTTGGTTTTCCGTAATGAAAAGTACCCCCCCCCCCACACACACACACACACCACTTCTGATACCAAGTCACTCCGTCGGAAGAGAGAGTCCACTAAAAATTGCATTGATTTACTGCCGAGTAAATTATAAGCCACAATGACTTTAAGAAGTCGTGCTTGTTGCCCAAATGTCCTCAGTAACTAATCCTTTGTTTCTGCTCTTTAAAAAAACAAATTACTAACGAAAATACACGTCCAGAATGCCCCGTCAAGCTGAGACTGGGCAGCGACCCTCTACTGCTCGAGATAGAAAAAGTTACTTGGCAGGTCCCTTAGTTCTGCTCGAAGAGGCGTCGAAGGGCGAGAGGTTAGATCTAAAGTCTGGAAATAGCAGGCGACTGCGGAGAAGACGAAAGCCAAAAGTTCGCCATACACCTTCATGGTGTGCTTATGCACGAAACGATTTATGAATGTGTTATTCGGACACAAGAACATCCCTCAAGTTTCTCATTATTCAGCTTTGCCGCCTCCATATAATTCCTGCGCCGAGGCAGTTGAATAAGAAGCCATTCGGTTTGGAAGCAGATGTCTTCCAATCCAGAACCGGCTTTACCCACATGCATAATATTTGGTAAATAATTTGCAACACCAGTCCCTTTTACTCAGCCCGATCCACAAGCCTGTCAAGCTGAGATGCTGGGATTCGAGGCTAATTTGTGCTTTTGGTGAGAATTGACCCAAGTCCAAGAACCTTCTCTTCATAAATTTGGGGAATGTCCATCTAGTGGATTCCTTCTGGATGTGAAAGTAATTCGTTTACAAGTCAAATCTCTCGGGTACAGGCTGGAAAGAAACAGCTACAGCAGCTGTCAACGCCCCCCCCCCCTTTTACTTTCTTATTTCATCTTTCACTCCTGCTTTTCAGAAGGGAGAAATCCCCAAAACTTCATCAGGCCAGAATTACGTGGATCGTACTCTCTTCTAACCAAATTCCAGTTAAGGTTAGAATCCTAAGCGTAAATGTTTGGGACAAAGTTTCTACCGATGTCTATGGAACTCACTTCGTTTAAGGTTGCTCCTAGAAACAGATTCTAATGGAAAAACCCACCAGACTCTGACAGTCGAGGACTGGACCGGCGGCAAGCCGATCTGAATTTAAACCGTTCCTCGTTTGGCCTGACTCGCCTGTCTAAGGGATGCCGCTGGCTTTCTGCTCTTAACCAAAACGTCCGACCCTAGCGGTCTTTACTCACAAATAACTCGTTCATTTCGAGGGATCTTCAAACAGCAAGACTGTAGTTTAACATCTGTAGACGTATCGTTTCTATTGAAGTCAAGGTAAATGTGATTAGGAACGTCATGGGGAAAAATCCCCAGGTTTCCAGATCCCTTCGCTTCCCCGCGAGTTTCTGGAAACTAATCTCCACGATTCTAATGCCCCATAACCCTCTCCCTTTCTCCTCCCTTGAGCATTGTTTAATGGGTCACATCAGAACAGACGGCGGAGTTTTGCGCCATTTGGGTCGGGGAGGTTTAAAAAAGATTTATTTTTTTTTGAAATGGTGCAGGGAAAGTTGGGCTAATTCAAAGCATTAGAGACTAACGCTTACTCTGGAGTAAGTCCCACCGAGTTCAATAGGAATGTGCAAGAAGAGCACTTTGTTCCAGTGTGATCAACGGGACTGACTATCAAGGAAGGTCCTGACGGTGTTCACCAACGCAGCTCGATCCTACGCGTGCAAGCTGTGGGGGGTCTCGGACTGCTTGAACACAAGAACACGTGTACGAATGGGCTGATTGCCTAGGGGAAGAATTATCCTTGGCCAAACATTTACTTTCCTGGCTGGCAGGGAATGACTGCGGCGGCCCCCGCGCTCATCCTTCTCCCACCTTCCTCGCGTCCCGAAGGGAGGCGCTGGCCGAGATGTTTGAAGTCTCTGGCGATGGAATAGGCCGGCTGCTCACCGTTTGTGTTCGCGGCATAATGGAGGCGCAAATGGGTTTCGACTGCGCCGAGCCGCCCATTTGTCAAGGCCGGCCCGGTCTCAGCGCCCTTTTAACTGCAAGTTTAGGCAGCTGTGGGAGGGGCTGGCTGGCGGCCTCATCCTGGAGACGGAGGCTAGGAAGCCGCAATCCCCACGGCTCCGTTCAGCGCCCTCGGGCTGCTCTTCTTGGGCACGCTTGTTTAGGAACAAGTCCCGCCGAGCCGCTTCAGCCTCAATGGGTCTCGGGTTCGGGCTCCCCGGGTGCGGGATTGCCCTCCCTTGAATTCAAACTGGTTGGAGCCTCAAGCGAGCCGAGCTGGATTGCAGACGTCCAAAAGCATCAGGAACGGTCAACAGGAAAGTCTCGGGTAAGGCTGGGGGATCTCGAGGCCATCCCGCCGAGCCCCTGTTCCGAGGCCCGAAGCTTTTCAGCGGCCACTTGCCCACGTGGTTACGTCCAGACGCAAACCAATTCTCCTGCTACCGGAATATTCTCCCCCCCAGGCTTTGCTTGGCCTCTTCGCGTGGAATCTCAAATCTGCCTCCCCTCCCTTGTTCCCTCAGCCTCGCTAGGCTGCTTATCTTATTAAAACATCATTATGTAAATAAGGGTGAAATTTACAATCTCCCACTTTGACGCCTATCAATGGAGGGATGCATAGTTCACTGTGCGTGGCCCTGAGAGAATGAATGGGACCTAGGGAGTGGGGAGGGCAAAAAGGGAGAGATGAAAAAGTTTTAAGGGGGGGGGGAAGGATTTGTTTTCTTTAAACACACACACACAACATTTTAAGTGACCTTTTTCACGCTCCCCGCAAGCGCGTATCAGAAAGAGTTCAAAGAGGAGCACAAGAGGCTGGAGAAGTTTGAACATTCGGAGCGGACTATTAAAACCAGTTGTAGAACATCGCCGGCTTCTCGCTAGCAAAAGCCTTTAACTAAACGAATGTGTGCGCCTGAATGTTATTCCCTGCGCCATCTGCTAAAAATTACATTTGAAAAGCGAAGCAAGAGATTTGTCTCTATTTAATAAAGGAAAGGCGGGGGAAGAAACGTTTATAGGGCAAAATAATATATTCCAAATGAAGCAAAGCCAGAACAAACAAGAAAAGAGGACCGGCTCCAAAGAAAGAGAAAGGATCGGTGGAACGGACCGCAACCCGACCGTCTAACAAATGACACTCGACGGAACCGTGGGCGATGGGAAGCCAGACGGAGTGGGGAGGGAGAGAGGGCGCTAAGGGGACTGAGGCCAGACCGGGACGAAGTCCGCAACTTCTTCAGAAACTTTGCAACTGAGATGTAGAGCCAGCCCACCCCAGTCGCGCACCCTCCGTCGCCCGGGTTGTTTCAAGCCGCTTCCCCCGATTTCACCCCGGCCCCAGTACACTCTCCTTACCTCGCTGCGGGCCGCCGGGCTCTGGGAATCCTCGCGGCTGCTCACCGGGAACCTTCGGGCAAAAGTTTTTTTTTCGGTAAAAGGAAGGCGGAGCTAGAGACCTACCTCGCCAGCAGCGGCTTGGGTCTGCAACCGGCCTGGGGGAGCCGGGCTCTTGTTCCGGAGCGTCCAGAAAGTGGCCCGAGAGGGGCGAGCGCTTGGCTTTACTCCGCTACCCTGCCTCGGTTCCCAGTTGTCTCCGGGTCCTGCACAGCTGCCATCTACTGGGGGAGGCGGATTCTGGAAGGATTTTAAAAGGAGCTTCACACAGACCTGGGAGCTCCCCTGCAAGGCTGTCAATGGTCCTCCATCCTGTCAATCAAAGGGGAGGCTCCTGTCCCCTCCTCCCACCCCGTTCCTACCCCTTTGCGAGCAACCGAAGAGGCGCCCGCCGCCGCCCGCCCCCTCCTCGCCAGTCATTTACTCCAAGCCTAGTCAGGTGTAAACCGCGAACTGAATCGCTGGCGAGTAAGAGCGCCCAGTGGAAAGCGTCGCCCTGCTGGCCGGGCAGGGAGGGGGCAGATTTCGGACCGTCTCGCAGGCGGAGGCGCCTTTGCGTCCGAGCCCCGGCCTGTGTTTTAGGGAAGGATCCTCGCCTTGCGCTTCACAGCTTCCCCTTCAGCTTGGAGTACAAGCCCGGTAGTGACTCGCTTCCCTTCGGAGGAGGTCAGAACCTGGGTCGGAGCCTCGGGGGCAGTTCCAGAGTTGCAACTTCTGGTTTGCTGCCTCCGCCTGCTGGCTGGAGAAGAGGCCGCTAAGTGTGAATCCCGGCGTTGGCGGCGGGCCTGGCGCCGCAGAGGGGGGCCCATGAACGAACCGCCCGCCTTTGCCTGTGGTTTCTGTCTGCGGACCGGCCCAGCTCGTGTGTAGGGCCTTGAAAGACAGCTAGAAGTAAAGGGTGTGTGTTACATATTTACTGTTTCAGCTTCCGTACTAGGTCAAGAGTCCCGCCGTTCAGAATAACTTGCAAGGTTACGCGCAGCGGGTGAAACTTGGCCTTGACCTTGACTGTCTAGTGGCTTCCTAAACTATATTGGCTCCCACGTGCGCGATGCTCGGCGTTTTTCATAAACTGGATTTTTTGTTTACAGTTCATCAAGTCAAAACCTACGCACACGCACACGAACGAACACATGCAAGGAAATCCCACTTGAAAAGAAATACGTTTGGGATAGAAATGTAAAGTGGGATTGTGGGAACGTGCAGTTTGAACCCAGTTATAACTTACTTCACTTATACCCCGCCTTTCTCCTCAACCGGGACCTTTAAAAGCTTACATAATTCTTGTCTGAAAATCACTCCGAAAGGTTAGGCCACTGCAATGCAAGGCCTGTGGCCACACACACCAGGTTGCTAATGGGTATGCGAAGGAAGTTGAAACGAAGGTACGAGTTCAATTTAGTCTTAGAGATTAAAAAAAGAAAAAAGTAGGACAGGTACAATGGGAAGGAGAAATTTTCGTAACTCTCCCTCAGCATTGTTTTGCATAAACCTTCCCTGCCGAGCTCTGCCTGCCTCTCTCTCCCTCTCCCGACATATACGGGCTAGCTTTTTGGCGGAGTCGACTAACTGAAGCGTTGGTTTTATTTGCTTTTCGGCTTTGTCATGCCTTTGCAGCCGAAAAGGGCAGCCGAAAGCCTTCGCAGGGTTTGCTAATAGATGCCAGGGTCCTCGCCTTTAGAGTCTCTCCCATCCCAAAAGGATTTAGGGTGGGATTGGGGAGGACAAGACGCCATTTCAGGCACCAAAACACCCTGTTGGAAAATGACTGCAGATAAGAGGATTAAAACAATAATACCCTTCTCTTCTTGAGGGCTTCCCCCCCCCCTTTCTAGAAAAGATTTCTTCTCCCAGAGCAAAACCGTTTAGGCAGGAATTAAGGGAACAAGAAAGACGGGGGGGGGGGGGGGAGGCAGTACCTTTTAATTTAACTCTGCATATATTGTCCAAACTGTTTTCCTTGCGCCGAGCTACTTAAAAAATTCCAAGTATGAATTTTAGAAGGGGGACGATTGCATGTCCTTAAAAAGGCATAAAACTAAGTAGACTCCTGAGGGAGAAAGTGACTGGGAACAATAAAAATAAAATCTACCGTGAAAGAGGACAGTGTGTGTGTATGGGTGTGTGTCTTGCTACTCTTGGCGCCTGTTCTCTCTTTCCTCCGCCCCGCACCCCAAAAGACCTGAAAGTTTCAACACCTGGCGCGCAGGTGTCATAAAAAACAATGCCGCAATTCTGTACTCGCTTTAAAGCGCTCGGAATTTTCCTAATATTGGGAAACAAAACCGGCCCATTCAAAGCCTAGGAGCAGTTTCACCCCCGGCCTCTCGCCATCAGCAACAGGGTGCGGGCTGGGGAAGAGTGCAATCTTTACTCAAAAGTAAGTCCCACTTTCCTCAGTGGGCACTGGATTGCTATATCTTGGACAGCCGCAGCATCCGAGACAGAAGGAGAGAGAATTGCGAGAGAAAGGATGCTTTCAAGGGGCTCGAGAGCAAGCCCTCAACTAACGGAGCCCCTGTTTAAAACTGGGCGCTGGTGCTGGAGACGTGGACCGTCGCCCGAACCTTTTTGCCACCCAATCGCCTTTATTCCCCTTCGCGCCTTTCCTCGAGTCTCCAAGCAGGTCCTTTTAGTGATGGATGTCTCCGTGCAAACCTGTAGCTGCTCGGAGGGGTGACAGCGGCAGGCGGATCTTGCGCTGGACACTTGAGCCAAACCAAACCTCCGTCCTTCACAACTTCTGCGCGCCTTTTGCGCCGAGCGCGCCTTCTGCGTCTGAAGCCACTGCGCAGACCAATGAATTGCGCTGCTCCCCAAACAGCTGCGGGATGGGTTGCGAAAAACCATATCACATATAGGCGTATTTGTAATATAGTGACCATGTTATGCTAAGTCAGACATTTTATATAACATTTGATTAGATTGTTCTGTTCTCATTTTAATCTGTAGTGGAACTATTCCCATTTAACATGTAGGGGTAGATATAATGGGGGAAAGAGGGGGAATTTGTTTTTATAAATAAATTCTAGAAGCACAGGAAGGAAATTCTGGATTTTCATTTTGGTTGGAACACTTTTTCATGATTTTTTCACTGTCTAATTTACATAGGAAAGCTCACCAGCTCGATGAAGGCTGGTGAACTTTCCTATGTAAATTCAAGTCTTGTAAAAATGGAAGTCAAAACGACTTAGATTTTAGTTTTCCCTCCGAATGATATAACGATTTTAAATCAATTACATTTAATGAAACGTACTACCTGTTTTATAGAAATCCAATCAGGTACTAATATATTAGATAAAGAACCCAAAAGTTTTCGTTAGGCTAACTTTAATTAACTATTTTGGTTCATTTTTAATGCTAGTTTTAAATGCCTATTCTAAAAATAGGAACGCCTCGATTCTAGATTTGCAGAAGTGCGTGTGTGGGGATGTGAATTCTCCTGGGATGAATATTTTTAGGATTAAATTATTCTCTCTAATTTCCAGTTCGTCAAATATATAAGGTTTCGATGGAACAATTCTCTTGCAGTTATTCTTGTAGAACACAGTAAATAATTAATTAAAAACGTGTTTCTTGCTTCAAGATTCCCCCCTCTGACAACTTGAAGGCATTTTTAAAGAAAAAGACCCTTGCTGTTTAAGTTTTAAGCAGTTTTTTTTAAAAAAAACACTCCGTCATTTAGTAAACTGCGTCATAAAATTAATGGCGAAATAAACTTTTTTTTTTTTTGCGGGTGATGTATTTCTACATAGAATAATTCTGATTGTTTCTTTTTAACTGCAGAAGCACTTGTCTGCATCTTTACAGCTTGAAGAGCGAAGCGGGGGACACCCCCAGATTCAGCCTTTTTGCTTGTATAACTAGCCCTGATGTATCAAGACGCCGCATATTCTAATGATAACAAGATCTTAGAATAGCCACTTAACCAAATTACCATGCCGGGTTTCTTCTTCTCCTTTTTTTCTCTATGGTGGCATCGAGATTTTTTTAACCCGCCCCCCCCCCCCTGCGCGACTGTCCATTACTTTGTCCCTTGTGCCAACTGCATTCGTGTGAGACTGAAAGGGGATTAACTTGTGAACTTTTAAAAATCAGAACTTAAATGAGAGGCGAATCTAGGCCACCGCTCATTGTGGGAACCGTTTCTTAAGCAATTAAAGCGAGAAGAAATTCCTCTCAGCCTTTTTCCTTAAAGCAGCTTTCTGAAGGATTTAAGGAGGACTAATGTCCAGTCCATCAAGACAGATTTAAACTGCACTGTGATACAGAAAATCTCCCCTTGCTGTTATTTAAAGGGGCACTATCACCGTTTCCTTAAGACCCTTGACATTGTTCCTTTAATCTTGTTTATAAACTTAAACAGATTTTAAAAGTTTTTACCCCTTCCCATGAATCCATTGAAAAATGTATTTGATGCACTATTTCAAAAGAGCTCTGAGCGGGGAGCGGGCTGACTTTTAAGGATTTTCCAAGTCTCCATGGGATGATCCCCCGCCCGCTCCTTTGAGAAAGGCGGCGGGATTTTTGGCTACGGAGCCAAACTCTCTCGACACTGGCGCTGTATTTCTCCGGCCAGGCACAGCCCCGCGCCGCCACCCAAACAGGAGGGCCTTTTGCTTCTCGCCTTCCAAGGCCGCGGTCCTCCGCCCCCTTCCTGCGGCTCAACTTGGAGTCCTTACTCTGCTCACGTTCCCTCTCAGGCCGCCTTCACCCGAGCCTAAGCGCATTGCCTTGGAAGGAGCTCCTGCCGGGGTGGCCTTCAGAATGGCAGCAAGTCTTTTCCAGGGCCAGAGAGGCAGCGCTGATTTCCTTTCCAAAAGAACAGGCAAACCTGCGCCTCAGGGATTCTGGCCACCAGCTCAAATACCTGCCGCCGTATCCAGGAAGCTCATTTCCCCTGAAGCCTTTCAAAAAACCCCACCGCCACCCAACCGCCAACACTTTGGACTCCCCAAAACTTGGCCGCTTACAGCTAATTAACAGACCTAATGATATTTTGCCCACTCGATGAACGCATTAGGCTCGCAATCCAGAAAAAAATACTTTAGCCTTTTTGCCTCTGTTCAAGGGTACTTCAACATCTGCTCATTTAAGGGCAATTAATCATTTTGATACATGGTTTAAAATTGACTGCTTCCAAGGGACTTTTTTTTTTTTGACAAGAATAACAAAGCAATTTGCCAGAAGCCATCTTCTGGACATGTTATTAGCACAGACTTCATCTTAAAGAGCAGCCCCCTTCAAGGTACCTGCTTTAAAGGGGCCTGCCTGTTCTCTGACTTGCTCCTTTTACACCCCTTTGGATTCTGTCCCCAACCCCTATTTATCCATGACAGGAGCAGCTGATCACCCTCCTTTGAACACACTCCATGGAAAGTGGGCACCTTGACTACTGTGTCATGTGCTTTATGATTTCTGTTTCCAACACAAGGTGAGTCCAGGGTCACCAAGGCTTCCAATGCTTCTGAGCTTGGCTTTTAAAAATGGGGGGAGGGGGACACATTTCTTTTACAGAAAGATCAGAAGAGACTGAGTGAATATTTCATTTCCATTTATTTCAACCACATTTGTGAGAGGCAATTACGTTCTTTCTTCCTCTTATACATTCATGCCATCCATCAGCCTAGTAAAGCCCTGGATTAAAATCTGATGGCCAGTCAAGAGCACCAAAGTAGTTTCTCACAGTATTTCTATGCATGTCTAAATGTGGGATAGAGAAAGTGTGTTGGGGGGTACTCCTTGTTTAAATTGGATATGTCTCCTGGTTAACAAAACATACTTAAGCATCAGGGAGAGACAACCTTCATTAACAAGTGGGAAATATTGCATTAAAAGATAATTTCATAGACTAGAGTGTGCCATGAAAGAGGGTTGTCATATGAGTCACTTTCCCGCAAGGGACTGGGATCCCTAGTTGGAAAAAAAATTATACTGGCAGGTAGGTCAGGGAAAATAGGCAAACAGATGAGCTAAGAGAAGGACAGGACTCTTCTCATAGTAGAGTAGGTTAGACTGCTGAACTAAGACTGGAGAATCCAATGATCAAATCCCTACTTGAGACAGTACCCTTTAATCTCATTTACCTTACAAAGTGGTTTTGAAACTAAAATGGGAGGGTAACATGTTTACCACTAAAACTAAACCAAGTTCCAGGATCAATGAGTTATTAGTTTAAGGCCACTGCTGGGCATCTGGCTGTTTTCACAAATGTTACATGACTCATATAGACAAAAGAGGCACAT
Source organism: Eublepharis macularius (assembly GCF_028583425.1). Lineage (NCBI taxonomy): Eukaryota > Metazoa > Chordata > Lepidosauria > Squamata > Eublepharidae > Eublepharis > Eublepharis macularius. The sequence continues at coordinate 95,203,227 of NC_072794.1, read as the reverse complement.
AACACAACAAATTATTTTGTTTTTCCAAGGTGTTATGGATGTCACATCCCATGGGTACCAGTTTTCCCTGAATTGTCCCCACATTTATTGTATTGATAACTTGCCATGAAGAAAGATTGGCTGAAAAATTATCACTTTGTGTCCAGTTGTACACATTACAAGGAAGTGTACACTTCAGTTATTATGGGATTGTACTATTTTGGAATGCGGAATGATCATCCATATGAAAATAATGGAAAGCTAGCATGTTAGGTCTCTGGCCTGATTTTGTCTATATAGAATCTGGACATGCAGGTCCACTCAGGATGGCACTGTGAGCTTCCACCCTTTAACATGGTGGGTTGAAAAAACCTCTGATTTATCGTTTGGCGGTTTTGGAACCCTTGGCTTTAGTGTGTCAAGGATCAGGGCCCTGTGGGAGTATTATTTTATAGCAAACGGCTACTCAGTACAGCAAGGTCTAGAACACTGATTCTCAAAAAGGCTGCTTGGTAAAAGTTCCCTGTAATGGAAGGGGAAAATACCGCTTTAGATAACTCAACAAGTGCCAGCAAGCACACGGCACAAATTCTTGATCAGGAAATATTTTTTCATCCTTGTTCTCCACTCCCTTTCTCTCTCAGCTGCACATGACCCTATCTCCGGACTAATAGAGTATAAAATATATTTTACAAGAGTTTTACCTACAGGTGACTTGCTCTTTATTACTGGATATGGGCAAAATCAATACTTCCGTAACTAGAAGATCATTTATTTTGTTTTTTGAAGCATTTTTCAGCAGTGGGGCTGCCGCTAAGCCTGCAAAGCCATGATGAAGAATTATGGTGCTCTAGCTTACTCTCCCTCCCTGCTCCCAAGCTGTTTATGGAATTAAACATGTGTGTATTTTCAAACCCGGACTAGCGCTCCACTTAATTCTTTTAGTATTATTTTGTGGGCAGACAAAATTTGTACTTTTTAAAAAATGGGGTAGATAATTAATGTTCTAAATTGATCTGGCTATGAGAGGCATGTGAGCACATTCCATTTCACTGCAAAGGCGATGGGCACAATCCATTTGCACAATCCCCACAGACATGAATGGGAGTTGCACAAAAGAAATACCTGTGCTGAGTGTGCACTTTGACTCTGTGCAAAGGTGCCGTGTCCAATCATACTCAGAACTTACTTTCTTTAGAAGTGTTTCCCCACTCATTGTAATGCACATTGCTGATCCTTGTTTGCTCTCAAAGGAAAAAAATGAGAAATTCCATAACAGGACAAATGGATCTCTGAATTGAAGTGCTTTGTGGGAGTTTTCTGTTTAAAAACTTCTGTTTGAAAAATCTGTAGACTTTTTGGTAAAATGGTGATATTTTGAAATTGATAACTAGCGAATACTGCAACATTTTATATAAGGAGTTTTCCTGTTTTTTCATACTGTGACATTTGCTGTCTAGTCTGGGCCACAGGTTGGGTGGAATACTGCCTGAGAATCCCACATATGCCACTTAGGACCTGTGAAGCATCCATTTGGAACACTCAAAGCAAGAGTACCAGATAGCTACCAGATTATTTTAGCCTCTAAAAAACTGGAACTGCATGATGATGTATGACGGTAATTAGTGTGAACAGCATGTCTTCCTCCACAGCATGTGTGTGCCTTTTCTAAGTGTGTCACTGCTCTTACCATAACATGGACAAGTTGTCTTACTAGGAAAGAGATCCCCAATTATATCATGCATATTTGAAAAACTGGTGAAAATCTGTGGAGCTGTGGGGCATAGCTGTAGAGTCTGTGAAGAGTGGCTCATATCCAACCATGTACTAAAGGGGAAAGGACACATTGGTGATTTCCATCAATTCCTCCTTCCCACTGAAGACCACACTGGGTCTGTTCCTGGGGGTCATCTGTTACTGTGAAGTTTTGATAGATGGTGATGAGGCTGTTTATGGACTTGGTCAATCCCACAGTCTCATCTTGTTTGGGGGCTCTTGTTTCATTACGTTTTTAAAAATTACTTTGTTCATAGTCTACCTTTCTTGCTGAGTCTCAACGTGGTTTACAGCACAAAGCAGTGCAATCACACAGCATAAGACTACCAAAGAACAAAGCTGTAGGACTAAGATCACAGAATTAGAGGACAATGCAAACAACCAACAATCTAAGGCAAGGTATAATACAAACAATATGGAGAGTGGATCACAAGGTAGAAGAAAATGCAATGAAAACAGGTAATAATTGCAGGGCTACAATTCTGTTCCATTATAATGGTGCCCTCCTGAATCTCTTGCTTCTTTTCATTGAGGAAATTGTGTTTGCTTGCCTGTTGGTTTATTCCAAAAGCTAACATAATTTTATTTATTTATTTATTTAGGACTTTTATTCTGCCCTCTCTGCGAGCAGGCTCAGGGCGGATCACATCATTTAAAACCATAATAAATATCACATATTCCATAAAACCAATAAATCATTTAAAATTCAACTGGCACCATTCCTAAAAGAGGTGATTAATGGAGTTTTAAGGGATCAAAGAATTCCAGATACCTGGAGTGAAGCGAACATATCATTGATCCCAAAAGAGGGCCAAGACTTGACTAACGTGAAAAATTACAGACCTATATCGTTACTTAATAATGACTATAAAATTTTTGCGAAGATATTGGCGGAGAGTCTGAAGGGGTGGCTCTCGGAGGTTATAGAGGAGGAACAAGCAGGTTTTTTGCCAGACAGACAAATAAGAGACAATTTAAGGACAGTGATTAATGCTATTGAATATTATGACAAGCGTTGTGACAAAGAGGTTGGTTTCTTCTTTGTTGACGCTGAAAAGGCGTTTGACAATTTAAACTGGGACTTTCTGTTTGCCACTATGGAAAAGCTACAATTGGGAGAAAGATTCATCAGAGCAATTAAGGAAATTTACAGAGACCAGACTGCAGCAATTGTGGTGAATGATGAAGCGACCAAGAAATTGACTATAAGTAAAGGAACAAGACAAGGTTGCCCGTTGTCTCCACTGTTGTTCATTTTAGTATTGGAGATCCTGATGATACAAATACGACAAGATGAAGAAATTCGAGGAATAAAAATAAAGGACTATTCATACAAGGTCAGAGCATTTGCGGATGATATAATGTTAATTGTAGAGGACCCATTGGAGAACATGCCAAAAGTGATAGATAAGATTAAGGAGTTTGGAGACTTGGCAGGTTTTTATATTAATAAAAAGAAGTCAAAGATACTATGCAAAAATATGACTAAGCAGAAACAACAATTATTAATGGAAATAACGGACTGTGAAGTAACAAGTAAGGTGAAATATCTGGGAATTGAACTGACTGCAAAGAATATAGATCTATTTAAAAACAATTATGAGAAACTATGGACTCAGATAGAGAGAGACTTGATTAAATGGAACAGGCTGAATCTGTCATGGTTGGGTAGGATTGCAGCAGTTAAGATGAATGTGTTACCAAGAGTAATGTTTTTGCTACAGACAATACCAATCATCAGAGACTCTAAACAATTTGAAAAATGGCAGAGGAAAATATCAGATTTTGTGTGGGCAGGCAGGAAGCCTCGAGTGAAAATGAAAGTTTTACAAGACGCAAAAGAAAGAGGCGGAATGCAACTGCCCAACTTGAGACTTTACCATGATGCAATCTGCCTAGTGTGGCTGAAAGAGTGGATGACGCTAAAGAACAAGAAATTACTAGCCCTAGAGGGATATAAAAAAATATTTGGATGGCATGCATACCTATGGCATGATAAAGTAAAGGTGAACTCGATGTTCCTGCACCATTATATACGGAGAAGTTTATATACAATCTGGAAGAAGTACAGAATTTACCTACAAGAAGGAACTCCTTTGTGGGTAGTTCCATATGAGGTGATAGATCCGAGAGTTGTTGATAATGAGCAACAATGTTTAACTTATAAAGAAATAACTAGAACTGAAGCATCCAAACTCAGAATGAAGACGCAGGAGGAACTATCACCTTATTATGACTGGTTCCAGTACAGACAGATCAGAGACTTATATAATTCGGACTCTGTAAAGGGAGGTATACGAATAGAGAACTCGGAACTAGAGCAGACCCTTTTTAAAGAGGACAAGAAAAGAATATCTAAGGTATACCAAGTACTGTTGAAATGGTATACTGAGGATGAGATAGTAAAAACACAAATGGTGAAATGGGCTATAAATTTTAATAAAGAAATAACAATGGAGGCATGGGAATACTTGTGGAAGACTACAATGAAGACAACGACATGTACTAGCATTAAAGAGAACATTTACAAAATGATTTATCGTTGGTACATGACACCAAAGAAGATTGCGCTAGGGAATTTGAACACTTCTAATAAATGCTGGAAATGTAGGAAGCATGAGGGTTCCCTCTATCATATGTGGTGGTCGTGTGAGGTAGCGAGGCAGTACTGGGGGGAAATAATAAGAGAAATGAGTGAAATTTTACAATTTCAAATTAATAAGAACCCAGAACTCCTGCTACTAAACCTGGGTATGGAGGGAATTCCAGCTCATCATAGGACGCTGATATTTTATATGACAGCAGCAGCTAGACTTTTGTATGCGCAAAAATGGAAAGTACAAGAAGTGCCAACTATTGAAGATTGGATCTACAAATTGCTGTACATGGCAGAAATGGACAAGATGACAAGAAAACTGAAAAATCTGGACTCAGGGCAGTTTAACACAGACTGGGAGAAGCTGAAACAATATCTGGAGAAGAAATGGGAGGTGGGAGGAGAACTGTGGCAGTTTGAGAACTACTGAAGTACAATAAAATGTAGAGGGGGGTGACTTTACCGGGGGGGAGAAGAGACAAACGTGAACTTCTAAGCAGTTAGATTAATAGATTGATATATATACAGATATATACAGACTAATAAACAGAATATCGATAGAAAATAACTAACCATAAGGGCTGATTATAAGGACTGATTAACTAATAATATTTTTCTTTTTGGTAAGACTGGTATAATGTACCAAACTGATTATGTTTATTTGAAGATATATATGAGTCAAATTGATTGATTATGTGATGATAGTTATATAGAATTATTATTGAAGGGAAACAGAAATATTAAAGTAATTATATATAACTAAAAGAATGAGTAACATATAGAGTATAAGTCAAATTGTTTGATTTAAACGAATGTATGATCTATATGGTTTATGATTTATAGAAATATTTGAAATCGGAATTATGGAAATTGTGATAAATTGTTTATCCAATATGGAAATAATGACTCATAGTTTGGGTATAGAGTATTAAAAATAGTTAAGAATGTATTGCTTAGAATAATTGGGAGATCATATATTTGTTAGATAGAGGAATTTAAAAGGAGTAAGGGAAAAGGGACAAAGGGTTGGAAAACTGTTGGAAGTCAACAAAAAAGGGGGGGAAAGGGAGGGGGTTAGAAATGGAAAATGGGAAAATTGATTGTAATGTATAAATAATTGATCCTAACCCAATAAAAAACTTTTCTAAAAAAAAAAAAATCATTTAAAATTCAGTCAGCATTTGCTCCCTCTAGACTTAGTTTTATTCACAGAGCAAGACGTGTAGCAAAAGCATTTTTAAAAAATCCCAGCAAGTTGTATTACCAGGCTAACCTATGTTTACAACAATGTGTACAAGAAACTACCGTGTGTTGGCCTGTATATTTTCTTAAGGAAAAAAATACTTTTAAAGGTATCAAGTGATGTTCAAAGATGTTTCTTTCTGGCCACAGTTTAAAGAATCACATTATGTCTCCAGCACATCATTGGCAGGAAAGTTTCAAAAGCAGTTTATGATATGCAGCCTGCTGATTTAAAACAATATCATATTGTCCTGAAGCATGCACAAGCATTTGAGGATGTTCATAAAATTTACTTCCTAGATGCAGTAGCCCTGTTTAACACCAAGGCCTATTTATTTATTGATTTATTAAACAACTATAGACTGCATTTCCAGTGGGAAGAGATCATGGCAGTTAACACAATATGATTCAAACATTAAATCACAACAGCATCAATTAACACCCACAGAACACAGATCAGGAAACAGCTTCCTCAAGCCTCTTATTTCCTTCAGAGGCAAGTGTATACACAATTATTTCTATCTGATGTCTAAAAGAGAAGATGGAGGAAGACACAGTGTTGTCTTGTATTCTTCTCTATTTCTGCAATCCCCATTTGTGGAGTCATGGGACTCATAAGGACAAATAGTCGTGCAGGTCATCTGAGCATAGATAGTTGGGTATGGGCCTCCATCTTCAGTCTGAGGACCTCTGCTCAAAGTACTGTCATGGTGTGCAAGGCAAGCCCACAGCACTACTGTTCCTCTCATGATGCTGTTGAAAAGGGAGGTGCAGTGGACCACATAGGAGAAGCTTACACTGCGGCCTCTCCTTATGAGAGTGTTAACCCAGATGGTTAAGGCTGTGCTGGATAGACGCCTCAATATGGAGTTCTCCCATATGATCAGAGGCACCTTGGGTGATTCCGCACACATTGGATAATGCACTTTCAATGCACATTATCAATTGTTTGAGATGGATTTTTTGTTCTTCATACAGAAAAATCCATTCCAAATGATCTATAAAGAGGATTGGAAGTGCATTATCCAACGTGTGCGCAATCACTCCTTATGTTATCCTGGTGGCACAGGAAAGAGCAACACTACTATGGTGCCCATGCTGCCTAGTTAACATGAACACCATGCTGATTCTCAGTAGCAGCACCAGTCATATATAACCATGGAGATGTCATTTTTTATTTTGTTACATGATCTTAAATATAATCAGGTATCCATGGTAGTGCAGAGATCTATTGTGGTAGCTGGATCTTCACATGGACATCTGAGTTCTCCACTCAGCAAAAATGTGTAATTTCTGGTTACTTTTCTTCTTCTTCTTCTTCTTCTTCTTCTTCTTCTTCTTCTTCTTCTTCTTCTTCTTCTTCTTCTTCTTCTTCTTCTTCTTGTGGCCGGGGAAAAGGCACTTCTGGCATAAATATATTTTCTGCATGTATACCAGCTCAAACCAGGTGTCATCAGCTGATTGGCAGGTTTCTCAGCATTACATACATATTTATGATGGGAAAGTTGGTATTGCTGGGTAGATATTCAATAGTACTGGTTTTCTGATCTCCTCTGATCCTTCAGTAAATTTGGAGTCTAAATAAAAGGAGACCAGAGTGTGCAGGCTTGATTGTTTCAATAGATTACTCTTGCTTTCTAGGCTAGGGGAACTATTTTTGGTTTAGAGAGACTGCATACAGCCCACTGAGTCTTTGGAGGGACCTATGGTCCTCAGGTTTTTGGTAAGCATTGCTTCTACGACCATACACATAAAAAATATTTATAATGTTGCTCCTTTTGCACATGAATGTATTTTATATATGAATGTTTTTTATATATGAATGTATTTTATATGAATGTATTTATATGTATGTAGATATTATATGTATGTATTTATATGAACTAATACTAATTGGTGTACTGTAGCACACACATTTATGTGGTTTAGACCCCTTTAAGGAAACAGTAGATCTTAATTGTCTTAATGATATGGCCCAAGGCATTTTATTGAAATACGGGGTGGTTTTCTGTTAGCTGTGTCTGTCACTTCATTGCACTTTGAACCTTCATTGTATTTCCAGCTGAGTGGGGTGTGAGGAGAGATACCTGTGAGCAGTGAGTATGCATATGAATTATTATACACGACACTATGTTTTATAAGAAATAATTTATTAATTAATATTGCATAATAACTTCCATCATAGTCCATTGAATTATGCCCAGGAAGAAGTAAGAACGAAACGGGAAATGGAAATTTGCTCATAAGCCCGTCGGCAGTGTTCCTTGGCACTTCCAGCTCCATCTTTGGACTGATGGTCTGAATTTCATCTCAAATGGGACGTTTCTCCCCATCCTTGCATACTCTCCATCCACCAGTTGAGATTGTATATATTGTATTACTTCTGGATTGACAGACTACCTCATTATTATTGTTCATAATTGCACTTTTAATTGATATATATGCATTTGCACTTCAGCACTTTGCACAAGCAAAAAAAAATATATAAAAAATTAACTTTCAATTGATTGGTAATTTATTGTTGTTCCCTGGATTCTGTATTTTGTGTTGTTCCTCTCTCTGGGGGTTCCCTTTGTTTTTGATTGTTCATCTGTCAGCTGTTGCTAAGTGTTACATGGCCCTTTATTTGAAGCTAAGGAATCTCTTTCAACTGATGTACATACAAGGTTAAATACTCACCTGAATCATGGAGAAATTAAGAACTAAAATTAATCTGGACAGCCTTCATTTGATTTCATGTATTAATTATTGTTATAATTGATGTGACCAGACAGCAATTTGTTTGTCATTTGCATCTTTTTTGGTACCTTATCTTGTCTATGGATTGTTCTTCTGTATAATTGTAAGAAACTTGACTGTGATATAAAATGCTTACATTTTCCTCCTGTTTAAACATTACATAATTTTAAACAGCCAGTTCCTGCTTGCATCCTTCTTTTTACACGCCCCTAAAACTTGTACAAGTTAAAGTGCTATTCTCTTTTGAAATCAGGATGAATCACTCTATGCAATTTGATAAGCCTTTTGACTGTAGCTGGCACTACAGCTTAATCAATCACAGACAAGCATGAAAAATACAAAATACAAGTAATATAGAGTATTTGGAGGAAAGAAAATCAAAAAGTAAAAAAAAACCCAAAGATCATTTGAAAATGCTTTGGTTGTTTAGTAATATTCACTGGTAGCAGGAAAAGCACCACAGCATGCTCTAAGCTGTTGACTCCATCTTGCTATTTTGAATGCCATTGCTTTATATTTAAGAACTAAAGCATAACCATTCATTTCACCCAAATAAATATCTATTAAGTGGCTCCTGGTTCTGTTTCAGTGATGGGGCATGTGTGGTTTTATCTTATATATATATATTTAATTTGTTGTTGTTGTACTGATGTATGCCTTATATTGCCTCCACGTACAATCTATACTTCATGTACGTATACATACAGAATAAATTTAACAATCCATACATCCGATACAAACTTGTGTTCCCTCTTTTCTCCCCATCCCCCCAGGAGGAACGACCATAAAAATCATCTGCTTTATATCTTTAACCATGAGCACACTCTTTGGAGTTTCGTTAATATAATTTGGTTGGTCTCTCCTCCTCTTACCCGTCTTATATATCTAGACCATTCCTTCCTTATCATTAAAGTCTTATTTTCCCATATCTTATCCTGTTTTAGTATCGGGTTTTATCTTATATGATGACTCAAACATCTTAGGGGGAAACTGACAATAGTGTTTAAAGTAAGTTAAGAGATGCATGGCTTCCAAGGGCATACACACAGATTTCTTTTGTCCTGTAGGTGCTTCTTTCATTGTTGAAGCCTCCCCAGACCTGTTTATTAGAGGTAAAAGTGGGATGAGTGTGAACACCATGAGCAAACATCTCAATTTCAAGCCATCTTAAACTCTCAGGAGGAAAGTTTTAGGTGAGTAGGCATGTTGGTCGCAGTAGAACAGCAGGATTTGAGACCAAGATTTTCAGGATGTCTGAAGAAGAGACCCAGACTCTTGAAAGCTTACACTCTGAAAATCTTGTTGGTCTTTAAGGTGTCTCAGAAGAATATTAGAAAATGATGCACCTCACTCTTTTGTTTAGATGCTGGGCCCTAACTTTGTATCCAGTGCAGGCTGTCAGTTCTGCTATATCATACCACTTACCCTCTCCCTGTGCAATACAGTTACGAAGGGCTGTCACTGAACCCTTTCTAGGATCATAAAGGTCGTCAGAGCTCACCTATGCTGATGCAACCCTGAGCCATATATCATGGCTTTAAAGCCTTTCTCACAGACCTGTGGAGTAAAACTGAATGGTGCTGAATTGCTTGCTAGGATTAGCCACAACTGCAGCAAAGTAAACCTCTGTTGGGGTCCAACACTTTTAAGATCAATGTGTCCATATGCATTCTGGAATCAACAGTCGACCAATTGGGCTCATCTATAAGTCTGGTCAGGTAAGCCCTTATTCCTTTGCAGTCAAACACTTGGATATGGATGCTACTGCCAAAGTTCATCATGATATGTCTCTGTCCAGAGACTAGAACAGCTACAAAGCAGATCAGAATCAATGCAGGGGATTATGAGGTGCAATCTGGGTTCTTATTACAATCCCACTAAGAAAATTTGAGCCAGTATTTCACTCATGACTCAGAAGTAATCTGTGTGAAGGGCAAAACAGGACTGAGAAAGAAAGGCACAATAGAACACACTCACACAAGTACTGCAGCTCATGGTCAGTGGGGTCTAGCCAGCTTCTTGAGTGGCCTTGCTATAACTCTGGGCAGCTTTTGGTAGGTTCCTCTGTTCTAGGTGCCCAGGTCCCCACTTGGGGCCCTGCAGTCCTGGACAATAGTACACCCTTATTTCATTGCTGGGGTAGTTTCATGTGAAGTTGGTCTTGCAGATCTATCAAAGCATGTGAGAACTTAAGTGAAATGATCAACAGAGTCATTTGAAAGAGAGATAGAAAAGCACCCCCAGAAGATGCAGCCATGTGAAATAAGAGGACTTCACACTCTGGTATCCCTTCCCAAAGAAATCAAAGAACACGGCACAATGTATTCTAAAAGCTCTTCCCAAAAATTTTCAGCCAAAATTGGCCTTCAAAATGTTGCTCTGTGAACACTGAAGCTAAATATTATTTTGATATTCCAATATTCACTGGATATTTGATATCTGGTTTTGACATTGAATTCCTATATTTATCTGATTTTGAAAGTTAATTTCCATTTATAAATATCGAAAATCTTGGTCCCAGTGTTTCATCAGATTTTAGCATTACTTGGGCAGGGCAATGCAGACAGGAACAAGCTCATTTCTCAATGGCCTCTGCTGAATTCTATTAGAGTAAATGGGTTGCAACTGAGAAGAATGCGTGATGAAGGAAAACCTGTTCCCATAGGAACTGGTATCACTAAGGTAGAGTGCAAGCTTAGCAGCTACCCCAGCAGTATTTCTTGAGTGCGCATCTTTATTTTCCCCCATTAAAGGGGGAGCTGCACTTGGAGACACTATACCATTTTCCTTTCCTTATCTCTGACACTGACAGTGCAGCCCTTTGGAGACAATAGTGTGCAATGCACTGCATATAGAGACGGAGTGCACATTCATCCAATGTCTTTCCAACAGACAAGAATCAGTCTGCATTTACTTGGGGAAATGGCACTTGTGAAGATGCAGAGGTCTGTGAAATGGAATGGAATAAAAGAGAATAGAAGAGAGTGCCTCAAAGAAACGATCTTGCAGGCATGGATCTTGTAGAAAGCAAGGCTGAGTTTCCCAAGTTATTACCAGTCCCTGCCTAAAACAAAGGGCCTTTTGCAAAGTTTAAATCTATGCCACCCAGCAATTAAAATTTCTGGTGTAGTTATAAGTGCATAAATGTTGTGCTATCCTTCTCTTTCCAAAGAACTGTTTTGTTTCACTAGAATGTGGCTTCTCATCTCCTGACTTCATCCTGTTTCATGGCTCTCAAGTTCTCTTCTCTGGCAAAAATATGATTACTCTTTTATATATAGTATACATTAAAACAGCTGAGAGTTACATTTGACCTTGTCCTTCTGTTCCACAGCTTTGCTGCCGCTGAGGGAACACAGTACAATGTAGCATTATATGACCAGTTTATGACACAGATACACACGTGAATTCGAACTTAGCAACCCTTGAATCAAATCTAATGGGATTGTTTGCCACTAGCTCCCTGTCTATAACTGCTGCTGCCATGTACCTACTTCCATGCAATACCAATGCAATGTAACTTCCATGCAATACCAATGCAGTGTCATGGCTAGTGCTATTATTATAGGTATAGCCTAGCATCAGCATCAGTGACTACTTCATCAGGTTATATTTTCATACATGCAGCACCACTCTCCTGTCAAACGTGCAATGTCAGGCAACAGTAGTATATTATCTCCCCCAGTATCATACACTTCATACAGTTCTCTGGAATGGAACCCTGTGCTTTCATCAGCCTCCAAGTACCTGTACTGGACTGAAATTTCAAACGGAATATTAGAAGAGAATAAATGAGGTCTGAATCAACTTGACTTTTGCTAATGATGTTTCCATTTATTGTCGAACGCTTTCATGGCCGGAGAATGATGGTTGTTGTGGATTTTCTGGGCTGTATAGCCGTGGTCTTGGCACCCCTCATGAGTAGATATAAATGACCAGTCAACATCTTTTCCACACTGTGACACTGAGAGATCTCTGTCTTTTGGTGCTACACCTCTGAAGATGCCAGCCACAGCTGCTGGTGAAACGTCAGGAACTACAATGCCAAGACCACGGCTATACAGCCCGGAAAATCCACAACCACCATGTTTCCATTTCATAGAATCATAGAATCATAGAGTTGGAAGGGGCCATACAGACCATCTAGTCCAACCCCCTGCCCAGTGCAGGATCAGCCTAAAGCATCTCTGACAAGTATTCATCCAGCCTCTTCTTGAAAACTGCCAGTGAAGGGGAGCTCACCACCTCCCTAGGCAGCTGATTCCACTTTTGAACTACTCTGACCGTGAAAAAGTTATTCCTTTTTTTTTTTGAATTTTTTTTATTTTTTATTACCTACATTAACTAACAATACAGAGGGAAAGAAGGGGGGCAGGGGAAGGAAAAAAAACAGCAACATATAACAACACTACACTACAAATAATGCTTTCCCTTCATACTGCCATTATTAAAAAATTAAAACTTTGTAAGATATTGATGGAGTGGTTGACCTTGCAAAATACAGATTACAATCCAAATTAAGTCTTCCTCCCCCACCCCCCCGGGCCTCGGACGCAGTTCTCTCTGAGCAACTGCAACCGCAGTGCTCGTCCCCCCCCCTTCAGACTTCAAATCCTTTTCTTCTTGCTTGGTGTCTTGCTGAAATTCTTGATTTTTGTCCTCAAAATCCCTTAGTTGATCTTCTGATGTTATCTTGTAAGCTTGATCTTTGTAACTAAACCAGATACCTTCCGGAAATAGCCATTTATACTTTATTCCACGTTCCCTCAGAAGAGCTGCAAACTGAAAAAGTTATTCCTAATATCCAGCCGGTACCTTTGTGCATGTAGTTTTAGCCCATTGCTTCACTTCCTACCCTCTGCTGCCAACTGGAACAGCTCTTTGCCCTCCTCCAAATGACAGCCTTTCAAATATTTAAAGAGAGCAATCATGTCCCCCCTCAACCTCCTCTTCAGCCTAAAGCATCTCTGACTAAACATTCCCAAGGCCCTCAGCCTTTCCTCGTAGGGCTCAGTCTCCAGACCCCTGATCATTCTTGTCGCTCTCCTCTGCACCCTCTCGATTTTGTCCACATCCTTTTTGAAGTGAGGCCTCCAGAACTGCACACAATACTCCAGGTATGGCCTGACCAAGGCAGTATAGAGAGGGGCTATGACCTCCTGCGATTTCGATGCTATGGCCCCTTTGATACAACCCAGGATTGAATTAGCCTTTTTTGCCACCGCATCACACTGACTGCTCATATTCAGTTTACAGTCCACTCTTACCCCAAGATCCCTTTCACATATACTACTGCCCAGAAGTGTATCCCCCATCCAGTATTTGTGCTTCTCATTTTTGTGGCCCAGATGTAATACTATGCACTTGTCTTTGTTGAATTGCATCCTATTCACAGCTGCCCACTTCTCCAGAGTATTCAGGTCTTGTTGAATTTTAATTCTATCTTCTTGGGTGTTTGCTACCACTCCCAATTTGGTATCATCAGCAAATTTAATGAGCAGCCCTTCCACTCAATCCAGATCATTGATAAAAATATTGAAAAGTACCGGTCCCAAAACCGAGCCCTGCGGCACCCCACTGGACACCTCCCTCCAATCTGATGAAACGCTGTTGACCACCACTCTTTGAGTGCAGTCCTCCAACCAGTTCCCTATCCACCGAACTGTCCTATAGTCTACTCCACAGTCTTCCAGTTTGCCCATCAGAATGTCATGGGGGACCTTATCAAAAGTTTTACTGAAATCCAGATAAATCACATCAACAGAGTTCCCCCGATCCAGTAAGCTGGTCACTCGATCAAAGAAGGAAACCAGGTTGGTCTTAACTTTATTACAATCCAAACAAAAATATTTATTGCCAGCTGGATGAACGCGTTGCGTATTATATTGCACTACCTACCTGAGTGAGTGCCCTGAACTGGATAGCCCAGGTGAGCCGGATCTTCTCAGATCTCAGAAGCTAAGCAAGGTCAGTCTTGGTTAGTAATTGAATGGAAGACCTCCAACGAAGATCAGGGTGGTAGAGGCAGGCAAAGGCAAACCACCTCTGTTAGTCTCTTGCCATGAAAACCCCACTAGGGGTTGTCATAAGTCAGCTATGACTTGAGGACACTCTACCACCACCACCTGAGTGAATAATGCTGGGCTATTTGCAAACATTCTGTTGTTGAGAGTTCCCAGAGATCAGAAAATTGTAAAAGAATTCCGCATCACCATTTAGTGTCTCCATCAATGGATGGCACTAGCAGGCAGGTTTCAGGAGGCTGTGACTGAGAGGTTTTTTAAACCATCACATTTTGCATTCCTTAGGTCTAAGTCCCACCATCATGGCCTTACTTTTTCCAATGGTTTATGCTTTCGAAATTCTGTGGCTCCAATTCTGCTTCATCCTTAGTCATTTTAAATCAGATTGGTATTTGCTTATCAATGCCAGACCTCCCAAAATTCCTGGCCCCTTATTTCCATCTATCCTTCCATCCACAGTTAGGGCAACTGCTTCAGTAGTTCTTAGTAAGTATGCTCAGATTATTTGATTAAGTTCTGAAACGATAAGTGCAAAAAACTCCAGGGGAGTGAATTCTTGCAGGGCATCTAGCCAAGAAGACCCAGGAGGTTTGAGGGGAGAGGCACACTCCTCCCTGACTCTTTTGCACTGTGAGCTTGGAACTATGAAGGGGGGCATTGCATGAGGTCCTCCACAACTCAGTCCCTAGAGTCCTGCCTGCTATATGCACTTACCCTTCTCTTTAAGAATAGTCATGTTAATAATGGTAATAAAAAAGCATTTTTCAAAAAAATCAATGGCATCTTAGCAGCTAACTAATACAGTATTGTTTGTTTGTTTATTAGACTTCAATCCCCCCCTTGCAAGTGGGCTCAGGGCAGGTTACAACAATAAAACATAATTTACATTAAAACTTCAGTAAAACTGCAGAGTTCCTGTTAACAGCACCCCCCAGACAGCAACCTTACACCTCACCCCTGCCCATAATACACAGAGGGGTGGGCAAAAGGAGGGGGGAACAGGCCATTCAATCAAGCTGTAACTCATATGAGGGGCAGATGATCACATGACCCTCCTGACAGGAGGCCAGTTGGGAGGCTCTCTGGATGACTACTGGACTGGCCTCAACCATATGCCTGGCGGAACATCTCAGTCTTGCAGGCCTGCCAGAACAGCAGAAGATCCTAGCAGGCCCACATATCATCTGATAGAGAGTTCCATCAGGTTGGAGCCAGGACTGAAAAGGTCCTGGCTCTGGTTGAGGCCAGTCTAGCCTCCCTGGGGCCTGGGGCCACCAGTAGATGTTTACTGGCTGATCTCAGCTAGAGATGAGCACGAACAACAATATGAACTTTAAAAAGCCACAAACAGCCCAATCAGCAGTTCATGAACAAGCTGTTCATGAGGCCCCATTATAAATGAACAGGTGGCCGTTGCAAGCCTTGTTCATTGCTGTGTTCGTTGCTGTTCCTTGCTGTTAGTCAAGCCAGACAATCTGGCACCCGCAATCAATTCCCTTGGCAATCGGAGGCAGGGACTGCCTGAACTCTGTCTGAACTCCTGCTGTTGCCCTGGAAACCCAATTTAGCTTGATAGGCAGGTCTTCTTTTCAAGTGTGGAGCTCCAAATTTGTTACAAGGAAGCAAAGAGCAGGGGGGAGGGGGGCTCCCAGCTCTGGTTTTGCAGACAGTGAGGGAGAGACAGTTGCTGTTGACTTTTTGAGAGAGAGACAGGGAGAGTGCATTGGAGCTTGAAATTTCTTTGTGTGTGGTGGGATAGGGATCTACCTCTTCAAGTTCCAGGGCTGCTGCCAGGCTCTGGACCAAGCTATTATTTATTACTGATACCTTTCCTGCTGCCTGCTCAGGTAAGGTTTCTGGGAGTGGTGCGGTAGGGATCTACGCCTTCAAGTTCCAGGGCTGCTGCCAGGCTCTGTGGCCAAGCTATTTTCTGCTGCCTGCTCAGGTAGGGTTTGTGGGAGTGATGTGGTAGGGATCTTGATGGCTTGAGGAGAGCCTGCTGGGCCCCATGAACAAACAACGAACATGTTCATGAACAGGTCATGTTCATCAGTGTTCGTTGTTCATTGTTCATGGATGGCAATGAACAACAAACACCATGTTTGGGGTTTTTTGGGGGGGTTCCCATGTCTAATCTCAGCACTCTCTGGGGTACATTTGGTGAGAGGCGGTCCTGTAGATAGGTCGGTCCCTGTCCTCTAAGGTGCAGCAATTTCAGCCAATTTCCCCATTCCACTAAGCCCCTCCCCCACCCTTCTGTTCCTGGGGTCATCGTAGTAGATCCTCAGGAACAGCATAAGAAGCAAAATGAGGGGCAAAGTAGGATACAGAATTGGCAGAAATTCTTCCAAAAACGGCCCTTAAATCTTCAGGTTGTAAAGAAACCTTTTCCTTTCCCTTTTCTTTCAAGGATACACTGATCTTGAGCAGCATATATGGAGTTTTTATTTCTTTGAGGAAAGTATGGTGGAGATATACTTGGCCACAGCCAACATAGTTCTTAGGTCAATATTCACCAACAGATAGGGGACTATATTATCTTTTGATACAGTGGAAGCTAATTTAGTTAAAATTGGGGCAATCCATAATTTGCATATAATGGGGGCATTTTAATATCATATGGGATAGGGAGTCAACTTTTTTCAAAACACATTGGCAGAGTCTATCTGAGTAAGGTAAATTATGGCATCTCTCACATTGGGCTGTTGAGGGGGCAGTGTTCAGATTCGCGGGCATAAATGCTCTACGCTAATAAGGAACTGTTAGGTATTTAGTGTAGGCTGGAATGGTTGGAAGTGGAAGAATGCCAAAGAACTAGGTGGAGCATACTCTCTGAGCATATTTAACTGAGCTAGAGTAATGTAGATCTCTTATGTGTTTCTCGATAATTAGTAAAGATTCGCTTTCCCCGGGTCTCAGTATATCATCCCTTGGTAGGCTGAGACTAGATAGTTTCTTGTCTATTTCTTGCATCCAGTGAGAGTTGAATTGTGTAGGATATGTAACAGGACACAGGCCAGTATATTTGGAGATATTATGATAAAATTTGGCAACTAGTTATACAGTTGGGTGACACACACAGCTCCATAACTATGGTGGGAATCTCACTCTGAAATATATAACTATTTTCAATTCTCTGCATTCCAGACAAGGCAATCCATTTACTTTTCTGAAAGAAGAAAATGAGAGGAGGGCATGCTTCACTGTCTTCATCTTGAAACAGAATCCTCTTCCGTCCTGCTGTCCACCATTCCTTTTTTGGAAATCTTATATTCACACCATGTCTGGTGAAGTTTGTGTCAGTGGATTTAAACTCTGGCTTTGTCAGACCAAGGAAGCCCAATGCTTTTGCCTCTGTACCCCTGTCTCTCTACCTCTCCCCCCTTTCCGCCTCCTGGCTGTGAAAAAGCACAAGGAAACTCTTTGTATGCTCCTAATCCTGAAGCAACACAGCTTTAGCAACATCCAGGGATAAAAGCACCATCAAACCACAACTTTATGGGGGCAAATCTCTTTTAATCCCTCGCTTTAGCTAAACAAAGCTTCTCGCCCTAATCCGCTATCGCTTCAAGGGAAAAAAAAAAGCTCAGATTTTGTTTTTAGTAAGAAGATGATCCAAAGGACTAATTTTGAGAGAGACTAACCAAGTCTGACAGCCTTTAAAATAGGCAACGAGAAAATAGATGCAAACTTCCCTCTCAATTCAAGGTTTTCTATGCAATAATAAGAAATATATCTAAGGGTTTAACCGCTTTTCCCTTAAGCTCACTCTTATTGTATTAAATTCTCTGACCAACTCAGATTCAAATCACCCAGGCCTAAATGTCATTTGATCTTTAAAAGGGGGAGTAAAATGTGTGCATATTATTCCCAGGAAGGCAGAACAAGGAAAATCAATTATCATAAACAAGGATTATATTACAAACATAGGCTGTATTGTGGGGAAAAACACATGCCAAAATGGCAGTGGTATAATATCAAAGTTTCTCACATTTGAAAAGGCATTTAATTGCATTAAGGATAATTCTTTATTAATAGACTGTCCTTGGGGATTCAGTGAGCCTGCATGATTCAAACTAGTTCATAAACCATTAGTCTCAAATATCCAGTGCGCTAACCAAATCTTGACTTGTGTGTATGTCTATGGGTTCCAAAAAAGTAAAGCTGTACATTTTGATCAGACATTAAATAGTTGGTCCAACTGGGATGTTATTTGTTGCTGCTAAATTAAAATTCTGGGAGATGCATTGCAATGCTGAATCCCTAGCGTACCATTCCAGTGTCAAATATATTGGCCAGTATGTGCCTGTGTGATATAACTGGCTTTAAAATCAGTATGTGGAGGTGGAGGCAGAATATATATGACAAACCTATAAGCTCTATTCTCTCTTCTGTCTTTTTGGCTCCTGGATTAATTTCTGAGGTTTCTAATGATGGTTGCATGTCTGTAGCAGTGCAGTTGTTAAATTCTTAAACCAGAATCCATAGAACCTGGCCTGAAACTAGTTCATTGAGTCCAAGAGAGGTTTCAAGGGCTGTGGCTCAGTTGTAGAGTGTCTGCCTGGCATTCCATCAAAGGCCCCAGGTTAAGTTCCTACTCCTAGCACCTAAAGTTGAAAGAACTAGACCAAAGGCAGGCTTCATGTGATCATGCAAAGAGGTCCACTGCAGTTTCCAGGACCTAGGAGCTTAATCGGGACTAATCCAGAACCCAGATTAATTTTCCAGGATTTGTCCAGAGAATGTTAAAGAAATTAATTCATTACTTCTGAATCATTAATACTCAGTTGCATTTCCTTCATTAAAATTCAATTTCATTAATATTCCATGTCAATTGACAGTTCTACTGGCAGAACAGGGGGAGGGGTGGACTTGACCAATTCCTCTCCTCACTGCAGCCTCCCAACTAGTATGGGAAGACCATGTGTGAAGGTCCTCTTCTCCTGGCAATGTCTAGGAGGCTGCTAGGAGAAGAGGAAGGTGGGAGAAGATCTGCTTCTACCACAATAATGGTAATAGTATACAATTCACTAGTGGATATTTGTTTTCAGTATCTGATAGTTAATAATTAACAATAGTTGATAGTTTTTATATGCAATGATATCTAACAGCATTTGATAAACGGCATGCAGGGGCATTTAGAATTTGTTGGTAGTTCGTGAAATTACCTACTTAATGTCTATCAAAATAACCAAAGAGATGCCAAAAAATACAACCATAAAGTAGTGTTGCGTCTAAGTGGGGAAGTATATTCCATGAACAATTTGGCCCCAATGAAGTGTGGCTCCCCCAGTGTGGCAAGTTTCATGGTGGAATTCCAAAATGCATTCTCTGGTTTAGAATATGCAACTGGCAGAGTAGGTATTCAATCCAATTTTCAAGGACTTCTAATTGGGCTTCCATCAAAACACCTGACCCCAAGACTTCCATGCCTTGATCTGTATGGCATCTGCTCACTTTATGATGATGGGTAAGAAGATCTTCTCATGCAATCTTTCATGCATTCAGCACTGAGCTCTCATCTGTTTAGTATGCCATTTCAGCATATCCACAGCCTAGGCAGACATTGCTCTGCCTTGCTAATGTTGTGTGTGCAGCAGCACTGCATCCAGTACAGTTAAAATGAAGTACAGTTAAAATGAAGCAGTAGGCATATATGCAAGATTGCATCTTCTTTCTTGCTAGTGTCATTTACACAGGAAATGAAATGCTAGAATCCTGAGACTGAAGAGTAAATGGTACAATTTCAACTTACAGGTAGAGGATGGCATTTTTTATTGTAAAAAAAAAGTAGCACACCAAGGATAAAGGCTCCCCGATATGCTAATTTTCTACTTGCATGGTGTGCTTTGTGTAGGGGGGGACACTGAAAAAATTAAGATCCATTCTAAAATGATTATCAACTCGCTTTCCACTTAATTTCTCTGCATATGACCAGGCCGTGTTAGATAGACATAAGTCAGGGCTCTTTAACTCTCTTCTCTCCAGAATGTACAATGAAATCGGCTTGTGCAGAGTTCATGACCCTCAAGTGCTCACTCCTGTCTTGGCTTTCACACAGGTGTTAAGAACTGAGGAGGGGAGGGCATAAACAGAGAACTGTGCTAAAACCTCTAATGTTGGGGAAGGATGTGGGTTCAAGAGTCCTTTGCTTGTGTGACTCAGGAGGCAGAGCTAATGTTGCTGGCCCGCCAGTTCTTGTTCATCTCAAAATATGCTCCTGATTTAAAATAATATTTGTTGACCAGGAATTCTAGGTACTACCGTAGTCCAATTTAAAGAGTGATGCTTGAGCAAAGAAGTGATCTGACCCAGCCATCTGGCTAACCCGCCCACCCATTTTTAGAAATCCATAATGTATTACTCTTCTGTTCAGCTCTAATGCTGTCTGTTATCACGCATAGCTGATCACAGTGAACCAATTAGTTGGCATAGTTGATGACAGGTTCTCCCCCTTTAATCTGCTGCTGTTTTATTGTCTACATTGATGATGGCTATTCCCCTAGACGCTGATCCCAGAAACACCTCAACTGCGGTTGTTAATCTGGTTAAAATATTTACAAATCTCTTCTTCTCCCATTCCAACAGAACAGAGAGGGTGGATTGGAGCTACACAGGCCTGCCACTGTGTTAGAGGTGTGTGGGATTATTCTTGTGTTGTATAGGCACAATAGATGACAGATAAAAAGGAGCTTCCCAGACACCCAGACTTGCCAAGTAGTTGTATTAGATTGCTTTAAAAAATATCAGCACAATAGATCTCCTAACTCCATGCGGCAGCACAATAAGAAATTCAAAGCACACACAGATGAAACTAGCATAACTTTCTTTTATGTAAACTGCAGTTCTTGAGCAGCAAGAAGAAATGTGTACTACTGGGGATGATCAACTCTCAACTAAGGAGGACACTGGGGTGTAAATGAAGCCAATAAATATTTACTCCATTAAGATGCATAAGTCAAAGCAACTCCTGCCTCCATCCCACCCTTGTCACTTCTGCAGTCACAAATGTGGGGGCATCATGTAGGGTTGCCCTCTACCTTCCTGCCCCTGGCACTTACCTTGTGCTGGGCACAAGGTTCTTCTTTGTGCGCGCGTGCATCCTGGGACTGACACAATGATGTCACTTCTGGAAGCGATGTCACTGTGCTAGCTGTGCAAGCACTCCCATGCTCCACACAGGGCTAATTCAGCCTGTTTGGGGCCCAAATTGGCTCCTGTGGCTGGCGCAGTGACATCACTTCTGGAAGTGATATTGCCGTGCTTGTTGGGAGCACACGTGTGTCATGCATTCCTGAGGTGCCTGCCAGTGGTGGGCAACCTCCAGGAGCTTTCAACCTCCTGCCAATCACTGAGCAATTGGTGGACGAGGGGGCAAATCCCCAGGAGTTTGCCTACCACCAGCAGGCACCTGGGAACCCTAACTTCCGGGAAAAAACTGATAATGATTGCCAAGGGAGGTAGGAAGGCAAAAGGCAGAATGGGGAAAACAAGACTAGTTCAACAGAGTGTCCTCTGAAGTGATTTTTGAAACTACTGGACTGATTTAGGACCAGTGACAATCCTGCCCCCCAGCGATGTGGTTAGCCAGGAATGTCACCGTGGTTGGGCTGACTGTTGTAGGTCATGATGGGAATTTAAGTTCTTCATCATGTCCACTCCCAGCACTTGCTTGGACTATACTTCCCCTTTCCCTTCTTTTTTAACAACTGGCTCTGAAAGGGTGGGGGGGGGGGAGAGAGAGAGAGAGAGAGAGAGAGAGAGAGATCTGTTTTTCCCAGAGGTAGCCTGCTTGGAGGGGGTCGGTGATACAAACGAGCAAAAAAAAATTTTTTTAATATATTTTTTATTTTTAACATCTAAAACAATGAACTACAAAAAACTATGATAGTACAAGGGGAGGGAAAAAGGGAGAAAAAGAGAAAGGGAAGGGGGGGTGGAAAAAAGGGGAAGGCAACATACAAACAATAAACACTACACTTCAATGCTTTCCCTTCATACTGCCATAATTAAAAATTAAACCTTAATAAAGTAATGATGGAATGGTTGATCTTACAAAATACAAATTATAGTTCAAATTAAATCTCCCCCCCCCCCCCCTGGGCCTCGGACGCAGTTCTCTCTGAGCAGCTACAGCCGCAGCGCTCGTTGCCTCCCCCCTCCCTTCAGGCTTCGGATCTTCTTCTTTTTGCTTGGTGTCTTGCCCAAATTCTTGATTTTTGTCCACAAAATCCCTTAGCTGATCTTCCGAATTTATCTTGTAAGCTTGATCTTTATAACTGAACCAAATTCCTTCCGGAAATAGCCATTTGTACTTTATGCCACGTTCCCTCAAGAGAGCTGCCAGCCTTTTGTACTTAAATCTTCTTTTCCGAACTAAAAATGGAACGTCCTTCAGTATCTTGACTTTATTTCCCAGAAAGTCCAAGTCCGCATTATATGAGTTATATAGGATAGTGTCCCGGACCCTCCTAGATGAAAACTCAATAAAAATCTCGCGAGGCAGCTGCCGCTTCATTGCATATTTTGAAGAAGCCCGACGGACTTCCAAAATGGCGCTTTTTACTTCTTCTTTAGTTGCCCTCGCGGGTGTTGCCAATAGTTCCGAGGCAAGATCCCTTAGATCCTCGTTTTCCTCCTCTTTAACATTCTGGAGACGCAAAATGGTCTGTGTTCGCTCCACTTGCAGCCCGATCAGCTGGTTTTCCACCAACTTTAGTTCCTTGTTCGTTGCTCTCATGAGTGACGCATTTTCCCGAGCAGACTTCTCTGCCCCCCCGCTACTTCCTTGATTGCTTTCACATCGCTCTCAATTAAGCCCACCCTTTGATCTGTTTCATTCAACTTGTCAACAAAGGGTTTTATGGCTTCGATTACCGACCTTTTCACCAAATCCTCGAGCGACTCCCCTCTTCCCTGCAGGGCAGCCGAAACTGACTTTCCCAAGGCAGGACTCTGCTTTTTCGCTGCCATTTTAGGGGAGGGGGATCGCCAACCTTCCGAAACTCAGCGAGGGGGAAGAAATCCGAGTCTTCTTAACTTCAGATCCCACCACTCCTTCACATGCGCTTGTAATAACAGAAGGGATTCGCTTACTTACAGGCTTCCGCCTAGTCCTGTTCTTTGCCGTTTTCCGTGGCCCGGCAGCACACAAGGTGCTGCGCACGTCTGCCGGCCTCCATGGGGACAAACGGGCAATTTACCCCCTGCTCGATTTCCAGGGGGTTCTTCCCACCGCGTCCCGGACCCAGACTCCCTCCCTGGGAGTCCTGAGGGCTAACCTTTGCAGATCAGCCGCCCGGTCAGGCTGCTCGGCCGCTTCCTCTCAGACCTGCTGAGAGGAGCGTCCAACATGGCCGCGAAAATGAAACCGAATCCACAAACGAGCAAAAATTAAGTGTCCCCCTCACAGCACAGGGGAGAGCGTCCCCATATGGACAATAAAACTGTACTTGCCCCTTTCAGGGAGAGGGAAAACCTCCTCTGCTGCTTGGGGAGGGGGAGCTTCATCTTCTGCTGTTCTCCTTTGGGAACAATGGGAATGCTGGCACCAGCTACAATTTGCCTTCCATCAGCCCACCCTCCACAGCCAAGCCCTGGGATTTAATTTCTTGTTTTGCCCCTTATCTTCTCTCTTCCTTTCTGTTTTAATCATTAAGCTCCCCCTCCCAACCCTGTCCCTTTGGAACTGCCGTTTTTTAAAAAAAAATATTGTCTGGTCTTTTATCAATTTATTTACCCGGCAGCAAGCACAAATGCCAAACTGTTCAGTTCAAAATAGGACATCTGGCAACTCTATACACCCATTTTGTGAGATCAGGTATTCACAAATGGGAAGTGAGGATGACAGCTCGCATGATCTGTGGTCCTGTGGAATAACAATCCCTCATCTTAATTCAATTTTTTGCTAGCATTCAAGGGGTAAATCTGAGATGGAAGGGAGTTGGAAGAATCAAGAGTCCCCAAGATGACAAAGGCCCCTTAACCTACCTCTCTTCCTGGCATGGTCATGTGGACATTTGCGGGCTTGTTGCCTTTAACAAACAGAGTTCACAGTTCTGCATAGATTCAAAATCACTTAGGAATGACCCAGCAAGGGCATGTGGCTGAACTACCATACGAGTCCTTATATGTGTAGATAGAGATTGCTATCTCAGGAAGGACTGTGTTTCCCCAGTGGCAATCTACTGCAATTTGAATATCACAAAATGTGAAGGATTCACAGTGTGCAGCTTCAAGGCAAAATAGTTTGATCACACACACAACAAAAGACTAGCAATAGCCCATTCAGTCTACAGAACACATCTTCTGGAAAGGCCCATAAAATGACAAAAGGACATCTCTCTCTCCCTCATTCTCTTTCTGGAAGTAATTATAATAGTGGGAGGTGGTTGACATCTTTAAATGCTGAACATTGTTCTATGAGTGAGTGCAACTGTATTGAGTCACAGATATCATCAGTAAAACATACGGTGGAATGCAATAATGGCAAGCAGGATCAAAGCTGATTTGGGTTTCCATTATTATCCCTACAGGGGCTTTAGAAAAATCACAGCTTTGTGTCTGGGGCTTTGTCTAGGCTCATACATTCGACAATTCTCCTTGCAGCATAGACACTGCCACATGAAGAAACTGAACTCAGCATGACCATACTGACAAATGCCAGTTTTGTGAATATGGCAGCCCATTTTTTTACCCTGCACAGCTGCACCAGTGATGCCCACCAGAAAGCAGTACTTAACAGCATGGGCACAAAGGGTCAAACGTTACTTCTTTGCATCCCTGGCAACATATTAGGTGAAGAATTTTAGGGCGTCACAACCACCTGTTTGATTGCTGGTGTGTTACTCTGGTACAAAAGGAAGACATTAACCCCTGTGTCATATGGAGGGGGCCAACATTAAGGCAGTGCTCAAATGTGCACATGGTGCATTTTGAATGGGATGATAAGGAAATCATTATTAGGCATTTCCTGCATAGGCAACATTGGCAGCACAGTGGTCCTATTCATTAACTGGCTGGTTTCTAAGCTGAGGCAGTTTATAGACAGCTAGACCATGAGTAGTGCTGTTGAGATTGCTGGCTGAGGCCATGGCCCTCTGTCCTCCCTAGGTTCTTTCTAGCACTATCTCCCTTTTCATTAAGGCATTTGCTCAGTTCAGTGCCAGCTTCTTATCCAGTGTCTGGAGCCTGAAACCACTTTCAGATCCCAATAGTGGTGGGTTTTTTTTAAAGCAGTGTAGTAGTTTCTGAGTTCTATTTGTTGATGGACTTTTGCTGTCCCAGCTCCATTCCAGCCACCCTAACCTGAGGCAAGATTATTGATACAAGCAGGCACTGCTTCATTCAGGGGAATATTAACAGAACTGTATTAACTGATCTCAAGTACTCAGGCTTGACACACACACAACGCCCCCCCCCCCCCATGATGAATGGTCCTTGGTTCTACTGATGAGGGGACAGGAAGGAGAGGTGTGGAGGAAAGCGAAGAAAGAAGCGGGACAAGCAATCTGCAACCAGCCTAGGAAGATTACTGCCATAAAAGCAATGCTGGAAGGGGCTAGTTATCAAGTGGAAAACAAGAAGTACAACCAGCTCCCCCATTGCCAGATTTAGAGGACTCTGGTTGGAAGGTTTGCACTCCTGTGGGCCATTAGGACGGGAGAAGAAATGGATGCAGTAATCCAGAACATATTGAGTCTCTAGGTTACCATGAAATATAATGCAGAGAAAAATGAATTATTTTCAAAGGGAAGCTGTAGAAAGCACATACAGCCCCCCCTCTTTTTATTGGAACTATGATATCAACAGCCTCTCTTAACAGTTGAAAACAGCTGCTTATGTTTTTCATACAGTTTTAAGGACCCCCTTTGGACTTGTCCATAGGGCTTACAAAGGAGACCAAAATGGAAGGAGCTGAACAGAGGAATAAGAGGTTGGTGAATTTCTGAGAAGTAGCTGGTTTTGCTTTTTTTCAGCTGTTGACTGTAAGACATTAATGCAGTTAAAAGTAGTCTTGATAATAGTACTGCCACTACAATACAGACCTACCCACATAACTGCTTATATATGTATAGACTAGAATGAATTGCTGCTTTGCTTCATAGATTAATGTAGTAAAATGCCTCACTATAATATGTAACAAGCAAAACAAAGGATATCTATCTGATAGTTTAAAAAGGAACAGATGTGAATCCTGGGTATGCTCATTCCCTCTGTCCACATGGATCCACAATCTCTTCCCCTCCTAAGACACAAACCATTCTTTTGCAGGCCTTGGTCACTATACACTGCAAATAATAAAAGTTGCAGGACCATCATGATATAACAGACTATACAGCAAGTATCAATCATAGGTTGGAGGTGACTTGACAGCACATCACACACACACACACACACAACAGATGTTAAGCTAGCAGAACCCAATTATAGGTACTCTTTTCTTAAGGTAACTGTGTGTGTGTTATATGCCATCAAGTTGTCTCCAACCTATGGTGATCCTATGAATAAAAGATCTCCAAAACATCCTATCATTAACAGACTTGCTCAGATCTTGCAAACTGGAGGATGTGGCTTCTTTTATTGAGTTAAGCAATCTCATTTTGGGTCTTCCTTTTTTCCTACTGTCTTCCACATTTCCTAGTTTTATTGACTTTTCCAGAGAGTCTTATCTTCTCATGATGTGACCAAAGTAGATAGTCTCAGTTTTGTCATTTTAGCTTCTTGGGAGAATTCAGGCTTGATGTGATCTAGAACCCACTTATTTGTCTTTTTGGCCATCCATGGTATCTGCAAAACTCTCCTCCAGCACCACATTTCAAATGAATCAATTTTCTTCCTGTCAGCTTTCTTCATTGTCCAACTTTCACATCCATACATAGCAATGGGGAACATTTTCAACACTAAACAAAATAATGGCAAGTTGCTATTGGAGTCTATCATTAAAAACCTTGAAATCACCACCTTATAAACATACGCAGGTGCTTCAGAGTCTCTCTACTCAAGACATCTTACATGGGAATGCTCAAGTGACTTTCTGTGTGATTTTATATACAGGTGTACTCTGTTTCCCTAGCAGTGCATGTGCATCCACAATGGGAGAACAAGTGTATGATCATTCCCTTGAGTGTCCCTGTGTAAGATGTCTTATACAGAGAAAATCTTAGTATAACTTTGGTTTCTCTAGCTCAGTATTGTTTGCCCTAACTAGCTGTGCTCTCCAGGGTCTTAAGCTGATCAAGGTCTTTCCAGTCCATGCTATCTGAGATCCTATGATCATCTACATGCATATTCTTTACCACTCACTGGGATATGTTGGAAAGAATCAAATCCTTACCATCAGAGATTTTATTTATGTATATTTATTTAGATATTTATACCCAATTTTCCTCCCTAATGGGGACTCAAGAGAGCTTACAACATTGTGCACAACTCCTCCATTTTTATCCTTGCAACAACACAATGAAGTAGGTTAGGTTGAAAATGAGTGACTGGCCCAAATTCTCTCAGTGAGCTGTCCGGAATATCCATTGTCCAGTGGATATTCAAGAGTGGATCTTCCAAATCCTAGTCCAATACTCTAACCCATACAGAACACTGTCCACAATGCAAGCCATCCCAGAATGTTCGAAAGCCAAATGCTTGGCCCTATGTTCCCAGTGGGCATTTGTGAGAAGAGGATTTTTATCCCTTGCTACTCTGTTAGAACAAACTATTTTTTTAAATGGATTATGCAGAGCCTCCCCTAGCAAAGCAAATGGGGAAAGTCTTCTGTGCTGTTGAATGAAATCTTCTCACTAATAGGAGAGGTCTATAAGTAGGTAGGTGGGTAGGCTTGTATATCTGAATATGTCCACAAAGTGCAAAATGTTATCCACCCAAGTCTCTTCATCAGCTTAACAAGCCCAGTGATCAGCATGCAAACAAGAACAGCAAGACAGGATATTTGTCACTGATGAAAAAGGGCATGGAGAGCTCCGTCCACATGGCCTGTCCTTGGGAAAATTGTAGCCTGAGGGTAACAAAACGTCCATGCCTTCATCTGGCAGAGAATAGACTGCAGGCTGCCTTCCCTAGTCATTGCAAATAAATCTCTGCTACCAATACAAAGGGCTCTTGGGAGAGCATTGATATACCTCAGTGTGAAACCCAAACATGCCTGTTACCTCCCTGTGAGGATGGAGCAAGTTGAGAATGGGTTAATTAGGAGGATAATGAGCTAACAAGGTTTCATTTCTGTTCAATGGCTCAATGAGGAATTCATTAGGAGGGCTTAATCTAACAGAACAATTCCAAGGCTTAGAAAGATTGCCCATTGATTGGCAACTGGAGGGTTTATTTACAGGTTTTCACTTGAGGAGGGACAGTCAGATATCAGTGTATGTATTTCAAAAAGGACTATTGGATGAACCACAAAAAAACTGTACAGAGAAGTGTCTGAAAATAATAATAAGCATCATAAGGGGAGGGAGAGG
Organism: Eublepharis macularius; assembly: GCF_028583425.1. Taxonomy (NCBI): domain Eukaryota; kingdom Metazoa; phylum Chordata; class Lepidosauria; order Squamata; family Eublepharidae; genus Eublepharis; species Eublepharis macularius. The sequence continues at coordinate 95,174,398 of NC_072794.1, read as the reverse complement.
CTCTCAGTCGGAGGTAGATGCTCCTCAGTGAAGTTTTGCTGATTTGCCCCTCGTGATCCTGGGAATCAGGCAGAGCTCTAACTAAAAGTTCACCCATGCAGAAGAAACCAGAAGTTACAAGAGAACAATACAAGATATGGGTCTGATTCTACAAAGTCCTGAACAACAGCACCTTGAATTTTACCAGAATAGAACTTTAAAAGACTAACTGGCACTGCAGAGATTTTTTTTTAAAAGTGGGGATCTGCACATTTTTTGGAGTAAATTGTGACAGTGAATGGATTTAAAACTAGAACTAAAAACATGTCATTTTTCAGTTCATAACAATTCTCTTTAATTGACAATTTGACACAGTATTTTGAAAAAAATATTTAATTTTTTTAAAAAATAAATGAAGCATCATAGTCACAAATATGAATTGAGCAAGAAAAAAACAACTTAAGAAATAGAATAGCTGTAAGTTGCCTTTTTTCCAGTTTACCATGAATACTATCAGGCAAAATCCACCAAAGCATGTTGCTTATATATAGATATGTTCTACTGTTTCAGGTTGCACCATTTCATTTTCTAATGATGTAACATATTTTATTTTTTTCCTTTTATTAAAAAGTCCAGTATTTTTTTTCATACAAGAGGGTCTGATCTCCTGATTTGTGCCATGTAATTCTACTGGGTTAGCCATCCTTTTAGCAAATGATTGATTCTGACTCATTGGAAATATATAAGCCTGCAACAATATTCACAAAGAACAAATGACAATTAATGGAGCTAACTCTAGAATTTGAAGTCCAGTATTTACATCAATGGAGGGAATCAAATAATATTTAGAGCCTCTTGAAGCAACTTTCAGATGATCTAGCTGCAAACCCATCTGCAAATGGCAACACTGGATTCATAGGGCTATTAGATAGATACACACATTTTTAAAAGCCCACCGTTGATGCATGAAGTTCTTGCTACAGTTTATTAACTGACAAAACCCAGATTGTTCTTTAATATTCCTAAAGCTGTTGTTAAGCACATTACGAGTAATTTTCACTTTCAATAGGAAAGTGACCCTGCTGTTGGCCTTTGACCTAACCCTGGACTCTCTCTGCAGCCATGAGGGACTTGGTAAAATCAGCAGATCATGTAGTTGCTGGGATCCCTGAACATAAGCATTGCAGACATTTTCCTTGGGTTTTTCTCCGACTGATTATTCCATCTCCTTAAGCTTCTTTTGAACCCGGATGTATCTCTTTATTTGTCTCTATAGTCGCTTCTCTGTTTTTATGTTGGTTGTTTTGAGGAACAGATGGGGCTCATCTGTTTGGGTTGTAATATTTGTTTAGTTTATTTAGAAAATTCTTCATTTAATTTCCTTGATCTATACATCTATTTCTTAAGCATATGAATTTCACTGTTATAAGTGAAACTAGCTTTTGCACGAGGGCATTCGACTGTAGGCAAAACCATAGTTTCACCTCCACCTTCTGCTAAGCTATATCCCCAGTAAATAGTGGCACATTTGTGCTTTCAGAGCCCCAGATGGAGGTTCTTTCTCTCCTCTTCTGTATGTTAATGGTGTCTTGCTGAGACCAACTGGGCATGTAAAAATCTGGGTAAAGCTCACAGCAGTAGTCTGGTAACCCAGAAGTTTCATGGGCAATGGGCTGGCTCTTGTAATGGAGTGCCGAAGTATTGGAGAAGGCAGTAATGATTACAAGAAGAAATGTTTGTTTACAACTGTTCAGCAATTTACAAAGCTATTATTTGAGTTAGACCACCAGCAGACTTCTAATAGCAAGCAAATCATGCAGGGGGAATAGGACTCCCTAATAGAGATCTTTAGGGTCATGCAATTAGAACAGTCTCAGACAAAGGAAAGCTAATGGGACTAACAAAACCATTTAAAATCTAAAAACTTCTATTTTTGCCTTGTCATTAGTCACACTATCATTTGACTCTGTATATAAAGGAAACCATATTTGGACAGATCATTTTAAACTCATTTGTATGTCTTTAGTGTTTGTTAACTATCAGGTGACAAGTTGGCATAGCCAGTTAAAGAAGCTGAAAAAGTTAGGGAGGGGACAAGAGTTCAATTACTAGTAATTTAGGACCAAGTTAGATTAGATTACAATTTACCTTAATTATTATACACAACATTAATTGTGGATAGCTTAGCAAATCTGGGAATCTAATAAAATCCTACAGAGTTGAACTTGAAAAGTAACATTTGCAGTGGTGTGCCAACAGTGATTATTGTGTGGATGTACAAACTGGTTGCCCATTAACTAGCTGCTGGCGCAAGCAGGATTTTAAATGCTCTGCCCAGGGATATGAAGCATCAAGTGTTTATTTAAATACTGAAGAGGTCCATACATTGAATCAGAAAATAGCACATGCAAAATCAAGGTTTCTTGGTTATCAGTGTTTTCTATAAAACTGCTGTGCTCCATTCAGCCAAAGAAAAGTGTGTGTAAAATAAGACCCTAAATGGTTTTAGGCTGAGGTACTCCAAGGACCGTCTCCTCCTGTATTATTCAGGCAACCAGTTAAGATCAGCCTTTCAAGCCCTGCTCTAAGTGCCCTGCCTTCAGATATGAGTTTAATGGAGGCTACAGACAGGGCATTTTCTGTGGTGGCCCTCAACTTTGGAATACCCTCCCTTTTGAAGTTAATGTTGTTTATATCCCTTGGCTTGTTTTAATGGCTTGTTGTTCAACTTATTATTTTAATTGTGTGCTGCTTCAAGCAGGACTCTGATGAGGTGGCATAGGTATCTCTTTAATAAATAAGCAATACTTTGAAATACCGTCTCTTCTCATGAGATATTTCAGCATGTGTCAAGCCTCTCCCCTTTAGATCAATGGGGCTTCGTTTTGCCTGGATCTTGCCTGCAGTTCAAAGGCTTTTGACTGAGACATAATCTCATCCAATATTCTGTATTAAAGTGGGATTTGATATACCTAAGCTGCATCTGCACCATGTTTATTTACCCACTGATTAAAGTGCCCAAGAAAGATGACTTCCCTGGCAGCTTGTTCTAATGGAAACATCTTCTCACAGTTTGGAAGCCTTGCTTACCATCTGTCTTAAACCTCTTTATATTACAAACCAACCTGGTTTTCTTGCCCCATTGTCTGTGGCAGCAAAGAAGAAGTGTTCTTGTTCATGACAACTTTAAGCACTAGCAAACTGTCATTTATTACAACCCCTATCTGCATCCTTTATTTGTGAGTTTAGCCAACCATGTCAATGATCACAAGCCTTTTCTAATACTTTCAGTGCAATCCAAGCAGAGCAAAGCCATTCTAAGCCCACTGATTTTGATGGATTTAGCAAGATATAGATCTGTTTAGGATTCTGCTGCTTGTGGCCTTTAAAAGTGGTTTATGTGTAGTTCTTGAATATTTTTTAGCAATATTCATATTGATTGAACTTAACAAATATGCATAGTCCAACATTCTGGTTCCCAAGTATTTTTCCAGTTTTAGGAATTTGCAAACCAAATCTTATGGATGAAAGGTGGATTTACAGATTTAAAGGTATGCACACTTGAAATTCTGACTTATGGTTTGGGGCCTGAGCTCTCTTTAAATGTTGTCCCAATTTGGGGCATTGAACCTCTGAAAATCAGGAACCCAGATGTTTGGAAAATGTGTCACCTACCCTGAAGGTGTCTTTTAGTAGCCATGTTTCCTCCAAGCAAAGCATAACCTTTCTCTCTGCCTCATCTTACCAAAGCTCTTAATGCAGAATCCTCCTCTCCTCCCCCCCTCCCCCTGCTGTGTCAGAAGCTCTCTCTGAGTTGATGAATCCATGCACAGTGGTAGGTTATATTCATTTGTCTTCCTTCTCACTTCATTTATCACAATGAGGGTTCTCTTGTGAAGAATCCTGATGGAAAGCCTGCTTATTCTACTGCCTGGCTGGAATGCAGCATTTCAATCAGCTGATTGCTTATTACCAGTACCTTGCTGGAAAAGCTTCGCAGGACACAGAAGGGCAGAGGATTCCTCCTTTGACACTCTTCTTGTGTGGAAGAATGATGACAGCACTTCAATCTCTGCCCCACTGGGGATGCTGAAAACCAGTCCTGCAAGCGGTCTGCATTCAGGTTCCACAATCCTCTGGAAATATTGCACCATGTACAACCCTGGAGAGTGCCAATAAACTAAAGAAGGCATTCAGTTGGTCTTTATAAACTAATCCTCGAAATAAGGCAAGTTACTGGTTCAAGTGAAATACATGCGCAACTCTGCTCAGTTTGCATCCAAAACAACTCTATCTTGTAAAAATGCTGATCAGCTGCTTAGTTTAAAGTGGACTTTTGCATCTCACATAGCAATTTAGAACTGGATGACATGTCAAGAGATAATTTATAGCACAATCTTAAAAAGAGTCATACCCTTCTAAGCCCACTGAACTCTGCTTAGGATGTAACTCTAGGATGTAACTTAGGTGTAACTCTGCTTAGGATGGCATTATTCACTTTCTTTCTGCACAGTATGTAAAATGCAACAATAATAATTTGTCTTCTGACTGTGGAATGGATTCTATGAATCGCAAGCAGAAAATGCTTCTTCAACACTTTCCCCTTTCTCCAGCATCCTCTGAATATCCCTCCACATAAGCACTGGGGAGGTGAGGGAACCCACACAACAAACTGTCATGAGGTGGCATCGTCCACCCAGTAGGCTTAGGCCATAGAGGCTATTAAGCAAATGAAGCTGGCCCCTTTTAGAGAGGATGTGGCATTTATCTTCCATGCTTGGTGGACTCACCCCAATGTAAAAAGCTATTGGGTCACAGTTATCTATTACATCAAAGGAAAATTCAAGATATAAAATATCCGTAGATCCCCAAATTATCCTTTTAAATGGAAATGCAGATCTCTTCAATTAGAATAAAAATTATTTCTACTTTATTAGTTGCTGCAAGGGTATAAGTGACATCACAGTGGAAAAATAAAGCTTTCCCATTTATTTAAATTTGGCTTAGCAAAATATGGAATGCTATCCTTTATTACTGTATCTTGAAAACAATAATCAGTCATCATCACATTCCTTAGAGATTCACAAACACACAATTAAAAATCAGATAAACATATAGATTATGAACATCATTCTAAACACACCCTATAATGCTACAACAAAAGTATATACTACCCTCATTATTAAAAATCTATATATCACAAACATCCATGTAACTTGCTTTGGTGATACTAATTCAGTCATATTTTTTTGCTCCATTCTTGTTCCATTCTTGTTTACCTGAAAACAGCAAGAAACTTTTTTAAAAATGGCTCCCATATTAGCATTACAAAGGGAAAAATTAGCTGGGAACTATATATTTTCCCCACTTGCAAATTGTTGCATCCCTCCTTGGTGTTGGGTGTTGAATGCACTTGTATCTGAGCATCTCCAGAGTGGTATGATCCACTTCAAGTCAGGTTGGCATTCCTATGATTCATTGGATACCTATAGACACAGCATTCTAAGCACATCCAGGGGTCCAGTATACAAATAGCTTACCAACTGCCTTAAAAGTAATATTGGATAACAGATCTCTTTGTCACTTCAGCTGGGATCAAGAGAATTTATAGAAGGCACCACGCTGCTTCAGAGTTTTTCTTAGCATATAAAACAAATATGTTCCACCCAGGAAAGGACACGGCAGGTTTATCATCTTGTTGACAGGTAATTTTCTCCATTGAAAATATATCCCAGCCTTATGAGGGCCCATTTTCTGTGGGTGAAATGAAGTAGCTTCATGAGTGGCTGCAAGGAACAAGCTATGAGGTTTTCTTCCAAAAAAGGAGCAGACCAATGAAAGGCTGATGGATGCTAATATTATGGATATATTAGAATCACTTTCTTGAATAAGTTTGATTTTTTTAAAGATCTACATTGTAACCATCATGCCATGAAACACTTTGTATAGATAGTAAAAGTGTGATAGGTATTAATTTACTTAACGGAACGTATTATTTATTCTGGATTTATTTAATCTTAATTAGAATTAGGATTTCTAACAGTTCCACCAGTGTCTTAAGGACAGTTTGATTTATTAGATTTCTAGCCCTCCCTCCCTGCAAGCATGCTCCGGGCAGGTCACAACAAATATAATCATATAAAATACAGGAATATAAATACATAAGCATTAGAGATGGGCATGAACTGGGAAAAAACGAACTGTGCGGTTCATGGTTCATCGCATTTCACAAACCATGAACTTTCATGTGTCAGATCTGTGGCTAAATAATAGTTGTAATCCAGACTACCTTCTGCAATCAGACAAGAGTCCGTTGTTTTCAAAAGATTTACTGAAAAAGGCAACCATTATAGTCCACTGGCCCAGATGCAATATCTGAGCTGGTACACATGTATTGTTACGAATGATAGGCAAAGAACAAGGTACAGAGTATCAAACCCAGCAGGCCCAGCCTCCCCCCATAGTTCTCAAAACAAGCCGCTTGAAGCTGAGAAAGTGAAAGTTTCCCAAGGCTGGAAAAGCTGAAGTCAAAACATTCTTCTTCTGTGAGATAACTGCGAGGGAGCGTCTTGGCACCTGTGAAAGAAGCACTCAGAATACTAAAAGAATTAAAATGGAGTTTCTTTGGTTATACATAGAGAAAACCATTTTGAACCTGACATTTCTGCCCCCTCTAAAATGCTCCTCCCCTGGTTTATGCGGATAACGGGTATGGAACGCCTTAACTAATCTAGGAGCATGAACATGTACAGAGTGCACCCATTCATCAAACCCAGAGTCAAAGTCCTTCCATATGATGAGATAAAATAACTGGTTTCTTTTAACTTTAGAGTCCAAAATTTGCTGCACTTCATAATGGGTTTGATCATCAATCAATGTTGGAATAGGAGGGGCACGGGTGTGCCATTGATTTGCTGGGGGAACCTTTTTCAACAGGCTGACATGGAATGTATCATGCACATGGCGTAGATTCTTTGGTAAATCCAGGGCTACAGTCACTTTATTGATTACTTTACGAACAGGAAAAGGTCCCAGAAATTTCAAAGCTAATTTCCGACTGGTTTGAGTAACTTTCAAATTCTTTGTGGACAGATAAACTAAATCTCCTGGTTGTAAGTCCCATTCAGCCACACAGTGGCGGTCAGTGTATTTTTTGTAATCCTGTTTGGCTTTGTCAAGATGTTGCTTAATTAGAGTCCATTGTTGAGCTGCTTCCCCCCACCATTCCGAAACATCTCTGGAGGCTGTCGCAGGAGGGGGGAGCGCTTCAAATGGGAAGGGCTTAAAGTGGAAGCCATATACTACTTTGAAGGGGGTTTTCTCTGTAGATGCATGCACACTGTTATTGTACGAGAATTCCGCTGAGGGTAGTAAATCAATCCAGTTGTCTTGTTGAAAGTTGATATAACAGCGGAGGAATTGTTCTAATATTTGATTAGTTTTTTCGGATTGTCCGTCGGTTTGAGGATGATGGCTGGAACTTAAACCTTGCTCAATTCCTAGAAGCTGTAGAAGCTCCCGCCAGAAGTTGGCAACAAACTGTCCGCCGCGGTCCGAAATCACCTTTGACGGAAAAGAATGCAGTTTAACAATGTGCTTTAAGAAGATATCTGCTAGTTTTCGGGCCGAAGGTATGGTGGTGCAGGGTATGAAATGAGCTTGTTTGGAGAATAGATCCACCACGACCAAAATGCAAGTGTGGCCCTTGGAGGGGGGAAGATCTGTGATAAAATCCATGGATATGATTTCCCATGGCTTGTTTGGTGTTTCTAAAGATTGCAATAGTCCGGGTGGCTTGCCCTTGCGTGACTTGGCACTGAGACAAATGGGGCATGACACTATATACTGTGAAATGTCTTTGCGCATGCCCGGCCACCAAAATTGCTGTTGCACTAGATGGAGTGTTTTTAAGTACCCATAGTGGCCAGCTGTGGGGGCATCGTGACAACGTTGTAACACTTCTTTTCTCAAGCTGTTGGGTACATAAAATCGTTCCCCCCATAGCCACTCTCCTTGCTCAGAATGTTGCAATTTTTCTTTGGGTACTTTATCCCCCTCCTTTTCCACTTCAGCTTTCAGTTATAGTCTCCACGCTTGATCTGGTTGAGGAGTCTGGGCTGCGCGACTGCGCATTGTGACCACTCCTCCCAATTGCGTCGGTGAAAAGACAGTGTCTATTGTCTCCTCCCTTTTGCTTTTGTGTTGAGGCATGCGCGATAGGGCGTCGGCAAGAAAGTTAGTTTTGCTGGGCAAAAAGTTCAAAGTGAAATTGAATTTAGAGAAGTATTCTTCCCATCTTAGCTGCTTGGCATTTAATCTTCTAGGACTACGTAAAGCTTCCAAATTTTTGTGATCCGTCCATACTTCAAACGGATGGCGGGCTCCCTCTAACCAATGCCTCCAGGTGGAGAGTGCCGCCTGTACAGCAAAAGCCTCCTTTTCCCAAACGTTCCAATTTCTTTCAGGTTCAGAGAATTTTCTGGACAGGAAGGCACATGGTTTAAGCATACCGTCCTCCCCACGCTGTAAGAGGACGCCTCCTATCGCAGTATCACTGGCGTCCACCTGTACTATAAATGGGCAATTTTCGTCAGGGTGTTGCAGTACTGGTTCAGAAATAAATTGCGTTTTGAGTTGATCGAATGCTGATTGGCACTGTGGCGTCAAAGACAATTTAGTGCTTGGTTTTTTAGCTTGCTCCCCCTTGTCTTTGGTTTTTAATAGTTCAGTAAGGGGAAGCGTTATTTGAGCAAAGTTAGCTATAAATTCTCTATAAAAGTTGGCAAACCCCAGAAAAGATTGTAGTTCTTTACGAGTACTGGGCGTTTGCCATTCATGGACAGCTTGCACTTTGCTCGGGTCCATTTTTAAGCCATCTTTGGAGATGCAATATCCTAAGTAAGTGAGTTCTGTCTTATGAAATTCGCATTTAGAGAGTTTAATGGGCAGTTTGTTACACATCAGAGTAGTTAAGACTTTTTTCACAAGATCTATGTGTTCCTCTTCAGATTCTGAGTAAATTAAGACATCATCCAGATATACAACTACTCCCTTGTACAAGAATTCATGCAATACTTCATTGATCATGGACATGAAAACCGAAGGTGCCCCAGCCAGGCCAAAAGGCATAACTAAATATTCGTACTGGCCGAGGGGCGTATTGAACGTGGTTTTCCATTCATCGCCTTCCCTTATACGAACGTGGAAGTAAGCATCTTTTAAATCTAATTTTGTAAAGATCTTACCTTGTGCCACGACGTTGAGTAGATCTCGAATGAGTGGTATGGGATAGGCGTTGCTGGATGAGACTGCATTAAGTCTTCTAAAGTCCATGCACAGTCTCAATCCCCCATCCTTTTTTTTGACAAATAGCACTGGAGCAGCATGCGGGCTATTTGTGGGTCGGATGAATCCTCTTTGAAGATTAGTGTCAATGAACTTGCGGAGCTTCTTCCATTCGTTTGGGCTCATGGGATACAGTCTGCCCTTGGGTAAAGATGAACCCGGTAAAATTTCCACGGCACAGTCCGTCCTCCGGTGGGGAGGTAAGGAGTTAGCTTCTTCTTCAGTGAAGGCTTGGACATAGGCTCTGTACTGTTTATGTATTTGGTTAAGTTCCTCTTGAGTTAACAGAGCTTGCTCAATGAGGGTAGGGTTGTTACCCCAATTCTGGTTCCAATGATGATTTTTACATTTATCATGGGAAAAAGTAATGCTTCCGACCGTCCAGTCTATATATGGGTTGTGATCCCACAACCATCTGCTTCCCAAGATTAACGGGTATTTGGCTGTAGTACTAATTACAAACGATCTCGTCTCCCAATGTTGTCCCATACCTGTGATGACAGGTATTGTTTCGGTAGTGACCGGATTCATGTTGGTGCCATCCATTTGTTCAAAAATGACTGGAGTTTCCAGATCTTTTATTGGGAGTACTAATCCATTCACTAAGGCTGGTGCAATAACGTCTCTAGAGCACCCTGAGTCTATGAGTGCTTGTACACGGATATGTGTTTTTCTTTCTGGATTGACTAACGTAACTGGTATGAATAGTATGGACCCATGAGGTCTTTCCGGAATTGGAACTGACTGATTTTTGATCTGCCGGTTGGGTCCTTCTACGACAGATCCATCTAGTTTCCCGAGGCAGGACTTTCGGGGTTTTCCTCACCGATTAGAGCTGTTGAATCATAGGCCATAATTTCTTCTAGCTCTAACCCTTTTTGGGAGGATTTCTGTGGAAGGTCCCTCTGCCTCTCGTCGCTCTTGGAGCGGGTGTTGGGCGGACTGGTGTGGGCAGAGAGGTGGGGGCTGGACGCCTTGGTGGGAATGGATTTCTTTGCACAGGCCGGAACGGACATTGTGCCGCGAAGTGACCACCTTGGCCACACTGTAGACACAATCCTTGTTGCCATCTAGCATCTCTCGCTCCCCTAGTTGCATATCCAGCACCCTTACTCCCTCTCACAAGTACAGATGAATGCCAGTGCCCAGCGGTTTGTTGCTGTTCGACCAAGCATACTTCTTGCATACGATTCTCCACTTCACAAGTTAATTGAATCCACCCTAACAGTGTAGGGGAATTATCTTGCATAAGGGCCCTGTCCAAGAGTCTAGGATTCATGCCCTGTTTGAACAGAATTATTTTGGTGGACTCCTCACACCTTGGACATTTGGCGGCCAGCTGTCGGAATTTTGTAACGTAGTCTCTAGCCGACGTGCTGCCTTGTCTAATTGATTGTAATTCTGTTCAGGCTCTACTTTCTTCTAGAGGGTCTTCGTATTGGGCTCGGAGTGCATCTACTAGACCCTGCAATGAATTCAGTTCGGGGGCCCCCAATTCATAAAGGGCTACATACCATTCTGCTGCTTTTCCTTGTAGGCAAGACCCCAAATGTTCGATCTGGCTGGCTTCATCTCCGAACAAATGTCCCCAACGATTGAAGAATTGTAAAGCTTGTACTAGAAAAAACCCTAATTTGGAGGGGTCCCTGTCAAAAGTAGCTTCCAACTTTACCCACCCCATCGGCAGTTCTTGAGGTCTGGCGACCGGAGCAGGCAGTGGGTAATATTGTATTGGAACTGGAACTTGCCGAGGTCTCCCATCAGGGTACTGCGGAGGAGGTTGTACAGGAGGCTGCTGGGGCCTTGGTTGAGGCTGTATCGGCGGAGGGGGTCCTCTCGGTACAGGCTGTAGTGGTGGAGGGGGTCCTCTCGGTACAGGCTGTACTGGCGGAGGGGGTCCTCTCGGTACAGGCTGTAGTGGCGGAGGGGGTCCTCTCGGTACAGGCTGTACTGGTGGAGGGGGTGCTCTCGGTCCCGGCTGCGGTATTGGCCGAGGAGTGGTGCCCCGCGGAATCGGTCCCCGCTGCGGTATTGGCTGAGGAGTGGTGCCCCGCTGAATCGGTGCCACAAATCTCGGCAGGAACGGCTGCCCTCGCGGCTGAACTGGTGTTGGTGGAAGGACCGGAGCTTCCCCCTGCGGCCGCTGTGGAGTACCCCCAGGCTGTGGCAGGGTCTCTATAGGCTCCTCTCGTGGTTGTTCCCCTCCTCCTTCTACTTCTTCTTCTTCTTCTTCCTCTTCTTCTTCCGTTTCGTCCGATTTATCCTCAACTGGCCTCGGCGGTGGATTCGGTGGTTGTACGGGTTGTTGCTGATCATCTGCTAACAGGAGCTGCTGTTCCTGCAGAGCGGTGCCTGCCCCCGGAATAATCCTCTGTAAATTTGACAGACTCTGACCGATGCTCTGTACTCCAGCAGCCCTTTCTTGGTTACCATCTGATCCTCTGACCACGAGTACGGAGAGCAAATGAACTACATGGGCCAAACTCTCTTCCATACTAGACAGTCTCTCTTCTAGTACCTGTACACGACCTGGGCCCACCGCGGTGGCCTCAGTCTCTGCAACTTTATGGGGAGGTTCATTAGAGGCTTGCGTTGTCTCTAAATATTCTGCATAGGACGTGGCTGCCCCAGGCCAAGGCCTTATTTCTCCCATGCCTTGGGCCCCGGTACCTTGCTCTTCATTCAATCTCCCAGCCAGGATTCCTTTCGCCAATCCTGTGACCGCTAAGATTCCGGCATCTACTGCTATGGTCCGGCTTTGTAATTGTATCCACGTGTGCTCATTAGGATCGCCTTGTCCCGTCCAAGGAACAACTTCAGCATAGTCCCAACTCATCATATCACGGTGGGACGTTTCCCATGTTTGGGTACCCTCCGAACCTCTTCGATCCCACTCCAACTGGTCAGCCTCACGGTTCCAATAATACCAAGGTTGACTACTGGGGTGCTCTGCTATCACGCCCAAGCTCCGTTGGCCTTCCATTGGGGGTTGCAAAAACATCACACTCACTCTCCTTTCCCTCGCGTCCCTTGGCCTCGATCCCCACTGTGTCGGTGTCGGCAGGGATATCAGTGGGTCCGCTGCCGCTGTGGGTCGAGTTTCAGTTCTGCTAGGAGCGAGGGTGTATATCGTAGTAATGGAAGACCCCGTTCCCCTTTGAACGGGTCCTTGAAGTTCCAGTCCTTCCAAACCGGGGGAGGCATAAGGATCAAACAAAGGGTCCCTGTCAGGAGCTGCTTTGGCATCCGTCTGCCCCGGCTTAGGCATTAGAACAGATGTGATTCGTAACAAAATGTCAGATCTGTGGCTAAATAATAGTTGTAATCCAGACTACCTTCTGCAATCAGACAAGAGTCCGTTGTTTTCAAAAGATTTACTGAAAAAGGCAACCATTATAGTCCACTGGCCCAGATGCAATATCTGAGCTGGTACACGTGTATTGTTACAAATGATAGGCAAAGAACAAGGTACAGAGTATCAAACCCAGCAGGCCCAGCCTCCCCCCATAGTTCTCAAAACAAGCCGCTTGAAGCTGAGAAAGTGAAAGTTTCCCAAGGCTGGGAAAGCTGAAGTCAAAACATTCTTCTTCTGTGAGATAACTGCGAGGGAGCGTCTTGGCACCTGTGAAAGAAGCACTCAGAATACTAAAAGAATTAAAATGGAGTTTCTTACATAGAGAAAACCATTTTGAACCTGACATCATGAACCTGCCCCAGTTTGTGAAGTGGTTTGTTTGGTTCATGAAAATGTCACATCCGGGTCAGCAAATCATCACTTCCGGGTCAGCAGAAGGCTACTTCTGGGTCAGTAGAAGGTCTGCAGGAAGTCCATCCTCTGTTGCCTAGGAAACTGATTGATTGGCACCAGGCTGTCTGCAGTGACGAACCAAAAAACAAACCAAACTGTAATGATTTTAAGTGTGTGTATGTCTTTAAATGCTTGGTGTGGTACAGACGAAGTTTGGGAGTGAAAGAGAGGGATGAGTGAGTGATATGATTGGTTGATGACTGAGACTGTGGATGGAGTGAATGCAGTTTTTAGTTACTGAGGGAAAGAAAAGATTCAGTCAGGGCAAGAGAGACGAGCTGTGTGCAGCATGAGAGTGTCCATGTATTTTTTAAAGAAAGGCAACCTGTGTGGAAGCCTGAACTGTGCGTGTCTGTGAGACTATATATTCATTCTATTTGAAGCATGCAAACTGTGTGTGTACCTGAGAGAGAAAGTCTATGTGTATTTGAGTGAGAGGCTGATATCTGAAGCAGGCAAACTATGTGTGAAGTCTGAGAAAAGATCTGTGTGACTGTGTCTATGAAAAGAAACTTTAAGAACCAATAACACTCTTTGAAACCATCAAGCTTAAGAAATAATATGAAACCGATACACTTCTTATAAAAATAAAAGTTTATTATTACAATACATCGACAATACATTTATTATTATTTTTTTATATATCTCAGAGTATCTGTCATTCCTATATCCCATTCCTATCCTCAGGGCCAAATAGTACCACGAAGGAGCCTGACGCTTCAGCACGTTACTAAAGGGGAAATTTAAATAAAATATCTTGGAATATAATATCCCTGGTGGCAGCAGTCTACTCAGAATGTGTAAGAGAAAGATTAAAGGCAAAATCTACCCAAGAGGAAGAAAGGATCATAACAAGTGGAGGCTTAGCGGTGGGAAGGAGAAAATATTTTATGTGGGATATCAAACATCCTAAGGAGAAGAAAATATTTTAAGGGGGATACAATATCCTAGGAGTATTTAAAGACACACACACTTAAAATTATTACACAAACGAACCAGCCTAAAGTTCATGGCTCAGAAATGAGCTCTGATGAACCACTGGTTCACGAACCATGAACCAACCAGCTTCATGCCGAACTTTGGTTCGTATTTCGGTTCATGCCCATCTCTAACAAGCATACATAAAACTGCACAATAGATACACTATAAAATCCAATATAAGTACAAGAAATTACAATTACAAAAATTACACCAAGATATGGCATTCAACATACAAGTCCAACAGATACCCTCAATCACTGTGGGGTTAGACACAGGGAGATCTGCTAAGATCTAACCATCAGGGGTGGAGGAATCAAACAAAACCACAGCAAGAAGGTCAGCAGGAAATTTCACCTATACCTCAACTATCACCATAGGCCTGGAGGAACATCTCCGTTTTACAGGCCCATCAGAACTATAACAAGTCCTGCAGGGCCCAGATGTCTAGAGAGAGAGAATTCCCCCAGGCCAGTGCTGGAGCCAAAAAGACTCTTGCCCTGGTCAAAGCCAGGCAAACATCCTTAGGACTGGGAATCACCACCAGATCAGCTGAATGTAATGCCCTCTGGGGAACATATAGTGAGAGACGATCCCACAGATATGTTGGTCCCAGTCCACAAAAGGCTTTAAATGTTAGAACCAAAACCTTGAACTTGATCTAGAATTCAACTGAGAGCCAATGCAGCTGATGCAGCATAGGTTGTATATGTGCTCTGATTGGAATCCCTATAAGGATACAAGCCACTGCTTTCTGGACCAATTGCAGTTTCTGGGTCAATATCAAGGGCAGCTTTGCATAGAGTGAATTACAGTAATCCAATCTGGAGGTGACCATTGCCTGGATCACAGTTGCTAGGTTGCAAGTAGAGAGACAGGGAGCAAGCTGCCTTATCTAACAAAGACAGAAAAATGCAAATCTGGCAGCTGCTGCAGCCTGGGCCTCCATTGATAAGGAGACATCCAGAATCACATCCAGAATGCTCGCCTTTGGCATAGGCGCCAATAATGGCCCATCAAGGGTTGGGAGCTGAATTTTTGAACTCATTGGCCCATGGTCCAGATACAGGACCTCCATCTTCATAGGCTTCAGTTTCAGTCAACTCTGTTTTAACCACATAGCACCTCATTCAAAGCCCTGGCCAGAACCTTTGGGGTGGCATCCAGCTGGCCGTCCATCATCAGATACAACTGGGTGTTCTCAACATATTGATGGCAACCGAGTCCCAAAACTTCAGGTCAGCTGGGCAAGGGGGCACATATAGATGTTAAATAACATTGGGTAGAGAATCATCCCCTGGGGGACACCACATCCTAACAGGTAGTGGGGTGACATCTGCTCCCCAAGTGCCACCCTCTGTCCCTGACCATGGAGAAAAGATACTAGCCACTGTAAGGCAGTTCCAAATACCCCACATTGACAAGGCAGTGGGTCAAAAGTTCACAGTCAACCACGTCGAATGCTGCTGTAAGATCCAATAGGAACAGCAGCACCAACCTGCCTTGATCTAGATGCCAACGAAGGTCATCTGTGAGGACGATCAATGCCATCTCTGTCCCATAGCCAGGACAGAAGCCAGACTGGGATGGGTCCAGGACAGAGGAGTCCTCAAGGAGTACCTGCAGCTGCTCAGCCAGAGCCCTATAAAGTACAGCATGCTAGCCATGGCTGAGGGATCTGGTTTTTAAGCAAACCTTTTGTCTGGGATGCCTGGATGTGGGGAGGACATGGGTGGCCATAGCATGCCCAAAGGGACCCTCCCCCAGCCCTCTGGGGAGAGAGTAAAGGAGGAGGTAGGCCAGGGCAGGAGAGACAGGCAGGCTCCCTGCTTACCAGCATGCTCCCTTTCTTCCCAGCAAGGGAGTAGGATAGGGCAGATGGGACGAGGATTGGTGGAGCTGGGCAAATGGGCTAAGGGAGGTGCTGTAAAGGGGAGACTTTCCTGTCTGGGCAAGGAGGAGAGCTGACAGCAAGTCCCAGGGTGAGAGGAGGAAACAGGTGGGGCACCCACTTCCTTGCCCATTCTAAAGCCAGGGGAAGTCCTCCCTGTACACCTACCAGGATGGCTGAGGGGCGACAGGAGGTCATCGAGGCAGCAGTGGCCCACAGCTTTCAGATTTGTATTGTACCTTCAGCAGATTTTTCCTCTAGGGAGCTGCATGAGCATTAACCTGTTTTAGTTGTGGGGGAGAGGAGTTGTAAATTTAGAGGAGCTGACATCATGAAATAAAATAACAACCTCCAAAAACCTCCCTCCCTCTTAAAAGACACTTGATATTCAAACACTCAAAAGACCCAGCAAATACACAGATTTTGCAGTACCTCCTAATTATCTCCAAAGTGGGAGCTCCCCTAACCTTTTCAGGAAGCCCATTCTACAGAGCAGGGACTACAGTGGAAAAATCTTGAGTTTTGGTCAACGCTAGGCAGTCCACCCTAAGAGGTGGGATCTCTAACAGATAGCTGCCTAATAGCTGAGACATATGGACATATGGAAGGAGACAATATTTCAAGTATGTTGGTCCCAGGTTGCTGAAAGTTCATAACCAGCCCCTTGAACTGAGCTCAGAAACAGACTGGAAACCAATGTAATTGTTTCAAAATGGGCAACGTATGTTCCGAACACCTAGCCCCTGACAATAGTCAGGCTGCCACATTTGGGACTGGTTGTAGTTTTGGAGTTGTTCTCAAGGGCAGCTCCATGTACAGCATGTTGCATTAATTCAACCATGAAGCTACAGAAGGATGTGTCAGCATGGCCAGATCTTCTGAGTTTAAATAAAGAGATAGTTAGTGAACCAGATGCACCTGATAGAAGATGCTCTAGGCTACTATGCCAGCCTACTTTTCAAAGACCAAGGCAGGGTCCATGAGAACTCCCAAGCTCTTGACCTGCTCTAGGACAAGTGGATTCAATCCGTCTACCATATCAGCCATCCCAACCAGCATTACCTGTGTCTTGTCTGGATTTAGCTTCAGTTTGTTCTGCCTTAGCTACCTGACCACAGCCTCAAAGCACTGGTTCAGAACCAAGATGGATACATCTGGAGGCTTCAATAATGAAATATAGAGCTAGGTATCATCTGCATATCGATGACACCCAACCACAGAGCACCAGATGATCTCATCCAGCTGCCTCACATACACATTAAAGAACATGGGTGAGAGAGTAGAATCCTGCGGCACTCCCAGGTTTGCAAGTCTCTTGCTCCCATCCTCCACCCCTGCCCCCACTTACTTGGCAGGCAGGAGAAAAGATGGGGGAACGTCTCCCGAGGCATACTCCTGGGTGGCACACCACACTCCCACACTCTGCAGTGGGCTGATTTGGACCCAAATGGGCCAAAATTGGCCCACTGCAGAATGCAGGAGTACTCCAGCGCCCATCATACTGCCTTGGCAGTGCTCCTGCACTCTGTAGTGGGCTAATTTCAGCACCAAACCAGCCCAATTCAGCCTTAAACTGGCTGAAATTGCCCTGCTGCTGAGTGTGGAAGCACTCCCATGGGTAGCATGAGGCCTGCACGATGATGTCACTTCCCAGAAGTGATGTTATCATGCAGCCTAGGAGCACACACATGAAGACACCAAAAAAGGTCGGTGCCAGGTCTCCCACCTCCTGTCCAGAGGGCAAGGGGACCTGGCAACCCGAGACACTCCACAAGACACAGTTGATTCAGCTCTACACAGTTGATTCAGCTCTTCCAGTACACTTTTTGTGTCTGGTCAGAGAGACAAGTGAAACCACTTTAACAGCCAATCCCGATTCAAGCCAGTGGATGAGAATAGAGTGGTCAACTGTGTTAAAGGCCACTGAAAGATACAGCAGTATCAACAAGGAATGTTGTCCTCAACCAACTTTAGACAAAGATCGTCCACCAATGCATCAAGAGCCAAATCTGAGTTTGTTTCTAGAATCTTTTTGATGTTGTAAAAACTCAGAAATATTAACAGCCAAGATCGAGGCTCTATGCCTTTAAAATCAAACTGCATATTGTCTCAGTACAGGAATGTGAATTTTGATTATATTTCACATAATGAGTTTTGAAAAAGATCTGGAGCCAAATTATAGGTAACAAAAAGCTGGGAGATAAATGACCCAAACATGAAATTAAATTGGCTTTTGTGCAATTGGTTGCATAGTGAAGCCTTGTTAATACATTTTACAGAATGAAGGGCCATTTATCATCTGAATTTTATTTGTAGGAAAAAAATAATTCTTTCTGTCTTTATTTAGTTCAAAATTCAGTTTCACTAGGCCAGATCCTCAGTTTCAGCATGCTGGTTTATAACCACTTAAGAACATGCTGTTTTAGATTTAACACTCTTTAAATATTAAGTAGCTTTTTTGGGTTGAAGTATATACTACTACAATACATTGTAGCCTCTTAGTTTCTTAAGAAGCTATGCTAATATTATTCATCTTATTATCATTTATTCTTTTTTCCCTTTTTTCCCAGTTCTGAGGGCTGCCTCTGCCACCCCTGTGGAAAAAACTCTTTTTATTTTGCATTTCTATAATTTGCCTTTCTTTCTTTGCTCTGACATAAAGTGCCCATAAGCACTTTACCATTCTTTCTCTTGGGGTATTGTCCCTCCTCACTTTAGCTCTTGCCTTCAGTCTGTCTGAATCAATGGTGGCAAATTTGCTTTATGACAACTTGTACAAACCTATGATGGATCAAAGAGGGTTTCAAAATAGGCTGAAGCCTGCTAAAGTCAAGAACACCTTACGTTTGTTAAAGACCTCATTGACCTTTGACCCTAAGGTTGCTTTAGTATTGATCTTTAGGGTCTTGAGCTCAATTGCACTGGAGCAGCATGCTCAGCAGGCAGAGGGGAACTTTATAATGGGAACAGATCAATAGGGAATGATTTAGAGCAAGAGAACTTTAAGGCTTGGCATGAAAGTTAAGCAATAATTGAGTTTGTGGACTTGGAGCTCTTTCAGATTGGCAAGTGGTCTGTCTTGCTAAGCAGCCTTAGTGAAAGGTGTCTGTGGGAAGGTTTTTGTTAAATTGACATGCCACATACATGAAAAAGGAGACCCTGTTTATGCATCTTTGTTCTGTGGAGAAAAGGCACCAAAATACACAATTTAAGGATAATTTCAATTTGCCAGTTTTGACATCATTTAATTAATATATTTTAAAACTGTATTTCAGGTCTTTGGTTAGAGCAAAATCAAAGTCTAGAGTTTCTAATTCAAAGTCTAGAGTTTCTAATTCAATACCAAAACCTTCATAAGTGTACCATTGAGAACTGAGGTCAACTTTTCCTTTGATATCTTAAGACTGCCCCGCCATTCTCATCAGCAGCCTAAGTAGAGGTACACCTTCTAAGACCGTTCACTTCAATGGTTTGTGCTGTAAGTGTACAGCAGCTTGTGCGTCTCAACTTTTCCCACTGTCAGAACTTGAAAAGCAACTACTTTTGCTGCATATGAATTTTTAAGTAAGGAATTTGACAGAAGGATGTTATGTCACTTTACACCAATTACAAACATGAAAGTTGCCTCTATTACACAGCTAGCAACAGAAATTAATACAATCTATCCATTTTTGAAAGAGAGTTGTGTTCAGTCTTTTTTGCACAGGTATTTTTGCCATTTCTTGCCCCATACCTTTTTGGATTTTCTTCTGAATTCCAGAATCTTAACTTCCCCTTCAGATTTCAATCTGGTGTTTCAAGGGTTCTCTTCCAAATTTTCTGCACAGGCACAAAATTTGAAAGAGAACCCTTGAAATGCTGCACTGAAATCTGAATGGGAAGGTAAGTGTCTGGAATTCAGAAGAAAACCCAAAAAGGTATGGGGCCAGAAACGGCAAAAATCACTTGTGTGAAAAAGATCTTCCTCACATGAATAGGAAATGTAACTTTAGAGCCTGGGGAAGTGCACTATAATGTGATTGTAAAAATGTTAAAAGGCTGTTTTGTATATACTAAAAATTTCCTGGTGTAATGATATAATTTCTACTTCTGGGACCAAATGGAAAGTGAAAGTATGTTGAAATTGCTTGCAGATTTGAAGAAGCCATGGGTTAGTTTGGTGATTTTTTAAAATTAATATTTTGACCCTGAGTGAGAGCTGAATAAAAACCTGTTACTTGCATATAAAGCTGGCATGTCATGGTGATCAGGATACAACAATTCATCTGTGCATGAATCCAGTACCTAAATCTAACTGTTGCAAGGAACAGTAGTATGCATAAACTCTTTTCCAGGGAATATCTTGTCTTCCTTTCCTGATCCTCATTTTTAGGGATCGCTGAGAAGTTTCTGAGGAACCTATAACTTCATTGGAACGTAACTTGAAAACCACAGATCTACTGGAGATCAAAACTAGAGATGGGCACAAAATGAACTACTGAACAAAATTCTGTATGGAACAGCCGGTTCGTAGTCAAAGAACTACACATTCCATGGGACCGCGTTTTTCTGAACCAAACAAACTTTTCTTACCGTTCCATTGCCGGTTCGGACACTTTTGGTACCAAATACTCCCTCACCCAAGCTTGCCCCCAATCTGAGGCCTCCAGACTTGATTGGCAGCTGTCCCTGCCAACTAGAGAGCTCCCACTCTGGCCTATCCAGTCAGGAAAAGGGGGGGAGGGTTAGAATCTCCAAGGCAACTGAAGAGATGGGCCTTCAGCAGCCATGGTAACGCCAATCTCTTCCTTCCAAAACCATGTTAGACAGGTTTTTCTGCCAACCAGAGTGCTCCTGTGCTGTTCAATCTCTTGGCTTTTTCCATTCATAGGGGAAGCCGTGTGATTCCTAGTTTCAGTTTCTCTAGAGTGGGAGAGGGGGGAGAACTTGGTGGCTGGCTGTGGTGTTGGGATTGGGATTGGAACTTGGATCTTTGGCTTGCACTTCTGGCTGCTGGAAAAGGGGCTGAAAAGCCTCTTTTCTCTTGCTTTCTTGTTTTTCTTACTGACTGGGGACTGGGGAGGTGTTTGGGAAAAGGGTGCTTTTTTCCCTTCTTCCCCCCCCATCCTAGTCTACCCCCTGAACCTCGAACCAGTTCGGATATTGGGTGAGTTCGTTAAGTTCATGTTCTGTGTTCCGTGGAAATTAACAAACCACGAACTAAGCGGTTAATTTTTTTTCGTTCCGTGGCCACCTCTAATCAAAACAGAAGTTTCATTTAGATCCCTTAGCAATCATCTCTAACTATGGTGAGAGCTCATGGTTGGTAACAGGGCTGTGCAAAATGAAATAAACAAGCCAGAAATACACTCCAAATTTTTTGTTTCATTTCATTAAAGCAGTTTCTGGAATGGTGAATCAAATTATAATGACACCCTCCCACCTAAAAGTTTTGTATTTTGGTTTTTAGCTTGCAGCAGCTGCAGCATCTTGTTTTCCTTAGCAGCATTCTCCAATTGAATCCCAAGCGGAGAGACCCCTTACGTTATTAATTAAATCTGGGGGTGGGAAGGGGTAATGTGTGCAATACGCATGAGTGCATCTTTACCCCTAGGTCGCTAGCCAAGCAATGGCATTGTCTCCCTGCCAATTGGATCCTTGCAGTGTATATTAAAAGTCTCACCATTTCTTGGAGATTAAATTCAAGCTAAACCGCTGAACATTTCTAAAATAATTCTGATACTCTTCAGCTTGTTGAGAATTTTTTTTTCAAAAAATCACTTTGATATTGTTCTTTATTATTTTAATAACATAGATAGGTGCAAAGCTTGTTAAAAAAGATTAGGCCTACCATTAGGTACTAACAGGAACTAATGTTCTAGACTACTCCATGTTGCTCTAACATTCAGAAAGAAAGAAACAGAACCTAGGCGTTATGGCAATTCTCTTCAGCTTTTACTATTAAACCTCTTCTGAGAGGTGGAAAAAGGCAAGACAGTTAGGTTTGAGTCTGTGTGTGAGGATTATAAAGTGTGGGGATTAGTATAGTGTGATTACAGCATTTCAACTGTATATTAAGTATTTGAAACAATATCTAGGCAGTCAGTATGCTGTATGTATTATGGTTGAGTGTCACAGCTGACATTTCTAAGATCCATTATTCAAAAATCAATTCCATGCCTGACTATCAAGCATCATCCTGCCACAATATAGGACTAGTAATACATGACAGTACCCCCATCTCAGCTAAGAGCTTTGCAAACATTATTTAGTTCATCCTGCCCAAGTTTAATTTTTCTATATGAATCAGGTAAGTGTTGCTTGATAGTCTCACACTTCTGTGATGGTGACAGCAGAAGTTGAGTGTTTCCCACTTACATCTAACAGTTCTATAAACATTTAAAGTTTCTTTTACTTTAGTTTTATTATGACAAGGGTGGGACAGTGATCCATGTAAAGTTGCTAGGAGTGGGGTGTGGAATTCCTGAAGATTTGGGAGGGGGGTAGATCCTGGAGAAGTTGATGTTTGGGGAGGGGAGGAACCTCACTGGAATATAATGCCATAGATTCCACTCTCCAAAGCAGCCATTTTCTCCAGGAAAACTGATCTATGTAGTCAGGAGATCCATTGTAGTTCCAGGAGCTCTCTAGGCCCCACCTGGAGGCTGGTAACCCCAGAACCCTGGGAAGCAGCATGGTCAGACACTGATACATTACTATTCCATTGTGAAGTATTGAACAAATGTTCTATTGTGAATCTGACGAAACCAAGGTTGTTTTCACACATCTTTACCCTCGTGCAAAATCTCACAAAGCTCACAGAACGAGGGCGTCTTCATGGTGCAATTTCTGACATCACCCTGTCATGATTCCGTTTCGTGGTATGATGATGTCAGAAATTGCACCATGAAGATGCCCTCGTTCTGTGAGTTTTGTCTTTTGTGTGATTTTGTGCGAGGGTAAAGACATGTGAAAACTACCTGAGTATCTTCACAGGAGGAATCACTATGCTATTCTACATGCAAGTATTCACTTCCCCTTTGTTGCCTTTGTCAGCTTTAAAAAAAAAAATCAGTAGTAGATATATTGCTATAGTATAATAATGCTATAATGCTATATCTACTACCATTTTAAGACCCTGCCAGTAGTAGGGGGTGGTATCGTAACACACAGAAGGCAAAAATCAAGTACAAAACAACAGCTCACCCAACAACAGCACTTGCTGCTATAAATAACAGACTAATATTCTGTAATTAACAAAAGTTACTTTTTCTTTAGAGAGCTCAGTGGCAAAATGTGCTATACACAATTATTTACAAAGTACAATCATATACCCATAATTCAAAGTCCAAAATACAGACATGAATATAACAACGTCCCTGAATACAGACATGAA
Organism: Eublepharis macularius; assembly: GCF_028583425.1. Classification (NCBI taxonomy): domain Eukaryota; kingdom Metazoa; phylum Chordata; class Lepidosauria; order Squamata; family Eublepharidae; genus Eublepharis; species Eublepharis macularius. The sequence goes on along the minus strand of NC_072794.1, from coordinate 95,151,022 downwards.
TATAACAACGGCCTGGGGAACCCCCTGTTGGGTTTTTCCCTCTCTTTTTCCATCTTGACTTCTACCTGGATTTGGAGACAAAAGAATAAAACATTAACAGTCAGATCACTTTCAGCTACAACGTCACACTTACCTGTATGTCTTCAACTACATTGCCACACCTACCTGGAGCTGTCCATTTGGGAACCCCTTTGGTGCTTTTGGGGTTCCCGTGCTTCATTTGATTTGTATTTTGAACCTACTGCATATCAATTAGAGGGAGTCTAGAGCTCTTCAAGCAAGAACACATGCTAATAGAAGGACTTGGATAGCTCTATGAGACTACCTCGAAGGGACATTGTTATATTCATGTCTGTATTTTGGACTTTGAATTATGGGTATATGATTGTACTTTGTAAATAATTGTGTATAGCACATTTTGCCACTGTGCTCTCTAAAGAAAAAGTAACTTTTGTTAATTACAGAATCTTAGTCTGTTATTTATAGCAGCAAGTGCAGTAGTAGGGGGTGGAACAAGGCAGAATGGTGTAGATATGCCACCAGATGTGTGTGAGGGGGTGCAAAAATCACCACCTTCCACATATCTTCCAAATGCTGTGGAATGTGATCTTTCCAGAAAGACCTTACCAAAGCAGGGTTAGGAAAAGAAGCAGTAAAACAAGGGAAAACCTGGACAGTTAATGACTGTGCTGTGATGCAGTTGCGGGTAGGATATGGAGCTAAACATTTCTTTGGAAGTAACTAATCGTCTTCGTCCTTCTGTGCAGCCCCACATTGGGACTGCGCAGGCGCAGGCCAGCCGCGGAAAAGATTTTTCTAGCTTTCAGAGATGTGAAGGGGACGTTCGGATCCACCGCGCATGCACGTCGGTGTTCCCGCACCGAAGTCCTCCTCCAAGCCCTCGGCCGCAGAGGCTACTTCGGAACCTCAGCCCAAGAAGGCCAAGACGAAATCGAGGGCCAAGGGCCGTGCTTTATCCCTGGCTCCGACTGTGCGACCTGGTACTCCATCTGGACCGGTCCTGATCCCTGACGATGTGGTGAGTCTCCACACCCCGTCTCCTCCTTGCACGCCTCCTCCGTCGGTTCCCGAGGAATTCGTGCCGTTCCCGTCTTTCACGGAACCGTTCCAGTCATTCGAACGTTCCCTGCCTTCCGCCCCGGCGCCTTCGGAGGCCTCCGTTCCATTGCCGTCTACCTCGTCGGTTCCGATGCCTCTTCGCTGGCCTGCCCCGGTGCCTGCTCCTCTGCCCCCTTGCCAGCCTGTCGCGGGGATTGGGAACATGACCTCCTGGCAGGATTTTGTGGCGTGGTTCCAGCAGTCGCTGCCCTTCCTGCAGCATCCTTCGGTTCCGGTGGTTTCCGTTCCGGCTCAGCCAGCCGGGCTCCCGGCATCCGCTCCTCCACCTCCTGGCTTGCCTCTGCGACCGTCGGTTCCTGCGGCTTGTCCGTCGGCCCCGAGCGCCCACCGGTCTTCGGTTCCGACGCAAACCTCGCCGGAGTTTTCAGATTCCGAGGATGAGGAAGGTCTGGCGTCCCCGTCAGAGTGCTCTTCGGACGCGGCCTCTGATCCTTCCCCGGATGACACCGTGGGTGGGCCCCGTTCATCGTCCCCGAATGACGACTACAGGCTATTCTCCGAGCAAATGATGCGGATGGCCGCCGCGCTGGAGATAGACGTCTCCTCCACGACCTCCAAGCCCAAGAGTAAGCTGCTGGAGGCACTGTATTCTGGGTCCCCCGCGTCGGTGGCGTTTCCCCCTGTGGAGGATTTTGTTGACAGCGCTCTCGCGCTCTGGCAAACACCGGCGTCCGTGTCCGCGACGGCAAAGAAGGTAGAGAGGTACTACCGTTTAAAGCAGGATGATTGCCCGTACCTCTTCAGTCATCCGAAACCCTCGTCCATCGTGGCTGAGGAGGGTCAGGCTCGGTTCCGTTCCGGTTCCTCGTCGGCCCCGGCGGACCGAGAAGGCAGAAAGCTGGATGGCATGGGCAGGAAACTCTACTCGTCCGCGTCTTTGGGATTCCGTATTGCCAACTTCCAGGCCATAATGGGGTCCTACAATCTGTTCCTCTGGAAACGGCTGTCCTCTTACCTTTCCGATCTCCCCGAGGATCGCCGCCACTTGGTGAAGGCCCTTCAGGCAGAGGCCATACGGCTGTCAAAGCAGCAGATGACGGCGGGCAAGGATGCTGCCGATTCCGCGGCGCGCTCGATGGCGACTTCGGTGGTCCTGCGTCGACACGCCTGGCTCCGGTCCACTGCCCTGCCGCCTGAAAAGAAGGCGAAAGTGGAGGATTTCCCCTTCGAGGGGCCCCAGCTCTTCTCGGAGAAGACGGATGAATCCCTCTCCCTGATGAAAAAGAATCAGCAGACGGCCAAGTCCCTCGGAGTCGCCCCCTCAGCTCAGTCATCGGGTCCGAGGTATCGTTATGGTCGGTTCCGATCCTACCAGGCCCCTTACCAGCCTTACCAGCAGCGTCAAGGGCGCTTCTTCTCGGGCCAGTCCTACGGTCACCGATCCTATTCAGCCCAGCAGCGTCACTCTTCCAGGCGCTCCGGCCGGTCCAAGGGCAGGCAACAGCCATCTTCACCCAAGCCTTCGACCTCGGTGCAGAAGCCCTCGGTCTTCTGACTAAGCCTGAACGCTCCCCTGTTGGCCTCCGAGGACACTTCCTCTGCTGCCCAGTTTCTGGACAGGCTTCGGCCTTTTTTGCCCTGTTGGCAACGTGTTACTTCTGACACTTGGGTCCTGTCCATTGTGGCCCATGGTTACAAGTTAATGTTTACAGATGCACCTCCTCTCTCTCTCCCTCCCCGTTGTTCTACATGTTGTGATGTTGTGTTACACAATAATGTTATGGAGTTGGTTAACAAAGGTGCTGTCCGGGTGGTCAATGTCTCTACTTCCCCATGGGGATTTTACTCCAGATACTTCCTTGTGGATAAAAAGGGTGGAGGTTCCCGGCCCATCTTAGACCTTAGAGGCCTCAACGGTTATTTGAAGGTTGAAAAGTTTCGAATGCTAACCCTGGCACGGGTCATGGAGCTCCTGGAGGTGGGCGTCTGGCTAGCCATTCTAGACTTGAAGGATGCCTACTTCCACATTTCTATATTTGAGAGCCACAGGAAATACCTGCGGTTTGTGTATGGGAATTCTGTGTATGAATATACCGTATTGCCCTTTGGGCTGGCCTCTGCGCCCAGGGTATTCACGAAGTGCATGGCCACCGTAGTGGCATACCTGCGGTCCCAGGGTTGCTTTATCTACCCGTACTTGGACGACTGGCTCCTGGTGGGACCCTCGCCTGACTCTCTCCAGGCCCATATTGCCCTCACTTTGTCCGTGCTGGCTAGGTTGGGCTTGGTGGTTAATGGGGATAAGTCTATCCTGGCCCCGGGCATGGCCATTAGGTTTATTGGGGTCCATTTCGATTCCCTGCTGGGCAGAGCCTACCTGCCTCCAGACCGGTTGGCCAGGCTTTCCGCTTTGGCCCGGCATTTTATACATTGCCGGTACCAGACGGCCCTTTTGATTCAGACACTGTTGGGCCTTATGGCCTCCTCCACAGGGGTGGTTTTCTTTGCACGCCTGCGTATGAGGCCTCTGCAAAACTGGTTTGTCCGGAGGTACAACCCCCTCACCATGGGTCAGCACCAGAGGTTTTCCATCCCCAGGGTGGTGCTGCGCTCTCTGGCCTGGTGGACTGTCCCTGGAAACCTGTCTGAAGGTTGTCCTTTCGGCCCCTTCCTAGCTGAGGTCACGGTTTATACCGATGCCTCCAACTTGGGATGGGGAGGGCGCTGTGGACAGCTTTCGGCTCAGGGCATCTGGTCCCCATCTGAGGCATCCATGCATATCAACCTTCTTGAGCTTAGGGCGATCCGTTACTCCCTCGCTTCTTTTGCAGATGCCATTCGGAACAGGAGGGTTCAGGTCCTGTCGGACAATACCACGGCCTGCTACTACCTCAACAAGCAGGGAGGAACGGTCTCGCTCAAGCTCTGCAAGGAGGCAACGACTCTATGGAATTGGGCCATGGTCAACAACGTCCTTCCCAGAGCCGTGCACATTGCCGGGGATCTCAACACCTCGGCGGATGCACTGAGCAGGGTGTTTCTGCCTCAGCACGAGTGGTCCCTAAACAGGGTTTACCTCGACCAGGTTTTCCGCACATGGGGCACGCCTTTGGTCGACCTCTTCGCCACTGCCCGCAACAAACAGGCCCCGCTGTTCTGCTCCCGGGCCGGCATTGGCCGCCACTCCCTAGGGGATGCCTTCCAAATACCTTGGTCCCCAGGGCTCTTTTATGCCTTCCCGCCCTTCCCGCTCCTGTACAAGGTTCTTTCCAGGATCAGGGCCTTCCGAACCCACTGTATCCTCGTTGCCCCTCGGTGGCCTCGCCAGGATTGGTTCCCCCTTTTACTTTCCCTGTCCCAGGGGCGGTGCCTCCCCCTGCCTCACGCCCCGGACCTCTTAACCAGGGACGGGGTGTGGCATCACGATGTGGCTGTACTGAATCTGACTGCCTGGCTTCTGGGCAACCGGGAGTGAGCCTCTCTTCTGGAGTGCTTGGGGTGATCTTGAATGCCCGGAAACCGTCCACCAGGTTGTCCTATCAGAGGAAGTGGTCACGTTTTTCCCGGTGGTTGGCCCTGAAGGGGGTTTCTCCCTTTAATTGCCCGCTTCCTGTCATCCTGGACTACCTCCTGGAACTCTGCTCCCAGGGCCTTGCGTTTTCCAGTGTTAAGGTCCACATGGCTGCAATCTCTGCCTTCCATGAGCAGATTGATGGGAAGACAGTTTTTACTCACTGGCTTTCCAAGCAGTTCCTGAAGGGCCTGTTCAAGACCTTCCCTCCTAGGGCCCATCCCATTCCACAATGGAGTCTCTCCCTGGTTCTCTCCCAGCTGATGCTCCAGCCCTTTGAGCCTCTATCTTCTTGTCCCCTACCTTTGCTCACTCAGAAGGTGGCTTTCCTGGTGGCAATCACGTCCTCTAGGCGTGTTGGGGAGCTGTCTGCCCTGCGGTGTGACCCTCCCTTCCTGCAGTTTTTCCCTGGTACTGTCATGCTCCACACTAGCATGGAGTTTCTGCCCAAGGTAGTCTCAAGATTTCACCTACAGCAAAAGGTGTTCCTCCCTTCCTTTTTTCCAACACCCTCATCCCCAGGAGAACGAGCTCTACACACATTGGATGTAAAGCGTGCTTTATTGTTTTATTTGCACCGCACCAAATGTTTCAGGAAATCTCCTGTCCTGTTTGTGTGTTACTCTGGCCCTCGCAAGGGCTCACCTGCTTCTGCCCAGTCCATCTCTCGCTGGATTGTGTCTACGATTAAACTTTGCTATCAGCATGCTGGAGTCCAGTGTCCCTTGTTGGTTACCGCTCATTCCACTCGAGCGCAAGCTGCTTCTGCTGCCTTCCTGCGAGGGGTGCCGCTCCAGGACGTCTGCCAAGCTGCGACATGGTCCTCTGCAGACACTTTCATCCGGCATTACTCTGTGGACGTGCATGCACGACGTGACTCGGCTGTTGGCACAGCTGTCCTGCAGTCCTTGTTCAAGTAGACACTCACACCCGCCCCCATTGGTGAGATGCTAGTTACTCTCCCAATGTGGGGCTGCACAGAAGGACGAAGACGATAAACAGGGTTTCTCACCTGTAACTGTTGATCGTCGAGTCTCTTCTGTGCAGACACACATTCCCTCCCGCCTGCCCCGCTGTGAGTGTTTCGTTAACTTAGTTTCTCCGGCGGCTCAGGTGAACTGAGGGAATGCCGGGGACGTTCGGATATATATGCATTCAAAATTGGCGGGAACACCGACGCGCATGTGCGGTGGATCCGAACGTCCCCTTCACATCTCTGAAAGCTAGAAAAATCTTTTCCGCGGCTGGCCTGCACCTGCGCAGTCCCAATGTGTGTCTGCACAGAAGAGACTCGACGATCAACAGTTACAGGTGAGAAACCCTGTTTTTATCCCTCCATAGCATCAGTTCCACAGCATTGGAGGAACAGTGATCAATTACATAAGGATGTGGGGAAATTGCTGAATATTGCAGCAACCTTGAATTTCCCCTGGCATGGGATACTTCTTCCACCTTGGAATCCTGAGATGTTTCTGAGGAACCTATACATTCCTTGGAATTTCTACCTGAGAATGTCAAATATGCTGTCTGTAGCTCTATAACAGAAGAAGAAGAAGAAGAAGAAGAAGAAGAAGAAGAAGAAGAAGAAGAAGAAGAAGAAGAAGAAGAAATGTGAGGTTTAAATGTTACTAATAAATAAAAATGAAGACTAGAGCTACAACCATATGTATATTTAGTATGGAGTGGGACTGTGTGATGACCCCCCGTCTCCAGATCTAGAAACTGTGGAGTTTGCCAAGCTACAAGTGACAAATTACACTTGCATGGCAAGTGAACAGACTCAAGTATCTCTGAAGATGCCAGCCACAGCTGCTGGCGAAACGTCAGGAACTACAATGCCAAGACCACGGCAATACAGCCCGGAAAACCCACAACAACCATAGACTCAAGTATATTCTTCCCTGTTCACTTGCCATTCACTTGTGCTCCACTTGCTCTAAGGGCAATGCCTGAACTTGATGTTCCACCCTGCATTTCCTCGGCCTATTATGAGGGGATTCTAGGCTTGAAGAAACCAAACAGTAGGTTTGATCAAAACAACTAAGAAACAGGTTTATTTCAGTGGTGTGTGTGGCTTGGTTGTTTCTTTGTATTAGCTTTCTCCAGCCTTCCTAGTATTACAGTAATAAAGTTAATGGAGAACTGCGGCCAAAGAAAGTGTACATGTTAAACATCAGGTTTCTTATCTGACTGATTCAGACATAACAGGGAACAGAAGAGCATTTAACTTTTAACTGTTTTTGACAGGAACAGCACCCAAACTTTGATGATGATGATGATGATGATGATGACAAAAACAACAACAGTGTGCTTATATACCACTCTTCTGAACAGATTGAAGTGGTAAACAAAGTTATTGTTATTATTATCTCCACAATGCAGCTTGGGAGCTGGGGCTGAGAGGAGTGGTTTTCATAAGGCCACCTGTAGAGCTCATGGCAGTAGTGGAAGTCAAACCAGTAAAGTGCTAATTTGCAACCCAACCTCCTAACCACTATAACACAGAGCAGATAAGCTTCACCCTTTTAAACTTTTTTGACAGGAATACCTCCCAAACAGTACCTTATACTTGAAGTCCCGAATGGACTTCTTGCCTAAGCACCAAAATCTAACAATTCTAGCTCTGTCAGTTGGCCAACAGTTAAACTGCCCAGCTCCCCCCTTTTCCTCTTTTCAACATTCCATTCAACAATTTGAAATGGATTGGTGGAGACTCCTGAAGGATAAAACTTGAGACTATAGAGCAGAACCACAAGTGACAAAAGGCACAGATTGGACACTTGTCAGCTTCCCTCAAGTTTTGATGGGAAATGTAGGCAGCTTGGCAGAATGTTGGACGAGTGGCAGTTGAAAAGTCCATTGGACAGCAGTCAGAGAGCGAAGCTGCGAGACCAGGATGCCTACATTTCCCATCAAAACTTGAGGGAAGCAGACAAGTGTCCAATCTGTGCCTTTTGTCACTTGTGGTTCTGCTCTATCTGTCACAGGTTGCCAACCAGGAGATTTCCCCAAACTGTAATCGATCTCCAGACTACAGATATCAGTTCCCCTGGAGAAAATGGCTGCTTTGGAGGGTAGACTCTCTATGTCATTATACCTCACTGAGGTTCTTCCCCTCCCGATTCCAACTCCTAAAATCTCCAGGAATTTTACAACCTGGAGTTGGCAATCATACTAGTGAGTTAAGTTCTGTTGAACTTATGGGACTTATTTCTGACAAAACATGTTTACAGAATGTTTACAAAGCACTTTGCCCAGTTCCAAGTAGTAATTTTTATTAATAGCATTGATTACCTGTTTTGGTTGCAACAGCAGGACTTTTATGCTCTGCTTTGAACATTAGTTTTACCTATAATATTTAATTATTATTCAGAGAACAGTGTAACACAAGTAAAATAGACTACCCGAACAAGCTTTTAAAATAATGCTGTGTTTAAACTATGCTTGCTGGGATGGGCAGTATCTGGTAGACTAGATTAAAAGTAGAATAAACAGGCCTGCCATTCTATACACAACTGTTATGGAATCCTTGGGGCTGACTTGCTAAACATATTTAGGATCGAGCTGTAAGTCTTTTAACACTGAGCTTTGCTACTCTGTGCAGTCTGTCTGAAAATGTATTTGCCCCCACCCACCCACCCCGTCCTCCTGCTCCAAATCTGTCTTGGATATAATAATCACTGAATAATGTCCTTGGGTCTGAGATTTCATTTCAGTTTTAAAATAATGTTAAGGTCGTCTAAAAAAAGGAGAGATAAACTTGAAAGCATCCTGCCCCTTTAAGAAAAGATTGGTCTTAATCTATTTCCAGCGTACAAGAGATCAGCTCAGGATTGCTGGGACACTTCCACTGACACAGATCTGCATAATCGTTTTAAAATTCTCACCATTTCTTCCGATTATTCTCTTTCTGTCACTTTAGGAAGCTCTAAAACTGATTTTCTCTCCATAATCTTCCAGTATTGCTTAGCACCCAAATCTCTAATATTTTAAGAAGATTATTTCATTTATAATTGATTGAGTGTATTTGCCAGATTGCTACTTCAAAGACGTTGTGCTTTTGAAAAAGGGGGCTCAGGTAAGCAAAACATTACTCAGTTGTGCCACAACACTTCATCTCCTGATCCCATCCCCACATGTTTGCCTTCCTTTCTCACCATGCTTTCTACGCATTTATTTACGTTGGCGGGATGTTGAAAGCAGCTGGAAGGGGGAAAAAATTCCAGGTATGAAAAGTAGGCAGGGATGACTCAAAATATAAATCAGGATAAGCAACCAATTTATTTTAATTGTCATCTTCCAACAAAGCAAAACTCTTTGGGTTCCTTTGCTAGTGTTTTTTCTTTTCTTTTATATGGCACACTTTCTCAGTCAATAGAAAGGCTTTTCTAACAATGTTTAGAAATAAACATTGCACCAGTAATACATCTGACAACTTCATTATGGAATGAATCTTGCGATCTTGAGTCAAGCACATCTGATTTATGTGAGAATCCAGCCTCCTTAGCTGTGAGAAAGGAGGGGCACCCTGCTTTGAGTGAAGTATCATGAGAAATACTGGCCCCTGCGAAAGACCAGGAGCCCTTAAAGCAGTTTTAAAGATGACATACAGCTGTCCTTGAAAATCCAGCTGCATATTCCTTCCCACAGTCCTCCTGTCTGGCAAGTACTTCCTGTCCCCTAGGTAAAGGTAGGTAAAGGTGTGCAAGCACCGAGTCATTACTGACCCATGGGGGGATATTGTGTCACGACATTTTTTTGGCAGACTTTTTATGGGGCGGTTTTGCCATTGCCTTCCCCAGTCATCTACACTTTACCCCCAGGAAACTGGGTACTCATTTTACTGACCTTGGAAGGATGGATGGCTGAGTTAACCTTGAGCCGGCTACCTGAACATGGGTTCCAGCAAGATCGAACTCAAGTTGTGAGCAGATCTTGGGCTGCAGTACTGCAGCTTACCATAAGGGATACTAGAAGGGAATCAGTGTAGTATAGAGTTTAGAGCATTAGACTAGGACTAAAAAGACCTGTGTTCAAATTCCTATCAAGCTCACACGATGACCCTTAGTCAGTCACCCCCCCCTGCCCCCCTTCCAAGCCTAATATATCTCAGGTTTTGTGGGATAAAATGGAGAGAAAAGGCATGCATGTCTCCCTTGATCTACATAAAGGAAGGGTGGGACAAACATTCCACCTACAGATACCAGGAACTGGTCTTGGAAACCCTCCACACCTCCCTTAGTCTTTCATTGATTCTATCTACCTGGCAATTTCTGCTGTGACCCATTGTAACTTCCTCATGGTAAGAATATGAAACAAGGTATATAGCAAAGCACATTCTTTTTAGTTTACTCATTTTGTAAAGCAGATCATTATTATTCTCATTTTATAGATGAAGACCTAAGAGGATGTTTATAGATGAAGACCTAAGAGGATGTTACTAGAGCACATAGAACTGAAGTCTATAAAGATGCACATTCATATTACTATTATTCAGTTATGTGCACAGAGACTTTCTAAAGGTGTTTCATTTTTCAGTTTGCTTGCTCTGTTTCGTGGATTGCTATTATTCTTGTTTTACAAATAAAAAACAGAGATGATGTTATTTACCCAAGGCTATATAGTAATTGTTTGATATAATTTATGAGATTCTCTCAAGTCTAACCCCCGAATCTTAACGAAATAGATAACCCTTTAATTGCAATTTTTAACATTTTAAATGGTTAATTTTTAGCCATTTAAAATATGTCAAATATTATAATGCTGCCATGGATTGTATTTGTTATTGTATTTACTGTATTGATTAAAATTATTCACTTTACTTTCTGGGTTTTAATTGTGTGGACAGTGTCTCAGAAGCAGACTTGGCTGAGGGTATAATATATAAATAAATATTTCAAATTTTAAAAGCATATGGAGGCATAGTTTGTTTATGTACTTACTCACATGGTTGCATTTCTGGCATTATTTCATCAAACTCTGAAACCAAGATTTTTGAACAGCTAATTAGGTACTGGAATGTTTATCTTTCTGAAGGGTTAAACCCAACACTAGATTACTATTCACACTATTGCCACTCACAAGAACATATGTTGTTTGGACATATATACTATCCTTTTCGAAAAGGACAGCCTAAGCCTGTGCACAGTTAGGGATACTAAACCCACTGAAACTGACAAGATGCACATTTATGAATGTATTTGTGCTTTACATTATCTCACAGTAACCTCAGTGAGGTGTCTGTACTTGTTTCTAAATCTGTGCTTCTTACTAAGACAGACTAAGGCTTAGAGAGTATAAACTTTTAGAGCTGTGTCCCAGCTATACTTTTTGTTTAGTACATGGGCAGCCCAATCCTAAGGCCTGGCCCTGCGCCCGTGCCTGCACATTGACATAAGAGCGGCGCCACTCCGCCACTCCCTATGGATTTTTGCAGGAGAGTCACATCGGTGCCCAAGCTTGGCAAAGTGAGGTGCAGCTGCTGCCAAGAACACCCGCCCAGCATTCCCCTGACAACTCCGCCCACATCAGTCAATGGTAGAACCACTCCCCTGACAGGCATGCGAGGGGTGAGCAGTGGCGCAGCCAATGGGGAGGCCCCTGCTGCCCACCAACACCCCCTTGTAAGGGAGCAGGCATCCCTGCCTGGGGGGGGGGAGGTCAGAGGTAACACTGAAGGTGCAGACAGGGCACCCACCCTCTCACCCATCCAACCCCCATTTCCAATGAGGGCCAGGCTGGTGGCTGCAGCTCCATGCACTGGCAAATACCCACCACCATCATGAGAAACAGGTCCTCCCTCCTTGAAAAATGGGACCAGAAAGGCTGCAAAGAGTGAAGAGGGACCCACCACCCAGGGTCAGCCCCCTCCCCAATGTCCAGGAGAGGCAGCTATGTAGAGGAAAGCGGGAGCTGCAACTGACACTGCTGCCCATTGGAGACTGTCGGGGAGAGGAGAAGGACCTTTCAATGGGATGGGAGCAACCAATACCCCTAGACTTGCAGCCGCTCCATTAGACATCACTGCCTCAAAAAGGTGTAAGGAGAATGCAGGGTGGACTTTGTGACCCATGCTCCAATCTCTGGATGATGCCCCCCAGAATGGAATGATGACCCACAGGACCAGAGAACCTGTGCTGGGGGCCACTATCCCACTCCCCAGCACAAGATCCTTGGAGGCCGTCCCTGGCTCCACAAAGGGCAAACAGGAGAGGTGTATGAACTTGCAGGGGAAGAGCCCCCAAGATCTCAGGACATCACTCCATCCCCCCACCCCAACCCCTCACTCCTCACATGCAGAGGTAATTTGCCTGGCTTATTAGATGCCAGGAGAGCTGTTGGAGAATGGGAGTCATCTGTTGCATCACCACCCCGCCAGACACACACAGGCTGCACAGACTTAACACCCACTCAGAGCGGTTTACAAAGTATGTTATTATTATCCTGTGAGGTGGTGGGGCTGAGAGAACTCCTAGAAGCTGTGACTGACCCAAGGTCACCCAGCTGGCTTCAAGTGGAGGAGTGGGGAATCAAACTCAGTTCTCCATATTAGGGTCTGTGCTCTTAACCACTACACCAAACTGGATCTGTTCCTCATTCTGCCCTCACAGGAGCAAGGTTGAGATGCAGGCTGCCTGGAGAACCACTCCCTGGGATAGACTTGAATGGCAGTTGAGGAGAATGGGGGGGGGGGGGCTGGAATAGCCATACTCCTTGGCCTCCCTGACAGGCCAAGACCTGCCTGAAAGGGAAAAGGACATGTGTGGCAAGGGACCTGGCCCTATGCAAGCCCCATCCCAGTCTGCCACATTCTGGGAGGGTGTCCATGGGTGGGAGCAGTGGCAGCAGCTCCATTGGCACAGGTGTAGCCCACAGGCAGATGATGCATGCCCCTCCAGTGAGAAATCACTCCTCATATGCCTCAGGATGCTCTGATACTGTGAGGGAGACAGTCAAGGGGGTGACAACCCACCACCAACAGGGAGTTATGAAAACCCAGTCACCCCAACCTCTGGCCGCACTTACTCCTCTGCTGGGGGGGGGGGCACCAGCTGAGAGAATCTGAATAAAGTCCCCAAATGGGAAGCTGAAGATCCCCCCAAATGGCAGTGTCAACGGCGGTTCCCTGGGCAACTGCCTTCATGACTGGCGGGGGCAGCTGCCGCCCTCCCCACTGGCAAGCCTCACCTGCAGACGCTGGTGTTCAGGAGGGTGCAGGTGAGGTGAGGGGGCAGCTGGTGCTAATGAGCAAGCTGGGGCACCCCTCCCCCAGTTCCTTCTTGTCTGTCAGAGCACTCTCTCCCCTTCACAAGCTGGGACTCACGTGTCAGATCACCTGCAAGGAAACTTGAGTGGAGTTTGTTAGTATGACATTCAGGATCAGGACTAGGCGCTTCTTCCCTTGTATGAGTGCAAAGTACTCTAAGAACATAAGAACTGTTGGATCAGGCCAATGGCCCATCCAGTCTAATACTCTGTGTCACACAGTGGCCAAAAAACAGGTGTTCTCAGGAGGTCTGCCAGTGGGGAAGGGACACTAGAAGCCCTCCCACTGATTGCTCCCCCAAACACCAAGAATACAGAGCATCACTGCCCTAGACAGAGAGTTCCATCTATACCTTGTGGCTAATAGCCACTGATGGACCTCTGCTCCATATGTTTATCCAATCCCCTCTTGAAGCTGTCTATGCTTGAAGCTGCCACCACCTCCTGTGGCAGTGAATTCCATGTGTTAATCACTATTTGGGTGAAGAAGTACTTCCTTTTATCCGTTCAAACCCAACTGCTCAGCAATTTCATTGAGTGCCCACAAGTTCTTGTATTGTGAGAAAAGGAGAAAAATACTTCTCTACCTTCTCTATCCCATGCATAAACTTGTAAACCTCCATCATGTCACCCCTCAGTCGTCATTTCTCCAAGCTAAAGAGCCCCAAGCGCTTTAACCTTCCTTCATAGGGAAAGTGATCAATCCCTTTAATCATTCTAGTTGCCCTTTTCTGCACTTTTTCCAGTGCTATAATATCTTTTTTGAGGTGTGGTGACCAGAATTGTACACAGTATTCCAAATAAGGCCATACCATTGATTTATACAGGGACATTATTATGATACTAGCTGATTTGTTTTCAATCCCCTTCCTAATAATCCCCAGTATAGTGTTGGCCTTTTTTATTTCTGTCGCACACTGTATTGACATTTTCAGTGAGTTGTCTCCAAGATCTCTCTCTTGGTCAGTCTCTGCCAGTTTGGACCCCATCATTGTGTATTTATATTTGGGATTTTTGTCCCCAATGTGCATTACTTTGCACTTGGCTACGTTGAACCTCATTTGCCACGTTGATGCCGACTTGTCCAGCTTCGACAGATCCCTTTGGAGTGCCTCACAATCTTCCCTGGTTCTCACCACCGTGAACAATTTAGTGTCATCCACTAACTTAGCCACTTCACAGCTGACCCCCAACTCCAAATCATTAATGAACAAGTTAAAAAGCACCGGACCCAATATGGAGCCCTGCAGTACCCCACTGCTTACCACTCTCCACTGTGAATATTGCCCATTTATACTCACTCTCTGTTTCCTATTCATTAGCCAGTTTTTGATCCACAAGAGGACTTGTCCTTTTATCCCATGACTATTGAGCTTACTTAGCAGCCTTTGATGAGGAACTTTATCAAAAGCTTTCTGGAAGTCCAGGTTAGACAACATCTATTGATTCCCCCTTGTCCACATGTTTGTTCATTCCCTCAAAGAACTCTAACAGGTTCATGAGACAAGATCTTCCCTTACAGAACCCATGCTGAGTCTTCTTCAATAGCTTTTGTTCATCAACGTGCCTTCTAATTCTTTCTTTAATAACGGTTTCTACCAACTTACCCAGTATTGACGTTAGACTGACTGGCCTGTAATTTCCCAGATCTCCTCTAGAATCCTTTTTAAAGATGGGGGTGACATTAGCTACCTTCCAGTCCTCACGAATGGAGACAGATGTTAATGAAAGGTTACATATCTTTGTCAGATCTACAAGTTCACATTTGAGTTCTTTCAGAACTCTTGGATATATGCCATCCGGGCCTGGTGATTCCTGATTCCTCAAAGCCCCCTAAGTGCACTTGTGCTCCACCACCCTCTCCTGTCTTACACTCAAAGTCCCCGCAGCTAAGTCCCTGTGGCAGGGAGCAGCTGGGCAGAGCCTCTGGCTGCCTGCCAACTTCATGGGTGCCACACCCCAAAGTTATATAGGGTGCCTGGTGAGCTGATTGGGTGTGCCAAGGGGGCTCAACTGCCATGAGGGTGCACATGGATTGGTACTTGTGGTAGTCGGCATCCTATGCTCCACCGGGTCTCATGGGTGGAGCTGGGCATGGGGGGGGGCTGAGTTTTCCTGTTCAATGGGCGCCTATGGGCTACACAGCCTTTTTGCATGGAGTAACTTTCTGCTGCTGCAGGGGGCATGTCCTGGCCAGGAGCAGCTTAGGGAGCCGACTTACTACTGCCCCCCCTGGCCTGCTCCCTTCGGCTGCACTTACACCTCCGTCTGGCCGTCTGTCCTGACCACTGCCAAGCCACAGTGGGGGTGCACCATGCCCAGCTGCTAGCAGAGGGGGCTATGCCCATGTAAGTCCAAGTTACAGTGGCATACCTCTTAGTCAGCTCCCTAAGCACTTTCCTCCTTCCCACTCAGGATTAGAGATGGGCACGATCCCCCAAAAATTAACGATCCAGCTGATTGTGGATCGGCGCCGGTGACGATCCCGAATTAACGATCCACACCGATCATCTCCCATTCCCAAGCCATGGATCGTGGATCATGGAGGCCAAAGCGGGCCACGCTGCTATTCCCAGCTATGTGGAAAGGTGGGTGGTGGCAGTGGCGGCCGGGCACGGTGGGCATGGGGAGGCGGCGATGAGCCGCCTCCCCTCAGGTCCCAGTCAGCAACACAGGAGGTCTGTGTTTGGCTGTCAGAGCTGCCTATCAGGGTTTGCAGGGATGAGATTGGCTACAGAACACCCTCTTCCCCCTCCCTCCCCTGGGTGTCTTCTCCCAACTGGTGACTGCTTTGCTGCTCCATGGTTGGAAGGAAGCCCTGCTGATCAAGGAAAGCTGGGCTTCCATTCGGGTTTCCAGGGTGACAGAAGGAGGGCAAACAGAGCTTAGGCTTTCCCCTTGCTCTGTTGCCAGGGGAATAGATTGCTGGCGCCTGAGTGTCTGGATCCCTGATCCAAGCCCTAACGCAACGATCCAGGCCTCTCCCGATCGCTGGATCATTGGCCGTGGACGATCACTATCTGCCTGGTCATGATCGCACGATCGCCATTATCATGGGCTTTTTCGATCGTAATGTGGATCGTGCCCATCTCTACTCAGGATTGCACTGTTATTTAACATTTATATACCTCTAATCTAACTAAAGGTTATTGAGGCAGTGAACTGGAGCTTTTTTTGAAGTGGTTCTCAAAGATATTCAATGGGCGTCCACACACAGCCTTTGAGCACCACACATAGTGAACTGTTTCTATTACAGGCTTCCATGATGAGTTACACAAATTCTGCACAATATAATGTCAAAGCTGAAGGAAAATGCAAGATGTATAAATTTTGCCTGATGAAATGGTCTGGCTCTATGACTCACAGAAAATGAATTAAGTATCAAGGGTGACACAGAACACACTCTTATTCCTTTGAAGTGTAAAGTTTTGCCACTAAGTTATGGTCTCAGAAGTACTGAAAACATTATATTTTTTACTTATTGGTTGCTGTACCAAGTGGTACAGCTGATTCAGTTGTGTATACTTGCTGGTCCATTTCTGGTACCAGCCAAATAAAATAGAGAAGAGGCATATGTAAATGTGCCTTTAAAGGAGAGGTGCTAGGATCTAAACTTGGTGGAAAATTATATGGTCTGCTGTGTCCCAGAAGCCTTTCCTATTCCGATCAATCTAAAATGTATTGGAATAAGATGCGTATAATCTGTGCTTCCGGTGAAGTTTACAGATACTCTACTATATACTATTATTTTACAGGTCCCATGGCTGACTCAGGCTCTGATGTGAATCCTATTGTGTTCTGATCCTATCACTTCCTGAATATACTTTCTAGCCTTACATTAGGACAAATGGTAGTGGTCCGGGGAAACATCTTCAGAAGTATGTAAAAACCAGACTTACTCTAAAAAATATACTCACCTTCTTGTTGTCACATACAAAGTCTTATCTTGAGGATCATGCTCTAAAAGAACAAGTACTACTAGTCTGGAAGGAGCCATGCAGAATACCAACTGGCTGACCATATGTAACAATATCTTCCTCCATCTCTTCCCAGCGCAGTTCTCATTTAAAAAAAATAAATGTCAGGCTTATTCCACCAGGGCAACAACCATGTCAGATCCCTTTGTTATGCAGGGTAAATGTTGCAAACCCGCCCCCCCCTCCCATGTGAACAAGATCCTCTGAGTTGTCATCACATATGTCAAATGGTTAAGTGTGCTTGTTCATACATTTATGAGCACCATTTTGCTCATTTAACAGGAACAATGTTTGGGCGGGAGTATGCAACTTTTAAAGCACCTAGGGCAAAAGCTGGTAAAGCAGAAATCACCTTCTTTTGTCCTGCAACTGTTGTGATTCAGATTGCAATTTCATTTAGTCCTGGCCACTTTTCCTTACTAACTCTTTCCAATACCTGAGCCCGAAGTGCTGACAGTAATGAAAAATTTACATCAGCTTTGAACAACACATCCTCTCCATCAGCTTGCTTGTGTGATGCTCAAACAAGTCTGAATGAATGATCTCCCACTCTCCTAGCTTTCTGCAAATGATGTGAAACCGAATTATTCAAAAGGACTTTTGTACTCCGATAGGAGGGCCACACTGTAGGGAAGTGGTCTCAAAGAGATGCTTCACTAACTAGATAGGGACCATAGACCAGTATGTTGCCTTATGAACTATCTGTTACTTTAAGTATGTACTCCTATGTATTACCTGTTGCTTTAAGTATGATCCTACTGGGTAGTTCTATGTTGTCTAACATTAGTCCTAGAATTGCTTGTGCTCTGTTTCAACATTTCTTCAACTTTGGATTGGATTTTTGCTAATGTTATGTCTTTGTAAACTTGCATTTATTAACCCTATGGGATTGTCTATTGAAATGTCCTGGATACTGACTTGATACTAATCTCACACTATGTAGTCCACCTTGAGTCTCAGTTAGAAAGGAAGACTATAAATGACAACAACAACAACAAAAACAACAATGTGATGGGTGAGTCCTAAGTGAAGCCAAACATATTTTGGCTTTGTATGTTCTGAATTTAACAACTGACTTCTTTTGAGATTCCAGGAAAATTTGATGGAGCACCTGGGTACATGGCATCTTGTGCTTAAGAGGAAGCTGCATGGGAACGACTCCCAATTTAACTTTTTGGTGATAAGCCCCAAATATTATGCAGTGCATGGGAGAATAATTTCATAATACAGCACACTGCTATGTGAACAAGGTCACCTTGCTGATGTTTTTTAAAGGGAGGGTGGCACCAGTAGATATGGGCACGAATTGAATTATGACCCAAAATAACACACAAACCAGGCCGGTTCATGGTTTGCGAACCAGTGGTTCATGGAAGCCCATTTCCATGAACTTCCATGAACTGGTCTACTGGTTCATTGGGTCATATTTAAAGGGGCAATTTAAATGGCCATTTCCCCAGGGAAATGGCCATATAAACTTTTCCTGCCACTTGCAAGTGGCAGGTCCCTTTAAACTATCAGCTGGCAGGTGACAAGGGGATTCCCCCCCTGCCACCTGCCAGCTGATAGTTTAAAGGGACCTGCTGTGGTTCCTGGTTAGTGAAAACCCACAAACATCGTGGTTTGGGTTTTTTTTGGTTCGTGTCCATCTCTAGTCACCAGCTGATCAGCAAATGAGCATAGAAACCAGTGTGGCTCTGCTTAGCATATGTATGGTTTGGGAGAATTAGATATAGTAAAATCAAATGCCCTGGTAAAAATAAAATCTATGAGGACACACTTCTAGGACTGTGAGCAACTGAAGACAACTTAATAAGTGCCATAATGGGGAAGGCATTTAAATTTCAGGCAAGTAAACAAATATTACATTGGCATACAACTGATCACCATAATCATTTTATAGTTAGCATTAGATAAGAGTGTCTTTTTTAGCAGCAATTTATTGTTTCCACATTAATATACAGCAAAATATCTTAAAATTAAGGTGCTTATATCTATTGCATAATACAATAAAAGATGACATCTTCCTCTGGTAGGTTGAGCTGGCCAGAATACACTTGCAATAAGGAACTGGTAAGAGTGTGAGTAATTTAGAATTATATTACTCCTATACAACTAGTCCTATTAATATTAGGAACAGCTATAGGATAAGTAATGTTACCGGAACTACACCTTTTGAATGGGGAATTAGCTTAGCAGTCCAGAACTAAATTTAGTGCGGGTCTTAACCATCTATACCAAGGTCCCTTCTCCAGACGCTCACGTAATAAAGAGGCAGGCTAAATCACAATACAACATGTCTTTACTAGTAATGTGGCATATGCCTGAAGTTGCACACACATACAATGTTACATACAAGAACTAGGAAACATAGAGGTAGGAAAATAGAGATGGTTGCATTAGCAGGCACCCCACGATGAAGTTGGGTATACTTACAATCCTGAGGTGGAGCAGAGACGTAGCAGCGAGGTGGTCTAGTGCCTGCACTAGATCCAGAATAGAATGACAGCAAGGAGTCTGGATAGGAATGGCACGCGCACCATGTGGCCTGGGAGACCAGCTTAAATACCCCAAAACGTACCCTGGGGCTGGTGCCGTTTCTAGTGGTTCTCACGGGCGAAACAAAGGTTTTAACGGGAAAAACAAAGGTTTTCTACAACTACCCTAGATGGGCCACTTTAGGAATCTGATTATATTATTGTGATACCTTAGGAAGAGGGGACAAAGGAGGGAGGGGGAGATCCGGGCGTGTTGAATGGATGTTCCAGCGGATGGGGGTTGTCCCAATGTCATCAGCTCTGGAATGCGGAGGCTGCTTTGAGATGCATTCTCTAAGTGCTTGGGATGGTTAGCACTTAGCTTCTTTTCCAGGGCGGCTATTAAGATATGTAGAGCAGGGTGAGGCTCGCCACTGCGGACGTGGTCTGCTCGCTTCTCTGGAATGGCTTCTCTCAGCAGGCTGCTTCTCTGGGTCTTCTGGCTGCCTAGGAACATGGCTGCTGGCTGGGCATGGCTGGGGCTTGCTAGCAGGCTGCCCGGTAGAGAGGGCAAGCTGGGTGACCAGCCCGTGGGAGTCTCCAGATGGGAACTGGCCAGGGGGTGCCTGGTCAGGCTCGCTGGAGGTTTCCCTGGCTGGCACCTGGCTGCTAACAGTGCAGCTTGGGCCTGGGTGAGGCAGGCTTCCATGGAGGCAGGGAAACAACGCGTATAACACAGTCCAAAGCAGGGAACAAGCACAGCCCGTGGTAGATGGCAGGGCAGGCATGAGGCACACATGTGGTAAAGTCCACACACACACAGGGAGGTCCAGATACAGGCTTGGGCAAGGTTGCCCAGAGAGAGAGTCCTTAGTGCAGTTGTCCAGATGTGGATTCAGGAAACTGGTACAGTCTATTGCAGCAGAAGGGTAATTAACAAACAGGCAGGAAACTGACACGTGTATTAAAGTGCACGCGTGCAGGGCAGTCTTTGGTGTAGTCATAGAACAGCAGTGCAGGGAAACTCAAACACAGTTCATGGCAGGCCTTAAAGCAGGAGAGGGGGCCTACTTGGCAACAGTAAAAAGATTTATATCCTCAAACTCTTAATTACTAATAGCCCCATTGACATTTAGTAATATTCTAAAGCAAATGTTTTCATATGTATTGTCGAAGGCTTTCACGGCCGGAGAACGATGGTTGTTGTGGGTTTTCCGGGCTGTATTGCCGTGGTCTTGGCATTGTAGTTCCTGACGTTTCTCCAGCAGCTGTGGCTGGCATCTTCAGAGGTGTAGCACCAAAAGACAGAGATCTCTCAGTGTCACAGTGTGGAAAAGATGTAGGTCATTTGTATCTACTCAGGAGGGGTGGGGTTGAGCTGAGTCATCCTGTAAGAGTTTCCCAGGGTGTGGAATGCTAATGGCGGGAGGCTTCACTGTATCCTGAAGAGGTTCTTTTGCATATGGATTAGTGCTTGATGTGCTAATCTTCTCTGCAGGGCTATTGTCGGGGATAGAATGTTTTGTTAGCCTGGTGTTTTTCAGAACTGGAAACCATGCTCTGTTCATTCTTAAGGTTTCTTCTTTCCTGTTGAAGTTTTGCTTATGCTTGTGAATTTCAATGGCTTCCCTGTGCAGTCTGACAAAGTAGTTGGAAGTGTTGTCCAGTATTTTGGTGTCCTGGAAAAAGATACTGTGCCCTGTTTGCGTTAGGCTATGTTCAGCCACTGCTGATTTTTCAGGTTGTCCAAGTCTGCAGTGTCTTTCATGTTCTTTTATTCTTGTCTGGATGCTATGCTTTGTGGTCCCGATGTAAACTTGTCCACAGCTGCAGGGTATACGGTATACTCCTGCAGAGGTGAGGGGGTCTCTACTGTCTTTTGCTGATCGTAGCATCTGTTGTATTTTTTGGGTGGGTCTGAATACTGCTTGAAGGTTATGCTTTTTCATAAGCTTTCCCATCTGATCAGTAATTCCTTTGATATATGGCAAAAACACTTTTCCTGTAGGAGACTGTTTTTCCTTGGTTGTTTGATTCATCCTGGGTTTGATTGCTCTTCGGATTTCATTTCTGGAATAGCCATTTGCCTGAAGTGCGTGGTTTAGATTATTAATTTCCTCATTGAGAAAGTGCGGCTCACATATCCGTCTTGCACGATCCACTAATGTTTTCATTATGCCTCTTTTCTGTCGGGGGTGGTGATTGGAGTTTTTGTGTAAGTACCGATCAGTGTGAGTTGGTTTCCTGTAGACCTTGTGACCTAACTGAAAGTTTGCTTTGCGGACGACCAAGGTATCCAGGAATGGGAGTTTTCCCTCGATTTCTTTCTCCATTGTGAATTGTATGTTCAGGTGGATGTTGTTGAGATGATTCAAAAACCCCATCAATTCTTCCTCCCCATGGCTCCAAATGATAAATGTATCATCCACAAACCGGAACCATACACTAGGTTTGTGGGGTGCTGATTCTAGAGCTGTTTTTTCAAAATGTTCCATGTAGAAGTTTGCTATAACTGGGCTGAGTGGGCTCCCCATGGCCACCCCATCCATCTGTTCATAGAATTCATTGTCCCATTGGAAGTAACTGGTTGTCAGACAATGGTGGAATAAGGCTGTTACATCCTCTGGGAGAATCTGATTAATAAGTGCAATAGTGTCTTTTACTGGAACCTTGGTAAACAGGGATACAACATCAAAACTGACAAGTATGTCTTGTGGATTGAGTTTCAGAGAACTGATTTTGTTGATGAAATCTGCTGAATCTTTGATGTAAGACGAGGTTTTCCCGATGTGGTCCTGCAGGAGATCTGCCAGATGTCTAGCTAATTCATATGTCGGTGAACCAATGGCACTCACAATGGGTCGGAGTGGGACTGAATCCTTATGTATTTTGGGGAGTCCATATAGTCTAGGTAGTCTCCTACAGGAAAAGTGTTTTTGCCATATATCAAAGGAATTACTGATCAGATGGGAAAGCTTATGAAAAAGCATAACCTTCAAGCAGTATTCAGACCCACCCGAAAAATACAACAGATGCTACGATCAGCAAAAGACAGTAGAGACCCCCTCACCTCTGCAGGAGTATACCGTATACCCTGCAGCTGTGGACAAGTTTACATCGGGACCACAAAGCGTAGCATCCAGACAAGAATAAAAGAACATGAAAGACACTGCAGACTTGGACAACCTGAAAAATCAGCAGTGGCTGAACATAGCCTAACGCAAACAGGGCACAGTATCTTATTCCAGGACACCAAAATACTGGACAACACTTCCAACTACTTTGTCAGACTGCACAGGGAAGCCATTGAAATTCACAAGCATAAGCAAAACTTCAACAGGAAAGAAGAAACCTTAAGAATGAACAGAGCATGGTTTCCAGTTCTGAAAAACACCAGGCTAACAAAACACTCTATACTCGACAATAGCCCTGCAGAGAAGATTAGCACATCAAGCACCAATCCATATGCAAAAGAACCTCCTCAGGATACAGTGAAGCCTCCCGCCATTAGCATTCCACACCCTGGGAAACTCTTACAGGATGACTCAGCTCAACCCCACCCTCCTCCTGAGTAGATACAAATGACCTGCCAACATCTTTTCCACACTGTGACACTGAGAGATCTCTGTCTTTTGGTGCTACACCTCTGAAGATGCCAGCCACAGCTGCTGGCGAAACGTCAGGAACTACAATGCCAAGACCACGGCAATACAGCCCGGAAAACCCACAACAACCAAATGTTTTCATAGTTTCTCTCTGTAATAAGCTATTATCATGATCTGCTTCTTTCAAGGAAGTAGCTATCAACAAACAAGAATGAATTCCAGGGACAATCACCTAAAAGAGGTGGATAATGATGTACCAGCCACATGTAAAGTAAAACAAGCAATGCTTAAAGGAGACTTGGAAACAGCCTTCTTCAAATCCAATTCAGGGATTTGAATCCCACTAAACGCTTAATTAATTTTTGATTAGCTTGAGAACCCATTAAATGGACTGATTCTTCTAGCTATATAAGGGATGGCAGCATGCTGCTTTAATTAAATTAATACTAAAATATGTTCATTTTCAAATCCTTATGTTGGTTATTTGAGAAAAATCATTTCATTTCATTTCCTCTAAGAGGTTTACCATGTTCTTTTCTTCCTATACAGATATCTTTCTTTCCCTTTTATTCTGTTTGGGATGCCTTTCCCAGGGTCCCTGACAATTAACATATTCATAGGATCTACATTCAGAAGTGTCTTATGAAGTCATGTTCCACCAAGTTCTGCCATTTGCAGTTCTACATATTTACTAGACCAAGTTAGATTTGACAAGTCAACATTTCCAAAAGTGAAAGATACTCTGAAGGTGAATGAGTCATGGGCTACACGAAGAACTGGGTATTTTGAAATTACACATTCTATATAATATGGGCAGTAACCTCAGTCTTCAAATCTGTGTTTCAGCTGACGTGGTTGATTAATTCTTTATTTAGGCAGAGCTGTGGTACAATGGAGTAAATACTCTAACTTGTTCTTTGAGACAATTCAGCTTTTCATTTGCCATCTTTCACTTATTTTACCTGTTAGTGTAAGACTGGGCAGCAAGGCAATGATGGTGGGCCTGTTACTTCCACAGACATTAATACAGTGGAAGGAGGAGTATTTTTCAGAAACTGAAAGGCTTAAGAATTTAAGCAATGGGGAAACAAACTTTACGCTTTACCTCTAGTTTATTAGCTTTTCTAAGCCTATGATTTTATTAGCGTGCACCAGCCCATTTTGGTGGAGGATAGGTCAGTGTCTCCAGTACAGCAGTTTACTTTTCTGCATAAAACTGAATTGCTGTAATTCACTATATGACAGAAAGTAAAGGATGAATATACTAAGAGCTGGGGAAGGGATTAAACTGTTTTTTCTCACCAGTTATGCCTAGGGGGTTGGGGGTGGTGGTGGCATGTTTTGTTCTTCCCCCAATCTCTTTCCAAATACATCTTGCTTACATAATATTCAGCCTAAATATCCAGGGACCATACCACAGGGGGATATGGGGATCTAGTGAGTACATCCAGCATTGGCAGTAGCAAAAATTTTTGGAAAAGCAACTTGTGGAAGAATGAGAATGAATCACTTAAACACTGGTATCACTGTCTGTTCTTCCATTCTATCAAAATGTGCTTTTTGTGACAAAGTCAGGGCGTAGCCCGCAGATAGTTTAGATTCTGACCCAGGGTCAGAAAGAGCATCTGCGAAACTGAGAGAGGTGAGGATAAAAGACAAATTCTGGGCCCACACTGGTCCACTGCCTGCCTGGGCTGTTGTAGCAGCAGAAACTCTGGGCCCACAAAGCAAGAAAGAGAAAGAAGAAAGAGGAAATTAATAAATAATGGACGAATACAAAAAATGGGGCTGACAGTAAGAAATAAAGTAACAATAATAAACCATTTTCTTAAAGAGCTGTTTATTGTAACTAAAGTATCCAGACTAGACATGGGCACGAACAGCATTACGAATGGAAAAAAACCACGAACAGCCCATTCGTCTGTTCGCGAACAAGCCATTTGTGAGGCTCCATTCTAAATGAACAAGTGGTCATTGCAAGACTCATTCGTTGCCTTCATCAGCTGTTCATCAAACCAGACAGTCTGGGGCCTTTCAATCAATTCCCCTGGCAACGGCAGGGACTGAACTCTGTCTGGTTCCTTCTGGCTTTCCTTTTGACTTTAACCCTTCAAAGTACTTCCAGCAGAGAGTCCCGTTTTTGCCATTGTGAAGAGAAAATGACAACAAAGGGAATGACTCATGGATCATGCCTTTCCCAGGGTGCAATCTCTCTGAAACTTGGGGGAGTCTTTGGAGGACAGTGAGGACACCACGCTAACAAAATACTCTACATCTTACAATAGCCCTGCAGATAAGATTAGCATATCAAGCACCAATCCATATGCAAAAGAACCTCCTCAGGATACAGTGAAACATTAGCATTCCATTAGCATTCCACACCCTGGGAAACTCTTACAGGATGACGCAACCCAAGCCCACCTTCCTGAGTAGATATAAATTACCTGCTAACCTTAGACCAAGGTTTCCCTGGAAAGCACACTGGTAGTCATTCATCACCAGTCAAGCACCTCCTGAGAACATCTAGATTGATCCACTGGGAAGCTGCCCTTCCAGCTCAGTCCTAGTAATAGGGTGGAAACCCTGAAAAAATACCTTCTAGCAAACTAGGTAGCACCCAAATGGTCTGACACGTTGGGAAACGAGTCCAAGAAATATCCCAAAGAAAGGTACTGTACCATGGAAGGCAAAAATGCCTTTATAAAAAGGTTTATTATAGGAAAAGTGGAGGAAGGGTGGATGGATTAAAAAAGGATAGGAAAGAGAACAAAATACAAAACACAGGAAAGAGCACACTATCCACAGCACACAGTCTGTCAAATAAAAACAGTACTGTTGAGCTAACTCAGCTAAGCACACTTTACCTAAGTTGTAGCAGCTTTCTCAGATCATGTACAGAGTTCCTTGCAGTACCAAGATAGTACAGGAGTCCTTGACCTCTGACCCACTGGTCTTAGGGTCTCCAGATGTTCCAAAGTGGGGACAAAGAAAAGTCCAGAGCTCTCAGGTATTTGTGGGCAATGGAGTCTAAGTCAGCCTCCTAGCAGATCTAACCAATTAGCAAAGCTCCATATCTGAGTTCTACCAATCAGGGAATTATTACAGGATAGTCCCATTGGAACTATCAAAAAGGAGGAGAGGGAGAATCTGTTTCATACTGCAGACTTCAGCATCTTGTGTATATGCAAATGCTTTTCACATTCTCCATATTTACCAGAGTTTTCTTACTCTGTTGCCAGATAGAACATCTTTACATGTATGCAGAATGAAAGAAGTCTTTGCACATGAGCCAAGTGTTCATGTTACTACAGTGTTTGAAATCCTCTCAGCCGAGGCCTGCAAGGTGTTTTTTGTTGTTCTGTTTGTTACCAGCCCAGGAAACTGTCAATGAATAGCATAAGAAAACAGCTTTTCTAAATAACTATTTGATAAGTCTCATTATGTAAGCATCATAGTGTTGCCACACATTGACGTGAATCTGAGAAGTCTCCTTTATTTTTCTCCCACTAGCCTGTTAGGTGGCAGCAGGGAATGGTGGGCCTGTCTTGGAGACCTGCCCTCTCTAGAGTAAATAGTAGTAAGGTATCGTTTATTTATTAGAATATGTACATTTATTAGAATATGTACATGAGGACAACCTGCAAGGACTTGTGAAGGGCATCTTATTTTTCCTTCCTCATGTCCTCTTTTCCTTCCTGCTCCCATAGCCTCTCCCCTTTTCTTGCTCCCCCCCTCTTCTTCACACCTACCTTTACCGGCCCCCATCTTCCCCTTCACCCCCTCCCCTGCAGCCTCTCCCCTATGGCCCAGTTATATGGTGCCAGCTGAGGCTGGCCCAGTTGCATGGTGGGGAACCTGCAAGAACTTGCAGGGGAAACTTCACTTTTCCCTGTATCCCCTTCTTTTGTACTATTTCCTCTTTCCCTCCTCCTCTTAGCTTACATATACTCACCTTTCCCTATGTCCTTCTCTCCTTCAAACCCAAGAAACAACTTACCTTTTATCTCCCCCCCCATTCACCTATGTTTCTTAATTTACTTCATGTATATGCTGCCTTTCTCCATAATGGGGACCAAAGCAGCTTACATCACTCTCCTTGCCTCCATAATAGAACATAACAACCCCTAAGAAGTAGGTTAGGCTTAGAGTGTGTATCTGGATCAAAGCCACCCAGTGAGCTTCCATAGCAGAATGGTTTTTCAGACTTGGGTCTCCTGGATCCTACTCTGAAACTCTAACAACTACACCATACAGATTTTGGGGGACTGCTGTTGAGCTGTAACAAAGAGCCAAACCTGGATGAGTCATGCAGGTCGCCCTGAGACCAATGAGTTCTCACTCAAGGACCAAAACAGCCCTGGAAAGAGCCTTACCCCTCCCTCTGCCTTTTACTGACAGAAACCAAACCTGATTTACTTGCTAAACTGTTATCATTGCTTAGAAACAGCCACTGAGACCATCTGGTTAAAGCTACAGGAGCTCCTCATTTTAGTGGTTTTTTTTTAATTTTTTTTTTTAGATTTCTGATTTTTCCACAAACCTAGGGCATTTCTCAGGTGTGTAGGAAGATCTGTTTTGTCTATTAATAGCTCCAATCTCTAGATTTAAGTACCGTCAGATCAGGGGCACTTGCTATTAGTATATAAGATGTGTTGCCTCTCCAGACGGCTGCTCAGTTTTGGTCACAGAATAAAAAGAATACAGTAAAATAATTAAAACAAAGCATAAAAATGATCAATAATAATCAAATTATTAAAACAAGCTCTAGCATAAAAATACCATAAAACAACATTCAGCAGCTTAAAATGATATTCATAGAAAACTCCTCAGACTAGAAGCAGACCACGAAAACAGCTTTAAAATGTGCAACTCCTCAGTAAAAAGCCTGGTTAAAAAGAAATATTTTGGCATGTGCCTAAAGGTGAGTTGCAAACCTCAAGGGTGAGGGCATTCCAAAGTTGAGATACCACCACCAAAAAAGTCCTGTCACATTTGCAAGTGTGTGTGGAGAGAGTGGAGCTGGAGAAGATGGTCTTATCTGGGAGTCCTGACTAGGGGTGTGCAATTCGGGTATATAATACCCCCCAAAAACCCAAAACAACCTGTTTCGGGTTGTTTCGGGTTTTCCTGAAACGTTTCAGAAAACCCAAAACGTTTCGGGTAAACCGAAACAGCGATTTCCGAAACGTTTCGGTATTTCAGCTTGTTTTAGTAATGCATTTCAATGGGAAAAAGCCTCCCCCAGGCTTCTGGGAAGCCTGGGGGAGGCATTTTCCCACCGAATCAAGCCAAACTTGGTGGAAACCTTCCTCTAACTCCCCTCTAACAAGCCTCCAAGATTCAGAAAGATTGGACTTTGGGGGGCCAAGTTATGGCCCCCCAAATCAGGTCCCCCTATCCTCGCATAAAAGGGAAAGGTTTTTGCTTGCTGCTGCTGATCTGTTAAGTTGTGGATGCTGCTGCTGATCTCCATGTTTCCTATGGGGGGGAAAATGAAGAGGCAGGCTTGCCTTTCTAGGGGGGGCATTTTGCATGCAAAATGCCCCCAACCTCAGGAGCCCTTCTCCTATCTTTCCTCCCACCCCCTACCAAGGCTCAGCCTGCTCCCACTTGGGGGGCCTCCCCATGTAGGTGTTCTTCCTCCCCTTTCTCCACTATTTCCAGCTGGGAAATAACAGAGGCTTGTCTTGCCAGGGGTGGCATTTTGCCTGCAAAATGCCTCCAACCCTCAGGGGCCCATCTCCTACCTTTCTTCCCACCCCCCACCAAGGCTCAGCCCCAAGGCTCAGCCTGCTCCCACTTGGGGGGGCATTTCATGGCCTCCCAAAGTAGGTGCTCTCAGCCCCCAAAGTCCACCCCCTACAGCCCCACACATACCCAATTCTCCCCCAGCTGCCACACACAGATCCAAATCCCCACAGTAGCTCCTCACAGGCCCAAATCCAGCCCCAGCAGCCCCACACAATCCCAGGAACAGGCTGGCCAGCCTTCTCCCTTTGTTTCCTATGCTGTGAACTATAACACTCTGTTTTCCAGAGCAAATGTGCACAGCCCAGGGATGCCACAATGGTGGACACACTTCTGAGTGCCAGCTTGTGCCTGTGAAAGAGCACCTGAACCACAGACACCCTCCCTCAAATTCCCCCCCACCTACAGAGATGGCTGGCCAGCCAGCCCCATTGTTCTCTATGATGGGAACCAACTGGACAACAAAGAATAAAACACGGACAACACAAAGATTTTTAAAAAACATTTCTCACTTTCAAAGTACAAGTAGGCAAAGCATTATGACACATTACACCAGCAGTCCCCCACACAGAAAAATAACATGACTCACTTAAGATCAGAGAATCACAAAAACACAATTCCGGTCAAAAACACTTTATTTCTTGAACAGCTTTACATTACACAGCAGGGGGGCACACCAAAGGGCATTCCAGCATTCCACCTCACAAAAATAACACAACTCACTTAACATCAGAGAATCACAAAAACACAATTCCTGTCAAAAACACTTTATTTCTTGAACAGCTTTAGGTTACACAGCAGGGGGGCACACCAAAGGGCATGGCAGCAGTATCTTACACAAAAATAACACATAGATCCTGAGGAGTTAGCCGTGTTAGTCTGTAGTAGCAAAATCAAAAAGAGTCCAGTAGCACCTTTAAGACTAACCAATTTTATTATAGCATAAGCTTTCGAGAATCAAGTTCTCTTCATCAGATGCCTGATCAAAACTGGGCAGATACAGAAGAGGAGGGGGAAAGAGAGAGAAAAGGGAGGGGGCATAAATCACAAGAAGGCAGAATGCAATTAGCATAGAGGCAATCAAAACATTCCTTTGCTTGGAAAAGTAAACATTTCCTTTTGGTGTGCAGTCAGTTTGTAGCAGTGAAGGTATCCAATTCCTATGTAGTATAAGCCTTCGGTAACCACAGCTCTCCCTGCCAGTTGCATCTGACAAAGAGAACTGTGGTCCCCGAAAGCCCACACTAGGCGTCACTGGGCTCCCCCAGATCACGCCTCTGTAAAGAGAATCTGTTACCTGTGGTAATGTGATAACCATTCATAGTCTCTATTCAGTCCCCGCTTGACAGAGTCAAATTTGCATATGAATTCCAATTCAGCAGCCTCCCGTTGGATTTTGTTTTTGAAAGGTTTCTGTTGAACCACAGCGACCTTTAAGTCTTTGGTGGAATGTCCTGGTAGATTGAAGTGTTCTCCCACTGGTTTTTGGACGTTTCCATTTCTAATGTCAGATTTGTGTCCATTTATTCTTTTGCGTAGAGGTTGGCTGGTTTGTCCAATGTACAGAGCAGAAGGACATTGTTGGCACATGAGGGCATATATCAGATTGGAGGATGAGCAGCTGTAAGAGCCAGAGACAGTGTAGTTGATGCCATTGGGTCCTGTAATTGTATTCCCTGGGTAGATATAGGGGCAGAGCTGGCATCTGGGTCTGTTGCAGGGCCTGGTCCCTGTGCTGGTGACTCTGCTGGCCGATTCATGATTGTAAGTGAGAAGTCGTTTAAGATTGGGGGGCTGTCTGTAGGCAAGGAAAGGTCTTCCACCCAGGGCTTCTGAGACTACCAGGACTTTCATTCCACCAAAGACTTAAAGGTCGCTGTGGTTCAACAGAAACCTTTCAAAAACAAAATCCAACGGGAGGCTGCTGAATTGGAATTCATATGCAAATTTGACTCTGTCAAGCGGGGACTGAATAGAGACTATGAATGGTTATCACATTACCACAGGTAACAGATTCTCTTTACAGAGGCGTGATCTGGGGGAGCCCAGTGACGCCTAGTGTGGGCTTTCGGGGACCACAGTTCTCTTTGTCAGATGCAACTGGCAGGGAGAGCTGTGGTTACCGAAGGCTTATACTACATAGGAATTGGATACCTTCACTGCTACAAACTGACTGCACACCAAAAGGAAATGTTTACTTTTCCAAGCAAAGGAATGTTTTGATTGCCTCTATGCTAATTGCATTCTGCCTTCTTGTGATTTATGCCCCCTCCCTTTTCTCTCTCTTTCCCCCTCCTCTTCTGTATCTGCCCAGTTTTGATCAGGCATCTGATGAAGAGAACTTGATTCTCGAAAGCTTATGCTATAATAAAATTGGTTAGTCTTAAAGGTGCTACAGGACTCTTTTTGATTTTGCTACTACAGACTAACACGGCTAACTCCTCAGGATCTATGACCATGGAAAGCACCGCATTCAGCCGAATGGAGAGGAAATCCATCAACCTCATGAAGAAACTGGCACAGATACAAACAGACATCATCTTTCTTTCTAAATGCAAAAGACTGGACATTCTACCCAAGGGACTTCGTGTGAGGAATCCATTGAAATCCACTTACTACACAGACTACAGTGAGAAACTATGCAACATCTTATCCAGGAAACTCTTAATTCACCTCATTGGGCTGATGTACAGCAAGCAACAATGGATCAAACAAGAGGTCTCTGAACTAGACTCTTCCATGAAGTGCACCCCCTCTGCACAGACCGGTAACTGGGAGATGTTTGCCACAACCAGAGAAACTATTTATTGTAATCTATTCACTGAATTACAGAACAAGAAGGAGAAGAAATTCTCAAAACTCCTGCCTGCAACAGAGAGCAAAAACACTTGGGATCCAAGCAACATCATCAATCTTTCCAGTTACAAGCTGAGCCCAGCAGAGGAATCAGTCCTCTCACGTAGACTATCCTTTTGCCCAGCCAGACCCACACAAACCATACAACTTTGTGGAGACCTGGAGGCCTATTTTAGACGCCTAAGACTGAAAGAATTCTTCAACTACTCTGCTGGACAAAACAACAAACAAAGCACTGAACAGACACCATCACAGCAGCCTCAGCAGCCCCCACCCCCCCCCAACCCAGCAATACACAACCATCGTTACAAAACTCCAGGAAAAAGAATTCCACATGGACACCCCCTGAGGGCCGTAACTCCTCATTGGACTTTTACATTGAATGCTTCCGTAGACGTGCTCAGGCTGAGATAATTGACAAACAACAACACCTAAAGCAGAACCTCAGCCGTGGAGAAAGAGAGGCCATAAACAGCCTCCAAAATAATTCTGGCATCGTAATCAAGGAAGCTGACAAAGGCGGAGCAGTTGTCATCATGGATAAACAAAATTATATACAAGAAGCAGAAAGACAACTCTCCAACACAACATTCTATAAAATACTACCTTCTGACCCCACTGAACAATACAAAAGGGAACTCAATAAAATATTAAAAACACTCCCCATGGACATACAAGAATGCATCCATACGGACACACCCCAGGAACCACGACCAGGAAGATTCTACCTACTACCCAAAATCCACAAAGCGGGTAACCCAGGACGCCCAATTGTTGCAGGAAAATGCACCATCACAGTAGGAGTCTCGGGATACATGGACTCTATCCTCAGGCCCTATGCCACCAGCACACCCAGCTATTTACGGGACACCACTGACTTCCTCAGGAAAATACAATCCATTGACAACCTACCAGATGACACCATCCTAGCAACCATGGATGTGGAGGCCTTGTACACCAATATCCCACATGCAGATGGACTGCAAGCCATACGGAATATTATCCCGGACAAAACCACAGCAAACCTCGCCACTGAACTTTGTCACTTCGTACTCACTCACAATTACTTCGAATTTGGTGACAACTTATATCTACAGGTTAATGGCACAGCCATGGGCACACGCATGGCACCACAATATGCTAACATATTCATGGCGGACTTAGAGCAACGCTTCCTCAGCTCCCATCCACTGGAACCACTACTATACTTAAGATTCCTGGATGACATCTTCATCATTTGGACCCATGGGAAGGAAGCCCTTGAGAGATTTCATCAGGACTTCAATAACTTTCACCCTACTATCAACCTAAGCCTGGACCACTCTACACAACAGGTACACTTCCTGGACACCACTGTACAACTACATAATGGACGAATAAATACCACCTTATACCGGAAACCAACAGACCGATACTCATATCTACATGCCTCCAGCTTCCACCCTAAACATACCACTCGGTCTATTGTCTACAGCCAAGCCTTACATTACAACCGTATCTGCTCCAATGCTCTCGACCGAGACTCACACTTAAGAGATTTACAACAAGCATTTTTGGGACTACAATACCCACCAAATGAAGTGAAGAAACAAATTAACAGGGCCAAACTAGTACCCAGAAACAGTCTGCTTCAGGACAAACCTAAAGGAACTAACAACAGAACACCACTGGTTGTCACCTATAGCTCCCAGCTCAAACCCATCCAACGTATCATCAGCGAGCTACAACCCATCCTGGAAAATGATACCTCTCTCTCAGAAGCCCTGGGTGGAAGACCTTTCCTTGCCTACAGACAGCCCCCCAATCTTAAACGACTTCTCACTTACAATCATGAATCGGCCAGCAGAGTCACCAGCACAGGGACCAGGCCCTGCAACAGACCCAGATGCCAGCTCTGCCCCTATATCTACCCAGGGAATACAATTACAGGACCCAATGGCATCAACTACACTGTCTCTGGCTCTTACAGCTGCTCATCCTCCAATCTGATATATGCCCTCATGTGCCAACAATGTCCTTCTGCTCTGTACATTGGACAAACCAGCCAACCTCTACGCAAAAGAATAAATGGACACAAATCTGACATTAGAAATGGAAACGTCCAAAAACCAGTGGGAGAACACTTCAATCTACCAGGACATTCCACCAAAGACTTAAAGGTCGCTGTGATTCAACAGAAACCTTTCAAAAACAAAATCCAACGGGAGGCTGCTGAATTGGAATTCATATGCAAATTTGACTCTGTCAAGCGGGGACTGAATAGAGACTATGAATGGTTATCACATTACCACAGGTAACAGATTCTCTTTACAGAGGCGTGATCTGGGGGAGCCCAGTGACGCCTAGTGTGGGCTTTCGGGGACCACAGTTCTCTTTGTCAGATGCAACTGGCAGGGAGAGCTGTGGTTACCGAAGGCTTATACTACATAGGAATTGGATACCTTCACTGCTACAAACTGACTGCACACCAAAAGGAAATGTTTACTTTTCCAAGCAAAGGAATGTTTTGATTGCCTCTATGCTAATTGCATTCTGCCTTCTTGTGATTTATGCCCCCTCCCTTTTCTCTCTCTTTCCCCCTCCTCTTCTGTATCTGCCCAGTTTTGATCAGGCATCTGATGAAGAGAACTTGATTCTCGAAAGCTTATGCTATAATAAAATTGGTTAGTCTTAAAGGTGCTACTGGACTCTTTTTAAAAATAACACAATTCACTTCACATTAAAGAATCACCCCAAAAATTGCTGTCAAAACCACTTTATTTCTTTAACTGCTTTAGGTTACACAGTAGGAAGGCACAACAGGGCGTAAAAGCAGTCTACTACACAAAAATAACACAACTCACTTCACATCAGAGAATCACTCAAACACAATTCCTGTCAAAAAAGGTGAAGTGGGCTGTATTATTTTGTGTAGTACACTGCTTTCATGCCCTGTTGTGCCCTCCTACTGTGTAACCTAAAGCAGTTAAAGAAATAAAGTGTTTTTGAAAGCAATTGTGTTTTTGGGTGATTCTTTAATGTGAAGTGAGCTGTGTTATTTTTGTGTAAGATACTTCTGGCATACCCTTTGGTGTGCCCCCCTGCTCTGTAACCTAAAGCTGTTCAAGAAATAAAGTGTTTTTGACAGGAATTGTGTTTTTGTGATTCTCTGATGTTAAGTGAGTCGTGTTGTTTTTCTGTGTGGGGGACTGCTGGTTTAATGTGTCATAATGCTTTGCCTACTTGTCCTTTGAAAGGGAGAAAATAATTTTTTAAAAAACTATTTTGTGTTGTTCGTGTTTTATTCTTTGATGTGCAGTTGGTTCCCATCATAGGAAACAGTACGGCAGGCTGGCCAGGCTTCTCTGTAGGTGGTGGGGGTGTCAGGGGGTGGTTGTCTGTGTGTCAGGTCAGGTGCTCTTTCCCAGGGACAAGTTGGCACTCAGAAGTTTGCCCACCATTGTGGCACCTCTGGGCTGTGCAGAATTGCCCTGGGAAAGAGAGTTTAGAAGTTCCCAGCATAGGGAACAAAGGGGGAGGGCTGGCCTTTGCCAGCCTGTTCCTGGGGTTATGGGTGTGGGGCTGCTGGGGGTGGATTTGGGTCTGTGAGGGGCTAATGTGGGGAATCGGGATTTGAGTCTGTGTGTGGCTGCTGGGGGGAATTGGGTTTGTGTGCGGCTGTGGGGGGTGGACTTTGGGGGCTGAGAGCACCTACTTGGGGAGGCCATGAAATGCCCTCCCAAGTGGCAGCAGGCTGAGCCTTGGTTGGGAGTGGGAGTAGAGGTGGGAGAAGGGCCCCAGAGGGTTGGGGGCATTTTGCATGTAAAATGCCACCCCTGGCAAGAGAAGCCTCCCCCAGGTGGAATTGGTGGAGAAAAGAGCACCTACTTGGGGAGGCCATGAAATGCCCCCCCCCAAGTGGGAGCAGGCTGAGCCTTGGTGGGGGGGGTGGGAGGAAAGGTGGGAGAAGGGCCCCTGAGGGTTGGGGGGCATTTTGCATGCAAAATGCCACCCCTGGCAAGACAAGCCTGCCTCTTCATTTTTTCCCCATAGGAAATAATGAAGAAGATTAGCAGCAGCAAGCTAAAAATACATTCATGTTTTCCTTTTTTAGGCGAGGATAGGGGGACCTGGTTTGGGGGGCCATAACATGGCCCCCCAAAGTTCAATCAGTCTGAAACTTGGGGGGTTCTTAGAAAGGAGTTAGAGGAAGGTCCCCACCAAGGTTGGCTTGATTCGGTGGGAAATTGCCTCCTCCAGGCATCCGGGAAGACGGAGGCATTTTCCCATCAAAAGAAACCCTAAACAACCCGAAACAACCCGAAACGATACCCGAACCACTAAACCCGAAACGGGTTGCCGTTTCAGATTTAGCTGTTCCCGAAACAGATTCTCTGAAACGAGAATCCCGAAACAGTGTGCCTTTGCATACCCCTAGTCCTGACAGTAAGGAAGAAGTCTGTGTTTTAAGTGCAACAGTTTCCCTGAAGGAAATGGCAGCTTTGGAGGGTGGATTTCACAGTATCACATCCTCTCCAGACTGCTTTCCCCAGGCTCCACCCCTAAGTCTCCTAGAATTTCCAATCCCAGAACTGGAACCTAATCACACACCCTTGATGTCTTGCTATTAGTCCAGATATACCGCTTGTTTACAAGATATGTGCTCCTTTGTGAGAACCAAACAATTCAGTCCACAAATAGGGATATCTCAGGGCCATCCATCCATTGTCATCTTCTCCTGACACATCTGAAATAGGGTCTAGAGAATCATCTGTATGAATCATCCTTGTTGCATCTTACTGTACTTTTTAGCAGTGTGTTTATGGCAGTTTTACAGCAGAATGCATATTTTTTGATTGGATGAAACAGTATTTCAAAGTAGGGCAGTGCATTTATTGTCCCATCTTGGGTACATTCCTGAGATGCACCTGTTCATCTTCAATGGAAATCTTACTTTCCCAATCATTGTTTTTATGTCTCATTTATGATGTCATAGAAGGGGTTTCCTTTTGTATACAATGCTCTTTTACAGCCTCCAGTGTTGTACTATTAGCATTTTACATAGGAGTCCAGAACAGGAGTCCAGAACCTGCCCTTTGAATGAGAAGCATTGGAGACTTGTGATTAGAGATGGGCATGGAAAAACAACAACAACAAAAATGAACCAGGAGGTTTGTGGTTCATGGGTTTCACGAACCACGAACCGCGGAACTGGACCAGTTATGAACCAGTTCACGGTTCGTGGGGTTTAAATGACCTTTTCCGGCCTTAACAGTGGCAGAGAAAGAGGCACTTAACAGTTTAAAGGGCCCTTTCCTGCCTTGCAAGCAGCAGGTCCCTTTAAATTATAAGCTGGCAGGCGGCAGGGGCGATCCCCCCTCACCACCTGCCAGCTGATAGTTTAAAGGGACCTGCCGGTGGCCGGTGGCAGGGCCGGTGGCAGGGCCCTTTAAATTGCCCAAACCCCAGGCCTCCCTACCCCCAGTCCCAGCCCCACACTTACCTTCCCCTGTGGTGCAGCATCTTTCCTGTCCTCCTGGGAGGGGCAGGAAGGCCATTTTTGGCCTCTTCAGTTGCCCTGTGGGGACTGCAGGGCGGTGGAAGAGGCCAAAATGGGGCTCCCTGCCCCTCAAATGGCCACCATGGTGACCATTTGAGGGGCAGGGAGGCTGAAATGGTGTCATCTGCCACCTTGCGGGCTCTAAGGGCAGAGGAGGCCGAAAACGGCCTTTTCACCCCTCAAATGGCGGGCCCCCAGGGCAGCAGAAGAGGCCGGAAACGGCCTTCCTGCCCCTCCTGGGAGGAGAGGAAGGATGCCGTGCTGCAGGGGAAGGTAAGTGTGGGGCTGGGGGCTGGGGTTTAGGCAGTTTAAAGGGACATCCCATGGCAGGTCCCTTTAACCTATCAGCTGCCCCTGTAAATACGACCCAACAAACCAGTAGACAGTTCCTGGAAGTTCTGTGAAAAGGAGCTTCCACGAACCCTGGTTCGCAAACCCCGAACCAGCCTGATTCATGGTTTTTTTGGGTTGTATTTAGGTTCATGACCATCCCTACTTGTGGTGTCTTTTTAAATGCTTGTAATAAGATGGCAGCCTATGAAATTCACTCCTCCTCCTCCCCTCTTCTTTGTCCTTAAATAGCAGAAATGGCACCAGAGGCATTTTTAAAATTTAAAAGTAACTATTTCGTTTATTTTAAAGGGGAAAGATCAGGCAAAATCAGGGGTTCAAAATTTCTGAGGTACTTCATCAAAGAAATCTCTGGGTAGGATCAGTACATGCACAAACTTTAGTTCTTATGCTTTTATCAGATACTTAAATTTTTATGTTTAGAGGCTTTTGTTACTGTGTTTTCCCCAAACACTCCCTTCTCTTCAAACTCCAGAGCTTTCCTTCAGTTTTTGACTGAATCTTAAGGTCTCCAAAAGGTATTTTCCAACCACACCCGTTCAGGGATGTCTTCCCTCTCCAGCGCGACCTCCCTGTTTAAGTGGGTAAGGAAAGCCTCCTCTCCTTAGAAGATCTAACCCCTTTCTTTGCCCTGAATGTGAGTCTGCACCTACTTCCCAAACTTCCTTGCCAACTTTTCCGCAGTCCTTCTGTTGGTGTTTAACTGCTCTAAGGACTGCCAACTCTTCACACTCCATTGCTCTCAGCTAGGGCTGAAAACAAACCCTCCTCTT
Source organism: Eublepharis macularius (assembly GCF_028583425.1). Taxonomy (NCBI): domain Eukaryota; kingdom Metazoa; phylum Chordata; class Lepidosauria; order Squamata; family Eublepharidae; genus Eublepharis; species Eublepharis macularius. Next base: position 95,112,780 of record NC_072794.1, on the reverse strand, counting down.
TCTAGCTCATGCTACCAATCAGATTCCTTGGAGTAGCCTGTCACTCAAAGCTCTCTGTTTCTGTGAGGGATTAACCCTTAACAGTTCTTCAGCTGTTTGGTTTTTTTTTAAAGATTTTTTATTCTTTTTATTAACTACATTAACTAACAATACAAAGGAAAGAAAGGGGAACAAGGGAAGGAAAGAAAAAAAACCCAACAACAACATATAACAACTACACTACACAGAATGCTTTCCCTTCATACTGCCATTATTAAAAAAATTAAAGCTTTGTATAGTATTGATGGAGTGGTTGACCTTACAAAATGCAAATTACAATTCAAATTCAAATTAAGTTTTCCTCCCCCTCCTGGGTCCCGGACGCAGTTCTCTCTGAGCAACTGCAGCCGCAGTGCTCGTTTCCTCCCCCCCCCCCAGACTTCTCCTTTTCTTCTTGCTTGGTGCGCTGAAATTCCGGATTTTCGTCCTCAAAATCCCTTAGTTGATCTTCTGATAATATCTTGTAAGCTTGATCTTTGTAACTGAACCAGATTCCTTCCGGAAATAGCCATTTGTACTTTATTCCACATTCCCTCAGAAGAGCTGCGAGCTTTTTATACTTAAAACGTCTTTTCCGAACTAAAAATGGGACGTCTTTCAGTGTCTTAACTTTGTTACCCAAAAAGTCCAGATCCGCGTTATATGAATTGTATAGGATAGTGTCTCAGATCCTTTTAGATGAAAAATCGATGATGATCTCACGAGGCAGCTGACGCTTCGTTGCATATTTTGAAGAAGCCCGGCGGACTTCCAAAATGGCGCTTTTAACCTCTTCTTTAGTTGCCTTCGCGGGTGTCGCCAATAGTTCCGAGACCAGACCCCATAAATCCTCATTTTCCTCCTCTTTCACGTTCTGGAGGCGCAAAATTGTCTGTGTTCGTTCCACTTGTAGCCCGATCAGCTGGTTCTCCACCAGCTTTAACTCTTTATTCGTAGCCTTCACGAGTGACGCACTTTCCCGAGCAGACTTCTCTGTCCCCCCCCGCTGCTTCCTTAATGGTTTTCACTTCGCTCTCAATTAAGCCCACCCTTTGATCTGTTTTGTTCAGCTTGTCAACAAAGGGTTTTATGGCTTCGATAACCGCCCTCCGCACCAATTCCTGGAACGACTCTCCCTTCCCCTGCAGGGCAGCCAGGATTGACTTGCCCAGAGCGGGACTTTGTTTTTTCGCTGCCATTTTAGGGGGGGGACCGCCAGCCAGATTCTGAAACTCAGCAAAGGGGAAGAATGAGCCTTCTTAGCTTCAGATCCCACCACTCCTTCACGTGCGCTTGTAATAACAGAAGGGATTCGCTTACTTACAGGCTTCCGCCTAGTTCTGCTCTTTGCCGTTTTCCATGACCCGGCAGCACTCGAGGCGCCGCGCACGTCTGCCGGCCTCCATAGGGACAAACGGGCAATTTACCCCCCGCATTGATTTTCGGGGGGCTCTTCCTGCAGCGTCCCGGACCCTGCCTCCCTCACTGGGAGTCTTGGGGGCTAATCTTCGCAGATCAGCCGCCCGGTCAGGGTGCTCGGGTGCTTCCTCCCGGACCTGCGGAGAGGAGCATCCGACATGGCCGAGAAAACAAAACCGACCAATTCTTCAGCTGTTTGTACAGCACTTCCAAGCTTTTAAAAAGTGCAGTCCATCACAGAGCTCAAGAGGAATTCCAGGTGGGAACAATTTGTAACATCCTCAACAAAAAATCCCCCCTATAAGTTTCAGGGGCTTGAGCAGGCAGTTTTCTCTTCTCCTGTTCATTTCCTGACACTCAACTGCCCCTAATAGTTTGCTTCTTTGGGAGTATTTTTGGGCCCCACTAAGCCATTTAAAGTATTTTTTGTTAATTAATAAATCATATGTTTTCTGCATACCTGGGGTATTTAAAGTATTTTTTTGTTAATTAATAAATCATATGTTTATGGGAGGCCCCATATTCTTTATGAATAGGAAGCAACCATTTTACTATTGGATATAGTGTCACTTTTCCATTGAGAAAATATCATCTAATCTCTTTTGGCTATTATCAGCAACCAGAACAGGGCTAAAGTTTCACTCACATAAAAATATTCTGGTTAGTGACTGAATTGACAAGAGATTTCAGGAGTGGAAGTGAACAGAGAATTTTGGGAGACTGCTCTTCCAAGGGGATACTGGAAAATCCCTGGAACTGATGTGGTCAATATAACAATGGTAAGTGCTAAAATAATTAAGCCCTTTATTCTAAGTCCACTCCTGCTCACTGATTGTGGCTTATTTTATGGTAGTGCTCTGTAGTAAATCATAAAACATAACCCACCTTCAAGTAGTTCTCATTCAGCTCTATAAACCTCTTCATGCATTCAAGAAAATCAGCAAAGATGGAGAGTTAAATAGCAAATATTATTTATATTTCAAATCATTTTTAAAATATCCAAGCCAAAGAAAAATATTGCCTATTATTCTTCTAGCTCAACTAATCTTAAGCATGTATTTATTTTTGAAATATTCCAAACATCATCGAATAGCAGATTCTCTCCAGTACTCCATGAGTAAGTAAAGATCATGAGAGGTTGAACCTCTGGACATATCTGTGCTTGACAAGAAGCATTCTGTATCATCAGCTTCCTTCCAGAGCTCCTTGGTAATACTGCAAACAAGCCACTGCCAATTACTATTATTAGATGTAGAAGGGAGCAGTTTTGGAAAACACCAACAGAGAATTGAAATGTAGGGCTGCAGCTTTTTTTAGATTAGTTTAGTAAAAGTTGCCCAATATTAAGCAAAGTTTATTTATTACAAAGTATGCAGCTGCTAATATTAAAGCATGTTTCTGCATGTGTGAAGGTAAATCTGACGTGAAAATGCAGTAGATTGAGGTTTTGTATCCAGTGGCCTCTTAGAGACAAACAAGATTTTCAATGTGTAAGCTTGCAAGAGTCAGAGCTCCCTTCTTTAAACACTTCAGATTCAGGTTTGTTGTGCATAACAGAATGCAGAGGAGGGGGATTACTTGGTGATCAATATCCAAAAATACATGGGGCAAGAAAAAAAAGTGAGAGAGAGCATTGTTAATGTTCTAAGGACTGGGATACACATCTATGAACAGTACAACATGTTTTTCTCAGTATACATGTTCAGAGAAGTTACAGTTGAAGTCAATGGCTTTAGAAGGATATAATTATGTTTAGGATTGCATAGTTAATCTACTTCTGTAAAATTTTCTAGGCAACAACATCCAGATGTCTTTCTATGCAATTTTTATTTGACATTCAATAGGAACTTTAAAAGGCTTTTTTGTCCTTTAAACCTCCAAAAGCATGTTCTGCCAATCACTGAATTATCCCATAGCATAGAATAATCCAAGGAAGGGAAAATATATCACTCAATGTAATACAAGGTATGGACTTGTGAAATTAACCCTGGTTTGCAAGAACAATAGCCTAGTCTAACAAGTTATGTTAACAAAATATGCATACTTCTTTTCCTCCAGCCCTTTTACCATATCCATAGAAAAATGTAATGCATGCAGATTTATACAGCACACTGCATGAAAAATACTTGTGATGAAGGAGGCAAATAGACATTAGTCAGATATTAAAGGACTAACACACATATGAATACTGTCAGGTTTCTTTCCGTATACAACTTTTATGCACTGCCTGATTGGAGCGGAGAAAAAAGAACATAGCACATTGCAGTATTGCAGCAAATTAGGAAATGGATGCAAGTCAGCCGTGATATACTTAATCCATATTACAGAAAAACATGGGAGGGGGAAAAGGGAGGCAGGTTTTGGAAAGGTGTTCTCTGACAGACTGAAGAGCTGAATCTGTGTTTGAGGATTGGCTTGGATAGAGCACAATGCTTCTAAGAGTAGCTAGTACCAAAAAAATGGTTTTGGTTCTATCTGGCTAGGTTCCATGGTCCTAATGCAGACAAAAAGCAACAAGATACTAAACATAGGTAAGGATGGCACATGATGAATGGTAGATATTTAGCAGTTTCTTTTCCCTCTGATTCTTTCTTATTTATTTGAATATTTCATACTGTTTACAGTCATTTTTTCATTGTGGTTCTTGTAATTTCCAGAGATCAGAAATAAGCTGGTCTGATTAGTCAGGAACAGGGCTGGCTTAGCACTTCTCAAGCTTAAAAAGGTGTTAAAGACGTGATAAATTAGAAATACGGAGTTAATAGCAAAACTAATAAATAAGAGAGGATGCTTAATTCCTTTACATCACAAGCTCTCCAGGGCATTAGAATGATTGATGGATGGATACAGCTCTGGAGAAGGAGTGAAGCACTGAAGATGTTCATGCATCTCAGAAAGGTTTTGACAAGCTTGCTATTTTACCTGGGCGAAATAACTTTTACTGAGTGATTAGAAGGCTTGTTACTACTGGAATATCTGAATTGGAAAGGGGGAGGGGGAGATGGAGAGAACTGGTGTTTTTTTTTGTCTTTCTGGATTGCAATTTCCCTCCCAATCAAATCTCCTTAAGCTGCCTTGCATTAATTAGTCTTAGCCACACTGTTGCATGTTTAGAAAGAGATCGCTGCATTCAAATAAGGCTTGACCCTAGAGGGACTGGCTCTCCTGCTTTTCTTCTCTCATCTCCTTAAATCTAAAAATTGCTAAGTGATCTCTGTGGCTCAGGCTTTCCTCGCAGATTAGTGTAAGAAAAGCCCCAACATCTGCAAAAGTGACTGCTTTTGACAACCGTACCGATATCTTAAAGAGCAGGAATTTCCCTAATAAAACCCCTTAAAATAAGTCTTCTTAAGATTTCTTAATGCCACAGTGATCAGTTTGCATGTTTCAGAAATTCAAGAATTTTTTATCTGCTTTGGAAAGTTATAAAAACGGAGCAGGTTTATTTAAAGTAAAGGAAAGGGGGATGAAATGAAGGAGGCATTGGATAGTGAAGCTTAGAAGCTCTGGATAAACCTATAAATTGTATAGTTCTGTGAATATGCAGACTTGAGTAAAAATGAAAATTGGTGGTTTGCACTTAGCCATGAAGAAGATGAAACATCTCTGCAGCCACAACAGTATCAAAGTCTTCATTTAATATTCAAAATAGAATGTGCAGTTAGATTTTCTCTCCATAATTAATTTAGAGTATATTTCACTGTTGTGTGAATTACAGTAATTAGGGTTTGGAGGAGGTTGAGGGATGTAGTAGGCAACTTTGCGTTCAAGAGGCTGTGCAGGTATGCAGAGGGTAGGGGCATGAACCAGTTCAGATCTCACAGCAGCAAGCTACTGTCTCTCAGCCTCATCCCACCTTTGCAATCTGCAATATAATGGTAATAACAATGTTCATGTATTACATCTGTAACACAGGTTTTGAAGACTTGAACCGTGCCTTTGAAAATGGTCCAGAACCGTCACTTGGTTCTAAATGTAGCACATGGGCTACATGTCAGGGTTGATTATAAGTAATGTATCATTTCTGTGCTGAAAGATCTGTACTTGTTTTCCAGGGCACAATTCAATTTTTGCTATTCATAGCCCATCAAAAGCCCTGGCAAACCAACAAGCCTTGCAGCACCTCCTGAAGATCTCCCAGTGCAAGGGCTCTTCAGGGAGTCCATCCATTCCATAGTGTGGGCGCCTCAATAAAAGAGGTTCTGGTTGATGGTAGATGGATATCCTTAAGTGGGGGAACAGCCAGCAGTTGGTGGCCTAAAGCTGGGCAAAGTGATTGAGAGAACAGTAGTTGACCAACTCTAGATCTTCTTGGAAAATGCTAGCGCTCCAGATCCTTTCCAGTCTGGATTCAAACCAGGGCTTGGGACAGAGACAGCAATAGTAGCATTAGTGGATGATCTCCATCTAAATATAGACAAAGGCCATGCCTCCTTATTTCTACTCCTGGATCTATCTGCAGTAGACCATGCCATCCTGTTGAGGCATTTAGAGACAGAAATGGGCATCAAAAGACGTGCATTGGACTGCTTTAAATAGTTTCTTGTGGAACAGACTCAAAGGGTTGCCATCAGAAATCAGCTATCTCCAGAATGGGAGCTATCTTGCAGGGTTCCTCAGGGCACAATCTTATCTCCCATGTTATGGCTGAAAACAAACAAATTGAAATTGAACCCAGACAAAACTGAAGTGATACTTGTTGGGAAGTTAGAGATCTTGAAAAACATTGTACTCCCCACTTTCGATGGAGTTCATCTGACCCTTGCAGACTTGGTTAAGAGCCTAGGGGTTATACTGGATCCAGTGCTACTACTAGAAAAACAAGTTAAGGCAGCCACAAAAAATGCCTTTTACAATCTCACTCTAGCTTGGAAGATGGCTTGTTTCCTTGACATGGATGACCTGGCCATCTGGATCCATGCTATGGCAACATTATTTATTTATTTATGTTATTGGATTTATATCACGTCCTCCCCACAAGCAGGCCCAGGGTGGGTCACAACATCATAAAAACCACAATTTAAAATACAATAAATAATAGTTAAAATCATTTAAAAAAATTAACAGATCTCATTTAAAAAGTGGAGTGAACAATGCAAAACAGGCAAGGGACCAGCAGGATAGTTCTCCAGCTTCTCAACCACTCTCATAGGCTTGGTGGAACATCTCCATTTTACAGGCCTGGCAGAACTGTAATAAGTAGAGCTGGGCACGAACTGCATTACGAACTTCAAAAACCCACGATCAAAAATCCACTTGGTCTCTTGTTGCAATAGTTTTTTTGTCAGGTCTGAACATGATCTGGGTTCCTTAATTTCCACCACTGAAACTCTAAGATCTCCCAACTTGTGGTTGCAATTCCAAAAATGCTCCACTAAAGGGGATGATGTGTTCCTGTATTCTAATCCTAAACTGGGGGGTTGTGCTACCTACATAAATTAATGGGAAGCAGCACTGAACAAGGTACACTGCGTTCGATGTTTTGCAGGTAGAGAAACCCTTTGGATGCAACACTCTTTCCCTCCTTATATCCATATCTGCCAATTTTACCATAAGGTGACAAACATTGCACATTCCACAGGGGAAGTGTCCAGTAAGTCGTTCTCTGATGTGGATCGCGCTATTAAATTCTGATTGCACCACTATGTCTGATTGCACCAGTATGTCTTTAAGACTTCTGATAGCCTATTGCCGGACTTACTTCACATCCCCCAATTTCACTTACTAGATGCCAGTGTTGTCGTATAATTTTAGATATAGATGGGGCCAATGTGGTGTAATCCAGGGCCCATTTTATCTTATTATCCACTGGCCGAATTTTGGGTTGAAGTAGCTCGATCGCCATTTTCGTGGGTTACTGGCAGGTAATGGTGTAACCCAACATTACTGGCAGGTAATGTTGTAACCGAAGTGTCCGGAGCAGGACCTTCCTGCCTCAGACTGGGACCTTCCTGCCTCAGACAACAGAACGCCCAAGCGACCCTGGTTCGAGACCTACAGCACGTCCTTGCCCAGGCCGGGGTGGGAGCGGGAGCAGCCAGAGCAGGAGGTGGCGCCCTGGCCCCCCACCCGCCGTTCCAACTGGCCAAGCTGGGAAGCGCGAATGCCCCCTCATGGAATGTGACCTCGGCTGGGACACCGCCCTGCCAGTCACGCTCAGAGCCCCACGGCCCCCACCCATGCTGGTACGAGTCCGGGTGGCGGGGTGGCAGCTGACGGCCCTACTCGACAGCGGGAGCTTGGTGTCCATGATCCGGTCCCATCTCCTGCCCCCCGACCTCCCTGTGATCCGCCAGGCCACCATTGCCTGCTTCCACAACCATGTCGAGGAGTGCCCTGTTGTCCTGGTACCCGTCACTTACCGGGGGCGCACATTGGAAACCCCCTTGGTGTGGGTGCGGGCTCTCCTGTACCCGGTCCTACTTGGAACGGATGGCCCTCACTTCCCGCCCACCATGTGAGAGGCGCTCCCGGCGGGGACGGGGAGGAGGACGAAGAAGCCCTGGCCGGGGAAGAAGAGGACGAGGCAGGAGCCGACCCCGAAGAGGCCGGGGCTGCGGGCGCCCCTGAGCAGCTCCGCCAGGCCAACGACCCAACCCTGGAAGACCTACGCCGGATGGCGGCGGTAAGCGAAGGGACTATCCTTGACCCCCGGCGGGCGGGAAGATGGCCCCAAGTTGTCCGGGAAGGGGGGCGTTGGTACCGGAAGGTGAAGGGGGCCCGCGGGGAGGTCTCCCAACTGCTGGCACCCACGGCCTACCGACCCAAGGTCCTGAGGACCACTCACGATCACCCCTGGGCGGGGCACCAAGGCGCCAAGAGCACAATGGCCTGGATCGAAGCCCACTTCTACTGGCCCGGCCTGGCCAGGGACGTGCAGCAGTACTGTCAGGCCTGCCCCCTCTGCCAGCGGCTGTCCCACCGTTGCCCAGCCAAGGCACCACTCGCCCCGTTGCCAGTCATCGAAGAGCCCTTCGCCAGAGTGGCCATGGACTTCGTGGGACCCCTACCCCAGATGCCGCGGGGGCCCCGATACATCCTCGTCCTTATGGATTATGCCACCCGGTACCTCGAGGCCCTCCTGATGAGGGACATGAAGGCCCCCGGGGTAGTCCGGGCGCTGCTGCATTTCTTTGCCCAAGTGGGCCTGCCGCAGGAGCTCCTTTTGGATTGTGGGAAGCCTTTCACAGCTCAGCTCATGCAACACCTGTGCCAGACCCTGCAGGTCCGCCAAATTTTCACCAGCGTCTACCACCCCCATATGGACGGGCTCTTAGAAAGATTTAATCAGACCCTGAAATCCATGCTGCGCAAGCTGGCCCACGACCGCCCTCAGCAATGGGACTTATACCTGGACCCCCTGCTCTTCGCGGTCTGAGAGACTCCCCAGGCTTTGACAGGGTTTGCCCCATTCGAGTTCCTCTACGGACGCCGCCCCCGGGGCATACTGGGGCTGGTGGAGGAACGATGGGGACCAGCACCGGAGGCGGAAGCTCGACCCGTCCCCACCTACGTCCAGGAACTACAGGCCCGCCTGTCGACCTGTCGAGCTGAAGCGCAGGAACATCTCCAGGCCGCCCAGGAAGCCCAAAAGGCCTACTACGACCAAGGCGCCCGGGCCTGAGAGTTCCGGGTAGGTGATAAGGTCCTCGTCCATCACCGGGTCATGGGGCCGGGACTGGGGGACCCTTGGAGGGGCCCTTACCCCATCACCAAGGTCAAGGGGCCCTTGTCCTACGAGGTCCAGTGCAGCCCCGAACCCCGACATCGGAAGCAGCTCCACGTGAACGACCTAAAGGCCTGGCACAACCCCACGGTCCTGTAGTGCAACCTGGCCCCGGAGCCCCTGGAGCTCTTGGAAGGAGACCTGCCCTGGGCCACCGACGCATCAGCGGCGGAAGAGCCTGACCTAGACCCCGACCTCCGGGCGGAACAGTGGGAGCAGGTGTGAGCCGTGTTCTGCCAGGCCTCAGGGGTCTTCTCGCGCCACCTGGGGAGGACAGCAGTCATCTCTCATCCCATCCCCACCCCGCCGGGGCAGGTGGCCCGGGCCCCATGGCGGCCTCTGCCGTGGAAGAATTGGGGGGTCGTGGCTTAGGAGGTGGAGAAAATGCTACGCCTGGACATGATCAAGCCGTCCCGCAGCACGTCGAGGAGCCCCATAGTGCTGGTAGGGAAGCCCGATGGCTCGGTGCGCTTCTGCGTGGATTACCGGCAGGTGAATTCCATCGCTACTTTCGACATCTACCCCATGCCCTGGGCCGACGTCCTCATAGGCCAGCTAGGGGCAGCCCAGTACCTCTCAGCCCTGGACCTCACAAAGAGGTACTGGCAGATCCCCATGGCACCCGAGGACTGCGAGAAGACGGCCTTCGCGATGCCTCAGGGCCTCTTCCAATTCAAGGTGATGCTCTTCGGGCTCCACGGGGCCGCGGCCACTTTCCAGAGGCTCGGCGACCACATCCTCGCCCACTGCCAAGAATTTTCCCCAGGCCTACATCGACGATATAATCATCTTCAGCCCAGATTGGCCCTCGCACCTGCGGCAGCTACGCCTAGTCCTGGACGCCCTCCAGCAAGCCGGCCTACGGGCCAACCCCCGCAAGAGCCGCATCGGGTTCCGTGAGCTGACCTATCTCGGGTACAGGGTGGGCCGCGGGGTTCTGCGTCCGGTCCCCGACAAGGTGGTCACCATAGAACAGAGCGCCCGCCCACGGATGAAGCGGCAGCTGAGGCAGTTCCTGGGGCTGGTCGGCTATTACAGCAAGTTTATACCACGCTTCGCAAGCCTAGCCAGCCCCCTCTCCGACTGTCTCCGCAAAGGCCAGCCAACCACCGTCCGGTGGGACCCGACCTGGGAGCAGGCCTTCGAGGCTCTCCGAGGGGCCCTGTCCACCGCCCCCATCCTCCACAACCCGGATTTCGGGTGCCCCTTCATCGTCCAGACCAACGCCTCGGACTTGGGGCTTGGAGCGGTGTTGTCCCAGGAAGTAGAGGGGCAAGAGTGGCCCGTCCTGTTTATCAGCAGGAAGCTGCAGCCGGCAGAGACCAAATACGCCACGGTGGAGAAGGAAGCCCTCGCTGTCAAGTGGGCCGTGGGCGCCCTGCAGTTCTACCTCTCCAACAACCCCTTCACCTTGGTTACGGACCATGCCCCTCTACTATGGATGGCCCGGATGAAGGACCACAACGCTCGCATCCTTAGGTGGCACCTCTCTCTGCTCCCTTTCAGCTTCACCTTGAGGCACTGACTGGGCCGGCTGCATGTGAATGCAGACTACATGTTGCGGATCTCCGAAGAGGCTCTGGAAGACCAGAAGGCTGGGCCCAGGGAGGGGGTGTGTCCGGAGCAGGACCTTCCTGCCCCGGACTGGGCCCGACCAGGACCTCCCCCGGCCCAGGGCCTGGCCCCGCCGACACCCCCCCCGCTTGCCAGACCCCCCTTGCTCACCTCAAGACCCAGGGGAGGCCAGCTCGCAGGAGCGCCAACGAGCGCGGCGGCGGAGTGGCACTCGGGTGCGGCACGGGCCAGAGGAAGTGGCGGGGCCGGGGAATGCCGAGCCACCATGGCCGCTGCCGCTACGGCCCCCGCTGACGGGCCCGAGGCCGACGCTCCCGATGACACGGGCGGCGGCGGGCGGAGAAGGCCTGGGGAGGCCCCCGCCGAGATGGCGGCCGGGCAGGGACATGGCGGCTGGGCGGGCGAGGCCCGGGCCGGGAAGGGGGAGGGCGCAGGCACAAGCAACAGAGGGGAGGCGGGAGCACCGGACAGCACTGGGCCAGATTGGGGAGCAGAGGGTTGGGAGGGCTCCCCAGTATGAAGAGGCCGGCACGAGAAGGGGGAAGGAAAGGGGAGTGGCAGAGAGCTGGAGAGGGAGGAAGGCGGAGGAGGCAAGCGAGCTGAGGGAAAGCGTGTGGGAACAGACAGGGGAAAGCACCAGTGACGGGGCAGACAGCAGAGCATGAGGTGGGGCGAAGAGGGAGCATGGTGACGGATTGGTAGGGAGGTGGGAAGCTGGTTAAGGTGGTGGCATAAAAGGGAGGAGCCCGAGGACGCCGAGGAGGAGAAGAAGTTGGCGGGGAGAGTGAATACGGCCGGAGTGAGGAAGCGAGAGAGAGAGGGAATGGCCATAAGCTCTCCAGGCAGCTGGTAGGAGGTAGAAGCCAGTGGCTAAACTGCTGCCCCTGCCCAGTCTGAGGCCGAGGGAGCTCCTTTGCCACCACCCCAGCAGGGCCCAAGGGCACGGCAGAGCAGGGGGAGGCGGCGGCGGGTAGGGCGGAGCCTCACACTAAGTATGAGGGTGAAGGGTAAGGGTGTTAGAACATCCTTCCCCCAAATTTGTGTGGTAAGCTGCTACCAGCAGCAGAAGAGAGGGAGAAGACACTGTTGGTCACCTAGTATGCCTCCCAAGAGTTTTGCTCTGTTCTCACTTTGGGAAAGTGACTGGGAAAAATTAACTCTTGCCTTCTTTTACAAATATCAAGAGGTAGTTTATGTGTGCATAGAGAGCTCATTTGATTGTAAGCATTCTTATTCCAAGTAGAAAAGATAAGATTGGAGGTGGGTGGGTAGAATCAGCACAAAATATACTCAACAAACTCCAGAGGCGAAACAGAAAATAAAACAAAATACTTCAAATACTAAAATATGATCCCTTATGCTTTGTTTCAGCATTTCTTCAACTTTGTATTGGATTTGTGATAATGTTATGTCTTTGTAAACTTGCATTTATTTACCCTATGGCATTGTCTATTGAAATGTCCTTGGTACTGATTGTGCTAATTTCACACTATGTAATTCGCCTTGAGTCTCAGTGAGAAAGGTGGACTATAAATGGCATAAATAATGATCAATCAATTGTTTTTTCTTGCTAAATTGCAGCTCCTAGGAGATGTAATTCAGCCGTACTCCAAAGGCAGGTTTTATAATATTATTTCCTCCAGATCTTAAACCATTTTCCTGAGTGCTGCTATTTTTCCGTTGGAGGCCAGTTGCTTGTTATCTGTATGTTTTCCCTAACAGGGCAAATAGTAGATCGAGGAGATGCAGCTATTTTTCATCAGGAAAGTAGTTCAACTAAAAAATTAACCTCACCTCCCCATACAGCTTTTATTTAGCAATTAAAAGTGAGTTAGAAATCCAGTTATGGATCTTCCAACATCTTATCTGCGTTGTCCCTCAGTTACCGGCTGAGTAGCAGGAATTAAACGCTCTGGTTAGCAGCATTCTGGACAGAGAGAAGAATAATATACAAAACTACTGTATCATGAGAAAGAACCAGAAGGCAAAGATAAACAGGGGAGGCTCAGATCCTCTTCTTGAAGGAACTCAGAAAACCACGGGATCTTGCTGGGCCACAGCTATTTCACCTTAATGTTGACATCTTTCTGAATGTATGTATGTGTATATAATATATATAAATTTCCGTTAAAATTAAGTATGTCACAGCACTAAACTATACCATTTGAAGGAAGCCGAGCCATATTTATTTTGCATGATAGAAGCAGTAGAACAAATCTGAGTAAGCCACAGCAATTTGCTGCTGAGAGTTTTGGTGGGGAGCAGTGTGGAAGCCTGCCATAGTAGGATTTTATGCAAGGCTAGGATAGGCACAAAAGTAAATTTTTAAGAATAATTAATTTCCCACAGAAAAAGGACTTGGAGGAGCTGTGGTCTCAGCTGCTCAGGCCCCATATTGGATAAAATGCTGGAGGTACATGGAACAATCAAACTGACACTGTCGTTTGGGGGCTTATGCAAGGTAAAAGGAACGAGGACTTCTTCATTGACCGGCAGATATTTAAGTTGTCCCTTACCCTACTTCTTCTATTAAAGACCATGTATTGGGAAGATATACCCATTAGGCAGCAATTTTCAAACTTTTAAAACTTCTCTCCCCCGGCAAACTTATTCTACCACCCAGGTTTACCTAATTCAGCAAAAACTCTGTGTTGTGTTAGTGAAATTCTTGTATGCAGTTGTGTGCATATGTGAACTGGAGTAGTTGTGTGCATGTGAAGACTGGAGTAGTAATCAGAATAACTATGGTTGCCAACTCCAGCTTGGGGAAATTCTAGGAGATTTGTGGGGGGGGGTGGAGCTTGAGAGAAAGAATTTGGAAATGGGAGGGAGCTCCACAGAGATGTGACTCCATACATTCTACTCTCTTAAGCTGCCATTTTCTCCAAAGAAACTGTAGTCTGGAGATCAGAACTCTGGGCCCTATGAAAGTACATTAGAAGTTGAACACCACCGGACATGTCTGACCCCCTCCTAAAACGAATGACAGGGAAACATTACAGAAAAAGAAAGCAACAGCTTTTCTTGGATTCTCTTTCCAAATCTGAGTAGGATGAAAGAGCAGTGAGAGCCAGGGGATTTTCACCAGTGGAAGTCCACCCAGATCTTAGCTGGTGGTAGGAGAGAAGGCTGTTCCTACCTTTTCTCTTCTTGGAACATTGCTTCCTCCCCAGGAATCCTGCATACTCTGGGGGAACATGTCTCACAGTTTGAGAACCTAGACCAAAGAGAACCCCTGGATGGTGCTATCAACCAGGGCCGGCGCGCCCATAGAGGCCAGGTAGGCAGTGGCCTCAGGCACGAGGGCACTGGAGAGGCACCGGAGGGGGTGTCGGGGGTGGAGGCGCGCACCACGGAGCTGGCGTGGTTGGCCCGCAGCTGTTGCAGCCAGTCAGCCCCGTACCGCTGCTTCCACCGCCGCCACCATACAACCCAGCTGGGTGCAGCAGCCACGAGCCGCTGCTGGGGCAGCGTGCAGAGCACGGCGCAGCCTCCACCCGCCACCCCAGCCATCCGCCAGCAAATGCCCCTGGCTTGCACTGCGTGATGACATCATAGCACGATGATGTCATCGCTCAGTCCATGGTGCATGCGCGCACAGTGTGCATGCGAAGGGGTGCTGCAGGTGCCAGAAACCCTTGCGCCGGCAGTGCTATCAACTACAATTAAAACCAAATCCTGTACAGGCCAGAAGTCACAGTCTCATTGCTTAGGAACACTCCCATTTAATCTGTAATATAGTAATGTTATACATCTGCTAACTAATTATGATGAAGGATTTATGATGGAAGCTGTGCAAGACACCACTATACACAAATTCTCCATGCTCTTAAGGGTGTTCAGTTTTGGATCTGCTTTATTAATAAGGGAATAAATTCAAGATTGAAGTGTGGTAAGATAATCACACACTTTTTTCTTCCTTCTGTTTTATCCTAGTATGCTAATGTATTCTTATGTATAGGGGTATGCATAATAGGAAAAAAAACTAGTCAAAATACAGAAATTGCTGGTTTGGCTCATTAAAGTGACTTTTGGAATGGTAGAGCACATTCAGGAAACCAGGCTGTTATGAGCACCCCACCAAAAGGTTAGTGTGTTTCATTTTGATTCTTACCACACAGAGGCTGTACAGGCAGGCCAGGCAGTATCTTGTTTTCCTTAACAGTAAGTCTGCGCTTATCATTCAACCAACTGGATCCAAAGAGGAGAGATTGAGCCCTTAGTGTTGACTCTGTTGGAAGGGGATATGCGCAGTGTGCATTTTTTCCAGCCCTTTCAGGGCAATGACATTAGCACTGAGTGGGCTCATAGGGATCGAATTGCAAAACGTTTGCTTTGCACTGGGGAGGGAGCAGCAGACGGCACGGTACCATCAGCACCAGTATCACCCTCCCTTTCTGTGCATTTTTACACACAATGCAAGGAAATTCTGGCAACATCCGCAAAGTGTGTGCACATGTGGGTTTGAAGAGGGAGGGGTCTCCTTCATCCTTTGAGCCCCCAGCTGCTGCAATGGCTCATATTATGCAGATTAGGGTGAACATTGGAAAGAAAAGGCAATTATTAAAGGAAAGCCTCACTGAGGAGGTCCCAGGCATGTGAAGCTGGTTGATGCCCATTCAGTGGCCTTCTGCTGCTGCTGTTCTTCACTTAGGTGCCATTGTGCCAGAGCCACCACTGTGACACAGGAAGTCCTCCAAAGATAGTGGGTCGAGGAGCACCAGGAGGAATTTCCTCAAAAGAGCCAGACTCTCTTCAGCATCCCATGCCAGGCCAACACAATCAGTGCTGGGGATCTTTGGTGCGGGGAGTGGCCTGAAGAAGAAAACTGCTTGAATTAGTAACACCACACCTCTTCCCTGACCACTTGTCTGGGACTAATGAAGGACTGAGAAACCTGGGGATTGGGGGGGGGTCAGCTCTTTCAGGGCAACTATCTTGCCCTTTCCCACCCAAGTCTCGGTCACGCATACCAGGTACATTCTACTCACCATGAAATAGTTTTGCAGTGTGAATGTTTTATTTTTGATGGTCCGGGCATTGCCCACCAACAGTGCTGGAGAGAGACCTATCATCCTAGCCCCACTACCAGCATATCTCAGGATGGGATAAAGGTTGGAAGGGAGTTGAGCAAAACCATATCTCTGCCTCCTCCCAGCATAGTACCTGGCTCCACCACCATACCTTCCTCATCCTTCAATTACTGGGATCTTCAACCCCATACTGCCCCCCCAAAACCAATCAACACTACTATACCTATCCCACAGTCACATACACTTAGTTTTAGTTGCTAAGATATGATTTTTTCAGAAAATGCTTCCTCACGTCAGGTTATCTATTTAACAGTGACATGGAAGAAAAGTTCACTGAAATCAGTGAGATTTCCTTCCCACTAAATATGTTTAGGAACAGGTTGCCAGATGCAACCAACCAGAATAAAAAAAAGAAGCCAGCAGCAGGTAATTCTCAAATCTGCTGTAGATAGATTAGTTCTGCAAAAGAGGTCAGACAGCATGGTTGCTGCTAATTTCACAGAGGCAATAAAGAGAATTCATTTTTAATTTATATCAACACCTTTCAAATTAATATCTCAATTAGTATTAACTGTCCCTTTTAATTCAGATAGCGGGATGTCGAGTTCTTTCCCCCATAGACACTATGTTGTTTTGGGAATACTGAGAGCTGCCAATTGCAATAATAGCTTCTAATTCCAAATTAATTCAGTGTAAATGAACTGTCAAGAGAAGATTGATTTGTTTTGGTAATTGCCCTGGTGCGGACTGCTTGGTGACAGCAGGAAAGAGCTAACAAGAACAGTGAATAGGCGGACCAGGTGGAGCCTTAGGGGGGATTTGGGAGGCAGGGGACCAGTTACAAATATCAACTGTCAGGATTGAAGCTGAGTGGGATGCTATTTCAGGTAGAAATATCTCAGGAAGGAATCTCATGTTGCCAAAAGGCCTTTGGTGAAATTAAAATTCCAAACAATTGCAATACATCCATGTAGTCATCTTGAAGCATGGGACAGATGAATATACAATACATGTCTACACACACTCATTTTGAGGTCTATCCTCCACTCTATCCACTTTCTTAGCAGATAGTGGCAAGATTGAAACTAGGCTTGGCAGTTTCCTGTTAATGATGGGCAATCCCCTGACAATTATATCCTCTGTGAGGCAGGCTACCCAGAGATTGCCTGCCGTTGTCAGGAATCTGGCACCCATATCCCCAGCTGATGATGTCACTTCTGATGAGACCAGGGTTGCCAGGTCCCCTCAACCTCCTGGCAGGAGGGAGGGACCTGGCACTTACCTCTGTGATCTTCTTGTGCATGCATGCTCCTGGCAGGCATGATGACATCACTTCTAGAAGTGATGTCATCACATCTGGTGGGAGTGTGCCCACTGCACGCTGCCTCCCGGGCCCATTCCCTGGGGTATTTCCCCCCATTGGCCAGGTGAGTGGTGGGGGGGGGCAGAGGCTGGAAGTGGGGGATCCTCCACCCTAGATGAGACCAGGAAGTGATGGCATCACATTGGGGCCAATTCTTTATTAACTAGTCCCAAACATAGTGTTTTGGGGGCTTAGAGTTTTGGGGCATAGTGTTTTTGCTATGGGACAATTCCTAAAGAATCAGCACCAATGTAATGCCATCTCTTGTCATTGTGGGACACCAGTGGCACAAGTGAAGAAGGGTTCCCAGGTCCCTATATTTTCCTGACAGGAGGGGGGGGGTCCTAGGACTTACCGAAGTATGTTCTTTGTGCATGCTCCCAGCGTTTGGAAGTGACATCATTGCAGTCACTGGGAGTTCATGTGCTGTGCATGTTCCTGGGCTGCCTGCCAGCAGCGGTCAATCTCCAGGTGGTCCAAATCTTCTGCCAGTTGCCAGTGACTGGAAGGCAAGCAGGGAAACTGCTGGGAGATTGCCCACCACCAGCAGGCACCTGGGATCTCTAATGTGAAGATAGGTGTGCATGCCCCCTCCAACATTCATTAATTACTAGCGGGGGGGGGGGCTGGCAACTCTAATTGGAACTCATGTATGCTATGAGTTACATAATGATCCTCTGCTTGTTCAACATTTTCCATTACAGTTCAGCACCAAGCTGAAAGCAGAGTAAAGTACTTCCTGAATGCACCCTCAAGGCCATTTTATGCAAGAAAAATTCATACATGGACATGATGGAAATCACAAATCCAATTGCATGTCCTTAGACCAGTCACTTTCTCTTCACCTGGTCTGAGAATTTTAAGTATGTATGTATGTATGTATGTATGTATGTATGTCATTTATAGTCCGCCTTTCTCACTGAGGCTCAAGGCGGATTACACAGTATGAGATTAGTACAATCCGTATCAAGTACGTTTCCATACAGTATCAAGGACATTTCCATAAACAATGCCATAGGGTAAATAGATACAAGTTTAAAAAGACATAGCGTTAACAAGAATCCAATACAAAGTAGAAGAAAATACTGAAACAGAACATGATCACTTCTAGGATTGACGTTAGACAACATAAAGCACAGGTAGTACATAGAAGTACATGTTTAAAGCAACAGATAATATGTAAGGCAACATAGTGGTGAAACCTACGGTCCCTAACTCATTAGCGAAGCATCTGAGACTCCATTCCCTACAATACAGCCCTCCTATTTGAGTAAAAAGCCTTTTTGAATAATTCAGTTTTGCATCATTTGTGGAAAGCCAGAAGAGTAGGGGCTCTCCTGACCTCTCAGGCAGGTTGTTCCACAGGGTAGGGGCCACCAGAGAAAGCCTCTGTATGGTCTGCTGTTGATTTCACCTATGTGCAGCCTGGCACCTGCAGGACACCCTGTTCAGATGAGCAAAGCTGCCATTTCACCACGGTTGTCAGGTAGTGATCTAAGATTTCTACTGCATCCTGTGGTGACCTCGATAGCGAGATATAGAGTTGGGAGTCATCTGCATATTGGTGACATCCAACTCCATAGCTGCGAATGAGTTCTCCTAAAGGCTTTACGTAGAGGTTGAATAACATGGGATATAAGATTGCGCCCTGCGGAACCCCGCAAGATAGTTCCCATTCTGGAGATAGCTGATCTCCAACAGCCACCCTTTGAGTCCATTCCATGAGAAACGATTTAAACCAGGTCAGGGTACATTCTTTGATGCCCACTTCTGTTTCTAAATGCCTCAACTGGATGGCATGGTCTACTGTGTCAAAGGCTGCAGATAGATTCAGGAGGAGCAATAATGAGACATGGCCTTTGTCTATGTTCAGACAGAGATCACCTACTAATGCTACTAGTGCCATCTCTGTCCTATGCCCTGGTATGAATCCTGACTGGAAAGGGTCCAGAGCACTACAGTTATCCAAGAAGGTCTGGAGTTGGTCAGTTACTTTGCCCAGGAAGGGCAGATTAGAGACTGGGTGATAATTGGCCACATCATTTTTGCCTAAGGATGGTTTTTTTAGTGGACGGATAACAGCCTGTTTGAGCTGCTGAGGAAAGCTGCCCTGAGTGAGAAATTGATTTACAATAGACCTCAGTGGTTCACTTATGGGGTCCTTACTTTATGTTAACAGCCAGGATGGGCAAGGATCGAGCACACAAGTTGTGGCTTTCATAGACATCAGGATCCTGTTAACATCTGTCATTGTAATTGGTTCAAGGCAGTCCAAATGTAATCTAGATGGTGTATTAAGCATTTCTTCCATCTCGTTTACATTGCAGTCAGTATCTAGATCAAAGTGTATTCGTGCTATGTTATCAGCAAAAAAATTAGCAAAGGCCTCGCAGCTAATTGTCTGTTCTTGGGACTGTAAAGATTCAGATTTAGGGGTTAGGAGGTGTCTGGTTATCTTAAACAATTGGGATGGTCATGATCTAGCTGACGCAATGGTTGCTGAAAAATAACACTTCTTTGCTGCTTTCATTTCCGCTTCATAGGTCCTCCAGTGGGTTCTGTAGCATGCTCTATCTGCTTCTGCCTGAGTTGTTCACCAGCATCTTTCTAGACATCTTCCAATGGAGGAGCAGGAAACATGTACACTGCTGTGAGCTCCCTGGGAGAAAAAGCAGAACAAAAATGAGATAGACAGAAACTGAAGCTTGTCTGGCTTCTTGCTTGTGTGCACACACAGCAAAAATAGAAGCATGTGCTATCATCATTTGTGACAACAAAAAAATACAAAAATAAAGAGCTAAGTGGTTTCTGTGTAGAAAGCATGCCTTGCTTTTAAAGAAATTATGGTTAATCACAAATTATTCTTCCCTATTATGGCAGTGAACCCCATGGTCAACAAGCAGGCCATTAATCCTTTGCTTTCAAAACAGACTAACAACATGCCACTGACTTGTGACTTGTATCCTGTTCACTGGTCATGAACAAAGACCTGACTTTTCGACAATCCATTCAATAGGTTGTTTATGGGTATTCAGCAGGTTGCTTCACTGTGTTCCCTCCTAAACCAAGCAGTTCAGCACAATTGGCTTTTTGCCCAAGCATGTTCTCACATAGAATTGTTTACTACCTCCCCCATCTTTGCAGCATAATTGCTCCACTCAACAGCCGATTCTTTAAGTAGACCATTGGATCACTCAAAAATTATATATATCAACCATAAATAAATGTTGTTCTTTAATAAAATCCTACCCTTTTACATTCATCTAAGTAGTCTTCAGTGTCTTTAATGGCTGCTGACCAGTTTGAATTTGGGAGTCTTTGCACATGGGCAAAGACCCAGTGCAGGCTAGTTTGGCAGGTTTTGTGGCTGCTCGGCTCAAACCAAACAGATTGAGTGAGCAGTTGAAGTCTGACCACCATCTTCAAACACAATAAGTTTGACTGTTGAATGCATTCATGGCAAAATTCAGACCATCCCTAGTCAAGTGGTGTAATGATATTCAATGCAAGTCAAGCAATAAGGCTCTTTGGGCTGACATCCCTATTCCACTATGTACTGGCTCCTTAGCAACCATCAGGAAAGAAGGAAGGAGCACAGGTGGCTATTGAGGCTACACGGAAGCCACAGAGATACAAGCCCCAAACTGATAGGAAGGACGGGCCAGGAATGCAGCTGCCAGGGGAGACACAGTAGGGTCAAACTTGGAGTGAGGCAGGCCCACTGACTGCAGAACTCCCTGAGAAGACAAGGTTTGGGATGCAAACCACTCCAGCCAGAAGCCCAGCAGGAAGGGTTACCAGGTCCCCTTAACCTCCCAGCAGGAGGGGGGACCTGGCACTTACCTTCTTGATCCCATGTACATGCAAACCTTGCACATGCTCCCAGCAGGTGCGATGACATCACTTCTGGAAGTGACATAATCATAACTGGCAGTGGACATGCTCCTGCCCTTCACAGGGGCCTATTTTGACCCCTGTGAAAGGCGGGAGCATGCCTGCTGCCAGCACAATGATGTCACTTCCAGATGTGAGGTCATCTTGTCAGTGGGAAGTGCGCCCACTGAGCACTGGTCCAGGAGGTTTCTTGCCTTCCAGGCCTGTTCCCTAGGGCTTTTCCGCCCTGCTGGCCAGGTAAGTGGCAGCACAGACAGAGGCTGGGAGTGGGGGATCCCTTGCCCCCACCAAGGGACCTGGTAGCTCTACTAGTGGGAAAGGCCAGAGGTGGCAAAGCTGACTTCCTTGGGCCTGCACGGGCTGGAGATGCAGCTCTTTAGGGGGTTGAGTAAGGGCAGAGCATTAAGGATAGAGGCCCAGTGTGGAAGCCCATTGGCACCAGTCTCCATCATTCCCAGTGTTACCTGAATTGGTCTCCTTGCAATTAAGAGAATTATGGGGGGAATTAGCAAGCAAGGAAGATGGTTATGCATGAGATTGGTAACTGCGGAATCTTTTACATCAATTTTTATGGAGTCCCTAGACACAAGTTGGAAGCTAGACACAAGATGGAATAGAGTGAGGGGAACAAGTATATCTACCTATCCTGAAGAGTAGTCCAGTCCGAGGGAGAAGAGAGTAGTTTCAAATGCCAGAGTTCTCGACCAGGAGAGCAAGAGGCTTAGGGCAAACCTCAAGGGCACAGCACTTTGGATCCAGTAAGCGTATACAGAGAGAGAGTCTTAGGGAAGAGGCCCTAAGGGAGCAGTCTGGAAGTGTGCACAATTTGAATAGGGCCAAGGCATTACTCTTATACAGTAAAACGTGCCCTGAGGTGGGAGAGTCCACCTAGCAGTTGGAACAAAGACTCCAACAGTCAGTTTCTGGGATTAACAAAAGGTTTGATTACCTTGGGGTGTGTGAAAAAGAATGCAGAATTTGCTCTAGCACTGCAGAAAGGGGCAGTTTGCTAATGAAGTCCACCAGAGCTAAATTGAAGAATTTAATTTGGGAATGCACATTCCCAGGAATGGATTTATCAATACTTATGAGTGCCATTTGATTAGCTCCTCAATCAAGGACAGGAGATCTCATCACAGAAGGAGGGAAAGGAATATATTAGTGTCTGCAAGACTTTTGTTGTGCCGGACTCCTCCTAGAGTTGGATGGACTGTAAATCCAATCACCACTGATCATCCTGCATTCCTATGCGGCATTCCATTTATGCCTGTGTCTCCCGGGCAGGACTCAGCAACTGCTAGCTGGAATTCCCCTGACAGCAATACAAACTGTCATTTTAAATCCAGGGGCTTGGTGACATTTAATATCACAAGTAGCCATATTAAATGGCTATTAAAGATGGTGCGGACTGGCTGACTGCTTACACCAGAGCCCACATCCTTGTCAGGGGATAATGGGGGAGCCCGTGGCCATATTTTCCCTGAGCTACCATTTAATAGACTAGCCAGTAGGGATCCCATTCCCTCAGTGGGGGTAGGGGATCCCCCGTTGCCCCCTGCCACTGCTTACCTGTCCAGCAGGGGAAAGGTGGGGAATGGTCCTCCTGGGTGCACTTCCGGGGCCTGGTGCAACACTGTCATTGCGCCACCCCGAGAGCAGGCCCATTTGGGTCCCACAGCAAAGCATGCACGTGCTCCCCAGCCTTGCACAATGATGTCACTTCCTGGGTCACCTGGGAGGTAAGTGCTGGGTTCCCCCAATCCCACTGTATGGGTCATTTCAAACAGTGTTTTTGATCTATTTTTATGTTTGTTTCCATTTTATACTGTAAGCTGCCTTGAGTGCCTCTAAAGTGGAAAGGTGGATAATAAATTCTTTAAACAAATTAAGAAACAGTCTGAGGCTCAATCAAGGTCCAGCCTGTAAGGATGCTGGGGAGCCCACTAGCGGGGAGCCTGGCAAAGCAATCAGTACCTACAGCCAAGATGCTCTTGCTCTCTGTCTCACCCTTTTCTGTTGGCTCAGTCTCTGTGAGTTTTAATCTACAGTTGTATCCTAATCCATTTCTCGTTTTTTCTTTCAGGAGTTGGTTTGTAGTGATTTCAAGCAGAATGAAAGCACTAGCGTAACCAGTGAGGATGGCAGTGGTACTATTTCCCACTCCTCCTAGAAGGAGGACTTTGTTGAGGCTATCGATGACATCACAAAGCCCCATTTTTATTTCACTATTTCCTGAATTTCCACCTGGCCACATTTCCTCACCATTATATAAGAACTGTCTGAATGCCAGTCCTCAGCTTCTGCCATAGCAGAACCCACATGATCCTTCTGCCCTCAAGACCTTTCAGGTATTATCTGGCCTTTGAAAATCTCTGCCTTTCTAGTCAAAAGCAGGCAGTTATGATTTCTTCTTTACAGTTATTAAAATCTATGCAGTTGATATTAAAGTTCATTATATTATCACAACTCGGCACCAGCTATGCATATTACTGCACATGCATTACTTGCTTAAAAACATGGAGGAAAGGCTTACAGGGTGATATCAGGTTCCCACCACCCTTCCTTACTTCCTCCAATCTATGTGTACAAGGAATGCAGGATATAACTCAATATTGCCCATGGTGTGCATTTCTTTCAAAGCAGCCCCAGGACCCAAACTAGGAACATAGTGCTGAGGTAGGAGGTGTTTAATCCTTTCCCTCGCATCATTTTCTGTTCTAAATCATATTCTGAAGCTGCTATTTGCACTGCAGACAGAAAGATAGAGATATACATATTGTACTTGCATATTTTCTCCTGCATGGCAAGTAACAGCTTCATGTGAAGTATGTGTGTGTGGGGGGGGGGGGTCGATTGGGGGAAATGGTGTAGAGGCCCCTCCCCTCCAGCACAGCCTGCTCAAACTGACTCAGCCCCACCCCGAGATCATGAGTGTCCTGCTGTCTCATCTGATTTGGTCATGAGTGTGAGAGGGAACAATTGTTCTGCTGTTACGCTGAATCTTAACCCTGTGCCCTCTGTTTTTCAGCAGTATTTCAGGGTTGTGTAAATCCAACAAGAGGAAGGATAGCAGCCTTTCATATGACATTGCACAGATTTTTCATTATTGCTCAGTCAAGACATTTCAGGATGCTTTAATTCTCTATGTTGTTTGCATGAGAGAATGAAAAATAAAAGAGTAGTCTCTTTGATTTGGAATCTGACTACACAAAGAAGTAAGTACAAAAACATGCTATCTAGAGCATGAATTCAGTTCTTAGAACAAATTTTGAAAAATTATGATATAAGCAAGCATTCTTCCTCCACAAAGGTGGCTAAACTGGCTATTGCTACTATACAAGGCTCTGCTAGGCATTTTGCTTTTGTTCTCCCCTCCCCCATCCTTTGTTTTTGTTGTTTAAATTCTGCAATCAATACAGGTGCTATGTGAGTGAATTGCTAATGAGTCTGCCTAGATGATTTCATCAATAACATTTAAATACTTTTCACACTTGCAGTGGATTTTGAATAATTTATTTGTTTTTGGTCAATTGCATATTATCTCGTTAGCATTAGTTTGAGAAGTGATATTTGGGCTAGTTAGCAATCTTAAAAGTCTTCGGGGCTGGGAATTTGGATTTTTTTCCCCCTCTCTCAGGAACTGGAAATTTGAAGGACCCAGTTCAGGAAAATCCTAATAGATCTTAATAAAAATTTTTTAAACAACTTCAGAATAAAGGTTAGTTAACCTCCCATTAGCAGACGTTCTGTTACATATCATCTAAAACTAAAAATTTGATTAATTCTTACAAAATGGTTCATTTCATTTGCATTTATAAAATTCCCCATTCCAAAGAAAGCTGTGTCATACTGATGCTGTCTACTGAAACATTTGGGGGCTGCAGTTACGCTCATTTCACACAATGGTGTCTGAAGAGAAAACTTTTCCAGTATAAATATATACCTTAGGAAACCATATCCAATTTGCACTTTTGTGGCATATCCCAATATTATAAGTGTATTTAAAGATGTCTGTAAGTCCTTCACATTACATTTTTAGCATGTACTTTATGTATATCAAGCAGACTTTAGAAGATAAGAGAAATGCAATATATACATTATTGTTTCCCTACGGCAGCTCATAGATAGAAGTATAGATGTGTTTAAGGTCACCAAGAATGTGATGACATTATAGTGATTTAGTTCATATTATCCAAGCTTCATTTCATCATATGGACACATCATGTGGACAGATCCCCATTTGTTTGTGCCACAGGAGCATTCAGGTATAACTGCACTCATTTATGAGTTGATTCTCCAATCTATTCGGTTCACTACGATCAGCCTCAAAAGACAGCCAAACAGCTTTGCAGTAGTTGTAGTGTTTTGATTTCATTTCTTTCTGCATGCAAAGCCAGTTTTGAATCTGTGCGGTAGGTGAAATAGATTCTTCCTGAGTGTCATGAACAGTTGGGTTAGGTAAATAATGCAGGAGGTAGCCTGACTATCATAAGGCTGTGTGAAAATGTAGACGTGCAAAATAACCTCAATGACAATGGTTCCCTACCATTTTGGCATGGTGACCCCACAAATCCAAATTTACTTCATATGGTGACCATCAAGGACTGATCCAAGAGATTGAGAAGGAGAGGGGGCCACTGAGTTGATGGATGCAGAAAGATGGCAGATGTTGGCAAAGAGTGGGACCAGTCGACCCTGGCCTCCGTCATGTTTAATACACCCTTTGATATAAAAATTACAAAGCCCCTGAATTAATGCAGCTTGATTTGCATTGGGGAAATTCCAGCCGGCTGGGCAGAGTGTTGGTAAATCCTGTCCAGGAAATTAAGTCATGAATGGAATGTTCATGCTAATGTTGAGGACCAGGAGTGATTGGTTTACAGCCCCTCCAGCTGTGGACAAGCGACCATGACAAGAAAAGCTCTTTCTGAGTCACCTCACTTAATACATTCTGATATCCGCTCCTTCCGTGATTGAATCCCCACCCTGTGATTGAGAGACATCAATCTGCTCTGATAAGTTTCTAATTTCTCTCTGGGAACATGTAATCAAGATCCAAATTCATCAACTTGGCTCCAGGAACATTAATTAGCAAACTGCTTCTTTGTGAAGCATCAGGAGAAAATATGCATTTCTTTTATCACACCCTTGTAGCACTAATCAAAGGTAATCAAACCTTTGTCATTCCCAGGAGATGACCTTTATGGTCTTTGTTCCTATGGCTGAGGGGGCTTCCCAGCCTCAGGGTGTGATTTGCCTTAAGTGCTAAGGTGCTGGAGGGGGCACTGGGGGCATGCCACGGAGCTCAATTGCCCCATGTTGCTGCGCCAGGCACGGCAGGTGGCGGGGGCAGCATGCGGAGCAACTGAGACGGAGGGAGGATGCACGCGCGCCGCCCCGCGCGCCGCCCCGGCTGCCTACCACACCTGGCCCGCAGCTGCTCCACCCGGCTAGAAGCATGTGCTGGCAGCGGCAGTGTGGGGCAGCTGAGCAGGTGGCCTCCCAGCCCTCCTGTTCAGTTGCTCTGTGCTGCTGCTGCCACTGCCGCCGCCACCAGCACACAGCTGCAGGCCAGGCATAGCAGGTGGCCAGGGCAGCATGGAGCAACTGAACGGGAGGGCTGGGAGGCCACCCGTGTGCCGTCCCTGCCCTGCGTGATGACATCACATGCAGTGACATCATCATGCAGGCCGGGTGCGCGCACACGTGCAAACCACGCGCGTGCTCCAACACCCCTGAAGCTGCCTCAGGCACCAGAAATGCTGGTGTTGGCCCTGGATTTGCCCTATAAAAACTAGGGCTTTGCCCCATTCAAATAGTACATGCTTACTCAAGCATAGAACCCTCAGAGTCTCTCTCTCTCTGAGCCCTCCTCCCTGACCGAAGACACAGGACATTTGAAGCTCTCTTCTTCTGTGAACAATCCCTGTTTCCTGGATAGATAATTATACCCTGAATCCCTCACTCTATTCCAACCTCTGGCTAATTTCCTAGGACTCTGTGTGCTTGTGCAAACCATTTATTACTTCCGGTGTGTGTGCATTTTCTCCTTTAAATAAAAATACTCTTTTATTTAAGATCACTGGTCTCGTCTGTTGCCTTGGGGAGGGCACCCCGTAAAAATTGATGGAGTATCCTATTGTTTCCCCTCTCACAGAGGTTTCCTCCTTGCTGCTAATTCTTGCTACTCACAAGGAGACCAATTCCAGTAACAAGAGGTGGGTGGCAAGTAGCTCAGAGCAGTACATCTCCCACAGCAGATAGAGGGCAATGAAGCACTGCAGGGGGCTGGGCAAGAGGTTGGGTTGGTAAAGAAGCAGTATCAAGAGTCAAGACACAGCCTACACTTGCACACATCTCTTTCTCTCCTCTCACTTTTCCATGCATTGAACAGCTCCCACCCAGTCTCCAGCCTTTTCTATGCTTCTTTCATTTACTATTGTAAAGTAGTTGCCAGACAGCTCCCCCCCCATTATTGTTGCAATGGGGGGGGGAAGGCAAGAATATGAGAAGCTGGGAAGAAAATAGAGGAGAGAGAGAGAAGGGTGCAAAGCATAGGAGCCACCACTAGGGATGGCTGACCTGGGACCCACTTTCAGATGCTTCGTGACCCAATTTGGGTCTCTACTTAGAGGCTGGGAAACACTGCTCAATGATAACATGGGAATCAATGAACCTCAAACAGTAAGCCTCACCCAGAGCGGTGAACATAGTCATTGTTATTATTATCTTCACAATACAACTTGAGAGCTGGGGCTGAGAGAAATGGCTTACCCAAGGTCACCTACTGAGCACATGGCAGTAGTGGGATTCAAACCAGTAGAGTGCTGATTTGCAGCCAAACCACTTAACCACTGTGCTAGTATCAGTAACTGACCAATTAATTTATTCACTTCTATTTATATGATCTGCTGTTGAGTGGTGAGCTGCAACAACAGATCTGTGGAGGAAGGGGAAAACTAGGACTCCCATTAGCAAGGGTCCCAGGGCCCCTGGTAGGGGTGGGGGATCCCCTGCTCCCACCCTCCACCCCCCATCACTCACCAGGCCAGTGGGAGGGTGAGGAAGGTGGAGGAATAGGCCTCCTGGGCACACCATCCCAGGATCACTCTCATTCTTCACTGATCCTGTCTGCTGCCTTGGGGAGGGCACCCTATAAAAATTGGTGGAGTATCTTATTGTTTCCCCTCTCACAGAGCTTTCCTCCTTGCTGCTAATACAACCGATTCCCACTGTGCATACCCAGAGCGGGAAAAGATATCTAGATGGGTAGTTCATCTGCCATTTCACTCATTTTCCAACCTGATTATTGTTTTCCTTGATGAAAATATTAACTATGTTAAGCATCTCTCCGGTCATAGCAGAACGTAATGGCGTTGACTAGATTAATCTTCACATTTTAACTCTACAAACTTCATTTCTCTATATCAATTTCTCTTCCTAATGGATGTAAAGGTTTTATATAGTCCAAATGACAATGGACAACTATTTCAGTTCGAATCCTGAAAAACAATCATAAGTATACTTGTAGACACTGAAAGAAATGAATTGATGACTGGCATACACACTCTTACTCCTTGGCTGAAACAATACATAAGATTTCATGGCAGTGGCTGGGAAAACTCTAGACATAAAACAATAGTTTCCAATTTGTTTTCTTTATATCTTTCTGAATTCTCTTTGTTCTTCCTCTCCCTCCCCTTCAGATGGCATCAGTGATCTAGGACAGTTCTGTCACTTTAAGAATGAGCTCTTTAAAGTGCAGCCTAATCTTCTTCTATCCACTTGGTCCTTGGATTTAAAACATTTCCACCAATCCGGATTTCCAAACCCTTGCCGATTCCGTGGGGGCTTGTTTATGGAAGTATCCTTTAGAAAAACGGCTTAGGCTTTGAGATGAAGGGAACACAGGGAGCTAATGTGAAGATTGAGGACTTTGGAGGAAGCTTGCGGTGCCTAAGCGCTGCTTGCTTGAGCAGTCTGAGGGTCCTTTTGCAGACTAAGAAGGATTAATCTCCCCTTAACCAGCAGGCCTATGCACACATTCATAAATATAACCGTCTCTCACTAATCGCTTCACTCCATAATCCACAATGATTTCTTAAGAATTATCATTTTATCTCCACTAAATAAACACATTCCTTGTGCTTTCCTGTAGGACAAAAGGAAAATCTTTCCAAAGCACTTCCTTTTAGAATTGCTAGCATGAAATACAAGCTTTTCTCTAAAACTTGGAGGAAATAATAGAAATGTGCTCCATTTGACTATCCCCAAAATGATGAACTTAATTGCCTTCCTGCTTTTGCTACTTTTTTACTCTGGAAGAAAACTTTATGGAAGTTTTTCTCTTTATACATTTAAGCTCTGAACTTGGCCCAGTCATTATAACCTTAAGAAACTGGAAAAAAGGAATTATATGGTTAGCCTCTTTCCATAGAAGATAAATAATCTAACTGAAAATAAAACTTGAGATGTCAAGACATACACAGCTGATCCTCTATTGCTAGAGTGTACAAAACCTTGTACCAAGAGTCCCCAGATTTCCATTTGGGCTTAAGGTTAAGTCACAGGGTTGTTTCTAAAGTAAAATTCTAATGCGTAATGTTGCTTCATAGTCCTCTTTGTAGAGGTTTCTGGTTGAAATACCACTATGAAGAGGGACAGAGAAAGTGCAGTGAAGATTGTTCGGGAGTTGGTATTCTTGCCTCCTTGATCTTATACTCTGTCTTGGTTAAGGCCTACAGGATTCTGTGCAGGAGGGAGGCATAGTTCTCATTCATCAGTTACTCAGGACTTCATAAAACTCATTTTCAAACTTTCTTTCTTTCTCTTTATAGGGAAGGCAACTCTGGCTTAATGTTCCCACTCATTATTTATATATTTATTGTTTAAACAATACATTCGCTGTTCCTCCAAAAAACACCCAAAACGTCATTAGTGGTATTACTTCCATGGTTGCTTTAAAATTACCATCATTGTGACATCAGGAAACTACAGAGAAGTCATCCCCCACCTGCCAGAAATAGTCATGATATTATTTCTACCACTGATTATCTATACTTCATGACAACTAGAATAATGGCCTTTGAGTTTTGGACACAGTGTTTAGTTGGGGAAGTTGTGTTAAAGGAAGTGAGGGAATGAAATAGATCTAAGAAGAGTTGTCATGTGCCACAGGGGCCAAACTGGGGGGCAGGGAGGGGGGGCAGGGGAGCAGCAAGTACTTATCCCCTGTATACAAGTTCCATGCCCACCCATCATGCTGGAAAGTGATGTCATTTTCCAGTGTGATGAGAAAACTGTGGGTCACACTAGGGGGAGGGGGAAGTTCACTAAAAATCACCCTTAGTGTTCAGGGGTGATTTTTACTGAATAGACCCCTACTGCAACCTGTGGCTTCCATGTTACACTGAAAAATGAAGTTATTTCCCAGCATGATGCATAAGTACCTGCATGCTTCACATGTGTACCTCTCCTCCAGGTGCCTTCCCTGGATCAAGATCTTTCCTTAACATTTGTGGACTATGAAGAGAAGAGGGTTTGCTGCTCACCAGTACCTCTATCCAGTTTGGTCATGCATTTGTTGAAAAACTATGCAATAATTAATGTCATTGTGAGGATACTGAGGATATTGAGTAGAAAAACCGTGACAGAAGAAAACATTGCTGTCTGAATACTGGGAAAATATGATGATCTCAGACCAGAAGTACAGTCATGCTAGGTGCGTAAAATACAATAATTTACTGTGCAGCAGAATTAAATGCTTTTAAAACCACTTCCTTCAATGGCTTTTGTAGCTACTTAGGATTGCACTGAAAATGGTGGAATTATGTATTTGGGGAAGATATATATAAATTTTCCTTAAACATCTCTTCTCTTGGGGGTGGGGTAGAAATTGAAACTTTATGTTAGGTTTATTCAAGATATTGTATTACATATTTATATCTGCTTGGCTCACTGATTTTGAGATAGTTATTTATGGTCCATTTGACCTGTTAATTTTTGAGGTACTGATTTTTCAAGTACTTGTTACTTATAGCACATATGATTCACTGATTATGGTGATATAATTGTGACCTTCTGTACATTTGAAAGAGCCTGGAATTGCTGTACACACTGCTGCAGGACAATTAGAATCAGAGAGCTTTGAGTGCAGACTACTTCAAGGGATCTGATTGGGTAGCAGTCCTAGCAGAGAGTGGAATCCAGTGTGAAGAGTTGAAGGATGGGGTCCTAACAGAGAGAGTAGTTTTAACACTGGGGAAATTTGGCAAGGAGATCTAGGAAGTGAGTACAGATTCCTAAATAGACCAAGGAAAAGGAGATCTTCTAAGGAGAGGAGATTTTCCAGTCAAACAGCAAGGTAGCTCTGGAGAGTGAAGAGATCCCTGGATGTGGTTGGAAACTGCCTTTCGGAGACCTTAAGATTCAGTAAAAAACTGAAGGAAAGCACTAGTGTTTGGAAAGAAGGGGTACTAGAAAGTGGGTATCAGCATTCGTAACTCCAAAAGTGACAGAAAATACTAAAAGAAAGTATATTAGAGCATTTGGGGAAAACCAAGGAAACAAAAGCCTCAACACATAAATATTTAAGTAGCTGTGGAGACTGTAAGAATTGAAGTCTATACATGTTCTGAATTATATTCGTTGAATTACTTTATAAATTTTCAGCCCCTGATTTCACTTGACCTTTCTCTTCTAAAAGAAATAAACTAGTTAGTTATTTTTTTACATTTAAAAACTCCTCTGGTGGCATGTCTGCTGTCTAAGGACATGGAAACTTCATAATAATCATTCATTTATATATTGCAACTTTCTCCACCCTTTGGTGTCATGCTTATTAATTAATAGCTCATATTCCTGTTTAGTTAATGTTTAATTATCTATGTAACCAATATGGAAAATTAATAAAATTATATTTCATTGAAAATATATATTTATTGTACACCCATCCCAAACAGCATTAACATACAACAGTACAGAAAAGCTGTTACAGAGCTCCATCTGAAATGTATCAAAATCATGCAGTTACAAGGAATACATGAGTGCTGTCATTGGGATGATGCAAAGTACACTTAATGTAGCAGAAAAAAGGCATAAAAAGTATTAAGGATTTGGAGTGCTGTGTTTTAATCTCTAATGTCTGGAACATTTAAAATATAATCTCTGTTCATATTTAATAGTGAATATAATCATATGACTTTTTAAAAAATCTCAGCTATTATTGCAGACAACAAATCCGCCAAAACTGTTCCTAGTCCCATGGATCTGAAAGTAGAGGACATCCCACTGTGGACCATAGAAACATACTCTCAGTCATAAGGAGGATGAAATATTCCATTGTGGTCATATTGTTGTTCCCTTCATCACTGAAGAGCTGTGTTTCGGCCCATAACTGCGGGTTCATCTGGGCAAGGGCTTTGCAAAGTGAATTACGCTGAACTATACAAGTGCAGTACATTTTTCTGCATCTTTTGCAGAGATTTTTTTCCTTGGTGTTTTACAAATACCCACAATCAGAAAAACAAACAATTTAATCAACTAATCTCAGTGGTCTGATTTAATCGAATTTGAGGAATTAAAACACAGAAGTGGGGTTTCTAAGGCTGTTGCTAGCCAGGTAGCAGAAACTGTTTGTGTATGGAATTTTCTTGCAATAATCCTATGTTAATCTCATTGCTGAGTGATGGAAAGCCTCTGCACTAAAATGACCCCAGTCATAAACAAAGACCACAATAAAGCAGATGGCCTCCCAGTATTCTGCTGCCCACATGCCTTTAGGCATATATTGTAGAACAAAAGAGAAACCTGGTGCCAGTTGTATTGCTTATAAATCTGCTGATGAATCCTGCTTCTATGATCAGTAGTTTATCAAACAAGAAACTGGAGCATTTCCAACTTTGGTTTTAACAATTGATCAATCTCTTTCCCCAGGACAAATGAACGATTGAATAGCTGCATTCTACATATTCAGGTACTGCATCTTTTTCAATAAAACCTCTCCAAATATACAGTATCTTTGAAGTACACTACACCGCTTGCCAATGCACAGTTCAAAGAGAATTTCTGATAACTGAAAACCGTATAATATGCCCAGGGCTCATTTCGAGGGGGAACACGCCAGAACACCATTCCAGCAGTTCTTCAAAGAGGTTACTTGTCTGGTGGCCCCGGCCACCTGATTTTTGGCCATTTTGGGCCTGTTTTAGCCTGGATTGGGGCTGAAATGGCCCAGATGGGGACCAAAATGGTGCGGATCGGGTCGGTGCCAGGCAGGGGAATAGTTTCAGTCCTGATCTGAGCCCAAACGGGCCCAAAATTACCATTTTGGGCTCATTTGGGCCTGGATCAGGCAGTTTCATCCTGAATTGGGGCCAAAACAGCCTTGATCGGTGGGGGAACACTCCCCCATCTGGCAGCAGCCAAATCCTGGCCGTTTTGGGCCCGATCCTGGCCAGGATTGGGCCCCAAACAGCCAGGATTGGTCTCAAAACAGCCAGGATCGGGCCTCTGACGGGTGGTGGATCACTCTTCCACTCATCAGTGGCCCAATCCTAACCATTTTGGGTCCCTTTTTGGCCATTTTCAGCCCCTTTTGCCATTTTGGGCCCAATTGCAGCCCTGAATGGCCAGGATTGGGTACAAAACAGCCAGGATAGGTGATGTCAGGGGATGTGGCATATGCAAATCAGTTATGCTAAGGACACACTTCTGGTGACGGCAAGGGACGTGCCACATGCTAATGAGTTATGCTAATGAGTTCCTGCCGCTCTTTTTCTATGAAATGACCCCTGGATATGCCATTCCTCTAATGAAACAATGGCAAAAATGTAGTAGTGGTGCAATGCACCTGTCTACAAATCATGTCTAAAGACTCATCTGCATTGGCTTGTTGTTTGGTTGTCCCTAGGACAGGGCAAGAAGTAGTCCTTTTCTCATCTTCAAAGAAATCATTTGTTTGGGGAATTCAGTGCTGCAATGGGAGAGCTAAATCCTAAATAATAATAATAATAAAAATAACATTCGATTTATATACCACCCTTCAAGACAACTTAATGCCCACTCAGAGTGGTTAACAAAGTATGTCATTATTATCCCCACAACAAAACACCCTGTGAGGTGGGTGAGGCTGAGAGAGCTCCAGAGAACTGTGACTAGCCCAAAGTCACCCAGCTGGCTTCAAGTGGAGGAGTGGGGAATCAAACCCGGCTCTCCAAATTAGAGTCCCACGCTCTTAACCACTACACCAAACCGGCACTCATATGCTAAAGCAGGCATATGCAATACAGTTATGGTTGTCATTGTTAGTTCCTGGCAGGTAGATCCCTCAGCCCATCTCCAGTGAACACACATTGATTCCAGTAGAAAAGCTTTTATTAGGATGGTTGTTGTGGGTTTTCCGGGCTGTATTGCCGTGGTCTTGGCATTGTAGTTCCTGACGTTTCGCCAGCAGCTGTGGCTGGCATCTTCAGAGGTGTAGCACCAAAAGACAGAGATCTCTCAGTGTCACAGTGTGGAAAAGATGTAGGTCATTTGTATCTACTCAGGAGGGGTGGGGTTGAGCTGAGTCATCCTGTAAGAGTTTCCCAGGGTGTGGAATGCTAATGGCGGGAGGCTTCACTGTATCCTGAGGAGGTTCTTTTGCATATGGATTGGTACTTGATGTGCTAATCTTCTCTGCAGGGCTATTGTCAAGGATAGAATGTTTTGTTAGCCTGGTGTTTTTCAGAACTGGCAACCATGCTCGGTTCATTCTTAAGGTTTCTTCTTTCCTGTTGAAGTTTTGCTTATGCTTGTGAATTTCAATGGCTTCCCTGTGCAGTCTGACAAAGTAGTTGGAAGTGTTGTCCAGTATTTTGGTGTCCTGGAATAAGATACTGTGCCCTGTTTGAGTTAGGCTATGTTCAGCCACTGCTGATTTTTCAGGTTGTCCAAGTCTGCAGTGTCTTTCATGTTCTTTTATTCTTGTCTGGATGCTACGCTTTGTGGTCCCGATGTAAACTTGTCCACAGCTGCAGGGTATACGGTATACTCCTGCAGAGGTTAGGGGGTCTCTACTGTCTTTTGCTGATCATAGCATCTGTTGTATTTTTCGGGTGGGTCTGAATACTGCTTGAAGGTTATGCTTTTTCATAAGCTTTCCCATCTGATCAGTAATTCCTTTGATATATGGCAAAAACACTTTTCCTGTGGGAGACTGTTTTTCTTTGGTTGTTTGCTTCATCCTGGGTTTGATTGCTCTTCGGATTTCATTTCTGGAGTAGCCATTTGCCTGAAGTGCGTGGTTTAGATGATTAGCACCCCACAAACCTAGTGTATGGTTCCGGTTTGTGGATGATACATTTATCATTTGGAGCCATGGGGAGGAAGAATTGATGGGGTTTTTGAATCATCTCAACAACATCCACCTGAACATACAATTCACCATGGAGAAAGAAATCGAGGGAAAACTCCCATTCCTGGATACCTGGGTCAACCGCAAAGCAAACTTGCAGTTAGGTCACAAGGTCTACAGGAAACCAACTCACACTGATCGGTACCTACACAAAAACTCCAATCACCATCCCCGACAGAAAAGAGGCATAATGAAAACATTAGTGGATCGTGCAAGACGGATATGTGAGCCGCACTTGCTAAATGAGGAAATTAATCATCTAAACCACGCACTTCAGGCAAATGGCTACTCCAGAAATGAAATCCGAAGAGCAATCAAACCCAGGATGAAGCAAACAACCAAAGAAAAACAGTCTCCCACAGGAAAAGTGTTTTTGCCATATATCAAAGGAATTACTGATCAGATGGGAAAGCTTATGAAAAAGCATAACCTTCAAGCAGTATTCAGACCCACCCGAAAAATACAACAGATGCTACGATCAGCAAAAGACAGTAGAGACCCCCTAACCTCTGCAGGAGTATACCGTATACCCTGCAGCTGTGGACAAGTTTACATCGGGACCACAAAGCGTAGCATCCAGACAAGAATAAAAGAACATGAAAGACACTGCAGACTTGGACAACCTGAAAAATCAGCAGTGGCTGAACATAGCCTAACTCAAACAGGGCACAGTATCTTATTCCAGGACACCAAAATACTGGACAACACTTCCAACTACTTTGTCAGACTGCACAGGGAAGCCATTGAAATTCACAAGCATAAGCAAAACTTCAACAGGAAAGAAGAAACCTTAAGAATGAACCGAGCATGGTTGCCAGTTCTGAAAAACACCAGGCTAACAAAACATTCTATCCTTGACAATAGCCCTGCAGAGAAGATTAGCACATCAAGTACCAATCCATATGCAAAAGAACCTCCTCAGGATACAGTGAAGCCTCCCGCCATTAGCATTCCACACCCTGGGAAACTCTTACAGGATGACTCAGCTCAACCCCACCCCTCCTGAGTAGATACAAATGACCTACATCTTTTCCACACTGTGACACTGAGAGATCTCTGTCTTTTGGTGCTACACCTCTGAAGATGCCAGCCACAGCTGCTGGCGAAACGTCAGGAACTACAATGCCAAGACCACGGCAATACAGCCCGGAAAACCCACAACAACCATCGTTCTCCGGCCGTGAAAGCCTTCGACAATACATTTTATTAGGATCTTTAGCATTCAGGTCTGAACTCCATCATGGAGTTTGGTAGAAGTGACAAGGCAAAGCAGATAAACATTGTTATACTTGATTTTCCTGCTCTCAAACAACTGTCAGGATTTTGGCACACAACTTTACACAGGTCCTGTGAGAACCCTTTTTAGTTATGGCTAAACAGTAAGTATGCAATAATAGGTTCCCAGCGTCTGAGCAAGGTAGCAGGCATCTGGAATTTCCAAGGTCGTCTCTAGCTTGGAAATGCATAGTTCTGTGAGACAATGTGAGAGGCCCCCTCCGGCTAGAGGGCCTGGGGAAATAACAGTTAAAATATGGAAAGAACATGGCTAAGGAGAGAATACATCGCGTTAGCATCAAACATTCAGTGTACTGTGGCATCAGTGACATAACAACCAAACAATCATGGCATGGCTGTACACAGACCTGACAGTCATCTTCAGGATGGTAAATTCCTGGAGATTTGGGGGTGGAGCCTGGAGAGGACAGGGATGGGGAGGGGAGGCACCTCAGTGGGATTTAATGCCATAGAAACCACCCTCCAAAGGCGATTTCATCCAAGAGAACTGATCTGTTTAGTTTGGACATCAGTTGTCATTCTGGGAGCTCTCCAGGCCCCACCAGGAGACTGGCAACCCTAAATCCAATGAAGACCTTGCCCTGTGATCAAGGAGGAACACTCTTCTCCTCTAGTCTATACCTCTGATCTTTCAGCCACCCTTTCTCTTGAACAATTGTAGTTATGGAACCAGAAATTAAAGAAAAAAAATCAGTTTGAGATCCCTTGAACCAAGGGTATGTTAATTAGTGTTTAAGGGTTATGTTCTATGAATGTTTTCTCTCAGGAGATTTACAGAGATGTTGGATGTAGAAGAGCTGAAGAAAGCTGCCTTCTCCGATCCTGGCTAGACTAGCTAATTACTCCAGTCATTCTGCTTTTCTCAGCTATGTAACTTAGGGTATTTGTTTGAACCAAGTTTGTTCAACTTGTATTTACACATTGTAGAGTCCAGGTTGGGCCTAGGGTCCCCATCCTGTGTCCTGGTAACAGTCACATACAAGTTGCAGGTTCTTCCCAGTTTCTACGTATGTGGTGTTTCATTCAGAACCTCACTGTAGTATGTGTGGAAGAGTGGCTTCAGAAGTTCACCCTGTATTTTTTTCCTGATCCAAAATAGTTCTTTGTGAACTCTCTTTAGCCTGTTGGGAAAACCCACATGTACATAAACTAGCTTGATGCCCATGCTTCGCTATGGTATTTAACTACTTTAAATCCAGTTATAATATGGGTAAGTAACGTTTTTGGTTTGGGGGGGCATGTTGAGTTCGTTTTGTCGTATAATAGCATAGTGCCTGAGCTTCACAAAAGTGTTTGAATAAAGTGAAGCATGTTTATGCCTAAAACTGATGAAGTGAATTTCAAAATGTAACATTTATTGAAGAGATTTTTAAAAGGAAAAGATTGTAGTGCAATAAATAAAGTGAAAAATACGTACAACCTTTTTTTTCTACTGAAGGACCTCTTTGTAGACCTCATTGGTGCTTTTCCCTTCAGGATCACCAGGCTGCTGGGTGAGCTCACTCTGCAGCAGGCCACATAGAACTGCCCATGTGAGAAGCAGTCCTCCCTCAAGTCAATCCCTGCCACCTTCAGTATATGCCCCTGGGACTTGTTGATCGTCATAGCAAAGCAGGACTTGAGGGGGAACTGCAGTCTCTTGAACTTGAAGAGGTTCTCTGAGGAATGAGTGGTATGCGTGATATGAACACCGACTCCCACTTGAGCACTGCTGATGAACAATGTGGCCTCAATGATGTTCCTGTGGAGGGCTTTCACTCATAGTCTGATGCCATTGAGGGGAGTGAGCTGCGGTTCTGGACCAGCATCACTGGAGCTCCCACTTTGAGGAGAAGCTTGTGGGCTGGGAAGCCAAGAGGGTTGAGCATGTTGAGGAACTCCACCACGGTAGTGGACCACATCATCCATTTGCACCACTGAGTCCACAGATCTGTACTCCATCTCTGCCCCTTCGAGGGAGTTGAGTTGTGTTTCATTAATGATGGCAGCCTTGTCTTTCTTGGGGGTCAGAATGGCACGCTTGCACAGCCCATCCACGGACTACTCCCTGATAGTGGCAATATCATAGTATATAGTGTCTGTTAGGTCTGCTAGGGTTATCACTGCTCTGCCCAGACCTGCAGGGATGGTCATCTTTCCCTTGGACTTGGGACTTGCTGGTACTTGGCCACTGCTGCTCAGTACACTGCAGGAGTACGATGTGCATATTTCTTTGCCGCATCTCTAAGTTGCTTCCTCCTTTTAGCATAAGTATATCTTGCACAACATCTGCCAGGAGGCTTCTTGGGGGCAGTAAGAGGTGATAGCTGCAAGAAGTGTGAGGTGGAGTTGGACTGAGGGAGGGATGGTGTGGTGGGCACTTTGGCAGGTTCATGTGAGAGGTTTGCATTGAAATGACCCCTGGAAGGATTGTTCACCATCTCCCCATGAACATCTAAAAACTCAGCTGTCATACTGACTTTTATATAAAATCCCTTTTCAGGAGTCTTGTACTGTCTTTCTTCAACTGTCTGCAGTTTCCTTGACGTAATTTTTACCTCAAAACACAGAGTTCCACAGCTGACCCATCAGCCTGCCAGCCACACAGGAAAGCCAAGCCCCACAGGGAGATTGGCAACCCTAGAGAGGGAGGTGTATTTTTTACCTCAGGACACATTCAATGACTGGGACGTCATTGAATGTATCCTGAGTACTGCATGCGTCCTGCCTGCTGTTTAGAAAGTTGGGCTGATGGCCAATCAAGACCACATATGCAAGTGACCTCAGGGCAGAGTAGCTGAGTTGGCAGGGGGAGGGGGATGAGCAGCCTCCCAGCCATACAGGGAAGCTGTATCCCTATGGGAAAACACATTTGACCCCTTTTTACCTCCTTAGGGGGCAAATTTCTTAAAATCCCTTCTTAGTGAGCCCCTACATCATGAAAGGAACA
Organism: Eublepharis macularius; assembly: GCF_028583425.1. Classification (NCBI taxonomy): domain Eukaryota; kingdom Metazoa; phylum Chordata; class Lepidosauria; order Squamata; family Eublepharidae; genus Eublepharis; species Eublepharis macularius. Next base: position 95,073,132 of record NC_072794.1, on the reverse strand, counting down.
TCCTTCCCAAATTTCATGCTTCTAGGGGTTTGGGCTGGGCGTTGATGAGTCAGTCAGGACATTTGTCTTTATATATATAGATAGTGCAGCCCTGAGACTGCTGCAGGCCAGAAAATGAATGCAGGGCAGAAGATTGAAGCCACTTGTCTACACATGCCACAGTCATGAGCCTAATGGCCAACCCACATGTGCCTGTTACACAAGATCAGGGATGGATTTGACATTATGTCTATTGGGACTTCTCCCAGAGGGCTGATGGCCTTCCTTCCACCAGGGCCAGTCCAGTCCAGTGGAGAGATGGGCCCCAGAGAAGTAGCACCTGTGATGCCCACGTGAGGAATTAGCTGGCCCACTGGAGGCCTGTGCAGGCCGAGGTAGACAGTGCCCACTAGGGGTGTGTGATTTGGTATTTCTGAATGGAAAATATACCTGATTAATGTCTTACCAATATTATTTGGGTATATTCAGGAATTCTGAATAATTCTGGATATATTTGGGTATGCCAAATACTGCTGTTGCAGAAACCTTGATGCACGCAAGCTTGGGCTAACTTTCCCCTTCTCTGAGGTAAAATTTTGCTCCCAAAATGTATGAAGTTGTTTACTGAGCTGGGAAGCCTTTAGTAGCATGGCTGTGTTTGTAGCTCCAACTTTCTTTATTGTCCCACCCTTAAGGAACATATAGCCAAATTTATGTAGAGGGAAGATTAGGGGTTTGCATTTCACTTAGAAATGAAACTGGCACACAAGGCTTATGGAGTATTAAAAGGAAACAGAAGGTTTATTTAGAGGTAGGTTGGATAGGTAGGAATGTAGGCAGGTACTTAAAAGCTGAAGTAAATAGGAGATTTTTGCACAGATTACTTCGCTGGTGTGAGGCACAAAACACTTGGTATGGTATATTAGATTGCTGACTTAGATGAGAGAGGTTGGTGTTATCAGACTTGAACACTTTGAAGTAAATTTCTTTCTTTGTTGGACACCCCTTCACAGATCAGGTATTCCAATTTATGCACACACAAAGCATGCCTTCCCTTTTACTGCAGACCTCAGGGTACTCCACTGAGTTAAAACCTTCTCCAGATACTGGACAGGAGTTATATACCAAAGCTATAACCCTTTTCCTTTAGCCAAAGGGGAGATTCCTTTCTACCTACTCCTTTGGCCCACTACCAGTTCCCAGATCTCTTGTTTCTCAGTAAAATTTAGTGCTGTCTGTACAAGGACAAGGACTAAAAGTGCTTCATAAACTGTAGGTTTTACTGTAAGGGTTCACTTTCCCCTTCTTCTTCACACAGAGGGCTCTCTGACTGACCCTCTCTGGTCAGATGTCAGGCTCCAACTCCCCTAGCTTCAGTTAACTCCAACTGTCAACCCGTCATTCTGTAAGTACCAACTGTCAGCTTATCATTCTAATACTAACTGCCATTCTTTTTCAGGCTAGCCACAGAAGGAGGAACGGAATTGTCACTCACCCTCTCTTCCTGCTGCTGTTTTGAGCCTTTACCTGCCTCTTGCTGGATGCAGCATTGGGCAATCCTGAGATTTTTATACCGATTCTGTCACAACTCTGCTCTCAAATAATCAAGAATTATCCAGGAATTGAAGAGCCCGCCATTTTAGAGCATGCTGTCTTGTGCTCCCCCTCCTTTTGGAAGTTTTGCTCAAGCAATGGGGCGGGGGGTGGGAGCGAGGCAGCTTTCACTGACCAACAAGATGAGGCAATGGAGGGAGCTCTAAGTGTCTGTCCAATTGCAGTGATTCTTTGATAGGACAGCCTTTTTCAAATTCTTGCTGAGTTTGGACAAGAACACAAAAGCAGGTTGGGTTGCAGCAAGATATTGAGATTTCTTTTTTTTTTTTTAATAAAATTTTTATTGGAATTAGAATCATATAATTTCACATTACAGTCAATTCCCATTTCCCAATTTCTAACCCCCTCCCTTTCCCCCCCTTTTTTTTGACTTCCAACAGTTTTCCAACCCTTTGTCCCTTTTCCCTTACTCATTTTAAATTCATCTATCTAACAAACATATACTTTCCCTTTGATCTAAGCAATAATTCTTTAACTATTTTTAATACTCTATACCTTATCTTTACATAATTTCATAGTTTCCTGGTTTCAAATATTTCTATAAACCATATACCATATAAACCATATAACCCATGCATTTATATAAGTCAACAATTTAACTTATATTCCATATATTACTTTATATAACTATCCTCAAAAGTTATCAATCAATTTGATCCATATATTTCTTCAGGTAGGCTTATTCAGTTTAACATGTTACACGTTTATACCAGAAACAATATTAATTAGTCGGTCCTTATAGTTAATTATTTTCTATCCATTTTCTATAAGATATTGAGATTTCTGTTCTGCTGAGCTGCTCTAGCCTCTGGCTGCTCTGAGATTCTGTCTTGAATTTATTATTGGATCACTGCCCTGGAATCTTGGATTACTGCTGCTTGCCTGGAGACTATCTGAGAACTGTTCTTACCTGGAGACTACCTGAGAACTGCCTGCCTGACTATACTGCCTGAGTATACCCCACCTGTATACTTTGAAATGCATTTTCTTTCCTTCTTCCTTCCCAGGACCCAGTCTACATAATTTTTTCTCAGATGTACCTTTGACATAATGCATATTGATCTGTCTTGAAGGAGGAGAAGAGAATCCATATTCTATTATATAGGTTTCAGACCACTTCCACATAAGGGGTAGTTTTTTGCTGTAGCAGCAGACCTCCCAGGGATTTCCCCCATCTCCTGCCAGCCTGGGAAGATGGAAAAAATGGGGGGATGGGACAACATGGCTTATAGTGCCAAACTGGAAGTGATGTCATCAAGTCAAAATGATAGTCAAGCTTTAACCATAGAGCTTTGAGAGGCTCCTAGAGTGTCACCCCCAACATGATGTCATTGCCAGTTTGGCTCCAGAAGTGAAGTCACCCATCAGTGCAACACCACTATGCCTGTCCCCACCCACTAATTGCTCCTGGGAGTTAGCCAGCTGTGGCTAGCACAGCAACCCTACTTTTACACATATTATTTTAAACATTTCTAAGTTATACAGAGTAAATAAAACCATAGTTCTTATTCTTCTTGAGATGGCCTGTACAGGGCCTGGCACATGGCTGCCCCTGCCTAGAAGGACAGTGGTCATTTCACTTATAGGGAAATTTGTCCAGACAACAGAGATAAGTTCCCCAGGAGAAAAAGGTTGCTTTGGAGCATAGACTCTATGGCATTATACCTATCTGAGGTCCCTCACCTCCTCAATCCACACCCTTCTCAGGATCTACCCTCCAAATCTCCAGGAATTTCCGAATCAGGAGTTGGCAACCCTAGCTCAGAACCTTCAGCAGCAACAAAGATCAATGTTATCTTATGAGTGCTTCCTCCAGCTTTGCTGCTCATTGGGGAAGGCACAGCAAGAGACGAAGGCTGGGTCTGAGCTGAGAACCCCCTGCAGTGCTGGTTCGTAGACCCATGGGGGTTACTCAGGTTGGCTTGTTTCTGGGCTTACTTCTGGGCAATTTTAACATTCAGCACTACTAGCAGCAGCAGTAGCAGCAGCAGCAGCAGATCTTGTGTTTAATTAATATGCCATTATGTCAAAGGCAAGAGTTCAACTGTCTGGAAGTTTAACAAGCATGCGCTTAGTAAAGTTTTGTTGGTGAAGCTACCAGTTACTTGACTTGCCTGTTGCTAAGTTCTTAGACCCCTGCTGCTTGAACCTTGGACTGCCCTAAACTTTGATTCTGGAATATGTTACCTGACCCTAGACTGTGACCTTGGATTGCTTTTAGGCTGTCCTTCTGGATTATATTACTTGATCTTGAATTTGGTCTTTAGTCTGTAACATGAGAACCGTTACTGTGGGACCTGCTGTTGCTGGGACTGGCCTCCAATCTGGTGAGCAGGACAGTCTGTTTGTATTAGCCATGACAGGAAAACATGTAACCTCCATTTGAAAGACAACATTCATTCAATTACATATATTGCAAACAAACAATAGGATGGATCTTTCTGCCTTACCTCAGTCACCTAATTGGTCATTGTTACAGACAAAACATTGGAGTTGATGGTCCTTTTGCTTGAACCATGCTTGAAGTATGTATGGGGATGGAGAGGAGAAATATTATGTAGTTTCTATTATGTAGTTCCACTACTCTGATTTATATTTTGTTTTATTTCTTACGTACTGTTCACTGTTTTTTGTTTAAATAAAAATATATAAGAAAAAAAGAAAGGCTTACTGCTCCTATGGTTGGACTTGGGATTGGATCACTGGGCCTCTGGTAGCTTGCTGCTGCCACCACTGCTTGGGGTATCTTGATTCCTCACCTGAGCCTTGGGTTAACTCACATACTTGATGCCTGGGCCTCAATTGTTTTGCTGTTGCTGCACTCAGAGTACATGTGCACACCTAAGGTAAATGTTGCTGGGTGGGGGGGCTTAAACAACCCAATTAAACTTTTCTTGAGTTTCAGGTTTTTCTGAAACCTTAGGAAATCCCCTAAGGAATATCTGTTTTGTTTCCAAATGTCCCTGATTTAAGTATCTATTGATCAAGGCCACTTGGCTATTAGTATATAAGATCTGAAAATGGTTCAAATTTCAGAGTGAACATCCTTGTAAGTTGGTGAGATCCACATCAGGTTTCAAGTAAGATAGACAGTTCAGTGGCAGCTAAAACATTATCAGAGGAGTCAAGCTTTAGTAAACTTCTATCAAGTAGATAAAAGCACTGCCTTTCCCCTGACTTAGGGGAAAAATGGCCTCTGTACTTATTTTAGCAATAAGGGCTTATAAGGAAAATGTAGACTAGAGGTGGGCACGAAGCGAAAAATGAATCAAAGATCATCATGAACCAAGCCAGTTCATAGTTTGTGGGTGCTATTTCTCATGAACAGTGATGAATTTTAGCCCAGTTCATTTGGTTCTTATTTTGGTTCGTCACTGCAGACAGCCTGGTGCTGATCAATCAGTTTCCTAGGCAAAGGGGGAGATGGGCTCTCTGCAGACCTTCTGCTGACCTGGAAGTGATGTTTTCACAAACTGAACGAACCGGTTCGCAAACCAGGGCAAGTTCATGAAAGTTCATGGTTCATGAAACACAACGAACCACAAACCGCACAGTTCGGAATTTTCCCGGTTCATGCTCATCTCTAATGTAGACCAATAAAATAGTAAAGAATCCAGGAGCACTTTTAAGACTAACCAACTTTATTGTAGCATAAGTTTTCAAGAACCACAGCTCTCTTTGTCAGATCATAGACCAATAAGTATCAGATGAAAACACTGAAAAATGAAATCTAAGCCCAGTTGTAAGTAAGTGGAACTTAGTCCCAACGATATGTAGATTGGCCAAATGGAAACCACACACAGCTTTGACATACTTTAATACTCTCCCTTGAGCAATTTCATCTGATAATCCTGTTATATTATTTTGTTGTGTTTTGATCACTGTTATTAGAGGAGCCCATCTGTGATTTTAATCCTCTCTTTCTTAATTAGCCCAGATAGCCAAGAACCAAATGGAGCAATTCCCCAATAGGCTTTAGAAACTATGAAATAAATGTAAATAAACGTGAGCATGAAGGAAGTCAGTGTTTTTAATCCCAGTTAATGTTCTGCACGGAGGAATAAAGCTTAATGTGTAGAGCCCCTGCTGGGTTCCCAGAACAGCCCTAGGGTATCATTAAAAGTATGTATAGTTCTTTCCCCTTATTCTGAAATAACTTGGGCTGCAATCCTTTGCACATTTACTTGGGAGTAAATCTCATTGTACTTAGTAGGGCTGACTTCCAAGTAATCATGCATAGGATTGGTTTGTAAGTCTATGAATTGATCTAGGAATGAGAGAAAATAAGCAATAAATCAAATAGGCCACAAGCATGTTGAAATATGTGAATTCCAAGACCAGATATAGCACATAAACTGAATAAAACTGCCTTCTTGTTCAACCACTAGTGAGATGCATATTGCATTCAAGCATACAATGGTAAATGCAAACTACATTATTATTATTTATTATTATTTATTATATTTATATCCTGCCCTCCACGCAAGCAGGCTCAGGGCGGGTTACAACAGAAGATAAAATATACAAGATAAAATCACAATAAATTAACACAGCTTTCTAATAAAACACCTGCTTACCGTATAAGAAGCATATAACATCTGACAGAGGTGGAGGTGTGGCTTAACCATGCACGGTCGCTCATATATGGGGGGTAGATGGTCAATACCCCCTACAGACATAGAGGAAACCGGGAAAGAGGCTCATTTGGTGGAAACCCTGATGGCCTCAACCATACGCCTGGCGGAACATCTCCGTCTTACAGGCCTGCCTGAAGGAGATGGTACTTGACCCTGATTGGATAAATTTTTCTGCATCCCAATTAATAACTGGGAGCAAATGAAAGGTTGCCACGAAAGATGGTAGCATCTCTTTAATTAGAGTGCCAGCTCTGGCTTGTGAATTATGCCTGGGAAGGGCAGATTATGGAGATGGGAGGGAATTCAGGGAGGATGTGATACCATAGTGTCTGTCCCTTTACCCCTCACTCTCCTTTGCTTCAGGGGAACTGATCTGTGCAATCTGGAGACCAGCTGTAATTCCAGGAGAACTCCAGGTCTACCTTGATATTGTTAAATCGATCATCAGTGTAATTTATTACTGTACAGTAAACAGATTCATACATTAAGGAAGAAGAAATCTTTATTTTAGAGACATTATTTTAGAGACATTCAGAGAATGGTCAATTATTGGCAGATCTGGCTGTGTTTTTGTCTTATTGATGCTGGCTTTATGTGTTTGCAACTTAATGCTTTATTAGTGGCCTTATGTAAAAGGAGATAAGGTGGGACATAAATAATTTTAATCAATAAGGCACATCAACAAATCTCTGTGAACAAAACAAAATGCTATTGTTTTAGATGCCATTTATTTATTTACTTCGTTGTATTTTTATTATTACAAACACCAAAAACAAGGGAGAAACAGACAAATTACAGTAATTCATAGAAAGAAACTAGAAATACTGTTTATACCACCTTATTCTAAAACATACAAAATATTATCTATCATTCATTAAACTTCTCTGAGCTTTGAAAATTATTCTTAAGGATCTCTGTTAGTACATCAGTTTCATTAACCATGAAATGTGCTAGATTTATTTATTTCATTTATAATCCCATGTGCTGCTGATATATTTGGTCCATGTTTTCTAATAGTTCTAGTATAACAGAGTATCTGGAGCAGTTTAAATCCAGGTCTTGTTTATGATTTATAAGTGCTGTCGCCCCCCCACCCCACCCCACCCCTGCTGAATATTGTCAACTAGGCATGAAGACTCTAGTAGACATCACCCAATACAATTGTTTATATTAAAGCTAACTTTACTTTGAACACTCTCTGCTAAAAGAGCTTCTTTTTTCCAGACTGAGCATTCACTGAGCTGCAAGCACATGATAGAAAGTGGGGGAACCAGAGTTATGACTCACCAGACTGTGGGTAACAAACCAAGATTTCTGGAAACAGGAAACACGAGCTGAGCGCTAGGTATCTTCCCATGATTACCAGGAGTGCAACCAGTCATGCAAATATGCATTGTATAGCCACATGACAGAATCCGGCTGTTCTTGAGACAACGTTTAAGTTATCTTGATACAGGATTTTGATACATTTCCTGGTTAGATTTGTATGTAGAACTATGTACACATTATTCTCTACATAGCAATGCAGCGTCCTTTTGAACATGTGTGTAAAGTTGTAGCTAGTTCAACAATATTCAGTTAGGATAACATATATGAGTGTATATCATGCTGCATAGGAGCTTCTTTCACTTCTAATCCAGTGTCTTACCCAGCCAGAAGCTTGGAAGAAGGCCTTTCATAATGAAAATATGGTGTGGTGAAACAAATCCATGATGATGATACACCCTGAATTGTGCACATAATGTAGCTGATGATTGCTCTGTTCATGTGGCCCTCTTCAAGGCATTGTAGATTGTGGAGATTAGATATACAGGACACATGAAGCTACCTTCTACAAAGTCAGGTTGTTGCTCCATTTTGATCAATACTATCTATTCTGACTGCCAGTGGCTTTCCAAGGTCTCAGGCAGCACTGATAGGGAGGGGAGGGCAAGGTGCAAGGTGACAGAACACACCAAACAATCATGATGGAATTGAAAGAGGACACAACTTTATTGATGTGCAACTCAAGGAGCATTGGCACTGCATAGGGCACGGATCCCAACATCAGTTAACCCACCTGCCAGCCAATGATCACCCCTGCCCCCTCAGACCACTGATGAGGGGGAGAGCCATTGGATGGCAGTTAGTGGCATACAATGTGGGCAAAAGCCTTTGTGTGGATCCCCTGCCACTTGGGAATGAGGATGTCCTGACAGCCCCTGAGTGGGACATGCACTTGCCATGCCTCACTCCATAGATTACTTAAGGGGATCCCCATAATAGGAAAACTGAACCTGCAGGCCTTGTTTTCCCCACAAATCTGTGCCCAATGCCTAAACCACCTACTCCAAAGTTATGATGAAAGGAAAGCAAGTATCACCATCACCTGCATGCAAACCCATGAGAATCCACAAACGACCCAAAGTCCCACAACTACACACCACAAAAATAGCCTTAATAATAAAGGCTCAAAGGAGGGCACGGTGAGAAAGCCAGCCAAGTGCCAAGTGGTGTGGGGCAGGGCCAGCCCCTCCTAAAGAAGGCCATCAGCAGACCTGAGAGGAAACTGTGCCTTCCAGGTCCACTGCCCTCTTTCTGCCCCTGATGCCCAGACCAGCCTGCTTGCTGTGATTGGCTGGCCTGGAATTCAAACCATAGCAGCATGCCAGCTGCCCCAAAGAGACTGTCGGGAACCTCCCTACACCTCCAAACATGGCAGCCACTATGCGCCCAGCCTCCTCATCCTTTGGCGCGTTGGAATAGACGGCCGCCCAATCCGGTTGATGTAATATGAAAATCTCCAAACATATGTAACCCGAGGCAGTGCTCCTGTAGAAGAGGACACGAAATTTGTGGTTTCTAAGCCGGCCCCAGATCGGGCCTGAGGAGGATTTCTACATCCATCCCACCTCTGCGTTTACTCTGTGCATGGAAAAGTTATAAGAAAGAGGGAAAGAGACCAACGCAAGGATTTGAATTCTAACTGACTTTATTACACCCGGACATGTTGCAATACTCATGAATGCATTTTTTGTATTATGTATTTATTCTTGTTCCTGAGAGAGTTGCACAAATATGTATGAATGTATGAATTATATAGCACTGGCACTTTAAAAACTTAACATTTTGTAAAGTAACATTTTGTTTCACTGTATTCCCCGTGGGCTTGTCCTTCCCATTCTACCAGGTTATAACGGGGTCTGCCAACCCCCCTCCCTTTTTTTGCTTGCTGTGATTGGCTGGCCTGGAATTCAAACCATAGCAGCATGCCAGCTTCCCCACAGAGACTGTCAGGAACCTCCCTACACCTCCAAACATGGCAGCCACCATGCACCCGGCCTCCTCATCCTCATGGCCCACAACCAGGGTCCACAACTGAGTCTGTGGGGCTGGCAATTCTTGCCCCTTCAGATCTTTTAAATGACAATTCCAGAGATTGAATCTGAGATGTTCTTTATGAAAAGCATGTTCTCTACCACTAAGCCACAGCATCTCTCCCCTGAATGAATATATCTGATCCCTTTTCTGTACAGATGGAGCCCTTAGGAAAGTCATTGCTTGTTCATGCACAAAAAAACATCCATCATCAAAAACTAGGCAGTGAAAAAGCATCCATTTTTAAGGAGGAAATAAAGGAGAATGAAAGAACAGTATGGGTGAGCAGTACATAAAAGCCATGAACTAAAGATGATTTGTGAATGATGCAGGACTATGTCTTTGAGAGAAAATATCTGGATTACAGCAGTCTAACAGGAGATCACCTGCTGAGATTTAAAACAAAATAATCTAACTTAAGTAAAGAATTTTTAAAGATTTGTCTGGTTACGTCAAGGATAGTGGAGTTAATGCAGGCCAGATGGTTATGTGAGTCTGCATCCTCTCACCCTGGCTCATGCCTGCACTCAAACTGGTATAATCCTGATCACAAAGTAGATTATTTTAATACAGGGATATCAATAATATATAGCTAAAGCAGAAAAACGGTGTTTTTTTGCAAAAGTTGCTTTTTCTATCCCTCCCCCGAAAGGAAGGGGTATGTCTGTGGTTGGAAATCGGGCTTCTATGGAAGATGCACTCATATAGGAAATGGTTTTCTAGATGTCAAGATGAGTAGCAGGACAAACAGCCCAAATGTGCATACCTCGCCTCTCTAGAAACTATTACCAGCTGTCTGAAACTCAATTTACATATCACCTTTACAAAATCCATTCCTTATAGTCACTCCTATATTGCCCTGATATGTGAAAATATCAATCATGTGAATCACCTAGACTATGGCTGATTCCGCACATGTTGGATAATGCACTTCCAATCCTCTTTATAGATCATTTGGAACAGATTTTTTTGTGTGCGGAACAAAAAATCCACCTCAAAGAATTGATAAAGTGCATTGAAAGTGCATTATCCAATGTGTGCGGAATCAGCCTCCGTCTAGTACTGCAACTCCACTGTGACAGCTTCTTTTTCTGTGATAAATACCTGTATGATCTACAGGTGATACGGATGGTACAGATTTTTTATACATTACCTTTGCTTCATGCAAGCCAAGAGGAGTTGTGTGGCAGCAACCACACAGCTAGAGAGGTGTAAACTGGTTCTTGGTTGTCTTGTGTCTCATCCCAGCCCTCTTCACCAATATGGCTGCCTGTTTGTAAAGTCAACTCATTATATGCAGTACATGAAAATTAGGTTCAGTATTAGAACTACCACTTCTTTCTTCCAATTCAAAGAAAGTACATTTGCCTAATTAGAAGCATACCTTCCAATTTGTCTTTGGTTTAATGATATAAAGGCTGCTTAGGCTATAACAAAACTACCCCAACAATAGTGAATCCTGATAGAGACAGCATATCAGAATAAGGTCTTGGGGATGGGGAGAGGAATAGGTGCTGTCTTTCAAGAATTGCTCTATAAGCTATGCTGAGATAAGTAACACAAGAGCGCTGGTAGACACCTTTAATCATCTTTGTGGATGACCCTGAGAACCTAGAAGTGGAGGCTGAAAAGTTCATTGCATCTGTTTCTTCAGTAATGAAGAATGCTATTGTTCATCAGGCATTGCTAGGCAAATGGACAGGAATGGAGAAGACACTGAGTTATGCTACCAGTTCTAATGCAAATGCTAGTGTTTTTGTAACTATATGAAGTGTGGGCCCATGTATTTAAAGCTGCAGGAAAAACAATTGTATTAAATGTGAGGGGGAGCTACACCACCTGATCTTGGCCAAAAAAAATCTGTCCTCTCAAGCAGAGATCTTTCCTAACATCGCTACCATACTCTTTTAACTGGTAATGCCAAGGATTGAACATATACCACCCACATGCTGTCACTGAAATGAAGCTTTTCTTCTCTCATCTATTCCTCAAGGATTATATAACCGGAATTTGATACTAATTTACACTTTGATGTCGTAGAATATCTTGGACAGGACAAGTTTGTTAAGAGCCCTAAATAGGTATACCAGAAATTGGTTGTCTAAGAGGGCAGAGTTAATTTGGATGTAAATGGCTTGATGAAATTGATCATGTGGAGTCTTGTCCTTTGAGTGGTCATTGTTGCCAGGTTGACATGGAAATCAGTGTGATTGTTACTTAAAAAATCTGTGGACATAAAATTTAAATATACATATCATGGAGCAGCAAGAGAGAAACAAAGTATGAAAGGTTATGTTGAAGCCATGTTATATATTGCCTATTCTTATAGGTCCAAGAACTGGAAGATATTGTTGTCGTCCTCATCAGTATTTAAGAACCACCTGAAAACTACTTTTTTCATTTTTCATGGCATCATGCTTTCGATGGTTTTCTGTTTGTGTTGTTTTCTAATTTTTTAAAATCTTAAACCTATTGCATTAATTATTGGATATCTTACATTGTTTGACTGATTTTTATATTATGTAATCCACATTGTGTCTCATTCAGAAAGATGAGCTATAAACAAAGTAAATTGAAAATAATAAAATGGAACAGATCATAGACCTATCAAGTCCAGCCTCCTGTTTCCTGCAGTGGCCAGCCAGATACCACAGAAAAGCCCTCAAGTGGGGCATGAAGGCAATAGACCTCCACTAATATTGTTATCAGCAATTTATGTTATTGTAGTCAGCTTTGTAGGAGGCTAAAGGGAACTGATCCAGAATATTTACAGAAAATCCATTGCTCTCATGAGAAGAGTCATTTTTCCCCCTCAGACATAAATTCTGCTTACAACAAACACTTACCATAGACTTACCATAGACTTGATCAGCCACCCAGTCATCAATAATGATTAGAAAGACTGTCCATGAAACATGCCAATGGGTGAGAAAAGGAGATGCATATCAGTTTTTAATACTGCCCCAGAGGAATAGTATTTTGCTTAGAAGATGTTCTATCTTGGCACTACATCAGTATCAGCACTGCACATTTCTGTGGGGGCAAGGATTTCCCCTCTCAAAATGCAGCTTTCCTACCTCTCCCTCCTGCAGCAGTCCAAAATCCACCCCTCCATCTTATTCTTGGAGGTCCCCTGTCTCCTAGGAATAGTATTTGAGGGAGCATTTGGGGCTGCTACAGGAGGCAGCACTTGGAAAGTAACCTTCTGTAGGCACAAATTCTTGTCCCTGAAGAAACGTTAATCGGGATTCAAGCCATAGTGGGGCTGGATACAGTCTTCATTGGAAAAGGTGGTGGCCATTTAAGAACCCCATTTTTATTCTGCAGAGCTAAAGCCATGGCTGTGCTGCTACATCAGCACATGGCTACCTTTATAGCTTCATGAGCCCTTGTCAGATGGTGATTCCTTTAAGCACAATCATTTGAGGTGCTAAGTCTCACCTTATGTTGTTTGGCTGATCCATTTTATATCAGATTATGTTTGTATTTATCGGGATTTATGGCTGTATTATTGCCTCTGAGCCCATATGGATAGCTAATTTGTCAATTAGAGCAATGTGATGCTGATCACAGCAAAGGGGCTTTTAAACACCATTATCGGTTTTAAAATAGGACTGACCTTGAGACACAAATTCATTTTGCCTGACAACCTTTTCTTCTTTCCCTTGTCGGATTACAGATATGTAAATTACAGCCCAGCCTTGAATATTCATCTTGGCCAACACTAGAACTGGTTTGTGCGCATATGTTAGGCCTTGCTTGAAATGAATAATGAATCTCTTTGAGTGCTGAGCTATGCACACTGGTGAGAAGCAGCAGCATCCAGTGGTATTATTTTATCTTACACAATCAGAATCCACGGGGCCATTTATACTGTGATGCAGGGCTCCTTTACGTAACCACATATACAACTCTCTCATGATAGCATTGAGTGAGCGATAGAGTGTGTTGTTTGGTTGAATTGGATGAGTGGCACAGCTTGTGGCTCGGGTTTAAAATGTATTTGCTGCCTTGCTTTGCATGTAAGGAGGGGGGGGGGAGCTTAAGCTATGGCTCAGATTTTAAAATGTGTCTCCAGATTGATTTGGGGAGCAAGGAAAGGGATGGGACCTTCTTTTTCTTCTTCTTCAGGTGTTTTGTGTGATGGCAAAGTCGGTGTGGCAATTTGTTAAGCCCTTTCTCTTCTTGCTCAGGTGGTCAATGGATTCTACTTTTTCTGCCATTTTCTTCTTTCTTATAGGAGCTTTCCCATGTATGCGCATGTCTGAAGAGCTTGCTTTTCTAGGTACAGGCCTGTTCTCCACTTTCCTGCAACTGAGACTGTGATTGCAACATAGGATTGCCAAGTTCTCTTACCCTCTGGGGGGAAGGCAAGAGACCTGGCACTTATGCACACATGCTCCTGGGAAGTGATGTCATCATGCAGGCCTTGTGCCCCCCCCCCAGGAGTGCTCCTGTGCTGCACAGAGGACCAATTTCAGCCCATTTTGGGCTGAATCAGGCCCGTTTGGGGCCCAAATCAGCCCACTGTGGAGTAGGGTTGCCAGGTTCCTTTAGTCCTCCAATGGGGGACTGGGAACGCGGCACTCACTCTCCGTGGCGATCTGCATCCCTTCTCTCACATGCACTTCCAGCGAGCATGATGACATCACTTTTAGGAAGTGACATCATATGGGTCAAAGGGCGGCCCGGTATACACCCTGTGCTCCCCGAAGGGTTGAACCACCACCCCACAGGCCCAATTTGGCCCAAAATGGGCCTGTTGCAGGGCAGGGGGTGTGCTGCAGTGGGGCACGGGGGCATGCTGCACCACCCAGGGGCATGCCATGCCACCGGGGGAGGGGCTCCCCTGCCCTGAGCAGGAGATTGGCAGCCCTACTGTGGAGTCTGGAAGTGCTGCTGAGCAGCATAACAGGCCCTGGAGTGCTCCTGCACTCTGCAGCAGGCTGATTTCGGCCCCAAATGGGCCTAATTTTTCTTGCTGTGGAGCATGGGAGTGCTGTTGGGAGGGCCCTGGAGAGCTCTTGTGCTTCACAGTGGGCCAATTTAGGGCCCATATGGGCCCAATTTGGCCCATTTAGGGCCCAAATCAGCCCACTGCCCTGGAGAGCTCCTGTGCTTCACAGCGGGCCAATTTAGAGCCCATACGGGTCCAATTTGGCCCATTTAGGGCCCAAATCAGCCCACTGCAGAGTGTGGGCACAAGCTGCACCACCCAGGAGCGTGCCCCAGGATGTGTGTTCCCACAACTTTCCCCTCACTGGCTAGGTAAGTGTGGGGGGCAGGGGGGAGGGTGCGAACAGGGGTATGGCAAACCTAAACCTACCTACCCAGTGGTTTAACACTGTTGCTTCAATTTTCAAGTGTTACTTTTTTGTAGAGAAACCATTAATGATAATACCACCTTTTTCCCATTTCAGAAATTGGTCCATGAAGAGCATCACTGTGTGGTTAAAGGGCAGCCTATAGAGCATTCTCTTCTTTAAGGTCATGCCACTTCAGCTTGGGTGCTGCTCAGCTTGTTTCTCCACCACTACCTCCTGCTCTACCACAGAGTAGACCTCAACACCACTAGCTATTGTACACTGAAACTGAGGAGAAAAGCCTATAGATACTTGAGGAAGCATCATTGTAAGAGAGGGTATCTAAAATAGATTCATCTGATGTGGACATCAGATCTTCAGGAGGACACCATCGCTACAGCATCAAATCTTCCTCCAGAGCCACTATCTGTAATACTACATTTTCAGGGAGTATGTGCAGTCCTGCATCACCAGCCTCTGCTTAGGAAATATGCCCTGCTAAGTATTCATGATAGGGTTCCCAGATGCCCACTGGTGGTAGGCAAACCTCTGGGTGGTTTTCCACCTTGCCCATCAATCTGCCAAATGGGCCGAATCAGCCCCACACAGAGCGTGGGAGAGTTCCCATGGCTGGCACGATGATATCACTTCCGGTGGCGATGTCATCATGCAGCCGCTGGGACGTGCACTTCATGCATGCACAAAGAGGACCTTGCTACTGGCACAAGGTAAGCGCCAGGTCCCCACCCACCCCCGGCAGGAGGGTATAGGGACTTGGCAACCCTAATCTATGAACATCCATTGTTTGGCAGTATTTCATGGTGGTCCCACATCCAAGTGATTTAAAATCAATCATGGTTTTTTAGAAGACAGAAAATGCAACCAGGGGGCAGGGAGGGAAGCTGGGGGAGGAGTGGTTTGATAATGACAAACATCCCATCATTGAAAAGTGGGCTGGAGGTGGGTGAGAGTGGGTGAGACAAACAAAGCCAAAAGAAATATTACACACAAGGAAAACATTGACTAAAAATTGGCTTCCAGAAAAAGATTGGAGTAAAACTGCTTTCGAAAACAGAAAAAAAGAGGGAAACCCCAAAAAACTTCAATCAAAAACTAGGTTTAAAAAGTGTGCAGAAATCAGGGCATGTCAAGGCAGTATGAGGCCAGAACTGATGGAAAAACCTGTGCAGAAAACCTCCATGGTGCAGGGGACAGGGGTGGGGGAGATGTTTCACCTTTCAGTGGTCTGCTCGTATCCCAACCCAAACAACTCTATTTTGGGAGTGTGTGTGCACGTGGACTCACAACTTTTAAAATACCAAAGGTGGCTCTCCCCCCTGCCCCATTCCCTATCATGGTTCAAATACACAGAGTTTGGAAGTTATTGGGTAGTTTCCTTTCAAACTGACAGCTTGTTGTTTTTCTTCCTTAAATAAAACTATTCCCTTATTGCACAGGTTAAAATGTGGATGGAATGCCAAAGGAAATATAACCAATCAACCATACTTATGCAGCCATACAGCTCCTTGGCCTAGTGCTCGACTCGGGAGGTAAACAGTCAGGGGAGGGGGCAAGATTACAAGCTCCTAGGCTTGAATCATTGGAAAGACACAGCAGTCAAAGAAGCATGTCTTTTCCTGGGAAGCATGTCCCAGGAAAAGTTAGGCCTCCTCTTTCAGCTAGGCACTAAAGAGGGACAGAGTATAATCTTTTCACTCCTCCCAACAGATAGGTCTTTACAAAGAGATTAAGCAGATAATACCTGTGCTTTCACATGCCAGTAATTGATTAATGAAAAAGTGAGATTAATTGCAAATAAAATTAAATTACAAAGCTTAACATTAAAACATTGAAAGTGGGAAAAGTATATTTTAAAAGAACAATCTATTCTACCTCTTTAATAATTAAAAACAATTCCAGCTAATAAACACAACCCCTCAGTATCCAAAACCTGTTGGGCAGGTGGCGAGCTGTTAGATATTGTGCAGAACAGGGGGACAATGTCCCCCTCCTGACAAGAGGCTGATTGCAAGGGGGTCCGCTCACCTCAACCACCATATGTCTGGCAGAACATCTGTCTTACAGGCCCAGCAAAAGAATAGTAGATCTTGTTTCCATTGACAAAGAGTTTCACCAGTTCCACCAGGCTGGTGCCAGGGCCAAAAAGGCCCTGGCCCTGGTCAAGGTGAGGTAAACTTCCCTGAGGCTGAGAATCACCAGCAGATATTGATCTGCCAAATGAAGGGTCCTCTAGGGAATGTATGGTGAGAGCCAGTCCCACAGGTATGCTGGTCGCAGTCCACTAAGGGCTTTAAAGGTCAAGACTAAGACCTTGACCCTAATCCAGAATTCCTCTGGGAGCCAGTGCAGCTGGCACAATATTGGCGTTATATGTGACTGGAACAAAGTCCCAGTCAAGACACATGCTGCTGTATTCTGAACCATTTGCAGCTTCTGGAGCAGGCCCAAGGGCAGCCCAGTGTACAGCGAGTTGCAGTAGTCCAATCTTGAGGTGACCGTTGTATGGATTACTGCAGCTAGGTTGGGGGCTGAAAGGTAAGGGACAAGTTGCCTGATCTGATGGAGGTGGAAGAACACAGACCTGGCAACTGCCATGACATCAGCTTCAGATGCCATGACAAGGAGGCATCCATGGCCACGCCTAGGCTCCTCACCACCTGCACTGGTGCAAGCGGCACCCCATCAAGGGCTGGGAGTTGAATCCCAGAACCTGAGAACCCATGGCCCAGGTGCAGGATCTCCGTTTTTGTAGGATTCAACTTCAGCCGGCTCTGTTTCAACCATCCAGTCACGGACTCCAAAGCCCTGGCCAGATTATCTGGAGTGGAATCCGATCAGCCATCCATCAACAGATAAAGTTGGATGTCATCAGCATATTGGTGACAATTCAACCCGAAACTCTGTACATGGTTGGTGAGGGGGCACGTATAGATGTTGAATAATATCAGGGAGAGTATCGCCTCTTATGGAATGCCACACACTAAGAGGTAGCAAGGCAATAACTGCTCCCCTAGCACCACCCTCTGTCCCTGACTGTGGAGAAAGGAGATCAGCCACTGCGAGGTGGTCCATGAATCCCCACATCAGTGAGGTGGTGAGTCAACAGATCTGCATGGGCAGATCTGAAGAAATAGTGGCTTGATCCAAAAGTCTATGCATGTAGCAGATCATGGTGTATACTGAACCATGTGGGGATCTTTTCTTTCTGCCCCAGTCCACATAGATGATTGACATTATCAGGTTTGATAATATTGAGGATCAGATATGGGAAGAGATGGTAAGTGATGTTTGAAATTAATTCTACCCACACATACCCCACATAAGGCATTTGGGACAGTCAGAGTTGACAGTATTGTTCTATTCAGAATGTTGGAGGGTGTGGTTAATGAAATAGTGAAAAAAGCAAAATGAACTGAGCAGGCAAAAAGTATAAGTATTGATATATGTGAGTATTAATGCATTCTAGGGGGAGGGGGAGAAGGGAAGATAACTTTGTTGCATTAATACTCACATTTCCATTTCCTATTTTTGTCCACTTACCCAGCATTTCAAAATCTTTCAAAGGAGAGATGTTCAGCAGTTAATCAGTTATCTGCTGCCCCAATAAGGTTTTGTTGTGCTGTCCTAGGATCATGTGATAAGCAAACTGAAGCCCTAAAGACAACAAATTTAAAATCAAGAAAAGATTTACTTTAGGACACCTAATTAGGAATCCTAATCAGGAATCATCAAGACCTTCTAATTAGCAGGTTTTGTTCAAACTCATTGCTTTCTCCTTAACGGCCACAGGACATCCAAGCGGTTTTAAATTATGTATCACACAGGCTCCTAATCAGTATATTGAGCATCATAAATTGTTAAAGGGAGCTAATAGCTTGCGTTCCTTGATAGAAAGCGCTGATACTGGAGGCAGAGAACTCATCAAACTAAAGAGTCTTGTTAGGCAGGGAGGGAAAAGGGAGGCTGTGCTTCAGTGTCTCATTTTGTTTTAGTAATTAGCTTTTACTGGATTATCCGATCCAAATCTTTATTCAGTTTACTCTGTCAAATCTCGTTTGCATTTTAAATGGGAAAGTGACAAGGGGAGCAATTTATCTCCTGACTAGGTTAAACGTGTTCAACTTGGTATGGAACATCTGATGAGAGAATGAGCTAATGGCAGGATAAAAAGTGCATCCATTTACTTCATTACTGTATGTGTCACCATTCTGTTGTTCAGTCAAATAGAATCCTCGGAACTGATTTACCTTTCCATATAGTTCTATCTTGAGTTCATTTCTTAGGCAAGACTTTAGATAAATGAGTAACATATATATTTAGTAGGTCTTAGAGGTACAGGTAACCATGACACCTAAGTGCCCAAGAGGTGCCAAGTGGGTAGAAGGCAAGAATCTGTTTCAAACACAGTAGCATAAATATGACTATCTACCTCCTATTCTAAATATCACTCTATGTTTGCTGATTTTATACATTAACCAATTTTGGAAGCCTCCATACTCAACTGGTTTAAATTATTCTTATTGTAGTAAGATGCAATTCTATGATTTTAATGGGCTTAGTCTGGTAGTAACTCTGCATAAGATTACATTGTTAATAACTGCATTGTTTTAGATAAGAGTATGACCCTGTTAATTATTCTGAACCTCCCAATGAGTTTGATACCATTAATCATGGTATCTTTCTGGATTTTTTTCAGGGTTGGGAGTAGTGCTGGTGGCAACTGGTACTCTGCCCCTTGGATTCTGGCCTATGGAGTCTGCAAGGTTTCATCTTGTCCACAATGCTTTTAACATCTACAAGAAGCTGATGGGAGAAGTCATCTGGAGATCTGGGCTTAGCTGCTACCAATATGTGGATGACACTCAGCTCTATTTCACACTTCCAACAGATCCCAAGGAGGTTGTGGAAATTATGAACAGGTGTCTGGGGGAAGTTTTGGTATGGATGAAGGTTAACAAGCTGAAACTGGACCCCAAAGCATGTGTGAGGAATAAAAACAAGGTAAGTGCCAGATCCCACCTCCTGCCAAGAGAGTAAGGAGACCTGGCAGCCCTGTGTTGGATAAACAGGTGCCAGCAGTGGTCAGGGGTGCCTTCCACCAGCTTTGGCCTGCAGTCTTTCCTGGGCAGGAAATTTTTTATCACTTGTGGTGCATGTCCTGGTAACCACTAGATTGTTGCAATGTGCTCTACCTAGGGCTGCCCTTGAGAACTGTTTAAAATCTAAAGTTGGTACAGAATGCTGTGGCAACAATGTTGATTGAAGCAAGTCATAGGGATCATATCTCTCCAGTCTTGTTCCATCTACACTGGTTCCTAATTTGATTCCAAGCCCAGTTCAAGGTGCTGATACTGACTTTTAAAGCCATATATGGCTTAGACCCAGCATACATTAAGGACTACCTACTCCCATGTAAACCCACCTGACTACTTTGGGCACTCCCACTATGTGAGGCTAGATGGGTAGCAACCCAAGAAAGGGTTGTGGTACAGAAACTTTGGTACTACTTTCCCAAGGAGATTTTTTGTCTCCCTCTATCCATTGTCTTCTACCAGCAGGTGAGGACTTTTTTGCTTGGTTTGGTATTCCCTCATTAACTCTTATTAGCCCTCTTCCTTGCTTGTACATTTATGTTTTAGTTGTTTTAAATAATTTATATATATTTGTATTTTAAACATTACTTTTAATGCTCTGAAATGTTTTTAATACTCTGATCACTGTGGGGACACTGTATTGGGTGGAATAGTGGCATAGAAGTGCTTTAAATAAATAATAATAAGGTATATTGTAAGGTGCCTTGGAATCATTGGAGATATGGAGTAGAAATATTTTAAGTACATTTTGTAATGCATGGCTTGCCTTTCTTCCAGTGTGAAGGATGATATACATGGAGATTTCAGGAAATCTCCCATTCAGGCACTGATCATTCTTGTACCCGGATAGCTTTAGCAAGGTTGCTATAATTCTCTTTCCTACCATAACTTGGAACCTACAGCAAACTTCAGCAATAGGTGGGAGTTCCTTTAGTCTCTCTGGGCCTTTTCCAAGGAGTGGCATTGATAGGTTAGAAAGCTGAGGCGCACTTTCTCTTGACAAGAAATCTAGATACAGTAGAACGTGTTAACAAGCAAAGTGTTTGGTTTATGGAATTTCATTGGAGTAATTTGTTAACCTATGAACTTGTTTCTTTGAACTTTGCATTTGCTCTTATTTTTATCTGCCTCTATGAGGTGTGTGTATGTGAGGGGTAACAAGAATGGTGCAGCCTATGATCAATAAACTGCCATCTTTGAAATGAATGAGGTTTAGTCAAATTCAGAGAAGATAGATAGAACTTTAGAAACTGGATTTCTTTTATCTCCAAACAGATGAAAATATATAGTCAAATATTTCTTGTTAGGTGGTAGGTTGTTCACTTGGTTTTGCCTAAAGGTTTAGGCTAGTTTACGCAGTTTTTGAGGAAGATGTAGAGTCTCTTAACACCATTTTAAATTTGATTTTGAATACATTATTTTTCTTTGAATATTGTATTTATCTCTTTCATTGCCTCTTATTCACAATAGAGTAACAGGATAATGAAGTTAGTTTGGTATTGTTGCTTCCTGATGGTGTCCAAATGAAAGAGCCACCATTCTATACGTCACTATCCTGATAACCGTTTAGGCTTCAAAGTAAATTAAGGGCTTAGACTAGAATAACTCTGTTTAGGATTTCACAGTAAGAGTTGGTTGAGCAGGCCGATTTCCATGTCTTAGTTTTCTTTTTAAAACAAAAACAAAATACTAATTCTCAGCTTCTTTCAGCATTCTAATGAGCATGCTCAGTCTTCATCAGGATGTTTTGAGGTGCTTGGGAGAAAAGGCAACTAAAATGTACATTTTTCTGCATATCTAAGATGTCAACATCCTCAATATGGAGAAATTCTTCCTTTGTCTTCAAGTGGTCCCAGTTTATTGCCTTCCTGATAAGTATTTTTTTTCATTAGAGAGAATGGAGATATTTCAGTAAGCTACCACAATTAGTCAGCTTTGGGGAATCAAATAGATCATGTGATCATAAATTAGGAGCACTGTTATATGTCATGCAAATCAAAACTGCACAAGTTGGAAGTAAGGTAACCTGCAGTGCAAATAAACTTACGGTCATCAGCATCTGCTTTTTAGCTAATGGTTTTAGTGATGAAATGCATCTGAACTTGAATTTCAGGTGATAATGCCACAGACTTTGAGAAATGCAGACCAATTTCTGCAAAAGTGGTACCCTTTTTTCCGCCTTCCTTTTAAAGGCATCACTTAATCCATAAAACAAGACAAAAAGAGACATATCCCTCTATCACTGCTTGGAGAACAAAATCTATCTCTATATACAAAAAAATGCTGGAAAAGTCTTTTTCATGCTAATGTCACACAATTACCTCTTAACTGCCAAAACAAATGGCAGAAATGGGGAAAGTGACACCAAATCAAAAATGTCACAGGTGATCGATTTATGTCATCTACCGTCCCCGCTGCCGAGGCTACAGAGAAAGACACGGTGATAACCCAACACTAATATTATATTACAGCCTTCACAGCACCGAGTGCCAAGTGATGAATATGTGTCACTTTGTGTGTCGCTCACTCTCAGGGCCTGGGCGGGCAAGCATGGAAAATAGAGTGTTTAGGATTAATGATATCGAAAATGATAGAGAGGAGATTGAAAATTCCTGCCTTCCTGAACCATGCAGATTGAAATGTACCTCAGAGCTATCTTGGGTTGTCCCCTCCTCCTTATCCTCCTCTTTCCAACACTCACTTTTTAAAGGGCTCCTTTTTTTTCCATTTTCTTTTCTTTTTTTTGCAGCTTTTGGATTGCAAAAAAAAGAGGGGGGATCATTCTTTTGTACATCAGTTTCAGAGGATGATTCTATGCATTTCTTTACAGTAGCATGTCCACACATATCAAAAAGAATGTTACAGAAGTGCTGATGATCTAGCCTAGTCTGATGATCAGACTGAATGTGGCTGCCAAGGGTTGCAAACTGAAGGGGGCTTGGGCAAGGCAGAAAGGAGCACAACAAACAATACAGACTCCCACTCATTTATCATCAGATGTTAGGGACAGGTTTGCCAACCTCCAGGTGAGGTCTGGTGTTGTGGAATTACAGCTGATCATCAGACTACACAAGTAGGATTGGTTGCCAACATCCAGGTGTATCTTGGAGTTCTCCCAAGGTTGATCTCCAACCTACAGAGACCAGTTCCCCTGGAGAAAATGGCAGCTTCAGAGGGTGGACTTAATGGCATCACATCCCTGCTGAGCTCCCTGCCCTCCCCAAGCTTCACCCTTCTCAGGCTCCACCCCCAAATCTCCAGGAATTTCCTAACCTGGAGTTTGCAACCCTATGCACAAGGTTTTGTTTTGTTTGTCATCTGGAAAACAGAAAGACAGTTTTAATTGCACTTGTGTGGAGTATTTGAGTCAACTGACAGCCATGCAGAAGGGTTGATTTACAACCGTATTTCAGCCTCCTCCCACTTTACAATGTACATGTGATTGGGATCTAAGATCATATGGGCTGCAGAGCAGCCATTTATGGATACAGTAATCATTCTGTGGAAGTCCCTTCCTAAAGAGACTTTATAGTTCCCAGAATTGCTTTACAGCCTTTTGATAATAACAAAAAGTGCTCTAAAGTATTTTAATTCTGATCATGATTCTATGTTTCTTCTGATAAATGTACTGTATTTCTCTTTTTACTTATTGTAAGGCAGCTTAGTTTGCTAAGGGGAGTGGGGAATGTAGGGCAATGGAGGAATATAAATACCTTAAATAAATAGCTTCTGTCAGAAACAAGATACTGGGCTGCCTGATCAAACCCTACAGATCCTTTACTATAGTCTCGATAAAACTGTCTGTATTTATCAATATGCTGGGGGGAATCATTGGGAAAAATCATTTCAAGGAAAGAAAAACCTATTTTATTTTTCTTTTCCAACCTGAAATATTTCCCTGAGAACCTGAAAAACTATTTTTCTGCCAAGTCATCTCTATAAGTTGGCACCCTGAAAGTAACATTTCCTATTTTTCTGACAGGAACTTTGAATCTAAAATTTATTTTTTAATGTAACAGTTTACACAATCATGTAATCCAATTTATAAAAACCTTTTCTTTTGTTTGTAATTACCAAATCAGTGAAATGTTTATAAACATTAGAGAATGCTAAACAAATATGTGGTGCTGGGGATCGTGGTGATGAGCCCTCACTCTGCATTTTGCTCTTTCTTGTCCAGTTTTAAAGTGAGTGGTATGTTAATTGCTTTGGATTTTTACTACGCTGAGGTTGAATACACTGAGGTTGAGTATACTGAGTTTGCTGAAGGTTTTAGATAGCTCTGATATTTTATATCATGTATTTATTTTTATGCTGGGTCTATTCTGCTATTGCATTTCATTCTGCTGTGTGTGTGTGAGAGAGAGATTATATATATTTTAGCCAGCTTAATGGAATTTGGTTGCTCTTAGTTATCTATTGCTTTTATTTAAAACATTACAACTTTATTCATTTATTGTTGTTCTATTTTATCAATTTTATTGTAACCAACCCTAATCACTCCTTTCAGAATAGAACAATAGACTAACAAATTTTTTAAAGTTATAAATAAAAAGGTAATCAGCAGTTATACATTAACCCATGCAATCAAAAAATTATAGGGTAAATAGAGTTGTTTTTATTAATAGCCTTTGAGATCTTTTAATCACTTGTAGGGGTGTGCAAAGGCACACTGTTTCGGGATTCTCGTTTCGGGTATACCTGAAACGAGAATCTGTTTCAGCAACAGCTAAATCCAAAATGGCAACCCGTTTCGGGTTTAGAGGTTCGGGTATCGTTTCGGGTTGTTTCTGGTTGTTTAGGGTTTCTTTTGATGGGAAAATGCCTCCGTCTTCCCGGATGCCTGGAGGAGGCATTTTCCCACCAAATCAAGCCAACCTTGGTGGGGACCTTCCGCTAACTCCACTCTAACAACCCCCCAGGTTTCAGATGGATTGGACTCTGGGGGGCCATGTTATGGCCCCCCAAACCAGGTCCCCCTATCCTCGCCTAAAAAAGGGAAACGTGAATGTATTTTTAGCTTGCTGCTGCTAATCTTCTTCATTATTTCCTATGGGGAAAAAATGAAGAGGCAGGCTTGTCTTGCCAGGGGTGGCATTTTGCATGCAGGTGCTCTCAGCCCCCAAAGTCCACCCCCCACAGCCGCACACAAACCCAATTCCCCCCCAGCAGCCACACACAGACTCAAATCCCGATTCCCCACATTAGCCCCTCACAGACCCAAATCCACCCCCAGCAGCCCCACACCCATAACCCCAGGAACAGGCTGGCAAAGGCCAGCCCTCCCCCTTTGTTCCCTATGCTGGGAACTTCTAAACTCTCTTTCCCAGGGCAATTCCGCACAGCCCAGAGGTGCCACAATGGTGGGCAAACTTCTGAGTGCCAACTTGTCCCTAGGAAAGAGCACCTGACCTGACACACAGACAACCACCCCCTGACACACCCACCACCTACAGAGAAGCCTGGCTAGCCTGCCGTACTGTTTCCTATGATGGGAACCAACAGCACATCAAAGAATAAAACACGAACAACAGAAAATATTTTCTCCCTTTCAAAGTACAAGTAGGCAAAGCATTATGACACATTACACCAGCAGTCCCCCACACAGAAAAATAACACACGACTCAACATCAGAGAATCACAAAAACACAATTCCTGTCAAAAACACTTTATTTCTTGAACAGCTTTAGGTTACACAGCAGAGGGGCACACCAAAGGGTAGGCCAGAAGTATCTTACACAAAAATAACACAACTCACTTCACATTAAAGAATCACCCAAAAACACAATTGCTTTCAAAAACACTTTATTTCTTTAACTGTTTTAGGTTACACAGTAGGAGGGCACAACAGGGCATGAAAGCAGTGTACTACACAAAATAATACAGCCCACTTCACCTTTTTTGACAGCAATTGTGTTTGAGTGATTCTCTGATGTGAAGTGAGTTGTGTTATTTTTGTGAAGTAGACTGCTTTTACGCCCTGTTGTGCCTTCCTACTGTGTAACCTAAAGCAGTTAAAGAAATAAAGTGGTTTTGACAGCAATTTTTGGGGTGATTCTTTAATGTGAAGTGAATTGTGTTATTTTTGTATAAGATATTGCTGCCATGCCCTTTGGTGTGCCCCCCTGCTGTGTAACCTAAAGCTGTTCAAGAAATAAAGTGTTTTTGATGGGAATTGTGTTTTTGTGATTCTCTGATGTTAAGTGAGTTGTGTTATTTTTGTGAGGTGGAATGCTGGAATGCCCTTTGGTGTGCCCCCCTGCTGTGTAACGTAAAGCTGTTCAAGAAATAAAGTGTTTTTGACCAGAATTGTGTTTTTGTGATTCTCTGATCTTAAGTGAGTCATGTTATTTTTCTGTGTGGGGGACTGCTGGTGTAATGTGTCATAATGCTTTGCCTACTTGTACTTTGAAAGTGAGAAATGTTTTTTAAAAAACTTTGTGTTGTTCATGTTTTATTCTTTGTTGTCCAGTTGGTTACCATCATAGAGAACAATGGGGCTGGCTGGCCAGCCATCTCTGTAGGTGGTGGGGGAATTTGAGGGAGGGTGTCTGTGGTTCAGGTGCTCTTTCACAGGGACAAGCTGGCACTCAGAAGTGTGTCCACCATTGTGGCATCCCTGGGCTGTGCACATTTGCTCTGGAAAACAGAGTGTTATAGTTCACAGCATAGGAAACAAAGGGAGAAGGCTGGCCAGCCTGTTCCTGGGATTGTGTGGGGCTGCTGGGGCTGGATTTGGGCCTGTGAGGAGTTACTGTGGGGATTTGGATCTGTGTGTGGCAGCTGGGGGAGAATTGGGTATGTGTGGGGCTGTAGGGGGTGGACTTTGGGGGCTGAGAGCACTTACTTTGGGAGGCCATGAAATGCCCCCCCCAAGTGGGAGCAGGCTGAGCCTTGGGGTCGGAGGAAAGGTAGGAGAAGGGCCCCTGAGGGTTGGATGCTTTTTGCATGCAAAATGCCACCCCTGGCAAGACAAGCCTCTGTTATTTCCCAGCTGGAAATAGTGGAGAAAGGGGAGGAAGAGCACCTACTTGGGGAGGCCCCCCAAGTGGGAGGAAAGGTAGGAGAAAGGCCCCTGAGGGTTGGGGGCATTTTGCATGCAAAATGCCCCCCCTAGAAAGGCAAGCCTTCCTCTTCATTTTCCCCCCATAGGAAACATGGAGATCAGCAGCAGCATCCACAACTTAAGAGATCAGCAGCAGCAAGCAAAAACCTTTCCCTTTTAGGCGAGGATAGGGGGACCTGATTTGGGGGGCCATAACTTGGCCCCCCAAAGTCCAATCTTTCTGAATCTTGGGGGCTTGTTAGAGGCTTCCGGGAAGCCTGGGGGAGGCTTTTTCCCATTGAAATGCCTTATTAAAACAAGCTGAAATACCAAAACGTTTCGGAAATCGCTGTTTTATACCCGCTGTTTTATACTCGTGTATATAATCGCTATTATATACCCGAATTGCACACCCCTAATCACTTGTCACTCAAAAGGGATTCCTCATCCAGGCTAGCTATAAAACTTTATTATCATCTCCTGGGTATGCAATGCAAATGTAAAATAATGCCCAAGGGCCTGTCTACATTATTTCTATAGAAGGATGGGTTGATGGAATGCTCCAAAATAAGAATCAACACCACATACAATTAATTGGATAATAATTACATTGTTTCACAGGACGATAAATGCCAAGAGAATAGATACCCTTGAATTATGTGCCTCATAAAGTAACCCCAGTAAGTCTTGGGGTTCTAATGACTCACGTGAAGGTGAGTCATTAGAATCATTAGTAGCCAGCCAAAAAAACAGGAATAAACAGAACCAAAAATTTACAAACCTAAATCTGAAAAGTAAGTTCTGGGCCCAATAGCGCCTTAAAGACCAATTAGATTTCCAAAGTATGAACTTTTGAGAGTCAAAGCTCCCAGAATCAGACTTGACAAAGGGAGGTTTGACTCTGAAAAGCTCATAACTTGAATATCTTGCTGATCTTTTAAGGTGCTATTCTGGCCTTTTTTTCTGGGAAAAGACGTGATGGAACTCTCTATCGCATGTGCACACGCAAAGTGTGATTATCACATGTGCGCAGAAATGTGTGATGACGTCAGTCCCAGAAGTGACATCACTCCCAGAAGTGATGTCACTTCCCGGAAGTGATGTCACTTCCCGGAAGTGCCGCCACAATGCATTATGACGAGATAAATGTTAGTAAGCTTGGAAAATTACACTATTATGAGAAAAGGTTTTTTTCCTTTCTGTATCCTCTACAAAAAGTGAAATCTTCCATTCCCTTTCCCAAACATTTCATTTATTTGGAATCATATTTTAAAATATGCAAGAAGGAGGGGGCCTCTAAAAATCCAAAGCCCATCTCACAAATCTAAATTCTAACAGATTCCCTCTGCTAGTGTAAAAAAAAAAATCCAAAATTCTTTCTCAAAATTCCACAGAGTCTGAACTTCCTAATCTAATGAATATTGAATTTTCAAATTTTCAGGGAGGGTTGTGCTTTACTGGAGCAAATCTAAATTAGATACTTAACTTTAGCTGCATTAGATCTATACTTAGTTTAAAATGGCTTTTTTGTTGTTGCCTGCCAACTCTACCTTACCAATGACTAAGTTGTTGTGACATTGTGAAATGCTCATAAATACTCCAACGTCCCAGACAAACAATATTCATAAAAACTTCCTTAACACCCATATGTCCACTGCAATTTCAGTGATGTTAATCAGCTGAGGGTGGGGAGAACCATTTGAGTTACAACTACTAAGACATAAGAACACCTATATGTTGATGAATATATTGATGAAAGCCTTCTGTGACTTGGACACAGCTATCCAGTCCTAGCGTAAAACAGGAATAACCATAACTGATATTTTAACTAATACAAAAACCCGTAACTGATATATTTAAATAACACAGAACTAATTTGCATTCAAAAGCTGTGGGAACCATAACAATTTCAACTTCAGTCAACAAAATAATGAAAGCAACACACAGATTCATGAACAGCCCTACCCACCCCTGAAAAGAAAGCAGAATAAACTCAAAGCAGCATGCAAACGCACACACAGTTCCCACCCCCCATAAAAAGAAAGCAGAATGAACTAAAAACAGCACACATACACACACAGCCCCACCCACTAACTCCCCCAATGAAAATAAAACAGAATGAACTCAAAGCAGCACACACATACAAAGAAACCCCTCAATGAAATGAAAGCAAAATGAACTCAAAAGCATCTTAGCCTCCTCTGGAGAGCCAGCCCCAGCAGCTTTGCTTGCACTCGCTCTCGCTCTCTTTCTCTCTCTCTCAGAGAGGAATGAAAAGAAAGCAGAATGAACTCAAAGCAGCTTAACCTCTTCTGGAGAATCGGCCCCAGCAGCTTTGCTTGCACTCTCTCTCTCTCTCTCTCTCTCTCTCTCTCTCTCTCTCTCTCTCTCTCTCTCTCATAGAGGAATGAAAAGAAAGCAGAATAAACTCAAAGCAGTACACATACACACACATCCCCACCCACCCACTCCCCCGATGAAAATAAAACAGAATGAACGCAAAGCAGCACACACATACACAAAAACCCCTGAATGAAAGCAGAATGAACTCAGAGCAGCTTAACCCTCCTCTGCAGAGCCCATGCCTGGCCCCAGCTCTCTCTCTCTCTCTCTCACTCACTGAGGAATGAAAAAAAGCAGAATGAACTCAAAGCAGCTAACCTCCTCTGCAGATTCCACACTGGGCCCCAGCTCACTTGCTCTCTCTCTCTCTCTCTCTCTCTCTCTCTCTCTCTCTCACACACACACACACACACACACACACACACACAGAGGAATGAAAAGAAAGCAGAATGAACTCAAAGCAGCTTAGCCTCCTCTGCAGACCCCCCAGGTGCCGAAGGAGAAGGAAATCACATGGGCAGATTCTAGAGCTCCTGGAACGCCATTCTGGAGCGTTCCGCCTCAAAAAAAAGCCCTGGTGCTATTGAACCCAGATTTTGCACTTCTACTTCAGACCTATATGGCTACTAGGGGTGTGCATCATGGAAAAAAAACAAGCCCAAACTACACACAGAAGTGACTGGTTTGGTTTGTTAAAGCAGCTTCCAGAATGGTAAACCAAATCCAGAAAAAAAATGTAACAAGTCCAATCCAGCATAAAGTTTGTGTTTCATTTTGTTTTGTACCTTCCAAAAGCAGGCAGGCACTGGGCGCGCCTTGCAGGGCAGCATCTTGTTTTCCTGAACAGCTCATGAATCAGATCCCAAGGGGAGAGAGACTTTATTATTAATTAACTCTGTTGGCAGGAAGGGGGAATGAGACCGATGCGCATGACTGCATTTCCCCGCTCCCACCTCATTGCTATCCAGAAAATGTCTTGTATCCCTTCCTGCCAATCGAGTCCTTGAAGGGGGATACCCCTCCCTTCCTATCAGTTTTGGAAACGTTTGGAAGGGAGACTTCAGTCAGAGACTTCCCTGGGAGTAAGCACTATTGAATAACATAGGACTTACATCTGAATAGACCTGTCTAGGATTGCTCCATTGTCTTTCAGGGCTCTTTCTTTTTCTAAGTCAAATGCCAAATGCTACTCAGCCCTGTTAAAAACAATTCTGCATGCCACCACAGCAAAAGGAAAGCTTATTGGGAAACCATTGGTTTGTTTGGGTTGGAGGGGGATTCAGACAGTCATTCTGCCTGCCTGCCTGCCTGCCTGCCTGCACTTGGATGATGGAGAAGATTGGCAGCAAGAACACCCCATTTTGCAGCGGAACGCTGAGCATCAAAAGGAGAGATTTGGAATCACCCTTCATTGTTGGAATTAAACTACAAAGCACAAGGAAACATAATAGCAACAGGCAACAGCAGAATGCAAAGGTAATAAGTTATTGGCACTATAGAAAAAGAAAAAAGTGAACATGAAGCAGAATTGTTTTTTAAGTAAAGATTTTATTTAAAAAGAAAAGATATAAAAATAGAAAGTGCATAGAAACTTATATAAGCTCTGCATCTGAATTTAATTTAAGCCAATAGAAAGATATATTCAGAATATATAAAAGCACAAGTAAATTATATAATACCTCTCATCCCCTCTTCTTAGTTGCTTATACCCAAATTTTAATGTCAATAATTTTTAATCAGTCATTTCTCCTGAGTTTTATCTTTGTAACATGATTACCTTAATTTATCTTAGTTTTAACCTAAGTAATCAAAGAAATCTTTCCATTTTTTCCAGAATTCCACTTCATTTTTTGTGCACATAGGAAGTTAATTTAGCCATTGATACATATTTGTATATCTTGTCTATCAGCTCTGGCATATCAGGGCACAAATCCGTTTTCTGTTTCACTGCATATAGTACTCTTGCAGCTGTCACCATGTACTGGAAAAGATCTCCCTGTTCTTTTGTAACATTTGGTAAAATGTTTAGTAGCATGTGGTTGAGGTTTAGCTCAAACCTGAGCCTGAGAATCTTCTGCATCTCTTCATGTATTTTTATCCAATATCTTCGTGCTTTTTTACATGTCCACCACATGTGATAAAATGTTGCATCTGTGCATTGACATTTCCAACACTGTCCACTATAGTCCTTACTAATTCTCACGATGTCTTTGAGGATAGTATTCTTCCTAGCCATGAAATATTCAATTTTTCTCATCTTTGCAAGTCTTCAGTAATACATGTCCACACTTTTTGATAATTATCCTTATATAAGTTCTCATTTTGTGCTGATATATTTATGCCTAGGTATTTTATGAGCTTTGAAGTAATAGCACAGTCCATTATTTTTCCAATCTCTTTTCATTCCTCTGTCATTGTCGAAAGTAACATTATCATTGTTTTCTTTTTGTTCAACTTATATCCAGAATACTGTCCAAATTTTAATATTTGTTCTATTACATAAGTTAAACAGTTGTTTGGATTTGTCACTGATATAACCACAGCATCCACATAGCTTTTCATTTTATATATCTCTTTCCCCTCCTTTATTCCATCGATTCTACTGTCTTGCCTGATTCTCACCACCAGAATTTCCAAGGCAATAATGAACAGTAATGGTGATATTGGCACCCCTACAGTCCCACAATTCATTCTTTGCAGTGATTTCATAAGAAATTTCCAAGATACATTATCAAATGCTTTTTCAGCATCTAGAAATATAAATGCTGTTTTTTCCGTCCTTCCTTCTTGAATATTCAATTGCATTGAGGAGATATCTGATGTTGTCTTTCATGTATCTCTTCGGGACAAAGCCTGTTTGATCTTCATGAATTATTTCTGAGATACATCTTCTTAATCTTTCTGCCATTATTGTTGTTAATATTTTATAATCCACATTCAGTAAAAAGATGAGTCTGTATGATTGTGGTATTAATGGATCATTCCCCTCTTTAGGTATTAAAATTATATTTGCCTCTTGCCACATCCATACTAAGATCTTCCTGTCTTGTATCTCCTTCAAAACTTTTTGTAGGGATATGGCCAATATATCCCAGAATTATTTTTAATGTTGCTGCACTGCACTGGTTGGAACACAATCCTACTTGGGAGCATCCCTCTGCTGCTGCCCCACCTGCCAACAACCACCTTCTATTGGTCTATTTTGTGTGTGTTATTGTGCTTGAGGAAAAACTCAGTGGATCAATAGTTTAAACTAGAAGGGGAACTAATGGCTGGTGCTGTTTTTGGTTAAGCATCAAAAAGAGCCTAATTTCCCCACCCGCCCATCCTTGAAAAGAACAGCAAGCATTTGTGTATGTGTGGCCAATTCACTCAATAGGCCAAAACTCAGAAACAACCCCTCCCCCAAGGATCAGTTCCAAGCAGGAACTAGTAATGGAACAGAATTATTTCAGAACCTTAGGAACTGAAAAGGAAATAGAAATTTTCTTTGTGCACACCTGCAATGGCTTCCCACCTGAAACATAACCCTGTTTGCTTCATGAAAAAGAATGAAACCTTTCTATAAACTAGGAGAGAGGTATACATTTTTCCTTTGCATTTGCAATTAATTTATTACTTTTATTGTTTGTTTTATTATATTTGTCTTTTATTTTCACTGGTTTCAATAGCAAATACATTTGCCCCCCTAGTCAGAATGAGAGAAAGACACCATATTTTGGGGTATAAAATGGGCTGCTTTATTAAAATTAACAACAACAAACATCAGCTATGGCAAGGGCCTAACTAGTGGTACAGGTCAGGCCCTGGGGTCACTCTGTAACCCTGCCCTGAACTGTCTAGGTGAGCACCCGTTGCCCCGGGTGTGAGCCATCCATCCAATGGCTGGGACCCGGCCTGGCCAGGCGAAGTGGTTCACCCCTGTAAAGCTCCCCCACCTGGCCGTACGGCTGCGGGGGGAGACTGGCTTGTCCAGGGGATCCCCACCCAGGGCGTCTAACCACGCAACTGGGCCATATGGCAGCCAGCCACATCTGGCAGACCCCAATTCCCCACCAATGGGGAGGTGCCAAGGGTGCTCACCAGCCCACTACAAATTCTTCCCTGACTAACATCCTGCCACCCATGACATTAACTCAGCCTACCAGCCAATTAACTCACTGTTCTCACAATGCGAGGTAGGCGAAAAAACTCCAGCCCCAAGGCCAATTAAGAGCTAGAGAGAAAAAATTCCTACCTGGCCTCAATTAAATGGCGACCGGCTAATCCCGCACTGAAATAGGGTGAGGTGGGTGGGCCAAGCACGAGGCCAGACTGGAGCTAGAGGGGGTGGAGGAGCCAGCAAATGCCGTAAACTCCGCCCCCAAGTCTAAGACCCGGATTGAGGGCTGATGCACTGTTTCCCTCCTTCCAGTGGGGCAAAGAACTGCCGCGCGCCTAAATGGCTATGCCATAGGCACGGCTGGCAGAATTGCCCCCCTAGTCGGAATGAGAGACAGACACCATATTTTGGGGTATAAAATGGGCCACTTTATTAAAATTAACAACAACAAACATCAACTACGGCAAGGGCCTAACTAGCGGTACAGGTCAGGCCCTGGGGTCACTCCATACCCCGCCCTGACCTGTCTGGGCGAGCACCCGCTGCCCCGGGTGCGAGTCATCCATCCAATGGCTGGGACCCGGCCTGGCCAGGCAAAGTGGTTCACCCCTGTAAAGCTCCCCCACCCGGCCGTACGGCAGCGGGGGGAGACTGACTTGTCCAGGGGATCCCCACCCAGGGCGTCTAACCACGCAACTGGGCCATACGGCAGCCAGCCACATCTGGCAGACCCCAATTCAGGTGGCAGACTGTCACATCTGGCAGTCCCCAATGGGGAGGTGCCAAGGGTGCTCGCCGGCCCGCTACAAATTCTTCCCTGACTAACATCCTGCCATCGCAGAGGCCAAGCCTCTGCTTAGGTCTCAGCACCCCATACATGGCTTAAGGCCAAATGAAGCCCTTGCCGCAGGTCGTTCAGGAATATATTGTTGCCTCTGAAGGAGAGGTGCACCCCATCCCCTCTGTAGAGGTCTGCAGACATGGCCCAGATCTGCGGATGGGGCAAATATAAGCCCAACCCCCCTGCCATCGCTTTAAAGAGGGCTCTGTTGGCCATACGCCGTGCCCTCTCAAAAGCATTGTGGTCCAAAGCTTCCCTCCACACTCGGTGCAGAAGCATTGCCGACCAAAAGATGAGGACACCGGGCCATCTCTTTTGAATCTCCAAGAAGTCATCCCGTGCCTGCCAAGAAAGGGCCATGCCCTTCATCAGACCTAAATCGTTGCCACCTAAGTGGACAACCAAGTTATGCGGTGGAGGGGCACTCCTCCCTTCAAACAATAGTGGCAGCAAACCAGCCCAACGCAGGCCCCTTCTGCCCTGCCACTCCACAGTGGCCCATCGGCTGAGTCCAAGCTGGGACCCCATCTGCGTCCTCTTTGCTTGGTGTGCTGCCCAAAAGACCATACTATGGCCACAAATGAGGATCCATACCCTTTCCTGCCGTGCCACAGCACCTGAAAAAACAGACAATGTCAGTACGGATGGTCTCCTGACAGAGGCCTATCATAAGCCTTGTAAGCAGCCAAACGCCATCGTCCTACCCTCTGAATCTCAATGCTGGAATACCCCATTGCAGCAGCCATGGATGCTGCGTCTATCCTAAAAGAGTGGGTTCCAAATTTCACCCCACCGAGTCCCAACTTAGAGAGCACTCTGCCCGTGACCGCCCAAAATTGGTACTTCGTCAGCGGGGAACCATCAGCATGGCAAAACAATGCCCCAGGTGCCGCACCACGAACTTCCAAATATTTTTTCAAGGCAACTAATGGGCACAACTTCCCGATGGCACATGGGCCAATCACCAGATCCACCCCTTTTTGACACTGATCTGTCTTGGAGCGTCTGATCCGAATCACCAAACACTCCCCATGAAACTTTACATCTGCCGCTGAAATGGCCCGGCAAGAATCATCCTTAAGGGATTGAGGGACCAATTCGCTAACCCTAAGGGCTCCAAAAAATGCTATTAATGAAGCGGCATGGAACAACAACTCCTCAAAGGGAGAACTGCAAACCAAGGGCCAAGTGGCTTTCAAACCCTGCTATATACTGGGGGAAATGGGCTGCCTTGCATCTCTCGGGGCTGCAGCCTCCCTGGACCAACCCTCCAGCATTTTCTTGATACAAAAGTCCCCGGTGGGATCAGGAAGGCCACGGGCCTTGGAAGCAAAGGCCAAGGCCGCCAGTTGGCTGAGAATATACTTCACCCGGTGCCCCTTACCTCTTTGAGTGACACAAAAACGTGCTACGTGTCCCACTGGGATAGGCCACAGCTGGGGGAGACCCACCTCCTGCCTGGAACCCGCAAAGTGCCTTACCGCCCGATCGTAGGCTCTTCTGGTACTAGGAGCCAGTGCTAACTGGATGGCCCTGAAGGCCTCGGATTCCCAATCCTCCATAGTTCTTGAGGAACCCAGGCAGGCAGTAAATCCGCCTCTGGGGCAAGCTGACGAAACTGGTCCATCTGCAGGCGAGACAGGGCATCTGCCACCTCATTGTTTACCCCAGGGATATGCCTGGCTGAAAACAGTACATTAAGGTGCAGGCACCTTAATGTAAAAGCTCGGACCAGTCTCATTACCCTGGGCAATTTAGAGGAGAGTGAGTTAACCACCTGCACCACAGCCATATTATTGCACCAAAAGTGGACTGAGTGTTGTGCAAGCTCTTTACCCCACAGGTAAACCGCAACTAAGATAGGAAAAAATTTCAGGAACGTCAGGTCCCAGCACAGGCCAGCTGAAACCCAGTCTGCAGGCCATTCCACCGCACACCAGTGCCCCCTGAAATAAATTCCAAGCCCTCTCGAGCAAGATGCATCGGAGGAAACTTGCAATTCCCTCTCCAACAGCATTTCTTGTCTCCAGAAGGAGACCCCATTAAAACCATTCAAAAACTGACACCAAACCTCTAAGTCTTCCCTCATTCCGGGGGAAATCCGCATCTTATGATGTGGGAGCCTAAGCGTCCCCATTGAGTCGCAGAGGCGATGCAAAAAGGCCCTACCAGGTGCCACCACCTTGCAAGCAAAGTTAAGGTGGCCCACCACCTGCTGCAATTCCAATAAGGAAACCTTCTACTGCCCCAAGAGGGAACATAAACGAACCCTAAGCTCCTGAAGCTTATCAGCAGGTAACCTGGAAGTTTGCTGTTCCATGTCCAACTCAATACCGAGGAAAGTCAGGACGGTCGATGGACCCTCCGTCTTTTCATGTGCCAGCGGAACACCCAACTCATCTGCCAGGCATATAAAATCCCTCAAAAGCCGGGCACATTGCCCTGAACGCGGGGGCCCAATCAGAATAAAATCATCTAAATAGTGGGCAGTGTCGCGGCAGCGCTGCCTACGACATAGGGCCCATTCCAAGAACTTACTACAATGCTCGAATACAGCACATGAAATAGAGCACCCCATTGGGAGGGCTCTGTCCATGTAAAATTGGCCCTCAAATGAAAACCCCAGGAGTTCGAAGTCCTCCGGGAGTACCGGCAGAAGGCGAAAGGCAGACTTAATATCGCATTTCGCCATCTTGGCCCCCCGCCCACAATGCCTAACCACTTTGACCACCTGGTCAAAGCTCGTATAATGGACCGAGCACAAATGCTCGGGAATTGCATAATTGATGGAGCCGCCCCTAGGGTATGAGAGATAGTGAATTAGGCGAAATTCACCGGCCGCCTTTTGGGGCACTACCCCAAGGGGAGAGACCCGCAGACAAGGAACAGGAGGGGAGGGAAAAGGGCCCCAAACCCTGCCCTCAGCACATTCCTTTGCTATTTTCGCCCGCACGACGTCCTCCATGCCAATCACAGACCGCAAGTTGGATGACACGAAGGCAGTCCTGAGACCTTGAAAAGGTATCCTAAAGCCAAAAAAACCCCATGCAACAAAAACTGAGCATCAACCCTATTGGGGTAATCCGCTAACATGGCCTCAAGGACCCTCACTTTTATTGGGCTGGGGCCCTTTGCCAGGCCCTTGCTGCCCTAGGGGGGCCTCCCCCCCTTCTTCCAAATGGCTGCTGCTTCTTACAGGCACTGAGGGGATGTGGCCCTCTACAAGTTGGGCACTTGTGGCCGAAATGGCAGTTCTTATGGCTGCATACCCCTTTTGAAGTGAATTCAAAACAAAGCAGTCGGGGCTGAACCAACTGCCCCGCAGAGGCGCGGGAGCCGTAAGTACCCTGCGGGTTTCCTCCAAAAACCGGTAAAGGACGCTGTATGATGTGGCCACTGTCAGATTGATCCCCAGCTGCGGATTTCGCTGGGGTCATCAGCTGTAACCATAAGTGCTGATGAACCTGATCCCAGGGTAAGGATGGATTAAGGGCCACCCGCATCCTGAATTCTTCATCATATTGCAGCCAGGCTGCACCAGTGAACTCAGTATGGGCCCTGTAAATAATATCTAAATACTGGAAAAGCGGGGCAGCTCTCCAGGGCTGTGCATGCGCTATGACCCCAGCATATATCAGGAAACCTGGCAGCCAATTAGCCCAGGACCTGTCAATTTTTCAGCACCTAAGGCGGTCCTTATCCCAGTCTTCGAGGTCCTCTTTATCTTTCTTCTCCAGTTCCCTGAAGAGAAGGGTAAAGACATCCACATATTCACCCCGCAAAATCTTCTCCCTAGTAGCCGGGGTAAGGTGATCACCTAGTGGCATAGCCGTGTCACCGACTGGAAGGGCCCTGTAAGGCACCGTCCCATAATTAGACCAGGGTACTCCGAAATAAGAGCCCCAAGGTGGAACAAAGCCCATCCTCAGAGCCTGAACCGGGGGGGCAGACCAACAAGGCGCCCCGGTGGTCAGACCTGGCGCTGGCGATCGGCCCCAAGGGCCCCCATCAGAAACCGCCCCCACCCCAGCTGCACCTACAGAAGCCCCGGAGTGTGTAGATGGAGTGTGTTGAGATGCTTGCGCCGGCTGGCCCCAGGGCCAGGTACCCGACTGTTGGGGCCAAGCACTCTTACCGTCATCCTCTGGAGGTTGCACCATAAGAGCCACTTGCCCTGCCTCTTGGGACCAATTCGCTTCCGTCTCAGCCACTGCAGGTACGACTGCCTCTGCTTCGATCACATGACCGCTCGCTGAAGTTCACGGAGCCACTCCACCTTCAGCAGACGTCTCTTCCAACACTGCTAAACGGGAAAGAATGTCATTAAGAGATGCAGCCTTGGAAGCCTTTTACTTGCAGGGGATGCA
This sequence comes from Eublepharis macularius, assembly GCF_028583425.1. Lineage (NCBI taxonomy): Eukaryota > Metazoa > Chordata > Lepidosauria > Squamata > Eublepharidae > Eublepharis > Eublepharis macularius. The sequence continues at coordinate 95,034,430 of NC_072794.1, read as the reverse complement.
GCTGATGACCTAGCCTGTTCTAGTGCCGCAATTCTGGCCAAAATATCCTGCCTAAGGGTGCCATCTTCCTCCTCATCAGAAGACAAAGCGACGGCAGGATGCTTGGGGGGGCGCCTAGCAGGCTGCTTCCCCTTGGATTTACCACCACCTTTTTTTGGACCCATCCTGTCCAGAGTGTAATGAAGCCAAATTGAAACTTCCGTAGAAGTCCACTATAACCAACCTAACCAGTAAGGTGGGCTAAACCACAGGCGCCTGTGATGTGATTGAAACCAGCAGAGATGCCCTCAGAACAGATGAAGCCAATAAGCAAACCCCCCTAGGGAAGGAACTAAGCCTATACTGGGCTGCACAGAGAAGCCCCACAGCCACCAATGTGAAGGAAAAAGGGGGGCACCCCGAACAGGCCGCATCCAAGATGGCCGACTAATGGCTCCCAAAATGGCCGCCGCGACAGTGGGGCATGCGTAATATATGCCTCTGAGCCAACAGGCTGCGGCAGGTTATACCCCCCTTAAGCCCAACCAGGCGCCAAAGAAAAAACAGCCTGGCCCTGGGGCCTGCCAAACAATCACCCACAAAAGGCGAGCCCGGGGAAACGCGGCCTCGCACAAGCACTACCTGCCTATATGCGCTCGCACACAGCACGCCTGGGCGGGAAGGCATGCGCACCAGCCGGCCCGGGCTACCGTGACCGCCGCAGGCCCGACTAATTAACTTATGGGGCCAGAGAAAAGCGCAGCAGCAGGCTCCAAAAATTCCCCACTCGCAGCAGGACCAGCAGCCACGCCAAAACCAGGTGCAGAGGAGAACACAGCCCCCAAAACCCCCAGCCAAGGCGCGCGCCGCTAAGGAGCGAAAGGTGCAAGGGGGAGACCAAACCACCCTCCCCGCTGCCCAGAAAAACACCGGGCACACTCAAAGGAGTAAAAAAGGGGGGAGATCAAACCACCCTCCCCGCCGCCCGGACAAACGCCGGGCACACTCAATAAAGAAGTGGTGCGTCCACAGAGATCCACCACCGTTCGCCGTCCACCAAGGCAACCCAAGGCTCTGACGCCTACTCCGCTCCGCAGGTCCCACTCCAACAGGCCTCGTGCCGGGGAGCAAACAAAACGTCTTGCCTCCACCGAGCACGAGGCCAGACTGGAGCTAGAGGGGGTGGAGGAGCCAGCAAATGCCGTAAACTCCGCCCCCAAGTCTAAGCCCCGGATTGAAGGCTGATGCACTGTCTCCCTCCTTCCAGTGGGGCAAAGAACTGCCTCGCACCTAAATGGCTATGCCATAGGCACGGCTGGCAGAATTCCCCCAGTGACTTTCTCCTGAACTTCCTTATAAACAGTTGAGTTGAAATTGGAGGAGTGGCAAACACCCAAGAAGATAGAGTTAAAATTCAACAAGACCTGAATACTCTGGAGAAGTGGGCGGTTGTGAACAGGATGCAATTCAACATAGATAAGTGCACAGTATTACATCTGGGCCACAGAAATGTGAAGAACAAATACACGATGGGGGATACACTTCTGAGTAGTAGTGTATGTGAAGGAGATTTTGGAGTAAGAGTGGACTGTAAACTAAATATGAGCCATTAGTGTGATGTGGTGGCAAAAAAGGCAGTCTTGGGTTGTATCAAAAGAGCCATTGCACTATCTTGGTCAGGCCACACCTGGAGTACTGTGTGAAGTTCTGGAGGCCTCAATACAAAAAGGATGTGGACAAAATTGAGAGGGTACAGAAGAGAGCAACAAGAATGATCAGGGGTCTTGAGACTGAGCCGTACGAGGAAAGGCTGAGGGCCTTGGGAATGTTTAGTTTGGAGAAAACTAAACACAAACCGGAACCATACACTAGGTTTGTGGGGTGCTGATTCTAGAGCTGTTTTTTCAAAATGTTCCATGTAGAAGTTTGCTATAACTGGGCTGAGAGGGCTCCCCATGGCCACCCCATCCATCTGTTCATAGAATTCGTTATCCCATTGGAAGTAACTGGTTGTCAGACAATGATGCAATAAGGCTGTTACATCCTCTGGGAAAATCTGATTGATAAGTGCAATAGTGTCTTTTACTGGAACCTTGGTAAACAGGGATACAACATCAAAACTGACAAGTATGTCTTGTGGATTGAGTTTCAGAGAACTGATTTTGTTGATGAAATCTGCTGAATCTTTGATGTAAGACGAGGTTTTACATCAGCACCCCACAAACCTAGTGTATGGTTCCGGTTTGTGGATGATACATTTATCATTTGGAGCCATGGGGAGGAAGAATTGATAGGGTTTTTGAATCATCTCAACAACATCCACCTGAACATACAATTCACAATGGAGAAAGAAATCGAGGGAAAACTCCCATTTCTGGATACCTTGGTCATCCGCAAAGCAAACTTTCAGTTAGGTCACAAGGTCTACAGGAAACCAACTCACACTGATCGGTACTTACACAAAAACTCCAATCACCACCCCCGACAGAAAAGAGGCATAATGAAAACATTAGGGGATCGCGCAAGACGGATATGTGAGCCGCACTTTCTCAATGAGGAAATTAATCATCTAAACCACGCACTTCAGGCAAATGGCTACTCCAGAAATGAAATCCAAAGAGCAATCAAACCCAGGATGAATCAAACAACCAAGGAAAAACAGTCTCCTACAGGAAAAGTGTTTTTGCCATATATCAAAGGAATTACTGATCAGATGGGAAAGCTTATGAAAAAGCATAACCTTCAAGCAGTATTCAGACCCACCCGAAAAATACAACAGATGCTACGATCAGCAAAAGACAGTAGAGACCCCCTCACCTCTGCAGGAGTATACCGTATACCCTGCAGCTATGGACAAGTGTACATCGGGACCACAAAGCGTAGCATCCAGACAAGAATAAAAGAACATGAAAGACACTGCAGACTTGGACAACCTGAAAAATCAGCAGAGGCTGAACATAGCCTAACTCAAACAGGGCACAGTATCTTATTCCAGGACGCAAAATACTGGACAACACTTCCAACTACTTTGTCAGACTGCACAGGGAAGCCATTGAAATTCACAAGCATAAGCAAAACTTCAACAGGAAAGAAGAAACCTTAAGAATGAACAGAGCATGGTTTCCAGTTCTGAAAAACACCAGGCTAACAAAACACTCTATACTCGACAATAGCCCTGCAGAGAAGATTAGCACATCAAGCACCAATCCATATGCAAAAGAACCTCCTCAGGATACACTGAAGCCTCCCGCCATTAGCATTCCACACCCTGGGAAACTCTTACAGGATGACTCAGCTCAACCCCACCCCTCCTGAGCAGATACAAATGACCTGCCAACATCTTTTCCACACTGTGACACTGAGAGATCTCTGTCTTTTGGTGCTACACCTCTGACGATGCCAGCCACAGCTGCTGGCGAAACGTCAGGAACTACAATGCCAAGACCACGGCAATACAGCCCGGAAAACCCACAAAAACCATGCTTTAGACTAATCCTGCATTGGGCAGGGGGTTGGACTAGCAGGTCTATATGGCCCCTTCCAACTCTGTGATTCTATGATTCTGTGAATAATTAGATAAATATTCTTAAAAGCTGTATTTTATATCCTATTTTGTGGCTAGAATTTGATTGTTATCAGCATGAGGATTGTTGATTTTATTGTGTAGTGTTTTTTATTGAACTAATTGTAACCTGTCTTGTGTTCAGTTTGTGGAGAAAGGCATAATCTAAATACTTCAATTTTTTAAAAAAATCATAGTCAGGTACAGATAACTAGGCTTTCTGTGATCTTCAACTCACACACAATCACAAAGTAAACTTACCTTGCTCAAATTCCCTCAATGATACCTGAGATAATCTTGATTGGATTACCTTGGTGTTCCCTGGTGTGCTTCATCTAATGCATAGCACTTCATGTCAAGCAGCGCACCTACATCTGCAACAGCACCTGTTTTTTGTGGATTGTGGCTGCTTTTGCCCAGTCCAAGATGATTCAGAAGAGGCACATATTTCCCCATCATTATAGTCAAGTCATTAAGATGACTAACTTTCATTGTAAAGCATGGAAACATTTGCAGTTTGTCCCCTTTTTGTGCCTGAGTAGTTGGGTGCATTGTTAAGACTAACATCAGCCATTTTGTATTGACTGCTTTGTGTACCTGCACACTCAGTTACTAGCTACATATCCGTGCTTTGCTACAGTATTTAACTACTTTAAATCCAGTTATAATATTTATGGGTACGTAACATTTTTTGGTTTGTGGGGGGCAGTGTTGAGTTGGTTTTGTTGTATAATAGCATAGTACCCAAGCTTCACAAAGGTGTTTGAATAAAACAAAGCATGTTGATGCCAAAAACTGATTAAGTGAATTTCAAAATGCAACATTTATTGAGATTTTTAAAAGGAAAAGATTGTAGTGCAAGAAATAAAGTGAAAAATACATACAACCTTTTTTTCTACTGAAGGACCTCTTTGTAGACCGCATTGGTGGTTTTCCAACACTTTGGAGCTCCCACTTTAGGAGAAGCTTGTGGGCTGGGAAGCCAGGAGGGTTGAGCATGTTGAGAAACTCCACAGGGTAGTGGACCACATGATCCATTTGCACCACTGAGTCCACAGATCTGTACTCCATTTCTGCCCCTTCAAGGGAGTTAAGTTGTGTTTCATTAATGATGGCAGCCTTGTCTTTCTTGGGGGTCACAATGGCATACTTGCACAGCCAATCCATGGACTTCTCCATGGTAGTGATGCTATTAGGGTATATCGTGGCTGTTAGGTCTGCTAGAGTCGTCACTACTGTGCCCAGGCCTGCAGGGATGGTCACCTTTCCTTTGGACTCAGGACTTGCTGGCATTTGGCCACTGCTGCTCAGTGCACGGCAGAAGTACTATGTGCATATTTCTTTGCCACATCTCTAAGTTGCTTCCTCCTTTTAGCATTGGTATATCTCACACAATGTCTGCCAGGAGGCTTCTTCAGGGCAATAAGAGGTGATGGCTGCAAGAGCTGAGAGGTAGAGTTAGATTGGCAACCCTAGAGGGGAAGGCTGGGAAGTATATTTTTACCTCCGGCACATTCAATGACTGGGAGTCATTGAATGTGTCCTGAGGTACTGCATATGTCCTGCATACTGTTAAGAATGTTGGGATGATGACCAATCAGGCTGCATATGCAAATAACCTCAGGGAACAGTGGCTGAGTTGGCAGTTGGTGTGGGGGGGAGCACTCTGCCAGGCACATAGGGAAGCTGTATCCCTATGGGAAAACACATTTTACCCCTTTTCACCCCCTTAGGGGGCAAATTTCTTAAAATCCCTTCTTTGTGAGTCTCTGCACCACAAAAGGAATGTCCTCCCCAAATTTCACGCTTCTAGGTCCAGGGGTTTGGGCTGGGTGTTGATGAGTCAGTCAGGACACTTGTCTTTATATATAAAAACTAAGAACATAAGCAAAGCCATGTTGGATCAGGCCAGTGGCCCATCCAGTCCAACATTCTGTCACACACAGTGGCTAGAAATCCAGTGCCATCTAAAGGACTGTCAGTGAGGCCAGGACACCAGAAGCCCTCCCACTGCCTTCCTTCCAGCACCAAGACAACAGAGCACCACCTCCCCACAAAGAGAATACCATCTATCTCCTGTGGCTAATAGCCACTGATGGACCTCTGCTCCATATATTTGTCCAGTCCCCTCTTGAAGCTGGCAATGCTTGTAGCTGCCACCACCTCCTGTGGCAACGAATTCCATGTGTTTATCACCCTTTGTGTAAAGTAGTATTTTCTTCTATCTGTTCTAACCCGACTGCTCAATAATTTCATAGAGTGCCCACGAGTTCTTGTATTGTGAGAAAGGGAGAAAAACACATCTTTCTCTACCTTCTCTAACCCGTGCATTATCTTGTAAACCTCTATCATGTCTCCCCTCAGTCGTCTTTTCTCCAGGCTAAAGAGCCCCAAGCGCCTCAATCTTTCCTCATAGGGAAAGTGTTCCAACCCTTTAATCATTTTAGTTGCCCTTCTCTGTACTTTTTCCAGTGCTATGATATCTTTTTTAAGGTGTGGCGACCAGAACTGTACACAGTACTCCAAATGAGGCCTCACCATCGATTTATACAGAGGCATTATGATACCGGCTGATTTGTTTTCAATCCCTTTCCTAATAACCCCTAGCATAGCATTAGCTTTTTTTATGGCAGTCGCACACTGTGCTGACGTTTTTAGTGAGTTATCTATCATGACTCCAAGATCTCTCTCTTGGTCAGTCTCCGCCAGTTCAGACCCCAATCCAATCAGGCTGCATATGCAAATAACCTCAGGGAACAGTGGCTGAGTTGGCAGTTGGTGTGGGGGGGAGCACTCTGCCAGACACATAGGGAAGCTGTATCCCTATGGGAAAACACATTTTACCCCTTTTCACCCCCTTAGGGGGCAAATTTCTTAAAATCCCTTCTTTGTGAGTCTCTACACCACAAAAGGAATGTCCTCCCCAAATTTCACGCTTCTAGGTCCAGGGGTTTGGGCTGGGTGTTGATGAGTCAGTCAGGACACTTGTCTTTATATATAAAAACTAGCTTGATGCCTGTGCTTCACTACGGTGTTTAACTACTTTAAATCCAGTTATAATATTTATGGGTCTGTAACATTGGGCGGGGGGGGGTTGAGTTCATTTTGTAGTATAATAGCATAGTACCTGAGCTTCACAAAGGTGTTTGAATAAAGCGAAGCATATGGATGCCTAAAACTGATGAAGTGAATTTCAAAATGTAACATTTATTGAAGAGATTTTTAAAAGGAAAAGATTGTAGCGCAATAAATGAAGTGAAAAATACGTACAACCTTTTAAAATATATATATATATTGGTGAGTTTATATTTCATATTTAATACATACATTCCCATCATGTCTAATTTACTCTGACCCCCACCCTTTCCTCCCCCCTCCTTATCGACTTCCAACAGCTTTCCAACCCTTAACCCTTCTTATTACTTAACTTGACTTCACTTATATTCTTCTATAACACATATATCGTAATATTTCTTACTCTAAGCATATTCAAATTGTTTTATATATATACTATATTAAAATCACTAATCCACCGATATATCCATTTTACTCTTCCTTGATTAAACTCTGTATTCTGAGTAAAATTTGCTTAAACATAGTACTAGCTTAGATTATAATAATTAAATTCCCCCTTAATGGTAAAGTCGCTTATCTCTTCTGTTTACAACATCACATTTTAATAGTTCTCAAACTGCCACAGTTCTCCCTTCACATCCCATTTTTTTTCTAAATATTGTTTCAATTTCCCCCAATCAGCAATAAATTGTCCTGGATCAAGATCTTTAAGTTTTCTTGTCATTTTGCCCATCTCTGCCATGTACAGCAATTTATAAATCCAATCTTCTATAGTTGGTATTTCTTGTACTTTCCATTTCTGCGCGTACAAAAGTCTTGCCGCTGTGGTCATATAAAATAACAATGTTCTGTACTGCACTGGAACACCTTCCATTCCCAAGTTCAGTAGCAACAATTCTGGGTTCTTATTTATTTGGATTTGTAAAATTTCATTAATTGCTTCAATTATATCTCCCCAGTATTGCTTAGCTACCTCACAAGTCCACCACATATGATATAGTGACCCTTCGTGTTTTTTACATTTCCAACATTTGTCTGACATGTTGGTGTTTCCTAGCACAATCTTCTTTGGTGTTAGATACCATCTATAGATCATTTTGTATACATTCTCTTTAATGTTCGTACAAGTTGAAATCTTCAATGTGTTTTTCCACAGGTGCTCCCACGCCTCCATGCCATTTTAGAAGTACTTTATAAATCTTTGAAATTTCTTTTTTGCCTTCTTATAATATCACTTCTAATTCTGATTTTTCCTTCTTATTCCTCCTTTTAAACAGTCCGAATTGAAAAGGTCTCTGATCTGTCTATATTGAAACCATCCATAACAAGGAGACAGCTCTTCTTCTGTCTTTATTCTTATTGTTGAATATTGTATTTGTGTTATCTCCTTGTAGGTCAAACGTTGCTGTTCATTATCGACAGTTCTCGGATCTATTACGTCATACGGAACCACCCATGAAGGAATTCCATCTTCCAAATAAACCTTTTACTTCTTCCAGATTGTGAAGAGGCTTCTTCGAATATAGTGGTGCAAAAACATAGAGTCTGCTTTAACCTTATCGTACCACAGATAGGCATGCCATCCAAACAACTTTTTGTGTCCCCTCCAAAGCCAGCAATTTACGGTTTTTTAATGTTATCCAATCTTTTAACCATGCCAGACAAATTGCTTCATAGTATAGTCTTATATTGGGCAGTTGCAAACCACCTCTTTCCTTCGCATCCTGTAATACTTTCATTTTGGCTTTAATTTTTTCGGTTATTTCCTTTCTTTTTTCTTCTTTTCTCCTTCTGTCCCTTGCATTCAAGTCCATCAATATTCCCCTTATTGCAGCTTTGTAAGTGTCCCATACCTTATGAGTTGACACATCCTTATTTAAATTGTATTGTATAAAGAACTTGGTATCCTTTTGTAGCAACGCCATGTTATCTTCTATCTGCAGCAAGTCTTCATTTATTCTCCATCCTCTTCTTTTAGTATTTTTTCCAAATCTCCACATGATAGGATTGTGATCTGAGCCTACCTTAGGCATTATCTCCACATCTCTAGTCCACAACATTAGTTCTTTGGAAGCCCAGATCATATCAATTCTTGATAGAGTAGCATACCTCGCAGAATAAAAGGTATATTGTCTGTTTTTTGGATTTTGTCTCCTCCATACATCTTCCAGACTTTCCTGTTCCTTAATCGCAAAAAACGACTTTGGCAAAAGTCCTCTTTTTTTGTGCAATTTTAGATTTCTTATCTTCTTCCAAGTTTGTAACTCCATTGAAGTCACCTGCCAGAATTATTTGATCATAGGTCTGCTCATCGAGTTGTTTTTGTAAATCCTTGAAAAAGTTTTCTTTCGCGCCATTGGGTGCATAGATTCCAATCACCAAGGTCTTCTTCGAGTTCCAAATTATTTCCACTGCTAAATATCTAGCTTCTGCATCACTTGAAATTAATTTTGGCTGCAGTTCCTTCTTTATATACAACACAACTCCTCTCTTCTTCTTTTTGGAGGCTGCAGCAAATTCATTTCCAAGCTTTACAAATTTCAAATGCTTTAAATCCTGCTTTCTGATATGTGTCTCTTGGAGACATACTATATTACATTTTTGTTTTAAAAGCCAGTGGAAAATAGCCTTGCGCTTACGAGGTGAATTTAGTCCATTTACATTCCAAGATATTATTTTACACTCCATGATCACATTCTTGTACTTTTTGGTAAGTCCTTTTCATTGTCCCTAATAAAGTTTTCCATCTCGTGATCCGACCTAATATTTCTCCTTACTCCACCAAATTCAAATGCGAGTCCTTCTGGTATTTCCCATCTGTGCCTAATTTTCAAATCCTTTAACATCTGGACCAGCTCTCTGTATTTTTTCCGCTCCAACAACACCGCTCTGGGCAGTTCTTTCATAACTCTCACCACCTTCCCGTCGACTTCTAATGGTTCCTGAAACTGTTTGCTTACAATTGACTCTCTTGTGTTTCTGGTCGTAAATTGCACGATCATATCCCCTGGTAACTTCTTCTGAGCTGCAAATTTTGAGTTAATTCTGTATGCCACATCCAGGAGAGCTGCAACCTCCTCCTCTTCTTTCCCCAGGTAGCCCACCAAAATTTCTGTAATCTGCTCTTGGGCTGCTTTTTCCACAATCTCCAGAATCCCGCGAAATCTGAGTTGCTTTTCCATTTGTTTACATTCAGCTACGGCCATTCTTCTCTTCATTCCTCGCATCTCTGTTCTCTGCACGTCTGTTAAGGTGTCAACCGCGTTCTCTACTACATTAACTCTCTGCTGTGTGGATTGCAAATCATTTTGTACTTGATCCATTTTTTTTGTGAGTTCTGCCATCTCCGATTTTAGTGCCTCTTTAAAGTCCTTAAAATTCTCCTGCATCATTTCTTTAGGCTCTTTATTTCCTTCTGAAACTTTTTTATCCAAATTCTCCAGCGCGGTTTGCCACTCCTTCTTCGACATCGTGGGGCTAGCTCTACTTCACTCCCACGTGTCTGCTCTTTTCCTCAACTCCGTGGCACTAGTTTGTTGCTTTCTATTATTTTTAAAAGTCCAGATTCAGTTTTATTTTTTAGAGAAAAGAGTTTGCATAGTCCAAAATGTCGGGCGTTTTTTCTCTATGGTTTTGTATTGAAGCAATCACCCTTACCTTCACCAAAGATGGCCTACTTCCATTTTCCTTGAAGTCACAGCTTTGCCCTGTTTCAAAATGGCGACCTTCTGCTTCTGTTGTTAACAAGCCGCTTCTTGCCAGTCTCTTTATGATTCTGACGCACTTCCTGTTCCTCTTCTTTTCACAGCAGTTCTCGCGATATTAAAACTTTCTCACAGTCTGCTATCTCTTCCTAGCCGCAGGTATGTAAACAATAGTCAATTTTCCGCATTAACTTCTCTTTACAGTGTCACTTTTTAAAATTTAATTTGCCAGAACTTCCTCCTTTACATAACGAGTCTCTTGCAGTTTTTAGATTCTCTTTATCACTTTATTCCTTTTTATAATCTGTCCCATATTAAGAGATAGCAATCTTTACCTGCTTAGACGTTTCTCTTGGGTTGTAATCGCTGCTTCAAGTATCCAATTAGTTCTTATTCCCTTTTCAGTTTACTGAAGCTTGGATATGTAGGTCTTATGCCAGAAACTGACTCCAGAGCCACTGCAGAGATTTTGGCAACCTTTCTTCGGGTGGAACCTCAAGAGTGGACGGGGGCTCGTTGTGTAGAACCCCCCTCACACCCGAGATCAACGCGCCCTCAGGTTCTTAAGTGTACTTGCCTGTTCTCTGCCTGAGAACAGGGGGCTGCGGGAAGTTGGCACCCCTCCAGCCTCCACAAACAGCAGCACAGACAGCCCAGCTCCCTGAGCTGCGTTAGACCTCCATGAATCCCAAACCGGAAGTCACGTACAACCTTTTTTTTCCCTACTGAAGGACCTCTTTGTAGACCTCATTGGTGATTTTCCCCTTAGGATCACCAGGCTGCTGTGTGAGCTCACTCTGCAGAAGGCCATGTAGAACTGCCCATGTGAGAAGCAGTCCTCCCTCAAGTCAATTCCTGCCACCTTCAGTATCTGCCCCTGGGACTTGTTGATCATCATAGCAAAGCAGACCTTGAGGGGGAACTGCAGTCTCTTGAACTTGAAGAGGTTATCTGATGGTATGAATGGTATGTGTGGTATGAACACTGACTCCCCCCGAGCAGTGCTGATGAACAATGTGGACTCAATGATGTTCCTGTGGAGGGTTTTCACTCATAGTCTGATGCCATTGCAGAGTTTGAGTGAGCTGCGGTTCTGGACCAGCATCACTGGAACTCCCACTTTGAGAAGCTTGTGGGCTGGGAAGCCAAGAGGGTTGAGCATGTTGAGGAACTCCACCATGGTAGTGGACCACATCATCCATTTGCACCACTGAGTCCACAGATCTGTACTCCATCTCTGCCCCTTCGAGGGAGTTGAGTTGTGTTTCATTAATGATGGCAGCCTTGTCCTTCTTGGGGGTCAGAATGGCACACTTGCACAGCCCATCCATGGACTACTCCCTGATAGTGGCAATATCATAGTATATTGTGTCTGTTAGGTCTGCTAGAGTTATCACTGCTCTGCCCAGGCCTGCAGGGATGGTCATCTTTCCCTTGGGCTTGGGACTTGCTGGTACTTGGCCACTGCTGCTCAGTGCACTGCAGGAGTACGATGTGCATATTTCTTTGCCACATCTCTAAGTTGCTTCCTCCTTTTAGCATCGGTATATCTTGCACAACATCTGCCAGGAGGCTTCTTGGGGGCAGTAAGAGGTGATGGCTACAAGAGGTGTGAGGTGGAGTTGGACTGAGGGAGGGATGGTGTGGTGGGCACTTTGGCAGGTTCATGTGAGAGGTTTTCATTGAAATGATCCCTGGAAAGATCGTGCACCATCTCCCCATGAACATTTAAAAACTCAGTTGCCATCCTGACTTTTATATAAAATCCCTTTTCAGGAGTCTTGTACTGTCTTTCTTCAGCTGTCTGTAATTTCTTCTACCTAATTTTTACCTCAGAACACAGAGTTCAACAGCAGACTCATCAGCCTGCCAGCCACACAGGAAAGCCAGGCCCCATAGGGAGATTGGCAACCCTAGAGAGGGAGGTGTATTTTTACCTCAAGACACATTCAGTGACTCCCAATAGCAAGTATATGCTCTTTAGAAAGTTGGAGAGATGACCAATCAAGGTCGCATATGCAAATGACCTCAGGGAACAGTGGCTGAGTTGGCAGTTGGTGTGGGGGGGGGGAGGACCCTGTCAGACACATAGGGAAGCTGTATCCCTATGAGAAAACACATTTTACCCCTTTTTACCCCCTTAGGGGGCAAATTTCTTAAAATCCCTTCTTAGTGAGTCTCTACACCACAAAAGGAATGTCCTCCCCAAATTTCATGCTTCTAGGTCCAGGGGTTTGGGCTGGGTGTTGATGAGTCAGTCAGGACACTTGTCTTTATATATATACATAGATTGTACAGAAGTACTAATCACAAGACAAGTCTGCAAGATTGGTTAGATTCATGGGAAAACACTAAAGACACACAGGAACACCTAAGTAGTAAGTCTCAACTTAAAAAACTGCAAACAGGTTTTTTCCGTTTAACTGAGTTTTTTTAAATAAAATATAAAGGCAGCAAGGACAGCACGTGACAGGTATAACAAAGCAATATAATCATGTCAGAAAGCACTGTAATCACTTAAACAAGCCACGTCCAAATTTCCTTGGACACATTGGAACAGCTTACTAAATAATTAGCGCCCTTGCTTGCAACCGGTAAACAAGATCTGAGCGAAACTAGCTGGTTATCAATCATGACTACAGATGTCATGTAATTTGCAGAAGGTGTACATTTGTTTAAATGTGGGACTCTTTCCTGTTCATTTATTCTGTGCATTGTAGAAGCAAAAGCAGAGTTTAAATGAGTGCATGTTACAGTTAGGGCCATATGTATATTATTTAAAATGTCTCATGTCAAATGGCATTGAGACTCAGTGGGTTAATGGGTAAATTCAGTTTACTGTCAGCCATATTTGCAATAAAGGCACAAACTTTGGACACAATTCAACTAAAGGTACTGTTGATTTCAACTCAAGAAAATTAAACATGTTTAAAGGTATTTTTAATAATCTGGAATTTGAGGGGAGTACAAACATGAATTTGTAATACTTTGTTATCTAATGTGTGTGTTTGAAATTCAAATTTGTTATCTAGTGTGTGTATTTGAAATTCAAATTTTTATTTGTCTTGATTTGTGCCATTGACATTTTGGGATTTCCCACAAAATTAAATTCTTGTCCTCCTGTATGCATTGATTATACAAGAAAATTGGGAAGTAAATGCCTGTTTGAATTACAAATCCTATAGGAATAAAACTGTTCACATTTAATTGTATAAACCACATATATAACTGTAGGAAGCATACTGATTGATGCTGCATACAGGTTTTTATCATTTATGGATCAATTTTGCTTTGAAGATTAGTTATTTTGCGTTGTGTCAGGGAAAAAAGCTATTGAAACTGCTTCATGACAATGGAATTCATAAGTGACTGGGCTTGGATACATGAGGAAGCAAAGGAATGAGGGAGACTATTCTGTCATAGCTATAAAACTAATAACATGGTAATGACATGCAGATTAACAGCACTACAAATGTATAAAGTTACTTTATGGAGCATATTAAGTAGCATTTTGCTTGAGTGGAATAGTTGAATGAACAATAAATATGTGTGCAAAATCTGAGCAAATTTGCTGGAAAGCACAACGGAGGTAAATAAAATGCTTTAAAAAGCAAATAATATTTTATTTAAAGGATATATGTGTGTTTATACGTGTGTGTGTGTGTGTGTGCATGTGTATGCAAGCCAATACATCAATATACATTCTGCAAGCACAGTTACACATTCCGGGCTACCAGTCACAGAGCTGATTATGGGGTGTAGAAGGAGAAAGGAACTCCCATAATCCAACTTTTATCTCATGAATTATTTGCCAAGCTCTGCAGGAGTGATAGCCTCTACTAAGAGAGAACCTGTGTTTTACAAACCAGTCTCAAACGTTTCTTGAAAGCTATTGCTGAACATTTGTGTTCTTTTGCTTCAGTAAGTTGCTAGAGATCAGGGAAGGTCTTATGATTCTGGGGCCCTGGGCAAAAGTGTAGGATGGGGCCCCAGAATCACTGCCCCTCCACAGTGGGATGACCCTCCCCACATTCAACCAGAGCAACCTCAGGCCCAACCAAGGGATAGCACACACTACCATCACTGGAAACCAACTGCCCAAGCCCTGAACCAGATGGGTTGAGTGGTGAAGTTGCCACCGAACCAGATGTCCGAGCCCTGAGCTGGCATAAGCAGCACTGGAAGTCTTCCCTTTTTCCTCTACTTTGTCAGAGGACACAGCTGGGAGCAGTCAGGGTCTGCTTCAACAAGGGGGCTGAGGCAGCTACCCTAGTTGCCTATTGGTTAAGAAAGCCCTTGCTAGCAGTGCAAGGGTGTTAATTGTGTATTAAAATACAATTTTAAACATTGCAATTTTTGCAAGTATCTACTTGTAGGACTTCTAGTATAAATTTTGTTTTCGAGTACAAACAATGTAATATATCCCACTCTATAGGTTTAAATTATTTATTTTAATTAGCACCTTTCATTTAAAAATTGTTATAGTGATTTACAATAAAGGTAAAACACACATCTATCTATAGCAATTTAAGTTTAAGCACATTTTTAAAAATCAGTATTATTAAAAGGTCTTAGGAAATTTTTGAAAAGGCTTTAGCTGATGTTGGAAGGCCTATAAAAATTCACACTCTGAGATCATCAGAGGAGTTCCTGCTGTAAGAACCCACAAACGTGGAGAGATGTTTAGTGGGGACCAGTGCAAAGGCCTTATTAGCAGTTCCCTCTAGCATGCGTGGATATATCAGCCTTACGGAATTATGCCTGCTCATTACTAGAGTTACCAACAACCTAGAGAAAACATTTCCTATCTCTTAATGTGTGGAAATGGGCAGGTGGAGCTTTTCATGACATTTAATTAATTAATTAATTAATTAATTAATTAATTAATTAATTAATTAATTAATTTGCCACACTAGGGGCTGCTGAGCAGCCCATCACAACCCCTTTTGTGGCAAACTTATTCATGGCCAAACAAGAGAGTTATTGCAATGCCATTGAAAACCCTTACTATCAACACTTCTTGGCATTCAGGAGGTGCATAGATGATTTATTTTTAATATTTAAAGACCCCACATAGGTCCAAAACTTCTGCCTATGGATGAACACCGTAAATAGAAACATTCAATTTACATGGCAGTGGAATTTAACAATGATTAATTTCTTGGATGTTACGGTATATAGATCAATAGAAAACCGGCTTGTGATATACAACCTTACCATGAACCTACGGATAGAAGCTCATACTTTCACTTCCATTCATTCTATCCATCCCATATATGCAGTAATTTACCATTTGGGAAATTTCTTCGGCTCAAATGTAATTCCACCTATCCATCTGATTTTTTTTTTTATAATAGTACCCATTTGAATAAAGAACTTGAAGCTAGAGAGTACCCAAAAGACTTTATTTCCAGCCTCAAACAATGGGAGATGGAGAGAAGTAGGGATGAACTACTCAGATGCCACATTGAGCCCATGGACAATAGGATGGTATTTGCACTTAATTATACACCACTGGCAACTCTGGAGTTTCTGAAATGGGGGGGGGAGTTGGAAATAAGTAATTGCCGAAGCGGCAAGGGGGGACAAGGGAGGTACCCTCCTCCCCCTCTCATTAGGAGAAATAAGTGGCAGTGGGGCTTCCTGCACTTCAGTTGGCAGCAGGGGGATCCCTCCCACCTGCCAGCTGAAGTTTAAAGGGCCATTTCCAACAGGAGCAGGATGTTTTCTTTCATCAGGTACCGAATAAGGCCAGCCTGCTCCTGTGCAGGAAAAGAAGGAAGCACTCACAGTTGGGAGGGAGGGATGGCGTGCTGGCCCATGCCAGTCACCTCCCCCATTTGCTACGTTGGGAGGGAGCATAAGGGTGCATTCCCGCATACCTCTGGAGGCCCCCATACCCCCCAACTTCTAGACAGGATACGACTTGGGGGCGAGAGAAGGGAGGCCCACCTGGACTGCCAGGCTAGCAGTAGGCCACGGCTCAGCTGGGCCTGTGCACTCTGTGCTGTGGCCCTCCCAGCTGAACATTGCAGCAGCATCTGGAGCTGCATGTGCCCACCCTGCAATCCTCCCAGACGGGGCAAGCTGGAGGGACAGCCAGCTGCCATGGCAGCGAGCCATGGCTCAGCTGGGGCCAGGCATGCCGGCTCCATGGCCCTCCCAGGCAGGGCAGCCGGGAAAGCTGGCTGGCTACCACCATGGTGAGCCATAGCTTGGGTGGAGCCGGGCGATCTGTAGCTTAGCTGGGGCCACACATGCCCATTCTGTTGCCCTACTGGGCAGAGTGCATTAGGAAGCTGGCTGGCTGCCATAGCAGCACGCTGCAGCTCAGTTGGAGCTGGGCAAGCCACAGCTCAGCTGCGGCCAGGCGCTCTGTGGCCCTACCGGGGAGGGCAGCCTAGAAAGCCAAATGGCCGTGGTGTTGAGCCACAGCTCGGCTTGAGCTGGGTGAGCCATGGATCAGCTGGGGCCAGGCACGCCTGCTTCATTGCCCTACTGGGTAGAGTGAAGGGCATAGCCAGCCAGGCACTGCTACAGCAAGTCGCAGTGCAGCTGGGAGCCAGAAGGCATCTGCCACAGCCATCCCAGGTGGAGCCGAGCATATGGATGGCGGGACATGGTGCAGGTGGGTTTGGGGCGGGGCTGCCAGTCTCCAGGTGGTGTGCCTGGAGCCTTCCTTAGGAGCATTACCTGATGTCTGGCTTACTAGTGGTTGAATAGGGTGGTTTCAAGAATGGTGAAATTGACGTCGGCTCTTTGACCATCTTTGACAAAGACCTGAAACGGGAGCTATAATGAACTGGTAAGCCCATTAGATGGTTTCCTTTCCATCCTGCACACTTTGACCTACAATTGGCATTGATGGACTTTATGCACCTTTCATCCATAACTGTTTATAAAAGCAATACTGAATGTTGTTAAATGATTGTTCATCAAATGTATTGAATGCACTAGCACTTTATGTGTAAGTCTGAAGGTGGGAAGATTGTGTGTACTGTTATGCTGATGGTAAATTGTGCACAAATGAAATAAGAACAAGTTAATTACTTTGCAATTGTTGTATTAGCACCTTATTTTGTTAGAACATCACGATATTCTTGATATGTTATTGCCTCTTGTGATTCTCTCTGTACTGTTAGCACTCTCCAGGTGGTAGCTGGAGATCTTCCAGAAGTACAACTGATCTCCATGCCACAAAGATCAGTCCCCTTGATGGAGTTGGCTATGCAGGCTGGAGTCGATGGCATTGCTCCCCCATGGATGTGGGAAAGGCTCTTTCTGTGGTGCTTGCAAATGCATGGAAAAGTCCCTTTAAACTTCAGCTGGCACACAGCTGGCACAACATCCCACACACACAGCAGCCCCCCCCCCAAAAAAAACTAGAACTAGAAAAAAAGGCCCAGACAGTAACTTTAAACCTTGAACAGCCCCCACCCGAGGAACTAGGAAAAAAGGCCACACAACAATAAATGTAAAGCTTTAACAATAACTTTTAAACTTTAACAGCCCCCCCACACAAGAACTGGAAAAAAAACCCCAGATAACTTTAAACCTTTAACTTTCCCCCACACAAGAACATGGTCTGCAGCTGCTAGAGGAGGTAAGGGCTTTTTGCCTTTCTTGGCTGTGGTGGGTTAAGCTGAGAAGCTAAGGGTGGTCCTCTCTAGCTTTGGGGCTTTTTGTGTGTAGTTTTGTGTTGATTTGAGTGTAGTTTTGAGGCTGAGTGTGTTTGGGCTTGATTGTGTTTGAGGGTGAGTGTGTTTGTAAGGCTGCTGGGGGTTGCTGGAGTACAAGCCACACACCCCCTTTGTGCTCACCTCCTGTGCTTAGCAGGAAGTGACCTTTTGCATTGAAAAGGCAACTGCTGGGCAGGCGCGCGAGCCTTTGGCGCGAGCCGAAGGGCGAGAGCTAAAGGGCTCTTGGCCTGTGGCTCTTAGCCGGGGGATCATAGCCGTTTTCTTTCCTCTTAGTGTGTTATTCCTAAAACAGAATAATGAAGTCAGAATGCCAGCAGGGGGTTGGGGGCTTTCCAGTGTATTGCACTGAGTGTCACATGTATGACTATCTGCCTTCTGGTCAGAAGTCCTGGATGTGTGCTCGCTGCAAGGAGCTCCTGGTTCTCAGGGAACGAGTACGTACCCTTGAGGCCAAGGTGGCTGACCTGGAGAAGCGGAGACAGTTAGATAGGCACGAGGACAAGATTCTCAGGGACAGGACAGATGTGTCCCACTCTAAAAATGGCAGCGTTCTTGTTGTCAAGGAGAATGAGGATCTTGTGGAATCAGGGCACCGTATTGAGGATAAGGGGAACATGCCCTCAGAAGGGACCTCTTCTTCAGTTGGTGAGCAGGTTTCCTTTCGCATCAAGGAACCATCCCTGGGTGGGGTGGGAGGGAGGCTCTTGGTAGTTGGTGATTCGATCCTTAGACAAGTAGATAGCTGGGTGGCACAACCGCGTTCTGACCGTATGGTGACTTGCCTGCCTGGTGCGAAGGTAGCGGACATTACGCGTGTTATAGATAGGCTGGTAGATAGTGCTGGGGAAGAGTCAGCGGTTGTGGTCCATGTTGGAACCAACGATGTTGGGAAATGCAGTCGTGAGGTCTTGGAACAAAAATTTAGGCTGTTAGGCAGGAGACTCAAGGCCAGGACCTCCAAGGTAGCCTTCTCAGAAGTGCTACCTGTTCCACGCGCAGGGCCAGAGAGACAAACGCAGATCAGGAGTCTCAATGCGTGGATGAGACGATGGTGTAGGGAGGAAGGGTTCAAGTTTGTTAGGCACTGGGATTCTTTTTGGGACAAGCGGGAGCTGTACAAGAGAGACGGTCTCCACTTGTCCCGAGAAGGAACCCGGCTGCTGGCACTTAAAATCAAAAAGGTGGCAGAGCAGTTTTTAAACTAAATGCTAGGGGAAAGCCGACAAGAGATAAAGTGTCTCTGGTTCAGGATGGTTCATCTCAGAGAGATGAAGGGCTAGGTATAACACTTCTACAGGGAGATAGATTAGAGTTGTCAACTGAGTTGGAGACAAACAGTGCAGATGACCTAACTACGTCTCGAGGCAAAGTGTGCCGGGGAAGTTACAGGTGTTTATATACAAATGCTAGAAGTGTCCGAGGTAAAATTGGGTAGCTGGAATGTTTAGTGTTGGGCGAATCCATAGACATTGTGGGCATATCAGAAACTTGGTGGGATGAGGAAAATCAGTGGGACACGGTGATTCCTGGATATAAATTATATCGGAAGGATAGGGAGGGAAGGGTTGGTGGTGGGGTGGCTCTATATGTCAGAGAAGGTATACATTCCAGTAAGATTGAGAAGGTAACTGAATTAGATTCGCTTCTGGAAATGCTATGGGTTGAAATTACGGGCCCAAATGGAAACTTAACTGTGGGAGTTTGTTATCGCCCTCCAGATCAGAAAATAGAGGAGGATTATAAAATGATGACAGGATTAAAGATGGCTGCTAAACAAAAAAACTGTGTTGTAATGGGTGATTTTAACTACCCACACATTGACTGGGCCAATGGGTGTTCGAATCGGGGGAGAGAAAGTGAGTTTCTAGACTGTCTCAATGACTGTGCTATGGAACAGATGGTTACAGAACCTACTAGGGGAGAGGTGATCCTGGATTTGGTCCTCAGTAATGCTGAAGACCTGGTGAGAGATGTAAATGTGATTGCACCACTTGGGAACAGTGACCATAATGTTATTGAGTACAACATATGTATAAATAGGAAATTGCCAAATAAGACCAACACAGCCATGTTTAACTTCAAAAGGGGTAACTTTTCTGAGATGAGGGGGTACGTGAAGAAGAAACTGAAAGGGAAAGTAAAAAAGGTCAAAACACTTGGGGAATCTTGGAGACTATTTAAAACTACAATCCTGGAAGCTCAAATTAAATATATACCGCTGGTTAGGAAAGGCACAAATAGGTTTAGGAAAAGGCCAGCATGGTTAACAAGCAATGTAATAGAAGCTGTAAAAGGTAAAAAGGATTCTTTTAGGCAGTGGAAAACTAGTCGGAGTGAGGTTGATAAAAAGGAGCATAAGCTGTGGCAAAAAAAGTGCAAGTCTGTGATCAGACAGGCAAAAAGGGAATATGAGGAGCATATTGCAAAGAACATAAAGAAAAACAATAAACAATTCTTTAAATATATTAGAAGTAGGAAACCAGCTAGGGAGGCCGTGGGGCCCTTGGATGACCAAGGCGTAAAAGGATTACTAAAGGGTGATAGGGAAATGGCCGAGAAGCTGAATGCGTTCTTTGCTTCTGTCTTCACTGTGGAAGATAAGAAGTGCATGCCCACTCCGGAAGCACTGACTTTGGGAGGGGTTTTGAAAGACCTGAGTCACATTGAGGTGACGAGAGAGGAGGTTATGCGACTGCTAGATAATTTAAAAACTGATAAATCACCGGGCCCAGATGGCATACATCCAAGAGTTCTGAAAGAACTCAAGTGTGAACTTGTAGATCTCCTCACAAAAATATGTAATCTGTCATTAAACTCTGCATCTGTTCCTGAGGACTGGAAGGTAGCTAATGTTGTCCCCATCTTTAAAAAAGGTTCCAGGGGAGATCCGGGAAATTACAGGCCAGTCAGCCTGACGTCAATACCGGGTAAGTTGGTGGAAACTATTATCAAAAATAAAATTAGTGGGCACATTGATGACCAAAAGCTGATGAGGAAAACTCAGCATGGGTTCTGTAAGGGAAGATCTTGTCTCACCAATCTGGTAGAGTTCTTTGAGGGAGTGAACAAACAAGTGGACAAGGGAGACCCGATAGATATTGTTTATCTTGACTTCCAGAAAGCTTTTGACAAAGTTCCTCATCAAAGGCTCCTAAGTAAGCTCAGTAGCTATGGGATAAAGGGCCAAGTCCTCTTGTGGATCGAAAACTGGCTAATTAACAGGAAACAGAGAGTGAGCATAAACGGGCACTTCTCACAGTGGAGGGTGGTGAGCAGTGGGGTGCCACAGGGGTCGGTATTGGGTCCAATGCTTTTTAACTTGTTTATTAATGATTTGGAATTGGGATTAAGCAGTGAAGTGGCTAAATTTGCAGATGACACGAAATTGTTCAGGGTGGTGAAAGCCAGAGAGGATTGTGAGGCACTCCAAAGGGATCTGTCGAGGCTAGAAGAGTGGGCATCCATGTGGCAAATGAGGTTCAATGTAGCCAAGTGCAAAGTAATGCACATTGGAACCAAAAATCCAAAATATAAATACAAGTTGATGGGGTCTGAACTGGCGGAGACTGACCAAGAGAGAGATCTTGGAGTCATGATAGATAACTCACTAAAAACGTCAGCACAGTGTGCGACTGCCATAAAAAAAGCTAATGCTATGCTAGGGGTTATTAGGAAAGGGATTGAAAACAAATCAGCCGGTATCATAATGCCTCTGTATAAATCGATGGTGAGGCCTCATTTGGAGTACTGTGTACAGTTCTGGTCGCCACACCTTAAAAAAGATATCATAGCACTGGAAAAAGTACAGAGAAGGGCAACTAAAATGATTAAAGGGTTGGAACACTTTCCCTATGAGGAAAGATTGAGGCGCTTGGGGCTCTTTAGCCTGGAGAAAAGACGACTGAGGGGAGACATGATAGAGGTTTACAAGATAATGCACGGGTTAGAGAAGGTCGAGAAAGATGTGTTTTTCTCCCTTTCTCACAATACAAGAACTCGTGGGCACTCTATGAAATTATTGAGCAGTCGGGTTAGAACAGATAGAAGAAAATACTACTTTACACAAAGGGTGATAAACACATGGAATTCGTTGCCACAGGAGGTGGTGGCAGCTACAAGCATTGCCAGCTTCAAGAGGGGACTGGACAAATATATGGAGCAGAGGTCCATCAGTGGCTATTAGCCACAGGAGATAGATGGTATTCTCTTTGTGGGGAGGTGGTGCTCTGTTGTCTTGGTGCTGGAAGGAAGGCAGTGGGAGGGCTTCTGGTGTCCTGGCCTCACTGACAGTCCTTTAGATGGCACTGGATTTCTAGCCACTGTGTGTGACAGAATGTTGGACTGGATGGGCCACTGGCCTGATCCAACATGGCTTTGCTTATGTTCTTATGTTCTTAAAAAAACCCCACAACAATAAATGTTAAACTTTAACAATATAACTTTTAAACCTTTAACAGCCCCCCCACAAGAACTAGAAAAAAAGGCAACAACAGTAAATGTAAAACTTTAACAATAACTTTTAAATTTTAACAACCCCCCTCCCCCCAGGAACTGGAAAAAAGGCCCCAAATAACTTTAAACCTTTAACTGACCACCTACAAGAACTAGGAAATAAAAGGCCACAGTAAATGGTAAGCTTTAACAGTAACTTTTAAAATTTAACAGCCCCAGCACAGGAACTGGAAAAAAGGCCCCAAATAAGTTAAAACCTTTAACTGCCCCCCAAAAGAACTAGGAAATAAAAAGCCACAACAATAAATGTAAAACTTTAACAGCACCCCCCTCCCCGCAAAGAGACAGAAAACCAAAGCACAGATAGCAAAAAACATCCATTTTCAGTAACAGTTTTTTTCAACAAAATTTTAAACCAAATTCACAAACAGAAGAAAGAGCAGTCAACCCCAGCAAGCCAAGCCCCACTCCCCAAACCCAAATGTAATTGCAGCCACTCACTTGTCTCACTTATTATAAATTAAACATAAGAGCCCTCTTTTTCCATTGTTCATAATTCTTAATCCATAAATCCAGGTATCATCAAATCCTTATTATCTATTTCATGTAAAAAGTCTATAAACGGTTTCCATTCAGTCACAAAATTAACTAATGTCCTTTCTCTAATCAATGAAGTAAGTTTTGCCATTGACGCAAACTCCAAAACTTTTGTCCACCATTCTTCCACTGTAGGCAATATTGGAGTTTTCCACTTTTGTGCATAAAGTACTCTTGCTGCTGTGATAAAATATAAAAACGAAGTTCCAAAGCTTTTTTCCAACTGGCTGTCCATTATTCCCAACAAAAAATCTCTGGTTTCAATTGGATTCTAGTCTTCAAAATCTTCTGAATCAATGATTGTATCTGCAACCAGAAACTCTACTTTCTTACATGTCCACCACGTATGATAAAATGTCCCTTCTTGTTTAGCACATTTCCAACATACATTTGAAGCACGCTTATGAATTCTAGCCAATTTTTCAGGAGTCATATACCAATGATACATCATCTTGTAAAAAATTTCTTTGATGCTAGAACTTAGTGTAAATTTCACCCCCCCTTGACCACATATTTTCCCATTGCTCCATTAATATGTCATGTCCAAAAATTTTGCCCATTTTATGATACATTTCTTCCATTTCAAACATCAACAAAAGTTTATACATTTTAGAAATAACATGTTCATCACTTGTACAAAGGGCAATTTGAAATTCATTTTTAGATTGTTCAGTCATATTGACTCTTGCCTAGTTTAAATCTCTCCGAAATTTGCATATAGGGAAACCACTGGCAAGCATGCCCTTCTGCTGTTAAATCCTCTCTTGATTTAATTTTAAACTCACTTCACATCAGAGAATCACAAAAACACAATTCCTGTCAAAAACGGTGAAGTGGGTTGTATTATTTTGTGTAGTACACTGCTATCATGCCCTGTTGTGCCCTCCTACTGTGTAACCTAAAGCTGTTCAAGAAATAAAGTGTTTTTGACGGAATTGTGCTTTTGTGATTCTCTGATGTGAAGTGAGTTGTGTTATTTTTGTGAGGTGGAATGCTGGAATGCCCTTTGGTGTGCCCCCCTGCTGTGTAACCTAAAGCTGTTCAAGAAATAAAGTGTTTTTGACAGGAATTGAGCTTTTGTGATTCTCTGATGTGAAGTGAGTTGTGTTATTTTTCTGTGTGGGGGACTGCTGGTGTAATGTGTCATAATGCTTTGCCTACTTGTACTTTGAAAGGGAGAAAATAATTTTTTAAAAACTTTATTTTGTGTTGTTCGTGTTTTATTCTTTGTTGTGCAGTTGGTTCCCATCATAGGGAACAATGGGGCTGGCTGGCCAGCCATCTCTGTAGGTGGTGGGGGAATTTGAGGGAGGGTGTCTGTGGTTCAGGTGCTCTTTCACAGGGACCAGCTGGCACTCAGAAGTGTGCCCACCATTGTGGCACCCCTGGGCTGTGCAGAATTGCCCAGGGAAAGAGAGTTTAGAAGTTCCCAGTATAGGGAACAAAGGGAGAGGGCTGGCCTTTGCAAGCCTGTTCCTGGGGTTATGGGTGTGGGGCTGCTGGGG
Source organism: Eublepharis macularius (assembly GCF_028583425.1). Classification (NCBI taxonomy): domain Eukaryota; kingdom Metazoa; phylum Chordata; class Lepidosauria; order Squamata; family Eublepharidae; genus Eublepharis; species Eublepharis macularius. Next base: position 95,009,856 of record NC_072794.1, on the reverse strand, counting down.
GTGGATTTGGGTCTGTGTGGGGCTAATGTGGGGATTTGGGTCTGTGTGTGGCAGCTGGGGGGAACTGGGTTTGTGTGGGGCTGTAAGGGGTGGACGTTGGGGGCTGAGAGCACCTACTTGGGGAGGCCATGAAATGCCCCCCCCAAGTGGGAGCAGGCTGAGCCTTGGTGGGGGTGGGAGGAAAGGTGGGAGAAGGGCCCCTGAGGGTAGGGGGGCATTTTGCATGCAAAATGCCACCCCTGGCAAGACAAGCCTCCCCCAGCTGTAGTAGAGAAAAGAGCACCTACTTGGGGAGGCCATGAAATGGCCCCCCCAAGTGGGAGCAGGCTGAGCCTTGGTGGGGGGTGGGAGGAAAGGTGGGAGAAGGGCCCCTGAGGGTTGGGGGGCATTTTGCATGCGAAATGCCACCCCTGGCAAAGGAAGCCTGCCTCTTCATTTTTTCCCCATAGGAAAAAATGAATGAAGATGAGCAGCAGCAACCTAAAGCTATGGCTTTTTTAGGCGAGGATAGGGGGACTTGGTTTGGGGGGCCATAACATGGCCCCCCAAAGTCCAATCGTTCTGAAACTTGGGGGGTTGTTAGAGGGGAGGTAGTGGAAGGCTCCCACCAATTTTGGGTTGATTCGGTGGGAAAATGCCTCCCCCAGGCTTCAGAGAATCCTGGGGAGGCTTTTTCCCATTGAATAAGCTAACCCGAATCAACCCGAATCAATCCGAATCGATTCAGGTTATGGCGATTCGGAAAACCCGAATCAATTCGGGTTTTTCCAAATCGATTCGGGTTTCTCTGAATCAACCCGAATCGGGGTGATTCAGGTTTTTTCGGGTTTTCCAAAACCCGAACTGCACACCCCTATTCATGACTATCCATGCTGTCTGGGATATATAAATTGACTTAGTCCATTTTATAAAATTATCTCCAAAATCCATATCTTCCAAGATCTTAAACAGAAATTTCCAATTTAAATTATCAAAGGCCTTCTTGGCATCTAGGAAAATCAAAGCGGCTTGTCTTTCATTATGCTTTCCCAAGTACTCCAGAATGTCCAATACTATTCTTACATTATCCTTCACGTGCCTCTTAGGTAAAAATCCACTTTGGTCTTCATGAATAATATCTGTAGGATACTTTTAAGTCTTCCAGCCAAGATCATTGCAAATAGCTTATAGTCATTGTTTAATAATGATATTGGCCTATAATTTCTTGTCAATGTCTGATCTTGTCCATCTTTTGGTATAAGTGTTATGTCGGCATCCTTCCATGTATCCAGAATTTTTCCTCCCTCTAAAATGGAGTTCATAATTTTTTGTAAAGGCTGGAGAAGTTCATCCTTGAAACACTTATAATAGCTACTTGGTAGTCCATCTGGTCCAGGTGCTTTTCCCAACTAGCTCTTTTTTATAGCGTCTCCCACTTCTCTTACTGTTGTAGGTCCATTCATAATTTGTCTTTGTTTTTCCGTGATCTTAGGTAACTTCTGTTTTTTAATATATTCATCTATTTTTTTCCATTGATACGTCACAACTCTTATACAGATTTGCATAGTACTGATAAAATGCCTTTTGTATATCTGAAGTATCTGTTAATACCTTATCCGCCTTTTGTATTTTCAATATCATTCTCTTATCTCTTTCCTTTCTCAATTTATAAGCCAACCATTTCCTTGTCTTATTTGCATATTCAAATGTTCTTTGTTTAGCATAATTCAATTTAATTTCCATTTCTCTTGTCATTAACATCGAGTGTTGTTGTTGTAAGATCTTAATGTGTTGCAATATTTTTGTATTTCCAGGAGCTGTCTTTAGTTCTTCCTCTTTGCTCTTTATCTCCTCCAAAATATATTGCTTTTTCTCTTGGTTCTTTGTCTTCAGTTGAGCATTATGTTGGATTAGATAAACTCTAATAAATGCTTTACTTGCATCCTAGACCATTCTAATGTCTGTGCCTTTGTTTAACTCAAAAAATCCTTTTAGTTTATTTTTAGTCTTTAATAATCCCTTCTTTCTGTAACACAGCTTCATTTAATCTCCACCTAAAGGTACCCCTTTCCCCCCTATAAGTCATAGATACAGGATTATGATCTGAGAAGGTCTTGGGTAGGACCTCTATTTTAACCACCTTGGTGGCAATGACCCTTGATGTTAAAATCATATCTATTCTTGAAAAAAAAGTATATTCTCTTGCATTACCATTTTTCTGTCTCCACAAATAAATCAAACCCAGATTGTCCATTAAATCAAAGAAAGCTTTAAGCAGTTTACCCTGGATTGTCCTAATATGTTTCTCAGAGCATCTATCTATCTTCAGGTCAATCACACCTTTCCAGTCCCCCATCAAACAACAATTTTCATATGCAAAATCTGTTAAACATTCCCCATTTTTTTTTATAAAATCCAGTTTTATTCTCATTTGGAGCATAGAGACCCACCACCAACACTTTTGTTCTCTGTAAGTCAATTTCTACCACTACATATCTTCCATTCTCATTACTCAGTATCAGTTTAGGTTTAATGACCATTGCCACACTCAGTATAAGTGTGGTTTAATGTACAAAGCAATTCCATCCTTCTTTATGGTATCTACTGCTATAAATTCTTCACCCAGTACTTTATAAGTCAAAATTTTTATATCTTTTTTTTCTAATATGGGTTTCTTGCAGACAAATCATATCATGTTTTAAGTTCTTCAAGTAGTGAAAAATGTTCTTCCTTTTTTGGGCTGAATTTGCCCCATTAATGTTCCATCTTAAACTTTTGTAATCCATAATGCCATGAGATTTTTAAAGTTAATAAAATGAGGGTGGGGGAAATCAGATATATATATATATGGGAAGGTTAAAAAAAAGAAGGAAAACCAAAGTTTCATATGAGCCCTCCCCACTTCCTCCTCCTCCTTGCTCTGCTCCAATTGTTGCCTTGATGATGCTACTGTTGTACTTTTTGACGGGATGCCATCTACATTTCTACATTTTTCCAGAAAGTCTCTGGCTTTATATACTGAGTTCAGCTTAAATCTTTGTCCTTGAAATATAAAAATCACACCCTCTGGGGTATCCCATTGAAAAGCAATATTTTTCTGTTTTAATGTTTCCACCAGGAAGCTCTAATCCTTGCATGTGTGCAAAAACCGAATGGGGATTTCTTTCAAGACAACAAGCTGGGCACCACCAATTATTAATTTTGTGATATAATGCTGTTGTAAAATCTGCTCCTTCACTCTTCTTCTTACAAAGGATACCAGTAAATCCCTTGGGAGCTTCCTCTTTTTAGAAAATTTAGAGTTGATTCTATATACTCGATCAATTTCCATTTGCATTGCTTCCTGGTCCCAATCCAAAAATTCCACCAAGGCCACAGTCATTTTATCTACAATGTCTTCACCATCTTCTTCTGGGATGGATCTAAATCTCAAAGTAAATTCTTTTTCTCGCAATTTTAATAGTGTCAAGTTATGCAATTGTTTTTCAGTCTGTAGATCATGAGAGTCGACTTTGTTTTCTATTATTCCAACTTCCTCATTGTTTTAATTCACTTCTGCAGAGACATGTTTCATAGATTGGTCTAATTTTTTAACTTGTTCTGTCATATGGTCTCTCAAAGCAACAATCCTTTTCTCAATTTGTTTTTCAAGAGAGTCCATTTTGCCTCCCAAATTCTTTCCCAACTCATCCATCTTACGAGCCATTTGCTGAAAATATTTCTGAAATTGTTCCATTTCTGGAAAATCTAAAGATCCACGGCAGGGTTTTTTTGGCAGTGATCGTACTTTGTAATTATTTCTGTAATTGCGAGAAGGTATCCCAGGGTGGCAGTGAACGTCTAAAATTCTCCAGCCAGAAAGTTTTTTCTTTTCACTATAGTAACAATATCAAGTCCTGTTGCCATAGCAACCAGAGAAAACATTCACAGAGCCCAGGTGTCTTTTATTAATAATAGAGCCCAGATCTATTATTAACTTAAAATCTGTTATCTATTACTATCTGTTAACTTCAGATATATTTAAATTTAAGCTGCCAATTAAATAAAATATCTACTTTATTAATTTTATCAATATCTATTAACTCCAAATCCACTTAAATTTAAGCTAACAATTAGCTAATACTTCACTCCATATGGTAAAGATTCCATCTCTTCCAATAAAAAGAAACCCATTCTAATAATTTTCGAATTGCCATAGTTCCCCTTTCATGTCCCACTTCTTTTCTAAATATGTTTTCAGTCTTCCCCAATCAGTAAAGAATTCTGCCAGATTCTGATCTCTCAGCGTTCTTGTCATTTTATCCATTTCTGCCATGTACAGCAATTTATACATCCAGTCTTCAATAGTTGGTATTTCTTGCACCTTCCATTTCTGAGCATATAAAAGTCTTGCTGCCGTCGTCATGTAGAATAGTAATGTTCTGTATTGCATAGGAACATCTTCCATACTTAAATTCAGTAGCAATAGCTCTGGGTTCTTCTTTATTTGGGTCTGCAAAATGTCATTTATTACTTCTAAAATATCTCCCCAGTACTGTCTAGCTACATCACACGTCCACCACATATGATACAATGATCCTTCATGCTTTTTACATTTCCAGCATTTATCTGACATATTTGCGTTTCCAAGCGCAATTTTCTTAGGCGTTAAATACCATCTATAAATCATCTTATAGACATTCTCTTTAATACTGGTGAAAGTTGAAATCTTCAATGTAGTTTTCCATAAATATTCCCATGACTCCATTGTTATTTCTTTGTGACAGTTAATTGCCCACTTCACCATCTGTACTTTGACTGTCTCATCCTCTGTATACCACTTCAAAAGTATTTTATAAATTTTAGATATCTTCTTTTTACTTTCTTGTAGTATAGTCTCTTCCACCTCTGAGTTTTTCCATTTGATTCCTCCTTTTGAACAATCCGAGTTGTAAAGGTCTCTAATCTGTCTATATTGGAACCATCCATAACAGGAGGATAACTCTTCCTCCTTTTTGATTCTTATCATTTTTTGTTCCATAATCATTATCTCTTTATATGGTAAGCATTGTTCTTCATTATAGATAGCTCTCGGATCGATCACTTCAAATGGTACCACCCAAGAGGGGATACCTTCACCCAGATTTTTTTTGTATTTTTTCCAGACCGTGAAGAGGCTCCTTCTAATATAATGGTGCACAAACATAGAGTCAGCTTTTATTTTATCCTGTCACAAATAAGCATGCCATCCAAACAACTTCTTATAACCTTCCAATGTTAAGAGTTTGTGGTCTTTCAGTGACATCCACTCTTTTAGCCAAACCAAACATATTGCTTCATGATATAATCTAAGATTCGGCAATTGCAGTCCACCTCTTTCTTTAGCGTCACACAGAACTTTAATTTTTACTCGAGGTTTCTTGCCTGCCCACACAAAGTCAGAGATCTTCCTCTGCCATTTTTCAAATTGTTTGGTATCTCTAATAATTGGAATTGTTTGTAATAGGAACATAATCCGTGGTAACACATTCATCTTAACTGCCGCTATTCTTCCCAGCCATGACAGATTTAATTTATTCCATTTAATCAAGTCTCTATCAATCTGTTGCCATAGCTTTTCATAGTTGTTCTTAAATAAATCAGTATTTTTCGCAGTTATTTCAATTCCAAGATATTTAACTTTATGTGTTACTTCACAATTAATAAGTTCCATTAACTCTTGTTGCTTTTGTTTAGTCATATTCTTGCATAGTATCTTTGATTTCTTCTTATTAACATAAAATCCAGCCAGATCTCCGAACTCTTTTATCTTATCAAGCAACTTCGGCATGTTCTGTATTGGATCTTCCACTATAACCATCACATCATCTGCAAAAGCTCTAACCTTGTAGGTAAATTCTTTAATCTTTATGCCTCTTATAGTATCATCTTCTCGTATTTGAATCAATAGCAGTTCCAAAATCAAAATGAACAACAATGGAGATAATGGGCACCCCTGTCTTGTACCCTTTCTTATTTCCAATTTTTTTGTTAAATCGTCATTTACTACAATTGCCGCACATTGGTCTCTGTATATTGCTTTTACTGCTTGAATAAAATCTTTTCCCATTTGCAGCCTCTCCATTGTGGCAAACATAAAATTCCAGTTCAAATTATCAAAAGCTTTTTCTGCATCCACAAAGAAGAAACCAACTTCCTTTTCACAATATTTATCGTAGTATTCTATAGCATTTACTACAGTTCTCAAATTGTCTCTAATTTGCCTGTTTGGAAGGAACCCTGCCTGCTCTTCTGCAATAAACTCGACTAACCAGTCCTTTAATCTCTCTGCCAAAATTTTTGCAAAAATTTTGTAATCATTATTTAACAATGAAATAGGACGATAGTTCTTGACATTGCTTAAATCTTGATTTTCTTTTGGTATCAATGATATGTTGGCCTCATTCCAAGACTCTGGTATCTTTTGTCCTTTTAAAATTTCATTCATTACCACTTTCAAAAAAGGTGCCAGTTCATTTTCCAATAATTTGTAGAACTTAGCCGTAATTCCATCTGGGCCTGGTGCCTTCCCTAACTTAGTTGTCCGAATAGCCTCTTTTATTTCCATCTCTGTTATTTCTGCATTCAGCTTTTCCTTCCATTTTCCTGATAATATTGGTAAGTTGATCTTGTTCAAATATTGATCAATAGTGTCCAGATTCACTTCTTTTCTTTGATACAGTTTTGCATAATACTTTTAAAAAGCTCTACTAATAGCCAATTGATCTGTTAACGTCTTACCATCTTCTTGAATCTTAGTTATTACTTTTTTCTCCCTTTTCTTTTTCAGCTGCCACGCTAAATATTTCCCAGGTTTATTCGCACCTTCAAATGACTTTTGATTCAATTTTTTCAGTTCCCACTCTAATTCTTTATTATTCATTACTCTCAACTGTTCTTGCAAAATTTTTATTTCTTGATACAGCTTCTTCTTCCCTGGTCTTTTCTTTAATTGTAACTCCTTGGCCTTGATCTTTTCCATAATTTCTTGCCTTTTTTCTTCTTTTCTCCTCTTGTCTCTTGCGTTTAAATCCATTAAAATTCCTCTAATCACTGCTTTGTAGGTGTCCCAAACTTTGTCAATTGAAACATCTTTATTTAGATTATATTGTATAAAGAATTTGGTCTCTCTTTGTAGTAGCACTATATTATCTTCTAATTGCAGCAAATCTTCATTTATCCTCCATCCTCGACTTTTGGTGCCTTTCCCAAATTTCCACATTACTGGATTATGATCTGAGCCTACTTTAGGCATTATTTCCACATCTTTAGTCCATACCGCCAAATCTTTGGAGGCCCAGATCATATCAATTCTTGATAATGTTGAGTGTCTCGCAGAAACGAACGTGTATTGTTTTGCCTTGCTCCCACAAGTCTGCTCTTTTCCTTAGCTCCGTGGTGTGGCTGATTTACTTTTCTCAGTATAAATGTCAAGTTTTAACAAAATCTTTTAAAAATTAGCGATCCTAGTGTCCAAAATGTTGGGCGTCTTTTCTCTATGGTTTTTACTTGAAGTTTATGCCCTTTCCCTTATCCAAAATGTCCTACTTCTGCCCAATTTGAGGTCAAGCCCTTTCCCTTCTCCAAAATGGCATTCTTCCTCTTCCGGTTCTTCAAAGGCCACTTCCAGCCAGTCTCTCTTTTGCACTGACACACTTCCAGTTCCTCTTCTCGGCTCAGCATTTCTCGTGATTTTTCAGCTTTCTCACACTTCGCTATCTCTTTCAAGCCGCAGGTATGTAAACAATAATCTATTTTCCGCGTTAGCTCTTCTCTAAAAAGTTATTTTCTCTCAATTACTTTGCTGGAACATTCACAGTAAAGTTTTAAATCTTTTGCAATTTTTATCTTCTACTTTAATTCAGTTCTTTTACCAATTTTCTTCTCAGAAAGAGAGATAGCAATCTTTACCTTATTAGTCCTTCTTTATGGGTTGTAATCGCTGTTTCAGTAATTAAAATAATCCAATCTTCCCAATTTGATGCTGAAGCTTGGGTATGGAGGTCTTAAGCCAAAAACTTGACTCCAGAGCTGCTGCAGAGATCTTTGCCACCCGTCTACGAGTGGGACCTCAAGGCTGAGTGGGTTATTGTTGTGTAGATCCCCCCCCAGCTGAGATAAACTCACCCTTGGGGTCTTAAGCATACTTGCCTGTTGTCCGCCTGAGAACAGGGGGCTGCGGGTGATCAGCACCCCACTAGCCCTCCCAAACAGCAACACGGACAGCTCAGCTCCCCGAGCTGCGTCAGCCCTCCATATTCCCCAAGCCAGAAGTCTATTCCCCAAGCCGGAAGTCCCCAGGTGTCTTATCTTCAATAGCCAAAACAACAGGAGTTTCTCAGCTTCACTTTTCCTTTACTAAGCAGTGTTTTTAATCGCAAATGTACTTCCCCCCTAAAAATGTCCAAATCCACTTTAATAAATTTTAAAGAAAAATTCAATACTTAGACTTTTTACTTTCCAGATCTATAAATCTTCCAAGAAGTTGGGAAAAGAAAGATTTCTTCAAACTTTTATAGTCTCCTGAAAAAAGAGTCTCTCCTCAAAGGATGTTGTCTCATTGTCTTGGAGAAAATCTCTCTTTGTTTTAAATTAATTAGTCCATTCTAACTTCAAGAAATGAGGAGCGAAAAGCTTAGTGTCCATTAATCAGCTTCAGCACAGCTCTCAGTGATCAATGCCAAAACCTCTGTCTCAGCAATAACCCCCCCAAAAGCAATCTTTGGAATGCAGATGGGATAAACTCACGATCTGTCCTTTGATCCAGGCAGATAGCCGAGTGGAAACTCTCTCACTATGGCAAGATAGCTGTGCTGTCTCTCAGCTCACTTGCTGGGCATCTGCCTTCCTTGACCTCCTCACCAGAACTCCTGAAAAGTGCTGCTTTCAAGCTTCCTGCCAATTTTTGCAAGATGGAAGGGGGAAGAAGGAGGTTGTAGTAACTCACTCACTCCTCCTCCCTCCCCCTCTGCTAAGAAAGAGCGGGAGAGTGATGGAGAAAACTGGCTGCACCTGTAATCAGCAATCTGAAAAGCAAAGGTAAACACCCACAGGATGCAAAAAATCAATTCATGTGTATTTGTAAGATACTTCAATCAATTAGTTCCAAAGTACAATGTGCTTATAACAATTCATACAAAAGGTATCTTATACAAATTATAGAAAATTTGTATAAGATACCTTTTGTATGAATTGTTATAAGCACATTGCACTTTGGAACTAATTGATTGAAGTATCTTACAAGTACACATGAATTGATTTTTTGCATCCTGTGGGTGTTTACCTTCGCTTTTCAGATTGAAGAAAGAGCGGGAAGCTTGATTTTTGCAGGACTTTGCTGGCTGTTAGCAAATGCAAACAGCCAGCAAAGTACTCCTGGTTAACCCAAAGCAAACTGAAGTGATTCGAATTGCTTCGGGTTGCTCTGCTTCAGTATTTCCAGGAATACCGAATCTACCCAAATCGGGCCCAAAGCACACATCCCTAGTTGAGAGATAAACACACACTGAGATAAACAGTAGTGATACAGGCCTTATGGGGGGTGGGATCCTAGTTAATCAGTAGGGGGGGGGAATCTGAACCTGTCCAGGACATTCTATCTGGGCTCTGCCCTGGCCAAAATTATTCATACAATACCTCTGGTACATATTTATTTATTTTTATTTTACCTGAATGGGGACCCAAAGCAGCTTACAGCATTCTCCTCTTATTCGTTTTTTCCTCACAACAAATCCTGTGAGGTAGGTTAGGCTGAAAGTTTGTAACTGGCCCAAGATCACCCACTGAGCTTCCGTGACAGAATGGGGACCTGAGCCTCAGTTGCCTACATCTTAGTCCACCACCCTAGCCAATGTCAGGTTCTGATTGTGTTTAAGCCAAAGAGACTCCATTTTAATCTTGTCAGTGTATTAAGTGTTTCTTTTGCAGGTGGGAAGCCTGTTGCTGGAAGTTTACAGAGAGAGGAGGAATGTTGTGTCTACATATATCTGCCTTTCCAACACCCTTGAGAAACTTTCACTTTCTCACCCTCGGGCCGTTTGTTTTGGGAACTGTGGGGGAGGATGGGGCCTGCAGGGAACTGCTTATTCTGTACCTCATCCTTTGCTTGGCATTCGTAACAATTTCCTAGTTCAGCTAAGATCCGTGTATCTTGGAATGTGTATTCTAATGGTTGTTTATCTCCAGTAAAGCCTTTTGAAACCAAGGGACTTTTGTCTTATTGCAAGAAGCAGACTGAGTTGCAACTTTTAGCAAGCCACAGTCTGACAGCCACTACACCACACTGGCTCTTTATGTATTTAAACAATTAACAGTATTTCATTAGCATTGTTAGCTTCTGTACTTCTAGAGTTGTGAACAGCATTGTTTAAAAGTGCTTTGTGAATGGTTGCTCCACAACCAAGAAAACAACACCAGTACAGTTCCTCAACCCCCACCTGTATTTGATTGTATATTCAAGATGTAAGAAAGGCCATATACAGTATGAAGGCAGTGCTGTGTTAATCACAGCCTTCCTCCTACCTGTGAGCAGATTATTATCCTGTATTAGGGAACAGGCTGACTCCATCTCCATTGCAACACACTCCAAGCCATAAGACTATATTAGTTTTCACTCCCCTGCTGTGCTTCCATGAACATGAAAGGATGTGGCATTCCTGGCAGAAATGTCAACAGCCCAATGAAGAAATCTAAGGGAATCTCCCTTGAGCATAACCTATAATATTTCCAGGTGAGAAAAGCTGTGGGTGTAAACCAAGGACTCATTTCTTTATAGTATCTGACACATTATTATAGATCCAGAATTTAGCAAGTACTTATTACTGTCAGCAGCGACAACCATTACTTAATTTGCTTTGGAATAAAAACAAGGAGGGCAATGCCTGGCAATTAAAAGCAAAATCTCTGTTGTGATCATAGAACCAGTTCAACCAGGACTGCATATGCAAGACCTACCGCCTTGTACAGACACCTGCCCAGTGCAGCAACAAGCAAAGAAGTGTCTTTTCTAAAACCTAGAATATAGTATCACAACAGGGAGAACCAAGATACCACAGGCTGAATCCCACAAAATATGACACACACAATTCCAGAACCTGGAAACATATTGGATATATGTTTGCATGTGAGCCAACTCTCATATCCTGTGTTATCCCTTGAAAATCAAGAGATTGCAGTGTCATCTTTCAGTGTAAATTTTCTGACACATTCCACTCTCACCTCTCCTACAGTCTACCTGACATTTCCACTTGGATGTCTCATTGCTGCTTCAAACTCAAGATATCTAATACTGAAGTCCTCAGCATCCTTCCCAGGTATCCTTTTCTTCCTCTTCTCTTTGTATTGTGTGAATTAGCCCTCAGCCTAAGTATATCTGAGCTGAATACATAACATTCTTCCCCTGTACATCCCCATCTCTGTTTTCCTCTTGCACTCCTATGACAAATTTTGAATGGTGGTAAGCTCCATGGGGCAGGAGCTTACCTATGTATCTCATTGATACCAACATAATCCAGAGTGAATTAAATTTACTTGGTCTTCCATGAGCTGAGTGGTAGATCTATGACCCAGCATCTTGGGTTCATGTAGACAGTGAACTAGGCTACATTCTATCACTTGCTGCTCCATCACAGTTGTGCATATACTAAACATCTATTTTTTTATTTTAAAAAATATGCAATGATTTCAAAAACATTTTCTTGAATAAGAATTTTTCATGTTTACAGGAGAGGAAATGAAAAATATTATACTGACTTGCTGATTCCATCTGGGCTGGTTTTGTCTCCTCTCCTTCCAGGTACTTCTCCTGGGCTAGGTCAGAGGCCAAGGGGCTCTTAGCCCACAGCTTGCAGCCTGTGGTTGGCAGCTCAGTGGACCATGACTAGCCCAGATACATTTGTTTTCTTTTTGTTATTTGTGTGTGTGAAGCTACATGAAGTTATAGGCATATGGGTTGACAGGTTGCAAGTGAGGAGGGGAAGGGGACAAAATCACTCCCTCCTCACTCAATGCTGTAAAAGAATATGGAATAACTTTTTCCTTGATGGACCACTGCTTCCAATACAATATGCTGTTCATACCTTTTTATTTCAAATTTTAAAAAATATCTTTTATTGCTTCAAGAATTATTACTGTCATGCTTCTTTAATACTGCTAGGAATCCTTAGCGTTTACAGAAGTGATTAAAATGGGGGGTGCATTATATGCCAGTAAGTCATTTCCAACTTAATGGTGACCCTATGAATGAATGCCCTCCAAAACATTCTATCATTGATAGCCTTGCTCAGGTTTTACAAACTGAAGACCGTGGCTTCCTTTATTGAGTCAAGCCATCTCATTTTGAGTCTTCCTCTTTTCCTCCTGCCTTCAGCTTTTCCTAGCATTATTGTCTTTTCTGGTGAGTCTTGTTTTCTCTGATGTGACCAAAGTACAAGAAGCTCAGTTTAGTCATTTTAGCATCTAGGGAGAATTCGGGCTTGATTTGACCTAGAATCCACGTATTTGTCTTTTTGGCCATCTGTGGTCTCCATAAACCACTCCTCCAACACCACATGAAGAAAAAAATCAATTTTCTTCTTGTCAGCTTCTTGTCAGCTTCTTCAAAATAGACATGGCAGGGAGTTATATCTAGGGGTGTGCATAATGAAAATCACAAGCCATAAATATCATAAAATGTTTCCAAGTCTTATTTGTGACTGTCCAGAACATAAATGCTAGTCCTCACTACTTGATAGTCACAAAACTCCTCCCTCACAAAATCTGGGTGTTTTTTTCCTTATTCTTTTAGTTTCGGTGTTTATCAGCAATGCAGCATAAGCTTACATTTCGTCTGAATCTCCACTGAATTTCTCTCTTCCAGTCAGATGGTCACACGAGAGGAGCAAAGACCACTTCCAGCCATCACTCTGCTAGTTTCACTCCGACTACTGCCATGAACTTTGTAGGTGGCCTTGGATAAGCCACTCCTCTTAGCCCCAGCTCCCCAGATGTATTGTGGGGATAATAATAACACTGACTTTGTTAATCACTCTGAGTGTGGCACTGATCTGTCCAGAAGAGCAATATATAAGCATGTGGTTGTTGTTGTTGTTGCTGTTGTTGTTATATTTTGGGAGCTAAGCAGGGTCAGCCTGGATTAGTAATTGGAAGGGAGACTGCCAAGGAAGACCAGGGTTGTTATGCAGAGTCAGGCAATGGCAAACAAATTCTGTTAGTCTCTTGCCTTGAAAAACCCAGCAAGGATTGCCATAAATCAGTTATGACTTAATGGAACATTCTACCACCAATGGTCAGGGGCTTGCTCAGGGGCCTGTAGAATTTAAATGGGTGTGTGTTACGTGCTATCAAATCACCTCCGACCTATGGCAACCTTATGAATGAAAGGCCTCCCAAATGCCCTATCGTTAACAGACTTGCTCAGATCTTGCAAAAATTTGAATGCTTTGCCCAATTTCAATGGGAAAGTAAAAAAAAATATATTATCAGTCACTGTAAGAGCAGGAAAATGAAATTAGTGCAGAAAGAACTTTGTTTTCTTTAAATGCTGGTTGCTGGCTGGCTGCTGCTTGATGGCCATTTTGGGAATTAGTAGAAAGAACTTAGTGTGGCTGCACAGAGAGACCTATTTTGAGGGTCTGAAATATCATCCCCCCCTCTTTGTTCAATCTGCTTGAACCTGAGAGGTTCTTTAGATTAGAGGAAAGACTGTGTTTTGTGTGATTTTGGTGCCATAAAGTATAAAAACAGCTGCCCCAGAGCCTCCAGTTGATCTCCCCTCCCTTTCCCCATAGAAAAGAGTGGCTATAAAAATCTTGAGAATGGGGAAAACATGACAAATTTTGACCACCATGACCCAGCAATACACCAACAGAAAACTACCCAATCACATCAAACATTTCACTCAACAGCCCTGGACAGGACACCACAATGACATTTTTGTAGATGCACACCCCTATTTGTGTCATTTTTCACCAGTGACTTCACTAGCACTAGTCAGTTATTGTCCAGTTTATTTGTGAAATAAAGATCCATTCTATGCAAATTATTGCAATAAACATGCTGAATGAATAGAGAAAGCAAATTTCCCCCATGCAAAATATTGCATATTCAGAGCTGCAATTTCCTTGCAACAGATGCACTTCATTGAGGTATTCCTCACAACAGGTGAGATGCAATTGTTAATTTTAACAATTAAAATCGAAAACGAGAATTTTATTAGACAAAATTACTGTCTGGAGAGGCTCTTGGAGTAAATGTAAAACAGCAGTAAGCATTCATAGATAGGCCAGTCTTTGTTTCACCTCTTCTACTAAACATCAGAGAATTTTTCAGTGGTGGTTGCTGCCACTCAAGTGCTGCTTTTCCTCCAGCATGTAGCCAAACTGTTGATTGCCACATTTGAAGCCTAAATAAAATAGTATAAAGAAGCAAAGCACCGAAGTCCCTATTTTAGACATTTGCTAAAATAGGCAGATAAGTGGATTCAGTTCACTATCATAATGTTTGACTCTTTTATAGAAGGCAGCAAAAAGGTTGCATGCTGGTTACATGAACGTGTGATAAATTGACTTCTCATCACAGTGAGCCTGTAGCATATTAGAGCATTCAAATGACTGAGCCTGTGGTGTCTTCACAATTACAGCCTGTTCAGTGCTCTGGACAGAAGAAGATGGTTCTTTTCTGCTCTTTCACATGGCATCCTATGCAGCCATGCATTGGCCTTCTCAGTCATGAAAGGTTGGAATCAGGAGAGGAATTTCTGGGAAGCAGGAGGGAATTTCACTGGATGTTGAACTGTTCCAATCTTACCACTGATTTTGTAGTTTCTTTGCTAACAAATTTCAGGAAGGGATATAGTCAAGTGAGTTAAGGAAAGACCTTATCCAAAAGCTCACTCCTGATAAGAGTCTAGGCATCTTCTTTTTATTTAATGCACTTTGTCAGCAAGCTTGAAAAATGGATTCTGATTCACTTCTATTTATTTCAGACAATGTTTCTTGGCACCCTGTAAATTCAGCCTATTCATTTCATTTCAGGCAATACAATCCGGCACAGTCTTAATGTTGCTACTCTGTCTTTGTAGGCTCACAAATCTGACAGCCCTGTGCCTGCTGACCCTCCTTCACCCCACCTCCCCAAAATCCCCTCTTTGTCATTTAAAGAAAAAAAAACCTCTTCTGAAATATGTTAAAAAGCCCTTAGTGGAGACATCGGAGAATAAAGCCAAGCAAGCGTCTCCTTTGCATGAGTTTGCTAATATAGCCAATGAAGAAGCACAGATGATGAGGAAAGGTGCTTTCAAGAAGAAGAAGAAATTATTCTTTTGGCGAAATCTAAATGGGATTCTATCCAGGTATCATTTGCAAAACATTGGATGAAATTACATTTCTATTTGGGAATAAATGAAGGCCCAGGTGATAATGGAAGAGAGTCCAACAAAATTGAAATTTATGACTTTGCAAATGACTAACAGACATCTGTGCCCCCACCCCATCAGGCTTCCTCGCTTTCTCTATCTCCCTGCTTTGAACAGATGAGAAGAGGGCAGTGCTGAAGGAAAATAGAACTAAGCTTTTCTGGTCTCAAGCCATCAAGGGGAGGGTGGGAGAAGAGGCGAAGAAGGCAGTGGGACTCGAGAAAGAAAGAGATGACATTAGTGCCTGTTATAACACTGTCACCGCCAATGTAAATTGACGTGCTACATAGTCAACAAGACACACTTGGCTGCCTGCAAGTGGGAAGTACTTAAATCTTGGCACTGATAAATGAAATATTTTTAAGGGAGCTAATCAGTGAAAATGGGGTTTCATCAGGCGCTGACATGTCTTGCTTGCTTCAGCGAACCCAAGAGAGAAAAATGATTGCCTAGCCCAGACCAGAGACACATGCATAGTATAGCATGTGCACAGGGAGATCGAGCCAGGGCTATAGTGGGAAAGGCTGTGTTAAGGATGCTAGATATATACTTATCTGGGACCTAGCTATTGCTATATTCAGGCATGTCTCAGACCCACACACACACTCACACACACAGCTAGTCTCCACTCCCTCCTACTCTTCCTCTGTCTTTTATTCTTGCACATTTGATAAATGTGTTTGCATGGAATGGAGTTGGTGCAAATCCCCAATCTACAGCCTGCTGGGCTCAGTTGGCTCAGCAGCAGGCTAGCCAGTATTTCTGGATAAACACTAATAAATCTTTCTTTTCTTAGAGGCAATCAGTCATTTCTCCTGCCTTTCCTTCTTCTCTCCAGTGTTCACAGTGGTAGAAATCAGAGTCGTGTTAAGAGGTTCTTGGATATTTCTGGATGAAGGGAAGACTGAGAGGGAAAAGAACAGAATGGGAGAAAAGGCTGGAGCAGAAGCAGGGGATTAAGAAAGAGCAATATGAGTGCAACATAGGGCAAGGAATCATGAAATGGGAGATTAAGGTAGGTGGGTTAAACTCACAGCATGTCAGGCACAGCAGCTAGCTATGAGCTGTACCAAACTGAGAAAACATCCTCTTAGTTGATTCCCAATGGAGCCCCACAAGATGTTTGCTCCAGTAAGCTTGGTTCTGGAGTTGGAATATACTTTCTTCCAAAGCCTGCAGTCACTTAAAATCTCTAACTGCTTTGGCTAGGTATCAGTGAGGCCTTGCCCATAATCTTGGTTATACATGCATGTTTGACCTTGATAAACCTGCCTTTAATTAAACAAACATGACTATTATTATTGTTGTTATTTTATATTTATACCCTATTTTTCTTACCAATGGGGAAGCCCAAAGTGGCTTACAATATCCTTCTCCCCTCTGCCATTTTACCGTCACAACAGCAAACTTGTGAGGAAGGTTAGGCTGAGACTGTGTGACTGGCCCAAAGTTACCCAGCAAGCTTCCCTGGCATAGGTGGGATTTGAGCCTGGGTCTCCTAACTCATAGACCAATGGTCTATGACCAAAGCAAAGACTACCAGAGCTTTTAATGTGGAACAGTTGGGCAGAAGAAGGAATTTCAGGAGTTGAGATTGTAATTAAATTAAATGATCACAAACTGGTTTGAAGGTGGAAATTGTTTCACATGTCAGAAATAATAGCTCATAAACAATAAAAAGGAGTGCCATTACATTTGCACAATCACAGTTGTAATTGTTGCACTGTTGGGGAATATAGCCTTTTCCCAAATAACAAATACTGTGATTGGAGTGGTAGGAAAAGGCAATAGCCTCTTAAGAGAAGCACATCTTATGATAAGGTATATAGAAAAAAAAGAAATAATCATGGATTTAAAGCACAAAAAATCTGATCCTTTAGAAAATGACCTAAGAGGGTACATGATGGGCAAAGGTAACTTCCTGAAACTGATGCCCCAACTCCCATCAAATAGGTTCTTGGGCAAGCCCTGCTGCCTCTCAATCCAGAAGTCAAGCTGCAGCAACAGACATTGTGAACTCACTTGAGGGTAGCAAAGGAAGGAAATGTGAGAGTTACAATTACAAACATTCTCATGTCAAGAAGAACAAATCTCTAATGCAGGGGGTCAGTGGGCTATCCAACAGGGTGAAGTGTGTAGGCAGGAATAGTAAATATGCAATCGACATGAAAGATAATGTTTCTGTTATCAATACACCACACAAGGTCTCTGTTGTATTCATTGTTCAGCCTTCTGAAGGCTGAGGGCTTGTGCATTTCGTCACCAAATGCTTGTTTTTTGTTTGTTTCCTGGATGATGGGTCATTACTTGCGTCAATAGCAATTAGACAAAAATTGTGATCCTAGAGACAAGCATCGTCAGTCAGGCACAGCACGTATATACATGATTGTGTGCCAAAGCTCTTCATTACACATATGGATTTCTCAGCTGGGCCAAAATAAAGGCTCACCACAGCTCTGAAACAGATCTTTTAGCCTGTAATAACCTGTTAACCTGCACAATGCTTTGATGTGGAGGAGAAAATTTTTCCCCTTAATAAAGCTCCTCAGCAGTCTACTTCAGGGGTCCCCAACATGGTGCCAGAGGGTGCCGTGGTGTCCGCTGACACTTTCCTTGGTGCCCACCAAATGTTTTTAGAAACTGGGTGGGACCAGGTGAGGCTCTTGCCCTGCAGGGCTTCTAATTTGCCATTGGAGCTCTGATTGGCTGTACAGATTAAAATAAGGTTATTTCAATGGCAACTGCCACCACAGTGTTGTTTTTATTTTCTCCTTCCCTTATGTTTCCCAGTGATTTTTTAAAAAATCTTGCCCCTCTTCTCCTCTACAGTTGGGCTTCCTCTGTGTGTATGTGTGCATGTGTGCTTGTATGTGTGCATGCGCACGCATGCATGCATCCATGTCTGTCTATCTGTCTGCCATACTGGCCATTTACTGGTTGTCTTCAACTCCTACAGTGGTCATTTTGTGGTTACACCACTAACCTGTGCCAGAATTTCAAAGGTTCCCACAGGTAGGGGAACCCTGATCTACTCAGTGAATATTTATTTTGCAAAATAAGGGGGGAAGGGGGGGTGTTATACTGGTTTTGCATGAAAGTTGATAACAACATCTTTGATAACAACAAAAGATGGGCAGCTATATCATTATCTTATAAAGCTTAGTCATAAGATGCACTCATCCAGCTTACTACACTGGGATGTTGTGAGGACAAGATGGGATGATAGAATCATGTATGGCATTTTGAGCTCTTTATGTAGAAGAGAGGGTTAGTTAATAAAAATAATAATAATAATAACATTTGATTTATATACCGCTCTTCAGGATAACTTAACGCCCACTCAGAGCGGTTTACAAAGTATGTCATTATTATCCCCACAACAAAACACCCTGTGAGGTGGGTGGGGCTGAGAGAGCTCCAGAGAACTGTGATTAGCCCAAGATCACCCAGCTGGCTTCAAGTGGAGGAGTGGGGAATCAAACCTGGCTCTCCAGATTAAAGTCCCGTGCTCTTAACCACTACACCAAACTGGCTCTAGTATAGAAGCTATAGTTTTATGATCTTAAATGTTGGCAGGTATGGATTTGATTGATGGATAAGAACTGCCCTGCTAGCTGTGCACATTATTTTTCTGTAGAAGGATGGTTGCTGCTCACTTTGCACATTTGCCGAAGATAGTATTATAGTGTAGCTGTCTCTTCCATACATTAGGATGTAAATGGAGCACCTAGTACCAACCCACTACAATGACCACCTAGTTGTCAAAATGACTAGAGCAGTTGGAAAACTCAATGGAATTAAATGTGCACAGTGCATTATGGATTATATGAGTGACACACACTCACTAAAAATAATTGTTGTCTTTTCCAATCTGTCTCTCTTATATGCTCTGCCTGTGGAGTCTGAAGCTTCTAAAACTATAACGAAAGAAGTTGGTGGAAAAGTAAAAGTGCACTCAAACCACTCTTAGCTTCCACCACCTGATAGTTTACAGAGCAGTAGAAAGTAAAGTACTTACTTCACTTCAGAGGTCTGGCTTAGATACCAAGTTATAATTATATTATCTATAATTATTTATAATAATTGTACTTCACTTTTTTGCCCAATCAGGGTCACCAAAGTAGCTAACAATTAAAACATTTGGCTCCTGGGCAGCCCATACCAATTAAGCCAAGCACAATGTGGAAAAGGCTATAGTTGACATTCTTGTGTGTGTGTGTGTCTGTGTGTGTCTGTGTAAGTTGTTAAATCACAGCTGACTTATGGAAACTCCACAGGGTTTTCAAGGCAAGAGACGTTCAGAGGTGGTTTGCCATTGTCTGTCTTTGTGTAGATACCCTAACCTGGCTTGGTGATCTCCCATCCAAATACTGACCAGGGCCAACCCTTCTTAGCTTCCAAAATCTGACAAGATCAAGCCACCTGGGCCATCCAGGTCAGGGCATTCTTAGATTTTATAACACTAGAGGGGGATTTTGGTTCCCCTCCCAACAGGAAATTTTTAAGAGTAAACTTCTCCCTCAGTTACTATATGAAGCAGCATTTGGGTTGGCTGGAAATCTCCATTCCTTAGAAGTGATTGTTGACAGCTCATTTGTCAACAGCTTTGGCTATGGTTAGACATCAGTTATCACTGCTCCCAATAACAGTTATTGCCTATAAAGCAGATATTAATTTTTAGCTAAAACTTATTCTTTGTGAATCCTCAGGTTTTCAGGACTGCCATAAGGACAGGTGAAATCTAACTCATGGTGAATTTTTATATTGAATTAGTTGCCAAACTGGGGTTCTCCAAAAAATGTTTGAAGAGCCTTTGCTTTTTTGCTGCTAAATTTCTAATTTAGTTAAAGCATTATAAAAGCATACATCAAACAAAAAATTCTTCACCTGCTGCCAGAAGACAGTGACAAAAGGGGATAGACAAATATCCCTGTGGAATGTGTTCCATAGAATTTTCCTTATATTCTACTTACCCATGATTCACATAATATCATCATTCCTACTATTATGAAAGTTAACGTTGAGGATATGAATATACTGGGAGTAAAGAAAGACCAGAGAGATTTCCAACATCAACAAACGTTTGCTGATCCAGACTTAAGTTTTACTAGTATTCTGCAATGTGACTAAGGAAATGTACATAGCAAATAAAAAGATATTTTCCAGATTGTGAGGGATTTTCTTTATCAACCCCTCATGAAATAAACTCATCTGCTGGTGCAAGAAGCTGATTGCAGAAGAGGTAAATATATTATTTTGCTCATTTCCCCCTCCTCACTGCAGAAGCTTGTCCTATAGAGTTTTTTTACCCCTATGCTGGTCCCCCAGCATATTTTCAGGGCTCACAGTAGGCTGCTAGAGAAGGAGAACATGCCTTCTGCAGGCACTGCATGGGACCCAACCTATGGATTTTTAAAAAATTGTTGTGTCATCTCAGTCATTCTATTTTAACAGAGAATATAGGTTATACATATTTTAAACAGATAAATTAATAACATCAGGGGTTTAATTAATGAGAACCTTTAATTAGAATTTGCCACAGATATTAGCGCTAGTCCATACAAAGAAAACACCTAAATGATTTCTCTTGGAGAGTACTAAATGCAGGGACAAACTTGGGATGTATTATAATAAATGCATTCTTGTGCGTTTTTAAAGTGTTATTCTTTGAAGACTTGTTATTTTATCCTTTTGACATTGCTGGTTTTCCTGAGCCATTTATTTATTTTCCAGCATTATATGGTATTTCATGCCATTGTAACAATATTTTTACACTATTCACACACAACTGACAGGCACAAATTCTAATGGTAATAGAATTTGTCATTAGTACAGTTGGAAAAAAAGAAGACTGCAGTTGCTTCCCAAGTGGGTAAAACCCATATCAAAAACTGGGGTTTTCAAAACCAAATAGTGTGGCCATGAAATTCGGTAACTTCTCTATGCCAGACACAGGTTCTCAGATGTATGGTATTGAATCCATATGCTGAGAAAGACTAGCTCTGCCATCTGGCAGACTAATAGTGGCAGGTAGCAACATGAGAGTTCAGATATTCAGTTAGCATCAATGACTGTTTTATTGTAAGACATGTTGGTTAGGTTTTGAACAGGGAGCTAGCCTTACCAGACTTATGTACCTGGCTTTTCATTCATAAAGGCACAATTAATGATGAATAATAATGAACACCATATAACGTAACACCGTCTTAGACCATGTCATTAATGTTATAAGAGCTAGTATTGCTTATTAAACAGGGTGCTGGATTTGGTTGATATGGATTCAGACTCCAGCTCAGCTCCAGAGTTACTTGATAGTCATGAGCAAAACACAGTAGCCCTTTTCAGATATTTGATTTTTTAAAGAACTTTCTTTATATGTATAATTGGAATGCGCACTACCCACAATACTACAGATGCACACAGTCATGTCTGAGAACACTTTAACAAGCATATCATATCTTCCAGCAACAGCAATTAAAGCATGACCAGGAAGGAGGGTTAATAAGGGAATGCCAAATGAAGCAAAAATATTTTCATCAACTGGTGGAAGGTAACAATAGAGGAGGGATAGACGACTCTCCCTGGAAAGAGAATGACACACCTTTGGTGCCACAGCTGAGCAGGTCCTTCCTCAGATTGCCATCCATCTTTCCTCAGATGATGGGGGGGGTGGGGAGAGACAAATTTAAGCAAGATTCCCAAAGATAAGCACAATGATTGGTTAAGTTCAAATGGGAGCAGGTAGTCTTTAAGGTATGCTGATCCCAAGCCATTTAGGGCTTTAAAAGTCACCAGCATCTTGAATTAAACCTGGAAGCAAATTGGAAGCCACTGTAGATGTAGCAAAACTGGAGTTTCCAGTCAACATACTTGCCACAGTATTCTGTACCAATTGTAGTTTCTGGTCACTCTTCAAAGGCAGGCCCACATAGAACATATTGCAGCAGTAATCAAAGATGGATGTTACCGGGGCTTGCACCACAGCAGCAACATCTTTTTCACCTAAGAAAGGCCACAGATGGCTCACCAGCCAAAGCTGGTGAAAGGGGCTCCTGGCCACCACCTCCACCTGCAGATCCAGTAGGGGGCCCAGGTCTTGCAGCACCCTCAAGCTGCAAACTTGCTCCTTGAACACTATCAATGAACTGTTATTACCTATGTCATAGCAGGGTATAAAACAAAACTCATTTAAAATGTTATTTTAAATATTTTAATGAGAGATTATGTGGATCCTGTTCTGCTCTAGCAACTACAGTTTTGTAAAGGGAAACGGGAACAGAACTATCCTAGAAATCATAGTTTCCTGTAGTCTGGAAAAGGCTTAAATAGGTAATGTGAACCATCACCCTGCCTTCAGATAGGACCATAATTAAAGACTTATAGGTATAAGAGTCAGCAGGACTGAATTATTGGAATGGGAGGGGGCTCACCCTGTACTTACATCACAGCATCATAAAAAAGAGAGATTTGAACTGCAATTCCCAGGGTGATCATGAAATGAAAATGTCCTTCGATTACTGAGCGTTTTAAGACATGATTATTTCATGTACATGATATTAAGAAAATGACAGTTGAAAATTCATCATGAAAGAAATTAATACGTAAACATTTTAATAAAGACTCCCTTGTGGCTTTCCACCTCCCATTCTGACACAATAATGAGTTATTTCCTTTTCTCCTTCCCCTTTAAAAATAACTGGGATAAAAATGATAAAATGTATGATGAAAAATGCATCCAGAAAACAACTACAATTGCTTTAAGAAAAGAAAATATTGTCACTTAGCTGAGAATATGTAAAACAGATTTTTTTAAAAAAAAATTTGCTAATGGGTAAAGGGCTTTCCCTCCCTGAACTCAAGCAATCTGGGAGTTTGAATAATGACACCAAAATAGTGCAGGAAACCAACAATTTATACTATGTTCTTTTTCTCTCACTTTTCAAATGCAATATACTCTTAACTGCTACATAACAGCAAGAATAAATCAAAGTGCTGCTAGATGTTTATAGCAGCTAAAGGACATAGATAAATGCTGGAAGTGATTTATTTTATTTTATTTAAATGGAATTTAGCCCCATTGAGAGTTGTGGTAATGATACATACTTTGAATCCTCTTGTTAGCATTGGATTTAATAACAGTGACGCTCCTGTAGGTGAAACCTTTTGTTTTCCCCTTCAGAATCCAATTGGCTTGGTCCCTGAGTAGACATGGGTGCGAACCAAAAATATTTAACGAACCATCGGTTCGTGGTTCGGTGCTGACGACGATCCCGAGATAGTGAACTGCAACGAACATTTTCTGTTACCGAACCGGTTCGCGGTTCACAGTTCATGGGGCGCGAAATGGCCTCCATGGCACTTAGAGAGCCCATCTTTTGCAGGCTTTCCTACAGCCATCACCCAAGTTTGGACAAGATTGCAAAAGGGATCTTGGAGTTACACCCTCTCCAATCCAAAACCCCCAGGAAACTCCCACTCGATACAATTAGAGACACCGGTTGACATTGGCCCAGTGTACAGAAGGTGGGTACTGGTGGCGGCTGCCGGACCTGGCAGGCACAAGGAGGCAGAAGGTCTGGCCGCTCGCTGGCGGCACCTCCCATGTGCCCGCCCACCAGGCCAAAGAGGAGCGCGCTAGTATTCCCAGCGCAGGCTGGAAGGTGTGTACTGGCGGTGGCTGCCGGGCCTGGTGGGCACAGGGACGTGGCAGTGAGCTGCCTCCCCTCAGGGGGTGGGGGTCTGGCTGCTCACCAGCGGCACTTACCATGTGCCTGCCCACCAGGCCGAAAAGGAGCATGCTGGTATTCCCAGCTATGTAGGAAGGTGTGTACTGGTGGCAGCCACTGGGCCTGGCGGGCATGGGGAGACAGCGATGAGACACCTCCATTCAGGGGGTGGGGGTCTGGCCACTTGCTGGCGGCACCTCCCATGTGCCCATCCGCCAGGCCAAAAAGGATCGTGCTGGTATTCCCAGCTATGTAGGAAGGTGGGTACTAGCGGCAGCCACCAGGTCTGGTGGGCACGGGGAGACGGCGACGAGCCGCCTCCCCTCAGGGGGTGGTGGGGTCTGGCCACT
This sequence comes from Eublepharis macularius, assembly GCF_028583425.1. NCBI lineage: Eukaryota > Metazoa > Chordata > Lepidosauria > Squamata > Eublepharidae > Eublepharis > Eublepharis macularius. The sequence goes on along the minus strand of NC_072794.1, from coordinate 94,985,371 downwards.
CACCGACAGCACCCCCCCCCATGTGCCCACCCGCCAGGCCGAACAGGAGCACACTGGTATTCCCAGCTATGTAGGAAGGTGGGTAGTGGCAGCGGCCACCTTGCCCGAAAGGATGGGAGGGAGAGGACCTGTCATGTGGGGAGTAAGTGGGAAGATCCCTCTGTCAGAATGTCAGTTCTCAAGCCACAGCTACACCATGTTCTCCTGTTATAATCTGTAGTTATTTAGTTCTCTCCCTCCAGGCCCAGGTGCTGCCAAGGCCACCTATATCCATGGGAACGAAGCATTCTTATCAGCCTGGCCGACCTTGATGTCCTCACCTTCCCAGGCCTTCTAGACAGGACTAAGGGGGGAGGCTGGGAAGGGGTGTTTGAAGTGTTGTTACTTTCATTTTATTTGTCATTCTCAACAAAGCTTTGGTTCAGCCAAGGGCCTCAAGTCCTTGGATCATGGACTCCTGTATCCTGAGCATAATCTTCCAATAAACCTTTTGAAACCAAGAGACCTTGTGCTTCTTGCAGAAGGGGGGAGACAAACTCTAGATAACTGGGATTCCATAGTCTGACACACACACACCCCACAAACTCCAGGCCAAAGAGGAGCGTGCTGGTATTCCTGGAGTGGGTGGGAGAGGACATGTCATCATGAGGAGGGGGAGGGGGAAGATTACCCAGCATCTGCGGGTCCTCACCCAAGGGTCCCACTGAGGAACAGTGTGGCGGCGGCAGCCAACAGTACACACCTTCCTGCCTTGCCAGAAGGATGGGAGGGAGATGACCTGTCATGTGGGGGGTAAGTGGGAAGATCCCCCCCCCAACCTCCAGGCCAAAGAGGAGCACGCTGGTATTCCCAGCGTGGAGGGGCCAGGAATCTCTATCTGTCTCTACATACAGTTCTCCAACCATATACCATTCTCTAACTGTTAACATTCATTCTCTAATGTTTGTGCATACACTCTAGTGTCTTTTTCATTATACTGATACATTCTGTACTGTTTGTCTCTTTCTCTGTTTTTGATTTTCAATCCTTTTCTCCATGGATGTGGTGTGTTCTGTTCAATTCTATATCTCCTTGATGCATTCGCATTCTATTTCTACTTCTAGAACGGTTGATATCTGTGTGCCCCTTTCTATCTGTTTCTTTGTTTCTCCCTCTCACTGTCTATTTGCAACTTTCTGTCTCTCTCTGTCTCTTCCTGTGATTCCACCACTATTTATCTGAATCTCTCTCTTTCTACGTATATATCTGTCCTTTATTATTTCTTTCCATCTCTAGCTGTCTTTTTTTCTCTTTCAATAACGATGTTGTTTTCTATATTCCTTTCTCTATCATCATCCATATGTAGGCTTGTGTGTCCATCTTTTTCTAATGGTTTTGTTTTTGTTTTTCAATACATCTTTCTACCTGTCTCTCTGTCTTGTTCTGTCCGACATGACGAGGGAGAGGGGGAAGATCCCCCAGCAGTCGTGGGTCCTCACCCGTGGGTCCCACTGAGGAGTAAGATGGTGGCAGCGGACAGTACCCACCTTCCTGCCTTGACGGAAAGGATGGGAGTTGCGGGACACATTCCCACCCAGCTGAAAGGGGTCCCATCAGTCTCGTTGACAGGGGAGCTGCCACATTGTCAACCAACTGTATCCCAACTGAGCTGTGTAACCAAGGCGGGAGCAGTAACAGGATAGTCCCTCATGAAGCAGGGCCTGACCTGATCCGCCGTCCTGCCTTTGTGGAAAGTAGGGGATTGGCAGGACAGGAGACATTGTTTGGACGGGTCAGAGTGGTTCCTAAGAGGGGAGACGGAAACGTGACAGCAGCAGCAGCAGCTGACATCGGCCACCTTCCTGCCTTTGTGGAAAGGACATGAGTCAAGTGACCCATTCCCCCCTGCTCAGAGGGCTCTGCGTTTGTGATGGATGGGGGCACCATGCGGCTGAACTATATGTGAAACAGTTTCTGAGCTGCTGCGCAAGTGCCCAAAGGAGGATGCCATCAGCATCACCCACCTTCTTGCCTTGCCATAAAGGATGGAAGGGAGAGGACCTGTCATGTGGGGGGTAAGCGGGAAGATCTCCTGCCAGGCCGAAGAGGAGCACGCTGGTATTCCTGGCATGGGAGGTAGAGGATGTGTCATTCTGACTGGGGCCTGATCCCCCAGCCACCGCAGGTCCTCACCCGAGGGTCCCACTGAGGAACAGTGCAGTGGCAGCCGCCTCCTGAGCCATCAGCCTCAAGGCTGTAAGTGGCGCTGTCCCAGACCCTGAGGGGACAACCTCTGCGAGCACGGCCTGCCGGAGTGCTCTGCTCTCACCAGCATCACCCTCAGGGCAAAGTGACCCTCCCACTGACCCCCGCTCAGAAGAGCTGGTGGCCCCCTTTCTCCCCCCAATGGATGTTTCACTGGGTGAGGAGGGAGACAGGCTCAGGCGGTGCCTCTTCAGGAGCCGAGTCAGGGCCGTCGAAGACAGGTGTTTCAGGTTTTTGCCCTTGCGCACCAGGACATCAGAGGCACAGCACCACACTACACGGGGGTCATCAGGAAGGGCCTGAAAGTGCCTCCATACAGTGGCATTGAAACGTTGACCGCTAACTGTCCCAGAGGAAGGAGTACGAACGGTTACAGGCTGCACTGTGGGGCTGGACACGGACTACGGGGTGAGGGGTGGATTGCAGGCAGGGACACCACTGAGAGTTCGGGATGGGGATGGGAGGGATCTTTCATAACACACATACCATTCCTCCAGGGATCTATCATCCACCCACCCCTCCTCAAAATGTTGAGAGAGATTCTCTCCCCCCTGTGGAAAGACCTCTTTGGCCACCGCCACAGCCCACACAGGTGAATTGGGGGGAGCAGGATTACTCTCTGCAGCCCCCAAGCCACACCCAATACTGCTTTCCACAACTGAACCAGGAGGACTGCCATAGCACTTCACCCCACAAGCACCCTTGGTGGCCAACACAAGAGGAAGACTCATTGTGCCACCAAACTAGAATTAAGGAGGACAGGAAAAGAGATGACTCTGTGTGCCCTCGGCCATGGTGCCCACTGAGCTTGGCCCCAGGGCCTGGCAGCAGCCCTGGAAACAGAGGCTGAGGCTAGAGCCCTAGCCCAGCACACCAAGATGTCTGACCACCAGATCAGGCACTGGAAATAATACTGTGAGCCCTCCGCTGCGGTGCCCACTGAGCTTGGCCCCAGAGCCAGGCAGCAGCCCTAGCACCAGAGGGAGGGAGGGACTAGAGCCCTAGCCCACCACTCTCACAGACCTGACCAGATCAGGCACTAAATACTGTGTGAGCCCTCAGCTGAGGTGCCCACTAAGCTTGGACCCAGGACCTGGCAGCAGCACTGGAACCCGAGGCTGGGGCTACAGCCGTAGCCCAGCACACCAAGATGCCTGGACGGAACAGGCACAGAGACTAAGAAGAATAATAGTAATAATAAGAATCAGAATTAAAATGATATGATTGTGATAATAATAAAAATAATTTGGTGAGCCCTCAGCCCAGGTGCCCACCAAGCTTGGCCCCAGGGCCTGGCAGCAGCCCTGGCACCAGAGGGAGGAAGGGACTAGAGCCCTAGCCCACCACTCCCACAGATCTGAACAGCTCAGGCACTAATAACACTGTGTGAGCCCTCAGCTGAGGTGCCCACTGAGCTTAGCCCCAGGGCCTGGCAGCAGCACTGGAACCAGAGGAGATAGATCCCTATCCCCCAAATCCAAGCTGAATTATACTCTCTGTCTCTCTCCCCAAAGGCTAGCAAGTGGCAAGCAAGAGCTCTGTCCCACTACACTGCTCGCTGAAAGTGAAACCCAGCCTGGGAGCCCACGACTATTTATAAGCACAGGTCCCATTGAGCAATGCAGGAGGTCTGTGTTTGGCCGTCAGAGCTGCCTATCAGAGTTTGCAGGGATATGATTGGAGTGCCCGTGGCTACAGTACACCCCCTTCCCCCTCCCTCCCCTGGGTGTCTTCTCCCAATTTGTAACAGCTTTGCAGCTCCGTGGTTGGAAGGAAGACCTGCCGATCAAGGTAAGCTGGGCTTCCATTCAGGTTTCCAGGGCGACAGAAGGAGCACAGTCAGAGTTCAGGCATTCCCCCGGCTCCATTGCCAGGGGAATTGATTGCTGGCACCTGTCTGGCTTTCCAAACCGCGGCTGAACGCACCGAGCCAGCCTTCTTCCAAACGCTGGTTCGTTGGCCGTGGACGATCATGAGCCGCCAGGTCGCAATCACGCGATCACCATTTTCGTGGGTTTTTGAAGTTCATAATGTGGTTTGTGCCCATCTCTATCCCTGAGTACCTCAGAGACTGTATTTGCACCTCTGTTCCTATGTGGTCCCTCAGATCCTGCAGGAATACCTTTTAATTATTACATCAGTGTGTCAAGCTTAGAACTGGCAAGTTTTGTATTTATGGGAATTCAGAAACTGACCCTTGACCCCTCTTAGAGATGATATGTCAACTATAAATCAAGCCAAACTTCTTTGGGGCTCATAACAAGCATATGAAGCCACCAGCCATTGTCTGTAAAAGCCCAAAGGACAGCTTATTCTGAATAGAAATGGGCAGGCTTCACCAGTTTCTAGTTTTCAGACAATATTGGTGCTTAGGACATTGTCCCTATGGCTGCTTAACTGGCTAAAGCACAAGCCTGGCTGGACTTTAGGCTCCTAAAGGATGCCAGCATGGTTTACAAGGAAGGCAAGAAGGCTTCCTTTAACAACGAAACAGAAATAGTGAAAACACTGGCAACATCAATGTGTGTTTACAAAGAAGCAAATTTTAAAAAGAATGTGAGTTTAGTTTTATGTTAATAAACACAATGGGACAAACAAAGGAAATATATTAAAGCAGGAAAACAAGAGATGTGATTGGACCAGTAGATGAAAACTGTGTGAGAGGCTTACTGAAGCTTAAAAGTTAATTGACTTTGTATCAGTCTTTGCTGTGGAAATGTTGGACAGTCAGAAAATTGAACTTTTTTTTTGGAGTGAGTATCTGAAGAACTACATCAAGTTGAGGTAACATGGACTAACTGACAAATATTGACAGGAGTCCATATCCAGATTGCCTACAATCAAGAGTTTAAAGAACTTAAAAATGAAATTGTTGTTATAAGACAAACTATGTAGCATCTCTGTGAACATACTCCATTCCAGAGGTGTGAAGAGCTTGTCATGCTAGAACTAGGGATGCCACACATTTTATATCAAACGTGTTAACAGTCAAACTTGTTCAAATGCAATGATCAGATGGTAGCCAATCTCCCAGTCTGTTTGACAGTTATTAAACTATTTGAATGCCAGCTGAAGAGGTTTGCATTGAGTTTTTTCAAAACTGCCCATGTGCAAAGTGCTGCTGATTCAAATGGATTGGCAGCAATTAACTAAGGACATCTTGGATGAACACTGAAGGGTACAGTGTTAACAAAAAATACAGCATTTGTTTATGACTTATTTATGTAACTATTTATAACTCCATCCAGACATCAAGCCACCATTTTTCCTGCTCCCCTCCCTACACCTCTTTTGAGTTTTTTTAAAATAAGCAATTATAATTTCACTATTATGAACTAAACATTCTAACACTTTATTATCACGATCTCTTTTTGTTGCTGAGATGAAAGGGGAAAGGTACAAGCAGCATCTTTCCCTTTATAACACTGCAAGGAAAGGGCTAAAGACTTATTTTTTAAAAAATAATGAAAGGTGGAATTTCAGGGATCATGGTAATAGAACATTAGTTTCACAACACTATTTACAATAGTGCAATAGCCATTACCATTTTTTTAAAAACTTCAGTGGCGTCTATAGCTGCTTGAAAAGACAATTGCACTGTACTGCAATGTTAAGAAGGAATGTGGTGAAGTATCTTGCCAAACACAGTATTTTATTGCATTGTGAAGATCAGTATTTGTGCTGGGATCAGGAGAATTTAGAATGTTTTACATACATACATACATATACATACATAGATACATATATATAGCAGAGGTCATAGTCTTAGAGACTATTGCATCAAAACCATGTTGGATTGTAGAGTGAAATCTTGCTTTTGCTTTTAACTAATGATTATATTTACATCCTGCTCTTACTTGAGGAAGTTCTGAGTTTCCCATTCATACTGAAACATATTTATATTCCCCTTTCAGGCATTCAAAATCACATACATCATATGTGCACTGGGTTCACGTTCAACATTAAGCTATTCATTTGGATATCTGTGGGTGGGGCCAATAAACACAATTGCACTTTTTTCCACACAGGTAGTGCTTGCCACATTGAACACCTGAACATGGTGAAATGATAATATGGTTACACAGCATCATCTGCTTTTGTGTCTTGAAAACTTGAAAAACCATACTATGATGCCACCTCAAATCAAACAATAGATTTGTTAGTTAGTTTGTTTTGAGAGCATTTCTCTGTAGTTTTTCTCCCCAAAGAGAACCAAAGGAGCTTACAGAAATTTCTAAAACAACTGATTTAAACAATGTAAATTAAATAAACAAAGCAAAGAAAACAAACACATCCTGACTGGATCCTAACTCACTGGTCTGGGTATTATAGGACCCAGGCCTCAAGCCAGGGGATGAAAGACCTCTGCTTCTTACCCTTTGGCTCACACCCAAGGGTTTCACAACTCTGGCCACACCCAGTGTTTAGTACCTGCAATAAGAGGAGATCTTCTTAAAAGTCCAGATCTTACCCAGCTAGCTGGATCTCCCCAACTTCCTACCTTGCAAATAGTCAATTGAACTGTACATTGAAGGAGTCACATGAGTATTGCAGCACAGTTGAAACTCTGCCACATTGTCAAGATGCTCATTTGGATGAGCAGATTTGGTTGTGCAAACCTGAGTGTAAACTTTTCAGTTACTAGTATTTGTGACCATTTGGAAGGGACAGATTATGCAGGACACTCCATCAATTCATACATGGAAAGGGAAAGAGTGAAAGTCATTAGGAAGGTCTGTCTGTACAGCTCACCAAAGGGACATACACAGCCATCTCCAGCTGATGAAAATAGCGAGTCTTATACTGCTTTTATGCCTTCTGATTGTACTTTGCCAGAGGGGCTTCTGCAGGTATAAAAATATTGGTTATACCTTACAGCAGCTCATGCTATTAGTACAGTTGTAGATGTGATATGATTTACTGATGTTTTTTTATTTCCCACTGGCCTGGTATCAATATATTTATACCACAAGAGTGGCCAATAAATTTCTCTTATGAATCCTGTTATACACCATTGACTATTTATCATTTTTATTATGAGGTCACAACTTAAAGATGTAACGTGATTTTATACTTAATTTGTGACCCCTTCCAAAATAATACACGGTCACTTCTGAACTATTCACCTTCTCCTCTTGCTTTTCTCATTTCCTACTTTTTTTCAGACAATGGTCTTCTAACTGCAGGATCTTAGGCAATCTCTTTCCCTCTCCCTAATCATGTGCAAAGAGTAAACACATTGGGATTACTAATGTCCAAATCATTCTTTGTGCAAAATTTTGAAAAGACATCCTAATATCACAATAACGGTTGATAATCCTGTAGAAATGGGCTTGGGAGGGACAGCAGATCCCTACCCGAGTAAGCTAGTTTAATAATAATAATTGTCATGCTAAACAATAGAGTCGTTTATGTGCAATTCTATGGAGAATTACTCCAGCCTAAGCCCACTGACTTCGGTGGACAGACTGGAGTAACCTACCTACACTATTACAGTGCCATTCTAAATCAGAGTTATACCTTTCGAAGTCCATTGTCTTCAAACTGTTCACAGAACTTCTCATACATTATCTCAATAATTTCATCAGTCCTGTGCGTAGGTCAGTACTACTACCACCATTTTGCAAGTGTAATGCTGAGGCTTGCACATTTAGTATTTAGTCTATGGCAGAGCTAAACAGAGATCTTTCGGGTTTATGACATTGGATCATAAGATAACTTGCTCCTTGAACAAGTACTAGGCCTTTACCAAGTGCAGAAAATGGTTTTGAGGAACGTTGACGTGGAAAAGTTCTATAAGGCCCATAAAGGCAATGAAACCTATGCAAGTAAGACCCAAGGTAGGGACTTCCTAGAGTAGAAGAACAAACCAGTTTTTACTGCCTGAGACAATGAACCAAAATGAATGAAACCAAAATTTTCCATCAACTTTTTTTTAAACAACAGAAAGTTCATTCTCACTCTGTTTCTTCAGCAGTTTGGTGGCTACAGACTTTTTAATGGGTCCACAAGTCCTTTAAAATATGTGACTATGGTCCTGTTTAAAGCCAGAAACAAGTTGACCAATTGCTGCTGTGTTTTACTTCAGGGTATCCATCTCAGGCAGAAAGAGAGAGGAAAAGACTAGCCTATAATGGTTTGCCTGGCTCAAAAACTCCATTTTGGACCGTGGAGAGTCATATTTCAGAGAATATTGATCAGACTGCAGTTTGTGTTTCCTTGCGTCCATGATCCTGTTTGCAGCCCTGTAAAATAATAATAGTACTCGTGTCAGTGAGGTAATTACCATTGATCTAACACACTGTGACAAATTTTTCAGTCATGCCACTTGATTCATACTTAAAGTTATGGCACTGCTGACTGCTCCTTAAATAATTGAAGGATGCCCTTTGTAAATCAGCAGGCTTTTCCAAAAAAGCAGCAGTTTCTCCTTTGTTGAATGCTTGTTACCTAGCTTCATCAGGGATTTGCAAATTAAACAGACAGGCTTTTAGCATCACATGTAGCTTATGGGAGGTGTTAATATTGTTTGAGCTGGCAAATCATTTATGACAGTTTGCAAAACTATGGGGGGAAACAGCTATCGTGGTTCAGCTGTCTTGGCTGCATGAAGAACATCTAAGAGCAAAACGCAACATACTTGGGGGTTGAGTATGAAATTTCTTTACTGCAAATTTTGCTTGAGGAAAGACTGAAATTCTCATGACTCTTTCTGTATCTGGACATATGAGAGGACTAAGCCGGCTGAATGAAAAATTGCTGGCTTTTTTTCCTCATCAGAAACCCTACAAGACGGGAGTCACTGAGCAACTTAATCACGGCTTGTTAACTGTCAGTTTTATAAGGATCTCAGAAAAAAAAGATTTTAGAAGTGCAAAATTCAGATTTTCCAAGTGTGAATAGCTGGTGCTCATACTTACCCAGAATTCACATTCTTTTGGCCTTAGAAACTCTGTTTACTACTGTGTAATTCTATGCAGAGTTACTCCAATCCAAACTCATTGATTCCATAGGATTTCATGGGATTGCATTCTGGACAATAAATATAAAACTGTGAGCAAGACGGGAACTACTTATTCTTGCTGAAATAATCCCACAGAGGCAGATAGAAGAGAGCAAGAATTTAACTGGAGGTGGATTAAGTGCTTCTTCTGGTCCCTGCCTGAACAAAACTATAACAACCAGCAAGAAAAATGCAACTTTGTTTTTCGATTTCCAGTGCTTTCCTCAAAAGCAAGAAATCATTTAGGACATGATTTTACAGCATGATTTTACAGGCCCCGGTAAAAAGGTAAAGAACCCCATGCCTAGCATTGCTGCTGTAATCGAAACTACCACCCTTCTGTCCAGTTTGCAATTTCCCTTAAGAAGGTCCTGGGAGACTGATCACAGACCTCCCAGCATCTTGACTTTGGTCCTAATGAATGGTTTCCAAATTACCACACACTTTTTGAGGGGAACATTATGAATTTCCTGATTGCCCAGCAGCAATAGATACTCCCTATGATATAACTACCTGTTTCAAAATTTATTATTTCTCAAAAAAATAATTTGGGCACCACACGGCCACAAATTTGCATGAATACTGGGCTAGGGTATAAAGGATGTGTTTGGGAAACAGTACCAGTAGTAACTGTCTTTTTCCCTGCTGTGACTGATGACTCTGAGGAAAATTTCTAGTAGAGAAAGGTTAGCCTTCTTCCTCAGTGCAGGGCTCTCAGTCCAACAGGAGGGGGCAAAGCTGCTTTTAGTGTTTCAGAAAATAGAAGCACCTCTGATCTTATATCTCCTATGTGGTATGCAATTTTCCTCTCAAGTACTAAGTTACAACATAAATAGCATCAAAAACTGAAATCAAATCTTTAAAAAGGACCCAAAAAAATGTTTCAAGCAGATCGTCTTACATTGGTTAAAATGCAGATCATATGTGCCAGTGGGGATATTCACCCTAGAGATGTGCACCCAAAAATATTTGTGTTTCCCGCATCAGGTTTACCCAAAGCAGGAAAACAATTTGGGATTCGGGTGTTTAAATGCTTTGGTAGGCTCCGTAAAGATTCGGAAATCTTTACAGAGCACACCAAAGCTCAAAGCAGCACTTTTATTGCCCTTTGTAAATGGCAAGAAAAGTGTTACTTTCAAATGCTAGCCACTTTATAGCCAATGGGAGAGGAATCCCCCTCCTGTAAGCTGAAAATAGCTGCAGTGTTTGAAAACAACAACACTTCTCTTGCACAGCAAGAAAAGTGTTGCTGCTTTCAAATGCCCCCCCTTTAAAGCTGAAAAAAAATGCTTTCAAATGCCCCCTCCTCCCTTAAGCTGAAAAAAGCTGCCAGGGTTTGAAAGCAGCTTTTTTCACCTGATGGGAGGGGAATCCCTCTCTTGTCAGCTGAAAAGAGCTGCAACTTTGAAAGCAGCAACACTTTTCTTGCTTGGCAAGAAAAACATTGCTGTTTTCGAATGCACCCTTTTTTCAGCTGAGGGGAGGGGGAGGAGGGGTGTCCCTCCTCCCCCTCCTCTCAACTGAAAAAAGCAGGCATTTGAAAGCAGCAATACTTTTCTTGCAGAGCAACACTTTTCTTGCTGGGCAAGAAAAGCGTTGCTGCTTTCAAATGCTGGCAGCTTTTTTCAGCTGAGATCCCCCTCCCATCATTTGTAAAGAGGTGAGCATTAAAGCAACACTTTTCTTGCTGCTTGCAATTGGCAAAAAAAATGTTGCTCTTTGCCTGAAACTTCCCAAAACAATACAAATCGCTTTGGGAAGCTTTGCTTTGGGATTCCCAAATCTGCTCAGCAATGCTGGGGCTGATTCAGGAACCCCAAATCTTCCCAAATTGGGATGAATTCGGGTTAAATACTCAAACTGGAAACCCAAATCAACCCCCCACCCCACCCCAAATCTGGGTGATCCTGGTCCAGGTTTCAGGGTTTTTTTTTTTTTAAATCCAGGATCTCTGAAATCTAGGTCAGATTCTCTTATCTAGGTTAAAGAATCCCATATATAACCCGCTATTATTCCCTATGGGGGAAATGTCTGGGAGGCTGGTGAGCATTTTTAAGCAACTTCCACTAAATTTGCAGGGAACCTACTCCTGATTATCCACTAAAGACCTTGCAAATTTCAGGAAGATTTGACCCTGGGATCCAATGACATGCACCCCTAGTAAGCTGCCCCAGCCACTCTGCATTGTTTCCTATGGAGGGAACATTTCCAAGGCTTTTAAACTCCACAGCTCCCCTGCCCCAACTTGAGATTCTCTGGTTCAACATCAAAACTCTCTTACAAGCTTATTGTTAAACTAAAGAATCCCAATGTTGAACCAGATTCAATGTTGAATCCCATGGAGAATTCTTTTACTGACACAAGGGAGCTTGTTGGGCTGCAGAATTTTAAAAATGGCTAGCATCCATGTCATTCTCTGGGTCTTAAGAAACATTTGTACTCATTCAGGCGATCCCACAGCCCCTGAGGAAGTCTTGATGATGAAATCTGCCGTTTAGCCGGTCGCAGTTTGGGCTGTTCTCTGTTGGATCCTTGATGTTACATCCTGAGTGACACCTGAAAAGAAAAAAATTGGTTGGTTACAAACTTACCTTTTTGTTTACACCTGGAGTGTCCACCTTGTTCCTGAAAAAGCATTGGAATAGGGCACTGAGTCCTTTGTTTGAATTGGACTAAGAGACTTTGGACTTTTGGATGTATTATGAATATTATGAATGCACTGAGAGACTTTGAACTTTTGGATGTATTATGAATACTAGGAATGCACTTGTTGTATATTTGCACATGTATTGAGGATGATATGATATGATAATACTGTTGAATCTCATGCCTTAATATATAGATATATTTTTCCACTTCCTGGGTGGGTTTCCACTTTCTCTACAGACACCTCAAGGGCCAGCAGGGGGGAAATTGGGGAAAATAACATCTGCTGCTGCCTGAGACACAGACTTGCCTGAGCTAACCAAATGAATGCCACCATGGTACGGCAGATAATAGTTTTTGCTAATAAGTAACCTGTATTTGCTGGGAAGCTGGTGAATTAAACTTCTATTAGAGGACTGCTTCTTGCCCTCTGGGGTTTCTGGGGTTCACCAGTGACAGTCCAAGTCTCCACTAGGTGTGTTCCACTCATGTGGTGCCCCCAATCCTCAGAGGGGCTTTTGCTCCTTCTCTCTTGCACCTGCTGCCACCAAATGGCCTTTGTGGGAATTGCCTATGGAGAGGGCCAAGAGACTCCCATGGGCGGATTTGCTACTCTGAGCCCTTCCTTGTGCCCAGTCTCCTGATATCCAGCACATGGTTACTGTAGAGACGGTTTACTGCACCTGTGCAACACTGGGGGATCATCCCCTTCCTGTGGCACCTTTTTTAGATAGTGTGGTTAAGCAGTGGGAGTCTATGGTATAGAGAACAGCTACCAGCATTTAAGAATGTTTTTTTTAAAAAGCTTTTGTTAAAGAGAAAAAATAAGCACAGTACCAAAGCAAGCAAGGGAACTCACAAAGAAATGGATAAAAATGCAAATCCTCTGTCCCTGTCTTTATACATGCCTAACTTAGAACTTCTGTTTAGACAGGCTCTCTACCATAGAAAGTTCCAGCTTACTGAGATCCACATCATCAATGGCTGGCACCTGCAAGGAGCCAGACCTCAGCTCTATCAGCTTCCACCTTAAGTCAGCCAAAGAGACCCCCACACACACACTCATTCTCAGACCCTGCTTCCTGTTTACTGAGGCCCTTCTGCCTTCTATAGAATCCAAGCAGGCTGTTGAATGGCATTTTGAAAAGTTTCTGCCTGCTCCACCCTTCTGTTATATTAAGACACTGTTATATTAAGACACTTAACCAGTCACTTTCATAGGATAATTATCACACTACAAGACCCCTTAGATTACTTGACAGTAGGGAAACCACAGTTCCTTGCTGCTGCTGCCTTAGTACCCACAGAGATGGTCTCAATGAGGAGCCCATTTTGGTAGCAGCCCTAGTTTGTAAACTTCTTCAATATAATTTGCACTCCGAACTTTGCATTATGCAGTACAGACAGCCAGGCTGCACTTCCAGTAAAAATCCATTTCATGTGCTGTGGCATTCTCATCAAAGTCTGCTCTGAGTTGCTGCTAGCCCATTGAATGTTGCTGGTATTCCCACTTACTTGAAAATGGGACTCTGACAAGGGTCATAACCTTTTCTATGACAAAAGGAATACAACAGAATATTTTTATTTTATCCAGTAATACAAGAAGGTAGTTTTTAAGATGCTCTATCATAGTATAATAGCCTTTTGGAAGAGCAAATTGAATTAACAGCCCTCCTCAGAAATCTCTAGAACCTCTTTATTGTTAGAAAGTGAAAAGTGAGGGCCTCTGTTCTAAGATCCATTGAATGATGCATAAAGAGTTTGTTATTGTGGGCATTCTTGTACCTGTTTAAGGTGAACATAGAACAAATACAAAAGCATCTCTAAAAGAGTTTACTAAATAAGTCTGGGATTGAACAAGCAGTGTATTCAGAGGTCAAATTTAATTCCTTCCCTGCTTTTGTATTCAGATTAAAGGCCAAGATGGATTTGCGGAAGCCAAGAGCTCCTGTGTTAATGCTGCTTTCACACTTAACCTGTAATTTACCTGTCACAAACAAGCACTTTAAAGAAGAGCTAAACTCTTACAACTTCCAAACAATTTACCTTGCACTTAAATGAATGTTGTAAGCGCTCCATGGTGATTACTAAAAAGATCTGCCATCTAGGGAAATTCAGTATGGAAATCATATCAGAACTTGATTTTGTTACAGTGGGAAGAACCAATTTTTGACAGATTAACTTTAAAATATTTTTAAAGCCCCAGTCATCTCCATGATTAAATATCACTTTCTTTCCTTACCCCAGTGTCTCAGAAGACCTCTGGAATACTAAGATTCCATGTGCAAGCAATAGGTTTATTATGTGGCCCACATTTGAACTGATATCAAACTTGTCCCTAGTGAGGGTGCCTATGTTAAATTCTATCATTGAAACCTATACTGAGCTATCAAAACTAGGCTGTAATTCAGTCTAATGACCTCATTTCCCTAAGCGTAACCCATGCCACTCAGTGGAAGTTTTGCTGATTTGGTGTGCACCTTTCAGTAGGCTGGAGTTCCTTAGCATTTCTTGAAAGGGAGTGGGGAGGGGGGGAATCAATATCTGTGGAGATGACAAGGCATGAGGTCAGTAGCTGGGGACCTAGAAAACAATCCAATATACCATTTTCTATCCAGTCTATTAGCTACCCCAGTCAGCCTAGACTCTAAGTTTTGATTGAAGGCTGGGTTGAGACCAGATAGATGAAAAGGAGACCAAGGCAGTATGGTGGCTAAACAAGCCTGCTTTATAGCTTGCTGAAATCAGTCATAAAAGTGGGTGTATATAAAAATGGATTATTGCATTAAAAGTTTAAAATGGTTTCTTCCTCTCTGCCTGTTATTCACCCCTATTCTAACTTCCTCTACTCTAGCTAAGACATGGATAAAAAGGGGGGAACCATACAGAAAAGCCCCCCCATACGCATATGCCTTACCACCCCCCACCCTGTGCTACTTTTACTTGCCATGAAATCATTTCGTAAATACAAAAGAGGCCCCTCAGGCTATTGGTGCCCAGACACTCATTTTTGGAGTGGATAATTGACTTCTTTCAGTTGATAATTCATAGCTTGCATATGCGGGCTAATACATCAGCGCCCAGAGACTTCTGAAGAGCCCGGAGCAGAAACAGAAAGGGCGAGTGGAGAAAGGAGAAGGGGGAAAAAATTCAGATGATAGATGAGTGCATTACAGCTTTATGAATGAATTATGTCCCGCAAATACCTTGAGCAGGAAAGTCCGTCGGCCTCTATCTATACTAATCTGTGAGGAATTATGACGATTTTCACATTGGGTGGGGGAAAGAGCCAAGAATTAATTGAGCAATTGGGCCATTAAAAATGTATGCCCCGCATTTGGGTGTCCGTTGTCTCCATTCATCATGGAGTAGGAAGCTTCTGTCATAGAGGCTTTAAATATATATATATAAGTTCCTCTTTTGTGTGTGTCTGTGTGTGTCTGTGTCTGTGTAACAGTTGGGGTTATTTTGACAAGACCAAGTCTTTTGGATGTATGGAAGTTCTGAATTGCTTTATCATCATATATGTGTTTTTTTATGGGAGCAGAATAGATTCCCCATCTGTCAGCATCAAAAATGGGTATCCCTACTGTCATAAATTACAATCAGCCTATGTAATCCTCATACCTGGTAGTTTAGAGATTTGTACACATTGTCCTCATAAGAATTTTAGGGTGTTACACAAAAGTTACTTTTCTATTTAAAATGTCATTGGCTAATGGAAAAGAAAAACTTGAAAAGACATTGACATCACTTATGTATCTCAGAAAGAAAATGCAAGGAAACAAGCAGATCAAGGTGTAGTTTTTCTAAGAGGGAGATTAGAGTTTTGAGACTATGGGGTGAACTCTGATAGACTGAGCACATGCACAGTAGGGTTGCCAGATGGAGTCTGGAATACTGTCATCAATGTGTATTGCATTAAATCAGTGTTTCTCATTCAGGGTTCTGTGGAAACCCAGGGTTCTTCAGGACATTGTCAGAGGTTCCAAAGAAATAATGGAATAATTGAATAAATAATTTGAAATACCAATTGTGCTCCCCGTCATCAACTTTTTCTGTCCTGGAAACGTTTTTATAGGTAGGGGTTCCTCAGGATTTGAAAAATTAATGTAAGGGTTCCTCCATGGAAAAAAGATTGGGAAGTAATGCATTAAATAAATATTGAATCACTGTTGAGAAACACTAAAGACTGATTCCAGTTATGTCACTTGAGAAACAAACTAAATTATCCCCTATAGTCCAGAAATTAATTTTTATCACATAAATTAACTTGAATTAAAATAGAGACTGTTTATTAAAATGTCAGGAATATTAAATAGAGCAGAGTCTATCAAACACAAGTCCATGAATTTTAAGGTATGTTCCCTCCACCACTTCCCTTTTCGAGGATGAGCTTCTCCTGGATAGATGCATAACAAAACAGCAATCAAGGTTGTATAAGTAAAGCCTCTTTCTTCCCTGTATTAAAACATTATTTTAAATGCTCTACAGCAGTCATTCTCAAACTTTAGCAAGGAGAGCGGAGGGGAGGGTGGATCCACATAATCCTCCCCTCCTCTCTTGCTGGTACCCATGATGCACTGGGCAGACCTATTCAAAGTGTAGGGTCCATAGAAGAAATGTCAATCTCCAGGTGGGGCCTGCAGATCTCCTGAAATTATAACTAATCTGCAGGTTACAAAGATCAGTTCCCCTGGAGAAAATGGATGCTTTGAAAGGTGGATTCTGTGGCATTATATCCCATTGAGGTCCCTCTCTTCCTCAAACCCTGCACTCTCTATACTCCACCCCAAACCTCCAGAAATTTCCCAAGCTGGAGTTGGCCACCCTATCCCATCTTCTAGTGTCCTCAGAACAATACACAAGTTTGTTATCAGCCACACTTAAAAAGCAAGTTTCATTAAAATGTTTGCATTGTCTGAAGGGTACGTGGCCTATAGACTTATAAGGTCAGGTCTCAGAGGATAACAGTCTATATGACCACAACTCAAAATGCCCTGGTGCACATTTTTATAAACTTTACCTCTGGACTAGAAGGGACTTTGTGCTAAAGACAATAAGAAACTTCCTTATTGGATAATAACTTCTAGCCAGAAGCCAGCTGAATAGAGTTGGGAAGGGGCTGGAAAAACTTTCCTGGTCGTTCATAGAAACAGAAAATGACCAGTGTCACACAGAACGTCATCTTCGAGTGTGAACTTGAAAACCTCCCTTGGCTATTATTGTCTAAGGGAGCAAAGGGACCCGCCCCCTCTCTCTGGTGAAATCCTTTGCAGTGAAAACCACAAATTTTTGCCAACAAAATATCAATGATGATGACTATATCAGGATTTTACCTCCTTAGCGTTATTCAGCCAGTTTGGAAGGATTCCTAGGTCTGAGCTACTGGAACCTGAAACACACACAACCATTGTGCTAATGATCTAAAGAAATTAGGAAACTAGGTGTCTGCAGGTGGAGGTGGTTACTCTGAACTTCCATCCTTCAAAATAGAGGAAAACTGATTCTGCCCTCTTCTGAGGGTTGCCAGCTCTGAGTTGAGGAAATTCCTGGAGATTTGGGGTGGAGCTTGGAAATGGTAGGGTTTGGAGAGGAGACGTACCTCAGTGAGGTATAATGCCATAGATCCCACTCTCCAAAGCAGCCATTTCATCCAGGGAAACTGATCTGTGCAGTCTGTAGATCTCGTGTTACTCTGGGAGATCTTGAGGCACCTCCCTTGTCTCCTGAGGCAGAGATTCCCTGTTCCCAGGGCTTCATTATTGTGTTGGATGAGTGTGAAAGGGGTTTTCCCCTCTCATAAGTAAGGACTGCTGAACCCTCTGGAGTACACTTACAGAGCTCAGGAGGTCCTGGGCCTAGGGTTGCCCAGCCTCACCTTGTTGTTTGTCTTTGCACACACATGAAGCTTGTCATTGTGCTGCCCCAGGAACGCACTCAAGAGGCCTGTTCTCCTGCTTTCCCCACCCCCACCAGCCAGGTGAGCAGTGAAGGGTGGGAGTGGGGGATCTCCCACCCCCACTGCGGGACCTGGGATCCCTACCTGGGTCCCAGTTTTAGAAATATGCCCTAGAGGCACCAGTTATTACTCCAAGTTGAAGTGTACAGCAAAGTAGCTAGAAGGTGGCCCAAAGATGTCACTTTTTAACAAAATAGTAAAAATAGTAAATACCTTGCATTCTCTCCTCATGTATTTTCTACCTCAGTGAAGCAGCAGAAACCTTGAGTTTGGTAGAAAATAAAATCAGATACATTCTGTTCCTTAACTGAGTTTTGAACTCAGCTGAAGGCAGTCAAAGCCCCCCCCCCCATCTCCACTGGGGGAATGGGAACCCTATTTTATGATCAGACATCCAGGTATGGGTCTTATTGGAAAAAACTCTAAACTGTTACGAGTTGGCTCCTACCAGGTGCAAAAATAGGGTTCTCAACTACAGGCTGGGAAATGCCTTGATATTTGCGGGGAGGGGGGACGGGACGGGGACCTTGGATGACTGGGTTTGGGGAGTGGAGGGACTGTGGTAGGGTATAATGCCATTGAGTCCACCTTCCAAAGCAGCCGTTTTCTGCAGGGGAACAGATCTAGAGATCAGTTGTAATTCCTGCAGGGGAACAGATCTAGAGATCAGTTGTAATTCCAGGAGATCTCTGCCCCCAACCCTATGCAAAAGAGAGAAGCATGATGTCTGTCTCATCACTCATACAGGCCCAATAATCCATAGCAAATCTTTTTTGAATCCAAAGGGGATCCTTCCTTCTTCTTGTGCCCACAGAACATCTGGTAGAGTTCAACTTTCCCAAAGAGGGAAACATGACACGTACCTGTTTGGCTAGTAAAGACAACTTTTTAAAAAGTTTTCACTATTAAGCACTAACACCTTAATGTTCCCCCATCCCATCCTGAGCATTCCAGTCCCTTTGTACTATAGTCACAAAGACTATAGTCTTTGATCTGTAAAATATTATTTCAAAAATTGACTATAATTGGGATTTGTTTTATTGATTTGATAGGTTTAATGTGCCTTTAATTTTATTTCTATAAGTACCTCTTTATGCAGAGGAGTTAGCCATGTTAGTCTGTAGTAGCAAAATCAAAAAGAGTCCAGTAGCACCTTTAAGACTAACCAACTTTATTGTAACATAAACTTTCGAGAATCACATCTGACGAAGAGAACTGTGATTCTCAAAAGCTTATGCTACAATAAAGTTGGTTAGTCTTAAAGGTGCTACTGGTACCTCTTTATGAATTCACTATTGAGGTTTTGGACTGCATCTACATAGTGCAGTATGGTTTTGTTGAATCACTGTACCATGCTTTTAAAATGTATATTGTTTTCCATTCTTCCACCCCTTCCCCTTACCATGAACATCTTCAACACTCACCTGTAGTCATCATCTTATACTTCTTTGTTCTTAACATATATGCACAAATTTTGGTGGGTAGGCTGACCTTACCCTTTAAGTATGACTTTTAAACAGATCCTAGATGTTGAACTGGGAAGCCAGATACATGCTGCCCCTTTTTTCTGAGCAAAGCTATAACATTTTGTCTATAAATTACTGAAACATTTTTGCACTTCTGTTGTTAAATACACCTTCTCCTTCTCCTTTATAAAATCCCCAACTTGGAGGGAGATTTTGGCCCTAAGGCCTTGGAGGGAGGTCTTAGGACCAGTGGCTAGATTGAACAAAATTGTCCAAGGATGCAAGTGGTCGGCCCGGCCTCTGCCATTTTAATAGCCATTTCTAATATGGCTGCTTGTGATATTAAAAGTAACCAGGCCTCTGGATTTAAAATGGCCACTGTATTGCCACCAGAGAGCCTCCAACAGTTGCTGAGTCCTGCCCAGGAGAACACATCATGAATGGAATGCCACACAGGAATGTGGAGTGATTAAGAGGTGATTGGATTTACCGTCCCTCCAGCCCCAAAGGAATCCAGTGCAATAAAAGTCTTGCAGCAGCATCCCCACTTAACACATTCCTTTCCCTCCTTCCTTGATGAGATCTCCTGTCCTTGACTGAGGAGCTAATCAAATGACATTCATAAGTTTGTACAGTTGTTCCTGGGAAAGTACAGTCCCCACCTAAACTCATCAACCTTTAGCTCCGCTGGACTTTAACGAACTATCCCTTTTGTACAGCGCTAGAACAAGTTTTGCATTTGCTTTCACACACCGCAGCAGCTATCAATTAAGGCAATCAGAATCTCTGTCAAACCCAGGAACTGGCCGTTAGAGCCCTTGTTCTAACAACTAGGTGGGTTCTCCCACCTCAGGGCACATTTTACCTATAAAGGTAGAGCCCTGGCCTCATTCAAATCATGCATGCTTACTGGATCCAAAGTGCTGCTCCCTTGAGGTTTACCTAAGCCTCCTGCTCCCTCAGCCAAGAATGCTGGAAGTTTGAAGCACTCCCTCTGCGGATTTCCCTGCTCATTGGATAGGTAGATATATTTGCTCCCTCTCTCTGTTCCCAACTTCTGGCTAAGCTTCCTAGGACCCTGTGTGTGCATGTGTAATTATTTTACCCCCATAATTCTGAGTGTATGTGCATGCAGTTTTGTTCTTTAATAAAAGTTGTTGTTTGATGTTAAGCACCAGTCTCGCTTGTTCTAAAGGAAGGGGCCCCATAGAAATTGGTGATAGATCCCTGCCGTTACTGACCTCTCGTATAGCTGTCTTCCTTGCTTGCTAATTCCCCCCACAAATTCTCTTACTAACAAGGAGACCAGTCCCGGTAACAAGGAGTTGTGCATGCCCTGAGGAACTTTTAATGCTGAATTAGAACAGCAGTCTCCTCACAGACTGCATCACAAAATGCTTTGAAAACTCTCTTGACCTTTAAAAGCAACAGGGGAGGGCGATGCTGCAGTTCAAGAAATACAAAACCCCCATGACTGTGTAGAATGAAGCCTAATTTATAAGTGATGCAATCAGTGGCAAAAGAATTCACCCCTGGCAGATTACACATGTGCATGATCCCTTTGAAAGCTTGCTGCTACCCATGCAAACTCCCTTGGGTACATTCTTTTGCCACAATGTAAATCAGAGTCACACCTATTTTAGACAGTGGCTCCAGACCTCCCCCGCCCTCCAAATGCTATGTCCTGCTTTCTGTTTCAATTTATACCAGGTTGCTGCTGATTGCTACTTGGGAATGTTTATATCCCAACATATGATTCACAATAAATTATTTCTAAATTGTAATTTGCCCAAAGACTTAGATATGTCAGAGGCTAAATTTTGAGCCTCTCCAAATATTTATATGATTGAATGATGCTACCTCAGAGGCATTTTTAAAAACCATTTAAGAATAACAAACAAAATATGTTGGTAATTTTATGAACTGTCATTTCCATCATGATTTTTATAAGTTGGAGATGGGCAGTGCAATCCTAGGGTGGGGGGGCGGGTAGCACTCAGGGAGAGAACTAAGGCTTATGCTGTCATAACTCACACTTGCAAGGGCATACCCCCCCAACTGGTGGTTGGGGAGGCACACTACCACTGCTGGGCTGTTGGCAGTTGGACAGAGGTGCAAGTGTGGTGCAAGTTCCTGCACCAGTGCCGGAGGGGGCACGGCGGGGGCCAGGCCATGAGTTAGTAGGCTTCCAAAGCTGACCTAGGCCCAGGAACTCCCCATGCAGCAGCAGAAAGTTATGCCCACACGCACTCATTGAACAGGAAAACTTGGGGGCCCCCTCCCAGCACCCAACCCCACCCACACGGTCCAATGGAGCATAGGATGGCAACTACTGTGGGGACAATCCACATGTACCTCCATGGTGGCCAAGCCCCCTCTGTGTGCCCAATCAGCTCTCCAGGCACCCTACATAACCTTCAGCTGTGTGCCCATGAACCCAGGTAAATAGGGGGGCAGCTGGAGGCTCTGCTTGGAAGCCCCTTGCTACGGGGACTTAGAGCACAGGGCAGGAGATTGGGTGCTCATGGTCTTGGTCATGGGCCACGAGTGCACTAGGGGGACTTGGCAGAAAATATTTTATGACATTTTATGATTTGCACTCACTCAAGGAAAGAAGAGCAAAGTCCAGAATGTCTGATTAACAACAACTACCCAAGTCCCCTTACAGGTTATCTTGATTCCGGAGTCTCAGCTCAGGAAGATGCAAGGGAGCACTAACAGGTAAGAAGGAATTGGGGCAGCAGCTACCCCAGCTCACTGATTGGTGCTGCTGCCCTCCTCACCTGAACCCTTCCAAACGCCAGTCTCTGCAGATGAAGCTCACCAGTGGGCAATGGTGGCAGCACTTGCCTGCCATAGAGATAGTTGCCCAGAAAACTGGTCCTGATGCAGCCATTTGCGGGGAGGCCGCCAGCTATCCATTTGGGGACTCTGTTCAGACTCCCTCAGGCAGGGCCCTTCCTGGCAGAGGAGGAAGTGCGGCCGCAGGTCAGGTTGATTTGGTGTTTATAACTCCCTGTTGATGGAGGGTGCTCAGCCCTTTGACTGTCTCTCTCACAGGATAAGACCATCCTGATGCAGAGCACTTTCTTACCAGAGGGTCATGCATCATCTGATTCTGGGCTGTACCTGTGACATTGGAGCTGCTGCCACCACTCCCAACCATGGACACCCTCCCAGAATGTTGCAGACTGGCCTTGGCCTTGGACCGGGCTGGGTTCGTTGCCATACATGTGTCCCTTGCAGGCAGGTCGCAACTCGTCAGGGAGACAAAGGAGCATGGCTCTACTAGCCCCTGGTGATTCTCCTCAATTGCCATTCATGTCCAGCCCATGGAGCAGTTCCCCAAGGCAGCCCACATCTCAACCTCACCTCTGTGAGGAAAGGATGAGGAATGGATTTTGCAGCTGTGACTACTGTGCAAACTGCCTTTGCTGCCTTTCCAGCTGATGGACATTGGCATGACACATGTCCAGACAACCTCTTCACCTTTTCCAGTTGAATAAAATATGAGTTGAAAAACAACAAACTGCTTGTCTGTTTGCTTTCCTGTAGATGATGGTAGCCCCTCCCCAACTCCCTGTTGGAATGTTTTTTCACACATCCCAGCAAATGATTCCTGATCCTGACTCAGAGCTGGGGTGGATGGGTGGGCTCTGCTACCAGGAGGAGCAGGTGTCCAGTGGTGCCTTGGGGCCCCACCCTGCTTCCCTGCCCCCTTCCCTCCCTCAATGTAACTTTAGGCAGTGGGGTGGGAATTGTAGTGTGGCCCGTATATGTCTGGCAGGGTGGAGGGGGCAGCATTGAGGACTCACATTCTCTGACAGACAGAGCTGCTGGTGTCTGATAAAACCAGGCAGATGACTGTTGCATGCAGGGGAAGGGGGATTGCTGCCGGGAGGAAGGGGATGTGGAGCAACATCTTAAGATCTCTGGGGCTGGGAGGATGGACCACCCTCCTTTTCACTGTTTGTGGAGTCAGGGAGGGACTTGGGAAATCTGGCATGGGGTGGATGATGGCCCCCAGAGCAGTTTCTCTAGTCCTGTAGGTCATCAGTCCACTCAAGGGTGTCACCCCAGGACTGGAGCATGGCTCTTGAGGTCCAACCCATGTTCTCCTTGCATCTTTGTGATTCAGTGATGTGTCCAAATGGCACCACCACAAGTCCATGGGCATTTGTCACTCCCATCACCTCCAATGGGCCTTCTGGCCTCTTGCATGGTTTCCAGTGGGCATTCCTGTCACTCATTGAAGAACCTGCCCCCCTTAACCACCTCTCTGGTACCTGGGGGCTGATCCCTAATGCTGCAAGTGCGACCCTCATTGGGTTCTGCCATCTTTCTGGGAGGGGTGCATCTTCCTTGGGGTATCAGCAGTGGTGGTGCTGGAGTTTGCAAGTGAGCTGTGTTTATGCTGCCAGCCTGCCCCTTGTTGGGAATGGAGTTGGATGAGCAGGTGGGTGAGCACTCCATCTGCACCATCAATGTCCCACCCTCCAGGATGGGGCTCCTCTCAAGGCAAGCACCTCCATTGGGGTGCAGCAAGCCCGAACATGGGGGTCTTTCCCTGCAGGGAGGAGGCATGACAGCTGGGGACTGGAAATGCGGCCCGGGACTGGCTACACCTTCCCCTGCCACTCACTGCACTGTCAACTGCTGCCGCCCTTCAATTGGTCAATCCTGGTGGCAACAATGGCTCATTCACTCCTGGCTGCACCTTGCCGGGCTTGGCTGGCTTGCCTAGCTCTCCCGCAAAAGTCCTTAGGAAGCAGATGAGTTACACTGCATTTACACTGATGCAGGCACCAGATGGGGCCTTAGGATTGCACTGTTAGCTTCAGATCTCTGTTCTCATCATGGTTTTACACACATACATATAACCAGATAAAAGGGTACAGAAAGAAGGGGAGGGGAACAAAATACAAAGATTACAGTGAAAATAAAATTAAAAATATGCATTATAAGGAGTATCAAAAATGTAAATGTCTGGCCTTTAAAATATAATTTCACATATATAGCACAACCATATTCAAAAATATTTCTTCTTTTCATCCTTAAATCTCTTTATTAGATCTATTAAAATACATTTACAGTGGCACATCCATCCAAAAGCTATAAATCAACTTATAACCATATATCATGTCAAAATTTTAAAACAAACAGCATCGTTATAGCCTCTGCAGATCAAACCCATAACAAAATGTACAAAACTGATCTATATCACTTTTTCCTATCTCTATCTGTAACAAGAGTAATAAGTTACCCATTTCTTTTCAAATTCTTTAATTGGTCTTCTATTTATATAGTTCATTAACTTTGTCATTGCAGCGTATTCTGCCATTTTGTCCTTCCAGTTTTCTGTGGTTGGAAATTCCTTAGTTTTCCATTTAGAGCCAAGCTACAAGAGATGAATTACACGAGGAGGAGAACGTGGAGGGAGTTGCAATGTTACTGGGGAAGCTGAGTTTTAAAAGCAATCAGAAGGCTTTGTCAATTTCCCCTCTCTACAGAGCCAGGGAGATCCCTGCTCAGTGGGTTTGTTAATGTCCTCTTTGCCACTTGAAGGCTCTGTCAGTTTCACCTCCCCTTCTAAGAGGCAAAGAGGAAATAAACCCTCTGAGCTGGGATCTCCCTGGCTCTGTAGAGAGAGAAAATTGACAAAGCCTTCCAATCTCTTTTAAAACTCAGCTTCCTGGATAACATTGCAACTCCCTTCACGTGCTCCTCCTCGTGTAATTCCTCTCTTGTAGCTTGGCTCTTAGTTGCCATTTCTACTCTAGCCGCCATCAACATGTACCTAAGCAATTTGTGTAATGTTCTTTCAGCATTATCTGGCAAAATTCCCAACATAGTCTGAGGTTTCATGGCAAAATCAATTTTCAAAATCTTCTGAATCTCAGTATGTATCTCTTTCCAGATTTTTTTTTGTCTTTTTGCATGTCCATCACATATGGTAAAAAGTATCTTATGCTTCTTTGCACTTTAAACATGTCCGTATATATTTCTTATCCTTCTTTTCAATATATTTTGTGGTAATATACCATCGACGAAACATCTTACACCAATTTTCTCTTAATGTTTGACCTGCAGTGAATTTTATACCTTTCACCCATAAATTTTCCCACTCTTGAAATGTTATCTCTTCACCCAAGTTCTGAATCCATTTCAATGTACATGTTTTAACTTGTTCTATTTCTGTGTCATATTAGAGTAAAAGTTTATACATTTGGCCCAACATAGGTCTTTCCTCTGGGTAATTATCTTTTCAAAATCAGTTAAATCTCTTAATTGACCTCTACAATCATAAACAGCTTCTTTTAACCTAGAAGTTGCCTGGAGGTATGCCAGCCATTGTATCTTCTTTCGTTCTTCATTAACTGTTTACCACGTTTTTATTTTCCCTCTCCGAATATTTATATGTTTGAATAATGCTACCTGGGAGACATTTAAAAAACTAAACATGTTGTTAATTTTATGAACTATCATTTCCATCATGATTTTTATAAGTTGGAGACTTAGCTTCAGATCTTTGTTCCCATCATGTTTTCATTGCATCTGTCTGTCCAGTCTGGTGTTGAGCTCTATTAGGAGCTCAGAGTTTTATAAACTCATGATTGTTATATCTCCAGGTAGAACTTTAGCTGGCTGGAGAAAGCTGAAAAAACGGGCTTCAAGTAGATCAGGGATTCTTTTCCTGGGATAGATTGTAAGGAGTCCATAAATTTGAACGGGGAAAAAATGATAACAGTGTTTCAATATAATTGGTTACCTTTGTAGTCCTACGTAGGCTTCACCAGACTGCCCAAGGGGTCCAAGGCATAAAAAAAGTTAAGAACCCCTGAGATAGATGTTTGGTACCTGAACTTTTGTTGCTTTTTATACTTTCATAAATAAGTTGGCAGGCAAACATAAATGCCAGCATTGCCATCTAGAGATGGTTTTATAAACTGCAATATACAAAGACAAGTCCTTCTAAGTACATTCAATGTATTACATATCCTATCAATAGTGATACACAGACAGTAGATCTATGATGACAATCAACCTGGGGTTTTTTTCTGGTAAATTTACTCAGTGATTACTGCCTTGGATTGAACAATTTTGTGGTGCTCTGAAGGCAGATTAGGCACCCCCAGGGGGAGGTGAGCCTGTGGGGTGTGTTTTTAAGACTGATGGCTAGCTCTGGCCTTAGGAACTGAGACAAAAATCAATCAGAGTTCTAATTGCTTTGTTAGTATGGCCTCTAAATATCACACTATTCAGGCAACTGATCTGATCAATAGTATCAAAACCACTGGCAGATCTAGGAGAATCAGCTGAGTGGCAGACCCCATACCTCTCTCCTGTTGAAAATCATCTATCAGGGTTACTAACTGGATCAAAAGGTATATTGAAATGGACATCTAGATGCCGCAATGGGGAGATTCACATAGCTGGAGAAATCTATGGAATGATTCACAGATACAGCAGGTTTTGCTTCCAGACCCAATCCACATGTTGCTGGCTGGCCTTTCCCAGTTTAGTTGTTATGCTGCTATGGATATTATTCTATTACATTCTTTTTTTACTTTGTGAGCCACCTCAAGGAGGTTTCTAGAGAGGAAGCATATACATTTCCTATATAAAACCGTTCATTTCCAAACTGATGTCATTTGATTATTACTAGTGTACAAGGCCAGGATCCATACCAGAGCTGTAGAACACCATTAACCAGTATGGTCATAATTTGCTTCTGATGAGGAAGTTTGGAACCCTTTTATAGTGAACATATGCACTATCCGTGTACAATATATACTTGATTTTCGAGCAATTCCAACATTACATTCAATGCATGTGCAGCTAAATGGATCTCTGTTAGTTTTATTGTTAAAGTGAATGCATGTTGGCATTTTTTTTGTTACAAACTGATAATGCAAGTACAATCAGGATGCATTTGTGTTCACTGGAATATGTGAACTGGGCTTATATCCTTCTATAGAAGGAAAAGGGAAATTGGCTGACTATCGTCACCACTGCTCAGTATTTGACTTTCCTTACCAAGCATATGTTTAGGCAATGGACTCTTCAGGCAACTGAACATTCAAAATGCTTGAAACTCTCTGCACTTCTCCTGCACCTCTGAATGGAGGTAAACCGAAATAAGTTTGGGAATATCTACTTAATAGTGCTGTATAATGTTGCAGCATGTATTTCCTATATCAATCTTTCAATTTTGTTTAATTTGGATGTCAATCAACCATTCAATTATTTTAAAAATCATGTTTTAAATTGCACTGGATGGTATTCTAACTAGCTCAACTACAGAAATACAACATTTCTCTAGACATGCAAGACTCACAAACTATTCATTTCATGAGAAACCAGCTCCCTCTACTGACGGAACATCTATTAGCATCAGAACGACAATCTGAAAAATGAAAATTGCTCTTCCATGGAATACAGGGAGATTCCTAACTTCAGCAGAATTTCTTCCTATGCCTTTTTCTTCAGGCCACCATGGTCCAAAAGGTCAGCCCATGCTATTGTATGTGCAAGTCAGAGAGCAGGTTTGCCACAGGATTTATCCTACAAGAAAAGAGTTCCAAACGACTCAAGCCTGTGACTCACTGCCAGGAAAAACCTCAAACTAGCAATTACTTGGGGTTATGCTAGACATGCAGATTTTTAGAGAGTTGGGTCCAGGTTCCCCAGACCCAACTCAAGCTCTCTGCAGGCAAACATCGCCTTTGGGGAATAGCTGTTAAAATATAAAGGAAAGCCCAAATGTCCTCAGAATGCCTTTGCAAGGGGAGGAGGGACTCCTCCCTCCCCCCTCAAGCTCTTTCCCTGTGTCAAAATCGCAGAGGAGGGAGGTTTTTCCCTGTTTTTTCTGCTCCACATGGAGTATTCTGTGCTCTTGGATGGGAAGCTGCCTGGGACCTCCACATGCACCATTCTAAGCCTGCTTTAGATAGAATAGGGATAAAAATGTATTACAAAATGTATTCATTGATGGGAGGGTAAAAAAGTGTAAATATTGGTTAAACAATACGGAAAACGTTTTTCTCTTGAGAAACGCATATTTTGCCAGTCCTACATTTAGTTGTTAGTTACCACTGAAAGATCTCAAAGGACACAGATAATAAAGTGGGATCTAGCATATAAATACTGAGGACACCATATATTTGTTAACCTGTAAAGTACTGCTGGCTTTCTGGTGCAATATACAAAAAGCAGCTGCTGTTCTGGACTTGCCCCTAGAAAATGGGTTACCAGATAGTATTGGCTCACAGCTCAGTCCTAACCATGTTAACTCATAAATATATCCAGTTTAGTTCAGCTTCCTAATAAGTATACTTAGGCTTGCAACTTCAGTCTGCAGATACTCTCAAGTCATCCAGAAACAACTTGTCTTCAGAACAATGTCACGCTCCCATTAATCACAGAAAGAGCTAATTTTCTCCCAGTTTCTGAGTAAAATATGCTGTAGAGCTATACTGACTTTATACTAGTTTAGTTGTTATGGTTTCTCCCAATTTGTCTTTTAAACTGTAGTTTGGTGGGCTGATACCAATAACTGGGTCTGAAATACAGTATGGGTGAATACACTTTACCATCAGATATGGTTTCCTGGGGACAGAGAAGCGGGGAGTCTGTTCCAGGATGCAAGCTCATTTCTATGATATGATCCACTTATGTAATTTTTTGCATGACTTGTGAGACCATAATATGAGAAAGGATTGTGTCAGGGAGAGGGGGCACTGTGTTACAAGTTTGTAACAGGTGGGTCCAAAGTAATTATCTTAGATTTTCTATTTCCCTCTCCCACTTGTTGCACTGACTCTTGTTGTACTGACTCTTTATCAAAGAGTCAGAAGTTGTATAAAATAATCTCTTTTTAAAAATTAAAGCCTTCTTAATTTCCTTTACTCTACTAGTGTTCAACCTTTCCAGACTCAGCACCTACCCTTACTGTCTAAGTAGCAGCATGAGGTCCACTGAGATGCAAACCTGTGATAAGAGGTCTTTTGAAATTAGAGTTATGTGAAAGGAAGAGCCACTGGTGAGGAGGGGAATTTCATGTTGCAAGTGCAAAGTTCATGTAGGATAAGGAAAGGGAATGGTGGGGGCATGGGTGGCTAGGATAGGGGGGAAATAGAAGGCAAAGAAGAGATTTTATGGGAAGGAGCGTCCCTGATAAGAGAATAATATTCCATAGCACATTTGAAGTGCCTTGTTCCTCTTTTAAGTACTGACTGATAGAGAGCTGTCGCTAGTTACAAGGTGTAATCTGAGCAATCTGTTTTTTTTTTTAAAAATCACAAGTTGCATATGAGGAAGGACTCACCATCAGGGATACCATTTTTGGCAGCAACACTGCTACAAGCTTAACATGCTTGGAGCACATCTGTCCCAAAATCTCCTACTAGCTCTTGGTGAGTGCTCTAGCACATGGTCCTGCTGGGAGGGGCTTATGCTGTTAGGTGAGTCAGCTGGGGAGGAGCCACAGCTCACAGCTGTATCTCAGAGTTTATTAGAAGTTCAACTGTAAGAAGGCACATGGGTTTTTAATTAATTTGTTGAAACTAACTGGCTGGGGGCTGGCCAGGAACTGAAGGAACCACAAAAGCCTCTCAAAGCAGCAAACCATCTCAGTCTGTTAATTTGGACTCGGACTCTGTGGTTTTTCAGACTTCGAGATTTACAATATCCTGCTCCAGTTATGTGTTAGAGACTTTGGGTAATTTTCCTCCTACAGTGGAGAATTCACTGCTGATATTTTTCCTTCTCTGCCCTTTCGGCCAATAACAACAACGTTACTAACAATGGGACAAAAGAGTTTATCCCTTTGCTGGAGAAGACACCTCCCCAGCACTCAAACAATCCAAGCGAGAGGATTATTATACCCCAATAAAATTGTCTAATATGTTTGAATGCTTGGAGGCTGATGCTGATACTGAGAGGCCAGATTGCTTAATTAAGCAAACTACCATAGTCACTGTAGCGGAGGTGCATGCCATCCCATCTCCTATGCCTCCTATGACATATTAAACAACAGGAATTCTGAGGGGATGGAGCTTTTAGCTTGCCAAACAATCCTGGTGGCAGAATCTCTCCAAAAAAAAATTAGTCTTTAAGAGAGGATGCTGACCTTGATCCAGGAGGGAACAAGTGCCCTCCCCACAAACATTTTAATGCCCACTACAGGGTCAAATCAAACAAGACACACCAGCAAAGAGAAGTTCACTAATCCTCTGTTGAAACTAGCTGTTCCATTAAAGGAACTGGAAGAAAGTTTCTATCATTTGTGTATGATCCAAATGCTGCTGTTGTGAACATTTTTCCATTGAGGGTGAGATGTCATGACTGGAATTCAAAAAAGAGGGCTATGGGCTACTTGGCTACCATCTTTAAGATTCCTCCTGAGTGTATAGACCCAGGATGGAAAGACTGGGTGGCATGATAAGATTTGAACATGTCCTCCTCTATTTTCACACAAAGAAAATTCCATCCTACCCGTTTGCCCATACACTAAGGTTAGCAGGATTGGGCATCAGATTACAAAGACACTTTAGAAATTCCAAAATTCAGAAGTTAGCCTGAAATCTATTTTCCAAAAATCAAGAAAAGACCCCTAAAGCCTTGCTGTCTATGGAGACTGCTGAAACTTCAAGTTACAGTCTCCCAAGTCTCCCAACAATCCTTGATCAGCCTATTCCCTCTAATTTACCCCCTCCACTGAAGGTTCCTGGGCAAGAGATTCCTGTCTCCGCCCACAAGCCGATTAAGCCAGTTTTGTCAAACTGGATAGTAGGTCTGCTATGGAAATAACTGACCCAAATTGGCCGGAGGAGGACGTTGAAATTAATCTCTTATCTACGTTTGTAACATTACCTCATAAAGAACAAGACTCTATAACAGATCATCTGGAGCACTTAACAACTACTCTGAATGGCATAAAACAATCCCATGAGGATAGGGAGACGGAGGTGATTACCCACCCCACAGTAGCTAAACCCCAGTTGAAGTCCCCATGTGAGCAGGCCACCAGGCCATTGGGGGCAAGCAGTTGCCCTCTGGAGCCCACCATAATAATTAACAAAGGGTACCGCTATTAGGGGTGTGCACGCCGAAAATATTCAGATTTCCTGCTTCAGGTTTACCCAAAAACATTCAGGAATACCCAAACCCCAAAGCAGCAAGCCACTTTGGATTCCGGTATTTGAATCGCTTTGGAATGCTCCATAAATATTCAGAGCATTCCAAAGTGATTCAGGGGGCTGGGTTTTCTCCCAGCACCCCCACCCACTCCCACCACAAATCCCGCAATTACCCCCCCTCCCCCTGGCCCTTTGAAGATCTCTTTAAACTATCAGATGGCAGGGGGCAAGGGGGATTTCCCCCTGCCGCCTGCCAGCTGATAGTTTAAAAGGCAGGTGCTGCACATCTGCTGTACCCGGCAGAAGAAGCCTGGTGGTGACTTGACTTTCCCAGTGCTGAGAGTAAGGGGAGATTTTTTTTCCTCCTCACTGGGAGGGTGAGCGCTCAGGGCTGTTTCTCCGTGGTGTCAAAGACACAGGGAAAATCTCCCTGTCTCTTTGACATCAGGGAGAAGCAGCCTGGCAGCGCAGACCTTCCCGGAGCGAAAGGGAAGGGGGATATCCTCCTCTCTGTCACACCGGGAGGGCGAGTGCTGGGCTTTTTCTCCCCGGTGTCAAAAAGACAAGGAAAAACTCCCTGTCTCTTTGACATTGGGGAGAAGCAGCCTGGCAGCGCAGACCTTCCCGGTGCAAAAGGGAGGGGGGATTTCCTCCTCTCTGTCACACTGGGATGGTGAGCGCTGGGCTATTTCTCCCATGCTCAGCGGGGACTCACAGGCATTTTCCTGCATCCCCACTGCCCCATTCAGCTGCTGCCACCGGTGCCAGAGAGATATCCCCAGCCCCTTCTGTGGTGGCTGAAGGGAGCGCCCAGTGGGGAGGGGACTCGCAGGTATTTGCCTGCATCCCCACCACCCCATTCAGCAGCTGCAGATGGGGCTGGGAAGTTCCCTGGCCCCTACAGCAGTGCCAGCACTCAGCTGCCCATTGGAGAAGCCCCCGACGAGCAGCTGATTCAGGGGTTTAAATGGGCTTTGGGGCATTTGTATAAGGCATTTATAGCATTGAGAAAAGTGTTGCCGAAGTCCATGTTTATTAATAGCAATTTCAAAAAAGGAATTTCCAAATGGTCAAATGCTTTTTCGATGTCTACTGCCAAAATCAAGGATTCCAAATTTCTATTTTTACATGATTTGATAATATTCAAGGTCTTTTTAATATTGTCAGCAATTGATCTATTGGGCATGAAGCCAAATTGATCTTTGTTTATGTATTGGCTGATTATTTTATTTAATCTAGAGGTCAGAATTGAGGTGAAAATTTTAGCATCTTGATTGATTAGAGAAATTGGGCGATATGATTGGGGTTTGGTTGGATCACTATCTTTTTTGTGGATGACTATAATTCTGGACTCAGACCAGGTGTTAGGCAGTTTGCCTGTCTGCAGGACTGAATTAAAATTTTTGACTAAGGGTGGGACTAATTGAATGGCTAGCTTTTTGTAATATTTGGCAGGTAGTCCATCTCTGCTGGGTGTCTTATTATTTTTGAGCTTTTTAATGGCCTCTAACATTTCCTGATTAGTTATTGGTTGATCCAAGTATTTTTAATGTTCTGAGCTAAGTTTACTTTTAGGCAGGAAGTATTCAAAAAAATTAGTACTATCACTTTCTAATGGTCTATCAGTTTTATACAAATTGGAATAATAGCCAGCAAAAATTTGTGCTATTTCTGCAGTCAGAGATTAGATTACCTGCTTGATTGTTTATGCATTCTATAAATTTGGAAGAGTTTTTTTTATTGGCTTTTTGAGCAAGTCCGTGTATAGACTTAGAAGTTTTCAACCAAAAAATTTGTTTTAAGTAAAGGGTTTTTTTGGACTTTGGTACATTCTAGGATGTCCAATTTTTTGCATGTTTTTTCTAATTTTTGTAATGTTTTTTTTGCCTCCATGACGTTTGTGTTTGTCTTCTAATTTCTTTATCTCAGAGTTAGTCTTCAATTAATTTAGGTTTCTGTTTCTTAATTGCAGAGGTGATGGAAATAAATTTACCTCTGATTACTGCTTTGGAGGTGTCCCATACAGTAGTGAATGGGACTCCAAAGTCCGAATTTAAATCAAAGTAATCAGAAATGGCAACAGAAATATCATTTTGTACTGTTGAATCTAATAAAAGTGTTGTATTAAGTGACCCATTATAGACTTTGTCTTTAGAGTCATTATTAACCAAGTCACATTCCACCCAGGCATGGTTGGACCAAATTTTTTGTCCAATTAAGGCAAATGAGATATTTTCAAGCCATTACGAGATGCCAATAAATAATCTATATGGGTGTATATTTTATGGACCTGAGAGAAGTAAGAGTAGTCTTTTGTGCCTGGGTAGAAATGTCTCCAGATGTCACACAAATCATATTTTTCAAACAGTTCATGCATACCATTGAGTGACTTAGAATCTGGTACTTTGTGGGGTTTTACATAGGACCTGTCCAATTTGCGATTGACAATGAAATTAAGATCCCCCCCAATAAGGGTCTCCCCTTCCTGAAACACCTGAAGTTTAGAAAATACATCATCTAAAACAATAGTTGGTTGCAATTAGGCACATATAAAGAAACCAAAGATAATAGTTTGCCATTTAGGGTACCCTTAGAAAATATATATCTGCTTTGGACTCCAGAGGTTGTAGATTGAGATCAGACAGTAATTTTTCACCTTCTTTTAAAGTTGATGCTTGAAGCTATTCATCTGTTAAGTTGAATGGCTTCAACTTATCGTTGGAAAGCTCCGACGATATTTGATATGAGCTGCAGCCAACAATTCAGTGATAGGTTTGAGTACTTTTCTTCTGGTCAGGATATTAGAAGGGAGATCTGGAAATAACTGAATTTTGTGATCATTGTAGGGGGGAAAGCCCTTCAAGCAGGCTTTTAGTATTTTCTGGCACGTTCTGAAGTCTGCAAATATGACAATGATGTCTCTTCTTCTTCTGGAGTTTGGGGGTGGAGGAGGGCCCTCTCTATATGCCTTATCAATAAGAGTGGGTGGCAATTCCTTCCTCTAGGTGTAGATTTGCAGCCAGCTAGGAAGCTTTAAAAAAAGAGAGGTCTTCTTTATTCTCTGCATGTTCTTCAAAGCCTCTCAGCCTAATATGGTTTTGTTTCAACACAGATTCCAAAGAGGCGATCTTATCAAGCATGAGGGCTTCAGCTTTTTGTAGGGCTTGATTTTCTTTTTGCAGAGTTATGCCCAATTCCATGGCTGTTTCAGCAGTTTTGGTAGTTTCATTTAATTTTTGTACAACTTCATCAAATCGATTTGCAAAAGAGTCCATAAAGGATTGCATTTTGGCTGTTAGATTAGTTTCTATATGGGCTAGGCAGTCCATGAGGACCTCTTTAGTAAGTACTCCAGTATTAATAGCCCCCTTGGAAACAATGGGTGCCATCTTGGCTTCTTCCCTGAGAACAGGAGAAGAGCTGCCTCACTGTGAATCAGTAAGAAAAAAAGCCTTTACCGTTTGTTTTTCGGGTTTTGTAGGTCTGTTTTTTCCTCCTGTAGTTCTTCCCATGCCTGAAGAGCAGAGGGTTGCCAGTGGGATTGTAATTTAGAGCTGCGTCAGGGGAGAGGTTTGGGATCCTCCGCAGTTTGCTGCTGCCATATTACCACTCCTGGCTCCACT
This sequence comes from Eublepharis macularius, assembly GCF_028583425.1. Taxonomy (NCBI): domain Eukaryota; kingdom Metazoa; phylum Chordata; class Lepidosauria; order Squamata; family Eublepharidae; genus Eublepharis; species Eublepharis macularius. The sequence goes on along the minus strand of NC_072794.1, from coordinate 94,950,287 downwards.
CCAAAATTATACAATTTTTACAGTCACTTTTGAATTTAAAGAAATTAAAGGACAAACATTCTTTAATACTTGAAAGCCCCATCACACAACAAGAAACACTTGGTGCAATTAGATCACTCAAAAATAATAAGACACCAGGGCCAAATGGCTATCCTTCAGAGTTTTATAAAAAAATTACATTAATTAGTAAACCCTAAATGGATGCCTGTAATGCAGTTCTAGAAATTGGACAAATGCCCCCATCATGGTCAAGAGCATCAATTATAGTTACCCCTAAACAAGGCAAGGATCTATTCAAAACTACCTGTTACAGACCTATATTGCTTTTAAACCAGGATTACAAAATGTTTACAACCATTTAAACAAAAAAATTACATTCATTTATATCTCATTATATACGTCAAGACTAATCTGGCTTTATCCCCAATGGAGACCTAATGAATAACATTTATAAGACACTCAATTTAATCACATATTGTCAAAAGAGCCAACTGGAATCGATTTTTCTCTCCCTTGATATTGAAAAAGCCTTCGATTCTGTTGAAATTCCATATTTTAAAAAGGCTTTGCAATATATGGGCTTGAGAGATGTATTTCTTAAAATCATAGATACTATATACTCTCAAGCCTCTGCTCAAATTATAATTAATAATCAAATCTTTGATAAAATTCCTATCCAAAGAGAAACAAGGCAAGGATGTCCACTCTCACCTATTTTATTTGCACTAGCACTAGAGCCTTTAGCAACAGCGATTAGGGAAGACACATATAAGGTATCGATCTGGAAAATAAACAATTTAAATTAAGCCTTTTTGCAGATGATATGGTTATTTATATTACAGATCCTATAAACTCCTTACATTCACTCCAAAACAAACTTTTAGATTTTGACTCAATTTCAGGTTTAACAATTAACCAGACGAAATCACAAATTCTCCCAATATATGTTCAACCAAAGAATACAAATCAAACAAATTAGCAATTTTCATTGGGCCCCTAACCAAATTTCATATTTAGAAATAATTATTCCCACAGATCTTAGGCAACTAATAGAGCTAAATCACAGTAAAGTTATAAATCAAAACTAATTAAATGGGACAAAAACACCCCTGCATGGTACGACAAATACCATCTTATAAAATCATTCACCCTCCAAATACTTCTCTTTTATATGAGAGCAATACCATTACAAATCCCACAAAATAAAATAAAGTTTTGGCAAAGTATATTAAATCAATTTTTGTGGAAAAAGAAGCATCCGAGAATCACCTTCAGCATACTTAGGCTAAAAAATCGCAAGGAGGCTTCAACTATCCCGATTTAGAAATATATCAAGCTGCTACTAGATTGCTCAACACGCTGCAAATTTTAATCCCATCAGACATTACAGACTGGGTAAACATTCTGCAATCGGAAGTCAAGCATAATAACATACAAAATCTACTTTGGAATGACAAAAAAGAACATTTACAAAAAAACAAATAACCCTTTCCTTGAAGCAATACTTAACACTTGGGATCAATTTAGATATAGAATCATGACAAAGATCTCTAGATTCTCCTCATTTCTTGACCAGCAGTGGTTTCCACCAGGACAAACTAAGGCCTTCAAAGAAGCATGGCTACAATTGAATATGACCCACATAACATCAAACAATGGAATCATAAGTAAAACAGAACTGAAACAAAAAAATACAACAAAAATACACTGGTTCACTTACTTACAACTCTCAAACATGTTAAACCAACTTGATATTTGGAAAATATTTAAAACATCTCTGTCAGAATTTGAACTTCTTTTAGACACCAATACTCTTAAACAGAAAGGATTAATCTCAAAATTATATAACATTTTAATAGCTTCAATACAGATTAAGACTCTGAAATGTCAAACGAACTGGCGCTTAGATTGCAAATCAGAATTCACAGCAGAGCAATGGAAGGAAATCTGGAATTCAAGTATATTAAACTCAAGAATAGTTACATCCAAAATCCAATAATATAAAAAATACACAGGTGGTATTTGATGCCAAAAAAACTCTCATTGATTACTACAGCAAATTCACCACTTTGTTGGAAAGGTTGTGGCAACATAGGAATGTTTGTGCATTGTTGGTGGGAATGCCCTCAGATTGAAATCTTTTGGAAAGATGTTTTGGGATACATAAAAGAAATAACAGGCTACAAAATCCCTTTGATCCAGAAATTTTATTTTTAAACCAATAGAACACAATTGAGATCCCTCAAATCAGAAGAGAATTAATATCTTTTTTGTTGTTGCCAAGAGCTTAATAGCCTCAAATTGGAAAACACATAAAATGCCTTCGATAGATAATTGGCTGGAGAAAATATGGGACTATTGCTCCCCTAGTGGGAATGAAGAGGCAGACAACGTTGTTGGATCTAAGGGCCACTTTATTGAATTAACCTCAACGTTAACATTAATCAAAACTGCAGCAAGGGTAAAGCGGTACAGGTCAAGCCACGTGGAGAGACCGCCTTACATGCAAAGTTCAGGTGTCCCACAAGCTGCTGGAGCTCTACAAGGGACACCTTACGCTTCGCCTTAAATTCCCTGAGCCTAAGCTTGAGGTCAGAAACTTTCTCGGAAGGAAGACAGAAACACTGTTGCAGCGTGTCTATCTCAGTTCCCAAGAACGTTAGTACCGGAGATGGACCCTCCGTTTTTTCACTTGCCAAAGGAACACCCAGTTCCTCAGCCAATTGAATGAAAATATGAAGCAACCAGGCACACTGCCCAGACCCAGCCTCCCCAGTGAACATAAAATAATCTAAACAATGACAGGAATTGCAGCTATGTGCCCTGCGCTGCAGTTCACACTCCAAAAAGGAGCTGAAACACTCAAAAGTTGCGCACGAAATAGAGCAACCCATAGGTAGGGCACGATCCATATAATACTTTACCTCAAAACAAAAGCCCAGCAACTCAAAATCATCGGGGTGCACCAGGAGAAGGTGAAAGGCAGACTTAATGTCGCATTTCGCCAACTCCACCCCCGGGCCACCACTGGTGCACAACCCTGACTGCCTGATCAAACGATGTGTAACGAACGGAGCATAAATGCTCCGGAATAGCATCGTTCACAGACTCGCCTCTGGGAAAGGAGATGTGATGAATCAGGCGGAATTCACCCGCCGCCTTCTTCGGCACCACTCCCAATGGGGAAACCCTCAAGTTGGGAACTGAGGGAGCCTCAAAAGGGCCAAGCACCCAGCCCTCAGCGCACTCCTTGACAATCTTATTCCTCACCACCTCTTCCATCCCCACCACTGAACACAAATTAGAACACATGAAAGGGGAACGACCCCCTTGAACTGGAATTCTGAAACCAACGGTAAAACCCTACAAAAGAAACAACGCATCCTGCTTGCGTGGATAAGCCTGCAAAAGCCTTCTAAGGACCTTCAGCCTTATTAGGCTGGGTCCCTTTACCAGGCGCCTGCTGCTTACCGGCTCCCCCACCACTAAATCCCCGGCCTCCACCACCTTGTCGTGCTTTAGGGCATGAATTATAGGGGTAGAATCCCGCACAGGAAGGACATTCATGTTTAAACCTGCAGGGCTTACGTGAACATGCTCCCTTAAAAGCAAATTCCCAACATAGCAGCTGAGGTTGAACCGACTGCCCTGCAACAGCGCAGGTAGTAGCCGCAGAAGGTGCAGCCAACCGCTAAACCACGTGCCCGCTATCTGAGCGATCACCCAGGTTAGGCTTGGATGGCGTCATAACAGACAGCCAAGGCTGTTGGTGTATCCTGTCCCAAGGTATGCTCGGGTTAAGGGCTGCCCTCATCCTGAACTCCTCATCATACTGCATCCAAGCAGCACCTGAGAAGCCAGTGTAACCCTTGTATATAATATCCAAATATTGGAAGATAGCTGCAACCCTGTGAGGCTGAGCCCTCACCAACACCCCAGCATAAATTAAAAACCCCGGGAGCCAATTGTGCCAATTCCTATCCACACGCCTCCTTTTGAGCCTCTCCTTCTCCCTATCATCTAATTCATCTTTGTCCTTCTTTTCCAACTCCCGGTAAAGACGGGAAAAAACGTCAACATACTCACCCTTCACAATCTTATCACGTGTCGCTTGGGTTAAATGATCGCCCAGCGGCAGAGCAGTGTCCCCAAAGGGTAGAGCGTTAAAGGGGACGTTGCCATATGCCAACGGGCATAAGGGTAAAAAACCCAAGGACCGCCGTGGAACCCCGGCCATAACCCCGCCTGAGGCTGCCCCCAAGCTACATCCGTTCCACTCCATGCCGCCTGTGATGGCCACATAGAACTGCCCATGTGAGAAGCAGTCCTCCCTCAAGTCAATTCTTGCTACCTTCAGTGTCTGCCCCTGAGACTTGTTGATTGTCATAGCAAAGCAGGACTTGAGGGGGAACAGCAGTCTCTTGAATTTGAAGGGATTCTCTGATGGTATGAGTGGTATGTGTGGTATGAACACTGACTCCCCCCCCCCCACGAGCACTGCCAGTGAACCATGTGGCCTTGATGATGTTCCTGTGGAGGCTTTCACTTGTAGTCTGGTGCCATTGCAGAGTTTGAGTGGCTGAGGTTCTGGAGCAGCATCACTGGAACCCCCACTTTGAGGAGAAGCTTGTGGGCTGGGAATCCAGGAGGGTTGAGCATACTGAGGAACTCCACGGGGTAGTGGACTGCATCATCCATTTGCACCACTGAGTCCACAGATCTGTACTCCATTTTGAGTGAGTTAAGTTGTGTTTCATTAATGATGGCAGCCTTGTCGATCTGGGGGGTCAGAATGGCATGCTTGCACAGCCAGTCCATGGACTTCTTCGTGATAATGGTGATATCAGGGTATATCGTGTCTGTTAGGTCTGCTAGGGTCATCACTACTGTGCCCAGGCCTGCAGGGATGGTCACCTTTCCTTCGGACTAGGGATACGTTCCATCCCCTATCTTCAGTAGGAGTTCAGAGAATTCCCCAGTGGACACCTCATCTCTCAAGTGGACCCTCATGTTCTTTCTTAGTGAGAGTTTCCTGATGAGGGGCTACAGATACGATGCGTTGACACACACAGTAACCTCATCAGCTCGAGTTCCCCTTGGGACTACTGGCAGAGTCTGCCAGAAATCTCCAGTCAGCAGCACTGTGACTCCCCCCACCACTCTCTCATTGCCCCTGACATCTTTGAGGGTTATGCTCAGTGCCTCAAAACACCCCTTAAGCACCATGGTGCTCTCATCCCAAACAATGAGCTTACAGTTCCACAGCACTTGGGCCATATTGCTTTGTTTTGAGATGCTGAACAGGGGTGTTTCTGCATGGATGAGGTTAAGAGGTAGCTTGAAGGTAGTGAAGGATCATATGCCATGCCTGAGTGAGCCTTGACCTTCCATGGAAGTGGGCGCCTCTCTAATTGTCTTCCAGGATTGCTTTGCTCATAGAGAGACTCTGCCGCTCTATGCACCTTGGGGTGATCTTGCTGGTACTTGGCCACTGTTGCTCAGTGCACCGCAGGAGCAGGACGTGCATATTTCCTTGCCACATCACTAAGTTGTTTACTCTTTTTAGCATCGGTGTATCTTGCACAACGTCTGCCAGAAGGTTTCTTGGCGGCAGTAAGAGGTGATGGCTGCAAGAGGTGTGAGGTGGAGTAGGACTGAGGAAAAAGTGGTGTGGTGGGCACTTCAGCAGGTTCATGTGAGAGGTTCGCATTGTAATGGCCCCTAGAAAGATTGTTTACCATCTCCCCATGAACATTTAAAAACTCAGTTGCCATACTGACTTTTATATAAAATCCCTATTCAGGAGTATTGTACTGTCTTTCTTCAACTGCCTGCAGTTTCCTTTGCCTGATTTTCACCTCAGAATACAGAGTTCCACAGCTGACCCATCAGCCTGCCAGCCACGCAGGAAAGCCAGGCCCCACAGGGAGACTGGCAACCCTAGAGGGGCAGGCTGGGAGGTGTATTTTTTACCTCAGGACACGTTCAATTACTGTCATTGAATATGTCCTGAGTACTGCATGTGTCCTGCCTGCTGTTTAGAATGTTGGGCTGATGGCCAATCAAGGCCACATATGCAAATGACCTCAGGGCAGAGTGGCTGAGTTGGCAGTTGGTGGGGGGAGGGGGATGAGCAGCCTCCCAGCCACACAAGGAAGCTGTATCCTTATGGGAAAACACATTTGAACCCTTTTTACCCCCTTAGCGGGCGAATTTCTTAAAATCCCTTCTTAGTGAGCCCCTACATCATGAAAGGAATGTTCTCCCCAAATTTCACGTTTCTTAGTCCAGGGGTTTGGGCTGGGCATTGATGAGTCAGTCATCTTTATATAGAGAGATTATTCCTTTCTTGCTCTCGTAGCTTTCTTGTTGAATATAGTTGCTGGTATTGTGTGTGCTATCTATGTTTTGTGTACGTCTCCAATTCTTTCTGAAGCATTTTACTATTTTCACTTGAATTTCTCCCCCACCCCGCCCCCACTTCTTCCTGGCTTTTTTGGCTTGACTTCTCCTGCACACTGGTACAAAAATGGCCTCCAAAGATTTTGCTTAGCCCCATTTGCGTCATTATTTCTTTATTCTTTCAGTGTGTGACTGGCAGTGGCTGTGTTGCCAGAGCAAAATACTTTAATTTTATTTATTTGATCACACACAGTTCAGTAATAAAATTACATACATCTCTTACACATATTACACTACTTTATGTGACATCTGTGCACCAACACGGCACATCATGACTGGCAGGGGATTTTCTAGAACTGGTGGGAAGAATGTATAGCATGGTAGGGGCAGATCTGGAAGAGAGAGAGGAAGGGGCAATTTTGAAAAAGCAGCAGTATCATTTGCAAACCTGGCCACTACACTGCTCACCCCTAATTCCAAATCATTTGTGAACAGATGAAATAGCAGTAGCCCCTTGTGGAACCCCACTGCTTACATTCCTCCATTGAGAGAACAGTCCATTTACTCCTACCCTTTGCTAGATTTGTGCATGGGAGTTTTTCTTTCTTTCATTTTTATTATTTTGCACAGTTTTTTATTATTTTGTATAGTTTTGTTTATTTATTGTTTCTTTCATTATTGTTTCATTTTTATAATCCGAACTATGGTATTCCCCATTACTATGTATGGATGTGAAAGCTGGACAGTGAAGAAAGCTTACAGGAAGAAGATTCATTTGAAATGTGATGCTGGATACCAAGGGAAGCCAAAAAGGCAAATAAGTGGGTACTAGATCAAATCAAGCCTGACTCTTCCCTAGAAGCTAAAATGACAAAACTTTAGTCACATCATGAGAAGATAAGATTCTCTGGAAAAGTCAATAATGCTAGGAAAAGTGGAAGGCAGTAGGAAAAGAGGAAGACCGAAAATGAGATGGCTTGACTCAATAAAAGAAGCCACGTCCTCCAGTTTGCAGGATCCAAGCAAGTCTGAGTGTTTCCAGTCTGTGGTCCTTTGTTTTGTTTTCCATATTTGTTGACAGATTCTTGTTAAGATTCAGATGGACTCCTTTTCTGTAGTTTGAAATAGCTCTATTGGTATTCCATCTAATCCAGGTGCTTTGTTTCTCCCAATTGCTTTGAGTGCAGCTTTTACTTCACTTTCTAGGATTTCTGATTCTTCATCAAAGGATTCTTTGACGAAAGTATCTGTCATACTTCCATCTCTTTTGCATAGTTCTTCAGTGTATTGTTTCCATCTTTCCTTGTTTTTGTCCTGATCAGATACTGTATTTCTGCGTTGATCTTTCAGCATGCTAAGCCATGGTTTGAATTTCCCTTTGATTTCTTGGATCTTTTGTTCTTCCTTTTTTGTTGTTGTCTTCTGTTTCTTTGCACTGGTTATGATAATAGATTTCTTTGTCTTTGCATGCAATTCGCTGAAAAGCTGCATTTAGAATTTTGGCCCTATTTCTGTCACCTTTTGCTTTTGTTTCTTGTCTGTTAGCAATTTTAAGAGTTTCCTCAATCATCCATTTAGGCTTCTTCTTTGTTTTGGTTATAGGAATAGTCTTTGCACAGTCTTCCTTGATAGTATCTCTGGCTCCAGCTCATAGTTCTTCTGGCTCATGATCAATTAAACTTAGTATTGCAAATCTGTTCCTTACCTGGTCTTTAAATTCTTCAGGAATATTATTTAGATGGTATTTTGGCACTATGATTCTTTTAGTGTTTCTTTTCATCTTTATTCTAATTTTTGATATTAGCAACTCATTATCTGTATTGCAATCAGTTCCTGGTCTTGTTTTAGCAGAGAGAATAGAGCAAATAAAGCAAATCATATAAACCTTTTCTACCTCTCCCAAAATACTAGAACTCATGGGCATCAATGAAGTTGAATAGCAGTAGTTTCAGGATGAACAAAAGAAAATACTTCTTTACTTAATGAGTGGTTAAGATGTGGAATTTGCTGCTAGGGGATATAGTGATGGCCACAATCATAAAGAGCTTTAAAAGGGGATTAGAAAGATTCATGGAGGATAGGTCTATCAGTGGCTATTAGTCATGCAAAATTCGGGTCCAGTAGGACCTTAAAGACCAACTAGATTTCTAGGGTATGAGCTTTCAAGAGTCAGAGCTCCCTTCATCAGCCATGGTGTCTAAAGGGAATTTCCACATTCAGAAACAGTAAACCCCTGAATATCAGTGCCAGAAGACATTAGGCTTCATAACATTGCTGTGTGAATATTCTACAGTTGCTCCCATGTCAGTGTAGGTACATATAAAAGAAGATCTTCCACCTTTATTGTATATGTGACACCATGTTTACATACCACACAAGTAATTGGTCTTCCAAGTGGCTGGACATTACAGTCTCTACCTATGGCATCAGTGCAAAACAAAAAGACAAAATTGCCTTTACATGTACTTTGACCAGTGTGTAAGCAACCCTGTAGGCCACAACAGTTGCTAATGGTATGTATAAAGGAAGAGGGGATTTCTGATGTAAGGTTAACATTGAGTGCATGGATCCCATTGTCACTATGCAAAGTAGGGTTGCCAACTTGTTGCCAAGTAGGCCCCCTCCCCTGCTTTGAAGCCTGCCATGAACTGTGCTAAAGTTTCCTGCGTTGCTGTTTCACTGCTACACCAAAGACTGCTTTGCACGTGTGTGTTCTGATACACGTGTCAGTTTCCTGCCTGCGTGTCAATTACCTTGCTGCTGCTATAGACTGTGTAGTTTACTGACTCCATGTTTGGGTGACTGCACAAAGGACTCTCTTTCTGGGCAGCCCTGCCCTAACCTGTATCTGGATCTCCAGTGTGTGTTTGGACTATGTTACAAGTGTGCCCCGTGCCTGCATTGCCATCTGCCACGGACCGGGCCTGTTCCCTGCTTTGGACTGTGTTTTAAGTGTTGTTCCCCTGCCTCCATGGAAGCCTGCCTCATATGGGCCCAAGCCGCTGCTAGCAGCCGGGCGCCTGCCGGGGAAACCTCCAGCGAGCCTGGCTAGGCGCTCCCTGGTCAGTTCCCGCCTGGAGCCTCCCGCGAGCCGGTCGCCGAGCTTGCCCTCGCTACCGGGCAGCCTGCTATCCAGCCCCAGCTATGCCCAGCCGGCATCCATGTTCTCAGGCAGCAAGAAGACCCTGGGAAGAAGACTGCTTTGAGAAGCCATTTCGGCGAAGCGGGCACACCACGTCCGCAGCGAGAGCCCCTCGCCCCGCTCTGCATATCTTAGGAGCCGCCCCGGAGAAGGAACTAAGTGCCGACCATCCCAAGCACTTAAAGAATGCATCTCAAAGAAACCTCCGCATTCCAAAGCTGATGACATCAGGACAAGCCCTGTCCGCTGGAACATCCTTTCAGCCCACTTGGATTTCCCCCTCCCTCTTTTGTCCCCTCTTCCTGAGGTGTCACTTATCACAATCAGATTACTAAAGTGGCCCATCTAAGCCATTCAGTAGCCCATTAGACCCTTTGTTTTAATCTGTGAGAACCACCAAGTACAGCACCAGCCCCAGGGTACGTTTTGGGGTATTTAAGCTGGTCTCCCAGACCACTCGGTGCTCAGGCCATTCCCTATCCAGACCTCCTTGCTGTCCGTCTGTGGTCCCAGTGCTGGCATTGGGCCACCCCCCCTCGCTGTTGGGTCTCTGCTTCGCTTCAGGATAAGTGAGTATTCCCCCTATCATCGTTGGGAACCAGCTAATGCGAACGTCTCTGTATTTCCTACTCTGTATTTCTTAGACCTTGTATGTTCCTTGTATGATTGTGCAAGCTAGGCTTATGCTACACTCAATACACGTGTTTGGACCTTACTCCTTGTCTGCCTCTTTTTCACTAGAGTGTCTGGGATCGGGACCTCCGTAAACATAGGTTATGATCCTCGCTTAATATTAATAGTTACAGACTGCTACAGCTAATTCCCCATTATAATAAAAGAGCAGTTCTGGTAACAGTTTACTGGTGGAGAATGCGGGCATAACCCAGTTCGTGTGAATACACGTGAGTCGACACGCGTGTCTTCAGCGAACTGACTTAGAGGAAAATTTTCCAGACCTCAGTGTAAAGAGCGCAATTTAGCTCAGGGAATTAAAAGTGTGAGTGTGTGTGGCTCTAGCGAGCATTTCTATCTTGTGGGTTGGCTTTTCCCCATTTCCTCCTTCAGCCAGCTTTGGACTACTTGCCTTTTGTGGTGCACCGCGAGGCCCTCCAGCCGTTATAACCGGTGTACTGTGGGTGAGGACCTCTGAACTGGTGAAGTTCCTGGCCACTTTCCGGGCCGCCTAAACGCGTCTATGTGGGTGGGATCCCAGAAGTAGGCTCTAGATATATACGCATATATACTTCCTGAAGCAGCACATATAAAATTCTTTTCCGCCCTCCCCCGTCTCTCCTAAGTCCGTCCAAACCCCGTTCCTGCCAGCACTTAGGCTTCAATCCCCGCTCCGGAGGAAACGTGAAGGGATCGATAGTCCGTTCGTTTAGTTTAGCTTTGGGAATCTAAAGCCAGGTTCCTGAAGCCCCGCGGCAGCCGGCCGCACCGTGCTTAAGAGTTTTAAGGTAGACTCTTGGGCGCCTTTCCGCTTGCGAGTTTTAAGTCAGACTCGTGGGCGCACCTCGCTTGGGAGTCAGTGGGACTCTTGGGCACACTTCTGCTTGGGAGTTGGTAGAACTCTTGAGCGCACCTCGCTTGGGAGTACAGTAAATTTACTCCTGGGCACTTTTGCTTGGGGACGTGCAGAGGCAGTCCTTGAGCGCATTCAGTCTTTTGGTCAAGGCTTGGAGACAGTTTAATCGTTTGTCTCTGAGCACGAGGCCTGGGGACACTTTGGAGTATAGTTCTTGGGCAGAGAGCTTGAGAGCATTTTGGCTTCTGAGCAGAGGCTTGGGAGCACTTCAGTTTCCGAGCAGAGGCTTGGGAGCATTTCTGGTTGCCTGAGCAGAGGCTTAGGAGACCCCTTAGTTGCAGTTTCTGAGCAGAGGCTTGGGAACACTTTTTGGTTTTCTGAGCGCATAGGCTTGGGAGACCCCTGAGCTGTGGTTTTCCGAGTATAGGCTTGGGAGACCCCTGAGCTTTGGCTTCTAGGCAGAGGCTTGGAAGCACTGAGCGTTTTGGTTCTTGGGCTTAGAGAGCTTGAGAGCATCCTCTGAGCCAGTAAACTTTTCCTGGTCCCGTGGCTTGTAGGCAAGCTTGAAACGGGAATAGGAATTTTCCCTTCTCCCCCGGTGGAGAAGAACCGAGTGTAGGACCCTTAAAATACCCTGTAAACCCTAAAAGTAGAACCTTAAAACCCCCTGGTAAAAACCCTTGAGGACCTGAGGGAAGGATAAACCTCCCAAAAGGAACATAGAGAGGAAGAAGTTGTTAAAACCCTTGAGCAGCTTTAATCGCCCCACCCCTGGTACCGCTGATCTACTCTTTAACCTCCCCTGAGGTCAGCCTTAAACGAAAGTAAAAATGTACCGGGCAAACCCCACCGTGCCCCGCCTGGAGAAGTGGCTAGTTAAGAAGGGAGATTGCCCTTGGGAAGCCGGTTCCTTCAAGGGACCCGACCCACTCCAGATAGTTAGAAGCGCCTTCCAGGACTTCTGTGAGAAAGAGAAACCCAAGTCGAGCAAGAAGGACAGATACGGAGCTTGGGCACTTTTTACTGCCTTACAGGACAGCGTGTCCCTGATAAATAAATTACATATTGCGCAGGAAGATAGTGAGCAGGAAATAGAGAGGCTCAGATTGGCCCAAGACAAAGAAAGGAAGGAGCTAGAGGAAAAAGCAAAGAGAGAACAGGACGCCCTGCACCTAGAAATCCAGAGTCTCAGGGCCAAACTAGTCGAACAGGAGAGAGACCATGAGGAGAAAGCAGTTGAGTGGCGCGCTGAACGCGTCAATTTCATATTGGAAAAACAAGGATTAACCACTGCCCTTCAGGATGCCCAGCACAAGGCTGAAGCGGCCTCCGCTCGTGCCGATATGGCTGAGCATGCAGTAATCGAGGGTCAGGAAAGAATCGCTAAGCTAACCCATGCCGCCCAGTTCATGGCAGAGCATAACCACTCCAAGGTAGCTTCTGCGGACCACTCCGCCTGTAAGAGGGAGCTAGAGGCCCTAAAGCAGCACCTGGGGATGCAGCAGGCCGTAATCTCCGCCGTGCATCCCGCAGCCCTCTTGGCCCTCCCCGAAGGCAGTACCGACAGTTGGTCACCTCCTTCGCCCCAGCCCGAGGAAGCTCCACAGCCCCTCCATCCGATAGCTACCAAAGAAATTGTCTCCACAGACGAGGATGGCAGGAAGACAGACCGAATAGTTAAAGAGACCCGCAATTGGAGGCCCGATGAGCTCCAGGCCATAGCGGACCGCATGGGACCCCTGAACCGAGACTCAGCTATACAATGGTTTGCACACGTGACCATGTCCCAGCCCTCCGCCAGTGGCTCCGATGTAGCTCAGCTGGCCCGCCATTGTGCCAGCCCCGAAATAGTCACCTCTCTCAACGCATATATTTCTAACCGGAGACTAGCCACTCGCAGTCAGTATGGTGCCATGAAAGAGTTGTGCGCCTTCCTGTGGCCCACCAAGAGTTTAAAAGCCCTGTATATTGCAGAGTCTCAAAAACCCGGAGAGGATCCAGAGGCATATTTAGCCAGGAAACAGCTCCTAGCCGAACTAGCAGACGAGGTAGATTTAGATTTGAGCGACATGCCGGACTTCGACGACTTAGAATTCAGGAGGGCAGTCATAGATGGACTCAACAGCACCACTCGCCTAGCCCTAGCAGGAGTCGAGCCCGGGAGCATTACATGGGGAGAGCTGGAATCCCGCATCAGGAGCATTGCTGGCCTGTTGCGAGAGACCGGCGCCATCCGCCATGTGAAGTCCCCGGCCTCTCGTAGAAAGGAGAGCGAGCCGATAAGTGCAGTCACCTATGCCAACCATGGCCCCCACTCTCAGTACCGACCACAGGGACGCAGCCCGTACCCGGAGGCAAGGGGAGGGATCCTGAGGGGAAGGAGCAGTAGCTTTAACCGGGGAAGAGGACCAAGGGACTACCGCCCGGGAGTTTCCTTTGCGCCCACCCCGAGTTACGGCTCCTCCTCCCAGCAGGGACCCCACGAGCCCCGATTACAGGAGGCGCCCCTAGCCCCTTCTCACTCGCGAGCATCACACCCGTACAATCATCAGGTCTACCCGCCTCCAGATCAGTCTAACGCTTGGGGAGCATCGCAGGGCGACCACGAGGGCTACCGGGACCGCGGCAGCACGCCCCAGTCCAGGGACTCCCTCCGTTGGGAACTGTGGATGCGCCTCAAAAACATTGGAGCGAACATGGAGCTATTCGATGGAAAGCCCACGTCCGTTCTAATGAAAGCGATCATGGAGTGGGAAGACCAGCAACAGCCCCCAGTACCTCCGTCAGCGCCCCCTTTACCGCCGGACCCTCCCTTCTCGAGTCCCCCGATAGCTGCGGTCCGGGAACGACCGAGCCCCAACAACCCCTTTAGAGGAAGCGCCGCTTCCACCGACCAGTGTGCAGGATCAGAATAGGGTTGCCCCGAGTCCCAGTCTCCCTCCGTGGGCATAGTTGCCAAACTAAAGCCGGACACATGGGGGAGACCGACAGTAAAGGCAGGGATCGGGACTCCCGGGGAAAAGAAGAAGCCTGCCACTCTCCTCATAGATACCGGAGCTTCACTTAACATACTCCGGCCCACCTTAGTCACGAAAGGCACCCAGACCCCCACAACCATGCAACTCGCCGGTTTTGGAGGCGGCATGCAGGAATCCCAGGTCTGGCAGGATATCCCCCTCTCCGTTGGGAACCTGGCCACCCGGATTTCGGCATGCGCAAACCGGGGAGAAGATGATGGACTTTTGGGCATGCCATTTTTCCGTGCCGAGGGACTGACCATTGACCTAGCAAATGGGCTCCTGTGGCGCATCCCAGGAGGCCCAGACTTCGTCAATGCAATCCATCGGTGCGCAGCCCTTAAGGCCCCCCTTCCTCTCGCCCCCATCACAGGAGACCCCTGGGTTCAGGACTTTCCCGAAGTGTGGGTGACAGACAAGGCCGAGTGTGGGATAGTGAAGGGCGCCTGCGTCCTGATTGAAGGAAAGGACCCCCCTCCCCAACGACAGTACAAGTACCCAGCGGAAGCTGAGGCAGGGATAGCCAAAACTATAGAAGGACTCCTTGAGTGGGACGTCATACTCCCGATGCAGTCCATCTGCAACGCCCCATTGTGGCCAGTTCTAAAAGCAGATGGAGTGACCTGGAGAATGACGGTCGACTTCCGTGCCCTGAATGCCACCACCCCTCCAGTTGCCCCGGTTGTGGCCAAGTACAATGAGATCCTAACGGCCATTGCCGCTGGGTCCCGGTTCTACTCGGTCATAGACCTGGCCAACGCTTTCCACTCCATCCGGTTGCATGAGTCTTGCTGGTACAAGTTCGCGTTCACTTTCCGCGGCCAGCAATACGCATTCAAACGGACACCCCAGGGATTCCACTCCAGCCCCAGTATTTGTCATGCCCATGTAGTTCAGATGTGGGAACGCCTCCAACCCTCCTCGAGGCCCCACGTACTGAGCTACGTGGATGACATTTTGGTCCACGCCCCCACGGAAGAATTAGCCCGCCAAATCACCAGGGAAGTCCTGGAACTCCTCCGAGAGACTGGGTTCAAGGCAAGCAGGGAAAAGGCCCAATTGGTTCAGACCAGCGTCAAGTACCTGGGTCTGACCCTGGGACCCGAGGGTCGCACCCCGGATGCCCAGCGAATGGAGGTCATTTCCAAGCTGCCTGCACCCACCGATGTCCCCTCCCTCAGAGCCCTTCTAGGAACCTTTAACTTTTCCCGAGACTTCATCGAGTCCTTTGCAGACAAAGCTCGCCCCCTTTACGCCCTCCTCAAGAAGAACACTCCCTGGGAGTGGGGACCGGAGCAACAGACAGCCTTAGCCGAGCTAAAGCGCAGTCTGGCCGCAGCCCCGGCCCTAGCCCATCCAGATGTCACCCAGCCATTCTTTATTCAGTTAGCAGTATCAGACAAGAGCATAGGAGCCACGCTCACCCAGCAGCAAGCGGGAACCGCTAGAGTAGTAGCCTATGCCTCTCGCAATCTAACTTCAGTAGAGACCAAGTTCAGCCCATGCGAAAAGACTTGCCTTGCTCTAGTTTGGAGTCTGACCCATTGGGAATTTATCATAGGAGGTTCACGTACAATAGTTCAAACCACTCACACGCCTCTCAAATATATCCTGTCGGGAAAAATACAAGACGGACAAGTCTCAAACGCCCGCATAGCGCAGTGGACCCTGGCCCTAGTCAACCGCGGAGTGGAATTTAAAAAGGAGACCACCGAGCCTCCAGCCCCCTATGGCCTATTGGTAACCGGGACCGAGCACGAGTGCCCCCTGGACCCGCCACCGCAGGTTGTCTGGCCAGTCACTTGGGGAGTCCCGCTAGAGGAAGCCCGACAGAACGGCTTCACATGCTGGTTCTGTGACGGCTCCTCCTTTCACGTTGGAGGCTCTCCTCGGACAGGCTACGGCGCCGTGCGAGTGAGTGACGCCCATACTCTCAAAGGTCCAGCCCGCCCCCATTCCAGCCAAGCGGCTGAGGTGCAAGCGCTTCTGGCAGTGCTCGAGTTTGAGCCCCCAGAAAGCCCGCTGGCCATTTACACAGACTCGGATTGGACGGCCAAAGCCGCCACGGTCTGGCTCCCGGTATGGCAGAATCAGGGGTGGAGAGCTAGCGATGGGAAACCCGTAGCCCACCTACAGCTATGGCAGCAAGTAGCAGCACTCCTTCAGTCCCGCTCAGGCCCAACGCAGGTTACCCATGTCAAGGGACACCAGAAGACAAACTCAGAGACCGCTTATTGGAATGACCA
Organism: Eublepharis macularius; assembly: GCF_028583425.1. Classification (NCBI taxonomy): domain Eukaryota; kingdom Metazoa; phylum Chordata; class Lepidosauria; order Squamata; family Eublepharidae; genus Eublepharis; species Eublepharis macularius. The sequence continues at coordinate 94,933,952 of NC_072794.1, read as the reverse complement.
GGCAGACCTCGCAGCCAAGGCAGCCGCCACTGAAAATGCTCCCCTACTGGAACCAGCTACCGATTGCCCCTTACACCCTGTCACCACTCGAGCACAAGCCCGCAGCCAGGCTCAGGGAACTACGGGAACACTAGACCTAGCGCAACTACAGCTATCTGACCCAGAAATAACTGACCTCCTAACCGCAGGGAGAGATCAGACAGGAAGACTAATGATCCGAGAAGAGGAAGGCATAGTTTGGGCAGTAGATGCAGCCGGCGAACGCCACTGGGTAGTGCCACTGGAAGTCAGGGCCGACCTGATTCAGTTTGTCCACGAGCAGGGACACCGAGGCAAGGACCTGACTCTGGAAAGGGTAAAAGAGGTTGGATGGTGGCCTGGCATGCGCACCGAAGTAGCGCAATGGGTGGACAACTGTCTGTCCTGCGCTATGGTCAATGCAGACCCCACCGGACCTAGAGCCCCCCTCCAGCATCAGAGAATTAACGGACCCTGGGCTCGCATACAGATTGACTTTATCGGCCCCCTTCCCCCCACTCCTCGCGGCAATCGCTACTGTCTCACTGTCATAGACCCCTTTAGCAAATGGGTCGAAGCGTTTCCGTGCAAGCGCAACAATGCAGCCACCACAGCCAAACTATTGTTCAACAATGTCTTTTCAAGATGGGGCATCGTGAGAGTCATGGACTCTGATTTAGGCTCACACTTCATCGGAGAAGTCACCCAGGAGCTTTGCAAGGCGCTAGGCATCCAGCAGCGCTTCCACATAGCCGGCCACCCTCAAGCCTCGGGCGCCATAGAAAGAACCAACCGGACCCTCAAGGAGGCTCTCCGCAAAATGGTTCGCTCCTCCGGGAGAGACTGGGATGAAAAACTCCCCATAATCCTAATGGCCATCAGAGGCACCACCGCAGTTCACGGGCTCACCCCCCATATGGTAATGACAGGGCGAAGAATGCAGCTCCCGGAAGCCTTCTGGCTAGATACGCAGCTCCCTTCTGATATGCAGCCCGTAGTGATTAATGACGCCTGGGTCCAGGATCTGCTCTCATCCATACACGCTGTCCACATGCAAGTGGCCCAGAAGTTGGGCACCGCTCAGAAAGATATGGACCGCAAATTAGGATGGGTCAGGAACCCCAGGCAGTGGGAGGAAGGACAGCTCGTTCTGTATAGAAAGTTCTCGCAAAAGGCGCATTCACTAGCAGCCAAATGGCAGGGCCCAGTCCCCATCACGAAAAGAGTCTCCCCAGCCGTCTATCAGGTAGCTATCCAGAGAAAGACAGGAGGCACTTGGTTAAAATACTTTCACGCCTCTCAGTTAAAAGAATGGAAAGGGAAGCCGCGGCAATCTGCCCCTCCTGTGTATGACCCTGGGGGAGCCGCCACCAGCCCAGCCCCCCTCTGCCCAGTGATTCGCCAGATATCCCTTCACCCTGGGCCAGAGATACCCTGTGTCCCCTTAGACCAGACCTTTTTAGCCTTAGTATAAAAGAAACAGTAGAATATGTAGATATAGGTGTGAATGTCAAAAGTTTTTCCAGTTCTATTCTTTAACTTCATTAGGCGGGCCCCACAGTTGGGACCCTTGGGGAAGACACGGCAACCAAAGCCAAATAGGACCACCACCGAGAGTGATTCTTAATTGGATTGTAAGCCGCATGTTCGGGAAAAAAATTGCACAGGCAAAAGAGATTTGCTGTGTGTGAAAGTGTTTGGAGAGGCTTTAGCCCAAGAGTGAATGCATTTCCAATATTGGAGACACACCAATGAAGGTGATCTCTGTATTTGAAAACATTTCACCCGCCGTGCTGGTGAAGATCCCGCATCTACGTAGATTCGGGGTCTCACCTGCCAGACCCACGCTTTCGCATGATGGTCGGCTTTGGCTTTGAGGGCCGTGCCTCCCCTGGAAAAGGACCCCCAGATAGCCCAACATCCCTCTTTTACTCATGTTCATATTCGTCATGGTGAGTTGCTATACGGCGCCACCACTTAGTACGCTTTAGTGCAAAAGTAAAAGACCCGCCAGTATTTTGTAAATATGTGACCCCTGGAATGTGTTATTGAGGTGCGTTCGCAACGCACAAGGGGCAGCGTGCCTCATTTACATAGCCAGGATCCCCCGCGCCAAGATGACCCCCGAATCACCCAGACCCAGTGGCGCCGGCAGATCTCGGCCGTCTCCGCCGCTTTTCGATAAACGCCGCCGAGCACCCTCGGCTCCACTTCGGCCCTTTCCGTCAGCAGCCGCCCGCCCCACGTAATCTTTTCCCTTGCCCGTACCGTACGAGGGAAAAGAAGGGGGGGAGACATATTGAAGTTATAATGAAGCCATGCCAGGCCTTCCAAGTGAGGGCAACCCGAAAGTACCCCACACCCGTATGCTTCTTGCTCAGTGTATTTTTCTTTTTGTGCTCAGTGCATTTTTCTTTTTGCCCGGTGTACCTTTTTTTTTTTTAAAACCAGAAAACGGGGCCTCCCGAGGGAGTCCCTCCAAAAATTGGTTGTCCTGCAAACATATGACGAAGGCCTATTTTTGAAAATTAAAGCGAGGGCCCCCGTCTGCAGCAACCCTTATAGTTGCTGGATACCGCTCTCTAGTTTTTCTTCCTTTTAAAGCAGCAAGGCCAGGCCGAGCCGGACCGATAGCTCTCAGCCCGCAAAATAAGAGCAGCCCGCCACCGAGCAAGGGGCACCTGAAGGCCACATAGTCCAGGCACCCAGGGACCCCTGGGGTGAGTTTGCATAATCCCGCCTAACGTTCAGCCGACCCTTGCTCGACGCAAAGACGTCCCCCCTGAAATATACATGCTTTAGGAAGAAGCCTCCGCATAGGAGTTCCCCAGAGCAACAAGCTGGAAGGCTCGCTTAGTGCTCTGGGACTTCTCGTTCGAACCCCGCTTAACAGACAGTGCTGGCAGAAAAACGCCCTCCTTTTCCCCCCGCTTTACTTCACTTATTTTGCTGCAAGAAACTCAGGGGACCTGTACTTATATCCGCAGGTCTCCCCAGGATATTTTCACTACAGAAAGGAAAGGAAGGCCAGGAGATGAGGCACCTGGCTACTCTGTGTTTGCTCGTGCTGGCAGGCACCCTAATAGAGGGACGCCCGTCCAAATTAATGCCCTACCCCCACTGGAGATGTATCAATACATTAGCAGGAAATGAAATGATGGTCTGCAAGGTTGTACAGCAGAGCAATATGACCACCCCCACGGATCGCACTAACTTCCGCAGTTGCGAAGAGCAGTGGATCCGACCCCCAGAGCTTGTTATTTTATGTGTGGGAGTGAAAACCATGTCCCAAGAATTAGTGTGCTATTCACCTACTGACACAGTGTCACCACTTGCTCCGATTCCATGTATGTTTCTTCCCCGTATAAGGCCAGCCCCCACCGCAGTCCCGGTGGTAGACAAATATACCACCCCTGCCAATGTCGAAACCTCGCCATTTGTCACTGAGGCTTTCGGACCATACTGTGAAGTTATTTTAGTGTCGGCCGCAGTATGGAAGGCAGGAGACCCCTTTAGAATGACCATCCTACTAGGCACTACTACAACTGAATCTGCATCAGTCACTATCACGCCCCCTTCAGGTGCAGTTCTCTCCTTTGCTATAGAGCGCTGGGAGAACCTGACCTGGATTGTAAAAGAGGAAGACCTAGCCAAACACGGCCCACCCGATTGGATACTGGTTCAACAGACGCCCGAATGCCAAACCAAGCCCCTAGTAGAGAAATTTCACCGGCTTGGGCTGCTCTTTGTAAATTTGACTCACGAACCAGGCAATTACTCCCTGCTGATCCGGACCCAGGAGACCCACACCATCCAAATTGACCCTTTGATTGCTAGCAATGAGCAATTAAGCCAAGGCGGCACGCATATAGTGGGCTCCCATGTTTTGAAAACTGACATTCGAGAGAGAGTTCTAGTCCGCCCGCAAATGTCTTTAAAAGAGATCCGCATAGACTTAGCTGAACTAAATGTAACCCAGAGGCTGCCGCAGTGTGCTCCCTATCTGGAGGCCGGTAGCAAAGGTTGGAATGCATGGCTACAACTGTGGATCGATCCCTCTCCTTCTCTCTCGCGTGCCAGACGAAGCATTGCCGACTGGACTGCTCCTGCAGCCGGAGGCCTAGCAATCATGGATTCGGTCAACATTGAGACTCTCGCTAATAAGTTTGCCCATGTCACGACTAGCATCTCCGACTTAGGTAAACCGGTGGTGCAGTCCCTAAATTCCATTTCGAATGGGCAACACGAGATCAGCTCCATTTTAGTTAACTGGGAGAGTCAAATTGAAAGAGATTTTTCTCTGCTGCTCAAAGGAACACAGTCTTTTGAACGCAACGTGTCAATAGCCATGGCATGTATGCAAGCCCAACAATTAAATCAGGCTGTGGCCATGGGGCTAATTCGGCAAGCCACGGACGGGCACTTGCCCCTGGAAATTAAAAGATTGATTATGCCCAAATTGTCACCCATTGAACTGGAGCTTGAATCCTGGTGGTCTCTCGTAAATTCCTCATTCTCACCGACCACCCAGGAGCTTAAATTATTTTTATTAACGGCCAGTGCGCACGAGTCATTCCACGTGTATCCAGCCGTGCCTCTGGGACTCCAAGTCAGCGACACCGAAGTCCTCTACGCCCGCCACCCCGACCATTGGGCCCGCTTCACCCCGACCGGATGGCAGCTCGTCAGCCTCCAAGGGTGCCAGCATCGAGACCAGACCGGCTTCATTTGCCAAGACCAAGCCTTTGCACCTCATCACCCCTGTGTAGCCCCGCAAGTCGACGCCCTCAACGAGTGCTCCTTCGAGGTCGTCCGGGAGAACAGCTCCGCCGTGGCCTACCTTGGGAAAGGATGTGCCTGCGTGCGAACGGCCTGCGACTTTGTGGTCCTGAATGCGTTCCAGCTTAAGCCCGTGATCCCGGGAGTCAATCGCTGCTTTTGCAACCTGTCTTCGGTGGCAGCCTGCGACTTCACCTACACGGTACCGGTCTGGACCCAAGAAGAGATCCTGGTGGCACCCTCCATCTATCGACATGTGAAGCCCATCTCCCTCGGCATCGGTCTGGAGCTAATCCACGAGCTCCTGGCCCACCCGCAGCTCCACCGCACCCTCCAGAGCATCCAGAGGGATGGGGACACTACTGCTTTGGTTGTGTCCCACAACGGCAAGGAAATTTTGGATCTTGCCCAGCGGATTAAGACCACGGGTGAGCATTCGTGGTGGGAGACCCTCTTTGGCTGGAGCCCCACCGCCACTGGAATTTACAATTTGGCTTTGCACCCGATCATCGTTATTTTGGCCTTTCAAGTTTTGTTATGTGCCTCACTGCTTTATTTGGGCTGTTGGAGCCGCCGACAGCTCCAGCAACTCCAGCTGTCTTACCGCTTGGATCACTATAACCCCGACCTTCTTCTGCCTTAATGGTTGTTCTTGGCGCCCTCCTTTAACCCTTGTTTGTTTGCTTATGTTATTATGAACTATGCTTGGATTTTATTATGTGTACGGATCCTGAACCAGCCCCATGGACGCTTTGCTGCTGGACACCGCTCCGAGGCCCTCTTGTGGACTAGGGGGGGACCTATTACTCTGCCTCCCAGCCCACGGCCCGTCTCCAAACGACCGCCAGCAGCGCCACCTCCATGAGGACTAGAACTGTGTGTCTGAAGCCCTTCTCGCCGCCTGCCGACCCTGCCCTGCGGATTGACGCAGACAGCAAGGGGGGGTGGAAGTGTGTTTTGGAGCACATGAACTAAGTTTGCTTGTTCTTGTAAATATGCAACCCAGTCTAGCAGCTGTACTGCGGACTGAGCCGTCTGTGATCTTTGTTACTCTATGGTTTTATGAATTTCTTTCCATTGCTTTTATGAATTTTAACTCCCATGAATTTAGCCCCGAACTAGTCCCTCCCTCTATCTACTGCAAGTGCGCCCATGAACTTTATCCCGATGAATTTGATTTTAACCTTTTGAATTGCCTTCTTAACCCAATTCCCTCCGCCGAGGCAGTTCTAGTCTATGAATTTGATTTTAATCCAGCCATATTGATTTGGTTTTTAATCGCAGAGTTTATTTTTCTGTCCCCCATGAGCCCTTCCGCCGCTTACCCCTCATGAATTGTTTCCACGCACTTGCTTTTATTCTTGCTGCTTTTGACTTCATGAACTATTGCTTTTAATCACATATATGTATTTATGATTTTAACCAGTTATGAATTAGCCTACCCTCAATGAATTATGCCATGCTTGCACATTTCACTTTACCTTGTATGAATTGCTTTTAATCCTACATTCATGAATTGAACCATGAATTGTCTTTGCTTTTAAATCTTATGCCTATGAATTGATCCATGTATATTAATTGCCCCTGGTTTTTAGTGCTTTTAACCCATCATGAATTCCGTATGAATTACCTTCAATCATGAATTAATCCATGTACACAATTATGAATTATTGCTATTTATATGCATGAATTGCTCATTGCTGCCTATACTACTATGAATTGCTATTACTTATGAATTATTGCTATTTATTCTGACAATTGCACTTAGCACACCCCCTGGTGTGAACCCAGAGACCTGCAGCCCATTGGCTGATCTAAATTGCACTTATTCGGTTAGGTGGTTCTCCAAACTAAATTCTTGAGTGACGCCTCCCCCTCCTTCCCTTCCCACTCCTTCTTCGCTCGAAGCTCGACCACCGGACATTGCCGACCACCTCGCCTTTGAAGTCAAGTTCGGAGACCCGCGCGCCTGACGTCACGGGGTCTCCGAGGGGGGGAATTGTTGCCAAGTAGGCCCCCTCCCCTGCTTTGAAGCCTGCCATGAACTGTGCTAAAGTTTCCTGCGTTGCTGTTTCACTGCTACACCAAAGACTGCTTTGCACGTGTGTGTTCTGATACACGTGTCAGTTTCCTGCCTGCGTGTCAATTACCTTGCTGCTGCTATAGACTGTGTAGTTTACTGACTCCATGTTTGGGTGACTGCACAAAGGACTCTCTTTCTGGGCAGCCCTGCCCTAACCTGTATCTGGATCTCCAGTGTGTGTTTGGACTATGTTACAAGTGTGCCCCGTGCCTGCATTGCCATCTGCCACGGACCGGGCCTGTTCCCTGCTTTGGACTGTGTTTTAAGTGTTGTTCCCCTGCCTCCATGGAAGCCTGCCTCATATGGGCCCAAGCCGCTGCTAGCAGCCGGGCGCCTGCCGGGGAAACCTCCAGCGAGCCTGGCTAGGCGCTCCCTGGTCAGTTCCCGCCTGGAGCCTCCCGCGAGCCGGTCGCCGAGCTTGCCCTCGCTACCGGGCAGCCTGCTATCCAGCCCCAGCTATGCCCAGCCGGCATCCATGTTCTCAGGCAGCAAGAAGACCCTGGGAAGAAGACTGCTTTGAGAAGCCATTTCGGCGAAGCGGGCACACCACGTCCGCAGCGAGAGCCCCTCGCCCCGCTCTGCATATCTTAGGAGCCGCCCCGGAGAAGGAACTAAGTGCCGACCATCCCAAGCACTTAAAGAATGCATCTCAAAGAAACCTCCGCATTCCAAAGCTGATGACATCAGGACAAGCCCTGTCCGCTGGAACATCCTTTCAGCCCACTTGGATTTCCCCCTCCCTCTTTTGTCCCCTCTTCCTGAGGTGTCACTTATCACAATCAGATTACTAAAGTGGCCCATCTAAGCCATTCAGTAGCCCATTAGACCCTTTGTTTTAATCTGTGAGAACCACCAAGTACAGCACCAGCCCCAGGGTACGTTTTGGGGTATTTAAGCTGGTCTCCCAGACCACTCGGTGCTCAGGCCATTCCCTATCCAGACCTCCTTGCTGTCCGTCTGTGGTCCCAGTGCTGGCATTGGGCCACCCCCCCTCGCTGTTGGGTCTCTGCTTCGCTTCAGGATAAGTGAGTATTCCCCCTATCATCGTTGGGAACCAGCTAATGCGAACGTCTCTGTATTTCCTACTCTGTATTTCTTAGACCTTGTATGTTCCTTGTATGATTGTGCAAGCTAGGCTTACGCTACACTCAATACACGTGTTTGGACCTTACTCCTTGTCTGCCTCTTTTTCACTAGAGTGTCTGGGATCGGGACCTCCGTAAACATAGGTTATGATCCTCGCTTAATATTAATAGTTACAGACTGCTACAGCTAATTCCCCATTATAATAAAAGAGCAGTTCTGGTAACAAACTCCAGGTTGAGAAGTTCCTGGAGATTTGGGGGTAAAGCTTGGGAAGGATGGGATTTAGGAAGGGGACCTCAGCAAGGTACAATGCAGCAGAGTCCACCTTCTGAAGCTGCCATTTTTTCCAGGGGAACTAATCTCTGTTGTTTGGAGATGAATTGTAATTCCATGAGATCTGCAGGCCCACCTGGAAAATGGCAATGCTAGTTCAAAGAGCCCCAAGAAACTATTAATCATAGATGTATGAACATGGAGTAAAAAATCAACATGTTACTTTTCCTCCTTGGAATGCAAATGGTTTTGTCACTGACATAGAGAAATGAGGCGAGGGGTTGAATCCAGACTAAATTAACAATTTCCACTTTCCCCCTTCCCACTGAAGACCACCCCTCCTCCATCACTCTTCAAGGTTCCCTGTCACTCAGCAGCAGTATTTTGCAGCTTGGTATACTCAAGTGCAGAGGGGGTGAGGGAGGAAGTTCTGTTTCCCTAATGGAAAATTAAGTCTGGCTCCAACCTTAGCACTGGATTTTGCTTCCTAAAACAACAGCTTAGCATTCCTGCTTGGATAGCGTGACTGGATTAGGATGTTCAAGACTGATCTACTGACTCTCTCAGGAAATAAGGTATCTAATGAAAGCCTGGCTTGGCCTGTATTACATTTTGGTTAGCCTTTCAACCCTAATGTATTGGAGAAATCACACTGCAGTTTTTCATCCCATTTCGCTTCTTTTATTGAAGTCTTTTACATCTCTTTCATGTCCCTTCCAGGAGGAAGGATCTGAAATAGCATCTGATCAACTTTAATGTTCCCAAGAGATGGTGGAACATAAAATGACAACTGATGATCAAAATGAACATAAAAAGACTATGCTTTGAAAGTTACTTTGCACAAGCAAGCAGAGAGCAGAACTATGTATAAATGAAATAGAAGAGCTTTTCATTTCTGACAGAGAGAGATAAAAACTTCATAGCCTCCTCTGGGAAAACAATTTGCTTAAATTTGGAATTTTCTTCCTTTTGCCATTCTCAGTTAAAAACACTGTTGACTTTTTGAAGTTTTTAAAAGCAGTTGGAATGAAGCAGCTCAAGTAAGACACCTACAAGTCTCTAAGCAACAATTAGCACTGGGAATGCCCTCTTCACTTGAGCTGCATTTGGAATGCTATTCATGATTTTCCTCCTCCTCTGAAGAGTCATAAATAGCCTTGTTCTGCTTTGGTGCATGAACATACTTGTTATGTCTTTGGGAACCGTAGTGCAGGGTGGGCAGGACAGCAGCAGCACTTGTGCAGCACTTTCATGAGAATAGTTAGGTTGCTGGCCACTCTTCTGCCATTAAAGTCCAGCAGTAAGGGGAAAGGAACAATTTCCCAAGGAGGCCAAGTAAAAGATCAAATATTCAAGTTCTTTGCATGTGCCAGCAACAGGTACCAGCCTCAGCTGCCTGGTTTGATGAGTGCCACCTGTTCAGGTGCAAACATCAATTCAAAATATACCTTGGAATTAATTATGAAAAGGTAAGTGATTCTTTCAACTCAGTCATTAGGCAAATAGGAGTACAATTCTTGGGTTTATATACACAGACGTTTACCCCAACAGGACAAACAGTAGATCTCCACGCCCATTTCAGATCAAGAAAATAGCAGAGAAAAGCTTAAGCCTGCCTTCCCTTCCTTTGTACTGTGGTATGGATTCAAAATCAAGCCCCATTGTATTGATATGCAAGTTTTTAAAACTGCTTGGTACCCTGGCCATGAAACACTCAGTGCCCATCTGATCTGGTCATTGAGAGCCTTAGCTCTCAATTATAATATAAAATGAGAATTGTAAGCTGCAATCTTGTGCAGTTACTTGGGGGAAAGCCCCACTAAACATAATAAGCATACTATAAAGAGACTTGGTTGACATGGGATTGTTATTAAGACAAACATGCTATAGCTACTGTGTTCAACAATGGCATTAGAAATGATTTCTAAATGGGATTTTCATCCAAATTCTTTCTGACATCATGGGTTTGATCACCCATGCTCCCAATTCCTTCCTCTCTCCAAGACTCTTTCAGCTGGAAAGGAGGAATGCTTCCTTTTATTTACACTATAGTGGAATGTGTTGAATGTGAAATTGGGAGATTTTGCACCATGAGGTATGCATTCTTCAATGCCCATTCCCCTCCCTCCCCCCAAAAAACATAGATTGGAAGAAATAAAACTATTGCCTCCCAAATAGTTGCATCCCTCAACAATCAGGGAAGTTGTGCTACAGACAGCACTCAAATACTGAGGGGTTCAGGGCTACAGGAGTAAAAAGAGACTAATCTATGGTCAGATCTCATCAGTATAATTCTATCATGCTTAAAGGGGTAATTTACCAGTTGTTTCTCCCCCCCCCTACATTTTTCAAAGGGCCCCAGCTTGTTTTCTTTTTATCTTGAGGTGTTCTTATATAGGCCATGATCCATCCAGAATGAAACATTTTTTTCTCATTGATTTCAGCGGGAAAGTGTTTATATAAAGAATAAATGGGGAGTAGAGAAATGGGGGAAAGTCCAGGGAGACTAGAAATGAAATCATAGTAGTTAATAAAGTCAGATATGGATCAAAAGCAGAATACTCGAGTTAAATGCAGAAAGTTCCAGGTTTGGAGCATCTCCAGTAGGAGATGATGTGAAAGACCTTTCTCTGCTTGAGATCTTGGAGAGCTGCTTTCAGTTAGAGTAGACAATACTGAGCAGGTTGGACCAAAGAACTGACTTGGTTCAAAGGAACTTCATGTTTCTATATATGTCCAGTTTCAAGTTCCAGCATAGGAATACTTTATTCCCCATTTACTCACTGAGAACCAAATGATAAAATATAATATAAAGTCGTCTTTGCATGAGAACAGGTCTGAACTATGAACTTCCTTTATAGATTAATAGTTTGAATCCACAACTTTAAAAATGCCCTATCTGTGACTGGCACAAGGAAGAAAGGAAAGGTGTTTAGCAAGTGTGGAGTTGAGAAGTTCTTTGCTCAGAATACTGAAATTCTCCCTCTCTCCACCAGAGAGCACCATCACTGTGATTTAACAGTGAAGTCTTTTCTGTAGAAGTCTAGGAGGGATTTTTAAACTTTACCTTCCCAGAGTTTCATCAGAAAACAAAAATTAAGATTGGCAATGAAGATTTTTGTTTTTATTCTTGTCCTGGATTTGCAGAGGAAAGGAATGGAAGGGGATGGTGCAGAGTAGAGATGGGCACGATCCGCATTACGGCCGAAAAAAACCCACGATAACGGCAATTGCGTGATCGTGACTAGAGATGGGCACGATCCCCAAAAAATGAATGATCAAGATGATTGTGGAACGGTGCTGGCGACAATCCCGATTTAACGACCCGCACCGAGCATCTCCCGTTCCCGATCCGTGGATCGTGGATTGTGGATTGTGGAGGCAAAAGCGGAGGGGCGCCCTGCTGTTCTGAACGATATAGGAACAGTGGATGATGCTGGCGGCATCTGTGTTTGTGTTTGGCCATCTGTGTTTGGCCGTCAGAGCTGCCTCTCAGGGTTTGCAGGGATGAGATTGGAGTGCCCATGGCTACAGAACACCCCCTTCCCCCTCCCTCCCCTGGGTGTCTTCTTCCAACTGGTGACTGCTTTGCTGCTCCGTGGTTGGAAGGAAGCCCTGCTGATCAAGGAAAGCTGGGCTTCCATTCGGGTTTCCAGGGTGAAAGAAGGAGAGCAAACAGAGCTCAGGCATTCCCCTGGCTCCGTTGCCAGGGGAATAGATTGCTGGCGCCTGAGTGTCTGGATCCCCAATCCAAGCCTGATCGCCCCGAACCAGGCCCCTCCCAATTGCTGGATCGTTGGCTGTGGACAATAACGATCCGCCGGGTCACGATCGCGTGATCGCCATTATCGTGGGGTTTTTTTTATCGTAATGCAGATCGTGCCCATCTCTAATCATGACCTGGCGGATCGTGATCATCCACAGCCAACGATCCAGCAATCGGGAGAGGCCTGGATCATTGCGTTCGGGCTCGGATCGGGGATCCAGACAGTCAGGCACCAGCAATCTATTCCTCTGGCAACGGAGCCAAGGGAAAGCCTGAGCTCTGTTTGCCCTCCTTCTGTCGCCCTGGAAACCCGAATGGAAGCCCAGCTTTCCTTGATCAGCAGGGCTTCCTTCCAACCATGGAGCAGCAAAGCAGTCACAAGTTGGGAGAAGACACCCAGGGGAGGGAGGGGGAAGGGGGTGTTCTGTAGCCATGGGCACTCCAATCTCATCCCTGCAAACCCTGATAGGCAGCTCTGATGGCCAAACACAGACCTCCTGTGTTGCTGAATGGGACCTGAGGGGAGGCGGCTCATCGCCGCCTCCCTGTGCCCACCAGGCCCGGCGGCCGCTGCCAGCACCCACCATTCATGTATCGCTGGGAATACCAGTGCGCTCCAGTTTGGCCTGGTGGGCGGGGACATGGGGGGTGCCACCGGCGAGCAGCCAGACCCCTACCCCCTGAGTGGAGGCGGCTCATCACCGTCTCTCCATTCCCGCCAGGCCCGGTGGCCGCCGTCATCACCCACATTCCTTTCTCGCCTGGAATACCAGCACACTCCAGTTCGGCCTGGTGGGCGGGCACATGGGGGGTGCCACCGGCGAGCAGCCAGACCCCCCGCCCCCTGAGGGGAGGCGGCTCGTCACCGTCTCCCCATGCCTGCCGGGCCCGGCAGCCACCACCAGCACCCACCATTCATGTATCGCTGGGAATACTAGCGTGCTCCAGTTTGGCCTGGCAGGCAGGCACATGGAGGGTGCCACGGGCAAGCAGCCAGAGCCCCATCCCCTGAGGGGAGGTGGCTCGTCACCATCTCTCCGTGCTCACCAGGCCCAGCAGCCGCCGTCATCACCCACATTCCTTTCTCACCTGGAATACCAGCGTGCTCCACTTTGGCCTGGTGGGCAGGCACATGGGGGTGCCGCCGGCGAGCAGCCAGACCCCTGCCCCCTGAGGGGAGACGACTCGTCGCCGTCTCTCTGTGCCTGCCAGGCCCGGCGGCCGCCGTCATCATCCACATTCCTTTCTCTCCTGGAATACCAGCGTGCTCCACTTCAGCCTGGCAGGCGGGCACATGGAGGGTGCTGCCGATGAGCAGCCAGACCCCTACCCCCTGAGGGGAGGCGGCTCGTCACTGTCTCTCCGTGCCCGCCAGGCCCGGCGGCCGCCGTCATCACCCACATTCCTTTCTCGCCTGGAATACCATCGCGCTCCCCTTTGGCCTGGCGGGTGGGCACATGGGGGTGCTGCCAGCGAGCGGCCAAACCCCCTGCCCCCTGAGGGGAGGCAGCTCGTCACCATCTCTCCGTGCCTGCCAGGCCTGGAAGCCGCCGTCGTCACCCACATTCCTTTCTCACCTGGAATACCAGCGCGCTGCACTTTGGCCTGGCAGGTGGGCACATGGGGGTGCCGCCGGCGAGCAGCCAGACCCCCCGCCCCCTGAGGGGAGGCAGCTCGTTGCCGTCTCCCCGTGCTTGCCGGGCCTGGCGGCCACCGCCAACAGCCACCATTCATGTATCGCTGGGAATACCAGCGCGCTCCAGTTCGGCTTGGCGGGCAGGCACATGTGGGATGCCGCCAGCGAGCAGCCAGACCCCCTGCCTCCCCGTGCCCACCAGGCCCGGCAGCCGCCGCCACCACCCACCTTCCCACATAGCTGGGAATAGCAGCGCACCCCGCTTTGGCCTCTACAATCCACGATCCACAATCCACGGATCGGGAACGGGAGATGCTTGGTGTGGATCGTTAATTCGGGATCGTTGCAGGCGCTGATCCACGATCAGCTGGATCATTAATTTTTTTGGGATCGTGCCCATCTCTAGTGCAGATGACATGTGTTCTGCTTTAAGATTTAGGAGCAGCAGGAAGCCAAATGCCTGGGAGAGTGAAGAGTGCCAGAGCTCACTCAGTACACGCGTGCCTAAGGGGTGAATCAGCCCATGAAAACCAGCACTCTGTACCATATGGGAAGATGCCTGTAGTAATGTGAAGAATGCAACAAGCAAAGCAGCTCATTGCAGTGTGTTGGACTAGGATCTGGGAGGCCCGAGTTCAAATCCCCAGTCTGCCATGGAAGCTTCATGGGTGACCTTGGCCCAGCTAGCTCACCAGGTTGTTGTGAGGATAAAATGGAGGAAGGGAGAACTATGTAAGCCACTTTGGGTCCCTGTTGGAGAGAACAGTGATGTATAAGTGATGTAAATAAATCCATAAATCTAGCCATGAGGATTAGCAGGGTTTTCTGCAATGGCAAAGTACTTAATAATGCATCTGGCCATATAAACCCTTGCGCTGTTACTATGGCAGCATTCATGGACAAGCCAGTTCACTGTTTACATTCACCTCATAAATAAAATCCTCTTGTGCATTCTTCGTCCCATGCTATGTGCAGCCACACATCAAGGGACAGCACATAGCCACATGTCTTTTCCAAGGGCTGAGGCAAATTTGTCCCCATCCAAGTTGTCAGACAGGGACGCCTCACTTGTCCTCCATAGGCCTTTCCTAAGATTGCTATCCATTCAGATCAAACACGTTCATTTGTAAGGAAGTGTATTTGAATTGTAAAACACTGCTTGGAAGTTCCCACCTTCCCCTCCTGAACCATCATTACGTGCAAGAAGTATTGCTCTGCTATTCCCTGTAATGGGATAATTTAATAAGCGTGGCTGGTGATTACATTAGGGGGTTGAGAGCGTATCTGCAAGCCATCCTGCTATTTCTCACTTAATAATGCAGAAACTGCGTCTGTAAATGAAAGCAAAAGGCAATGCCATCGATATCTCTTTTCCCGAGAGGTCAGAATTCCCTTTTTTGGGAAGGTGAAAGAGTACCAGATTATCCAAATTGTGTGCTTGGACCTGCATATTGAATATGGAGGAGTTTGTTGTTGAAATTTGTGTTTCTCCCTTTCTTCATGGAGCTTACACAAGCACTTGGAGCCTCACAATACCTTTGTGAGGTAGGCTTGGCTGGAACACAGTGGCTGTCTCAAAGTTACCCACTGGGCTTCACTGCATGAATTCTCCAATTTTTTGGCACATGAGCTATTTTGTGATTGCCAAACTTAAAATGTGGGAAGA
The DNA here is from genome assembly GCF_028583425.1 of Eublepharis macularius. Classification (NCBI taxonomy): domain Eukaryota; kingdom Metazoa; phylum Chordata; class Lepidosauria; order Squamata; family Eublepharidae; genus Eublepharis; species Eublepharis macularius. The sequence goes on along the minus strand of NC_072794.1, from coordinate 94,918,645 downwards.
GGATAAAACAGCTCCTAAGGAAAAAATATTTGCCTTGGGAAATATTAAGGTCCCATGCCTTTGCCTGCAATGGCTGAATTGTCAACAAGTGTGAAGATAGTGAACAGGAAAAGAGTAATGATAAATGCTACTTTAAACAGAAGCATAATGTATATTTGCAACTACTCGGGGTAGGCAAAAAACAGAATTTGAATGATCAGAATGCTTGACAGATTCTCTTTTGAATGCTTAGCATCTGTGGAACAATCTCTTGGCTCGCTCTCCCTTCCTCCAAGTCTGGCTAACAGACACTGAAAGCATGTGCAGTAATTTCCTTCTTAGATCTTCCAAAAGAGCCTCAAAGCAGTAGCAGTAAACATAATGACTCAGGAAGGGTCAGAGGGACTTTGCAATTTATTCAGTGCCAGAGGAAAACAGCTGGTTTCATCATTGCAGATGCTCTCTCTGCTTGCTCCTTCACACATCATGAATCGACCTAATGCAGTATTAGGCAAAATATACAGACTCTCAGATAGGGCACAGCCTTTTCAGGATGCTTTTGCCAGTGCCGGATCTACATTTTTGGGACCCTGAAGCTTGAACTGTTACGGAGGCTCCTTCTCAACCAGCAACAATAGGGTAACATCCAACAAGGTCCAAAGGGCCTTGCTGCCCTTGCAAGGAAATCAAGGCCCAAATGGTGGAGAACAGGGCGGTGGGGTGGAGCCCTTGAAAATGGGCCATACAGTGAGCTCCTTCTCACCAGCAACGAGGTCTGGGTAAACACTGTTATCTTCTTCAATGGAGTTGTTCCATGGCAGATCACCACAAATGTTTTAAAAAATTAACCATTGCATCTCAGATTTTGATTAAAATTGCTGTACTGGGTTATCTCACATGTCAAAGACACTTGTGTGAATAAAAATGTCCTAGGCTATGCCTTATAGTTTTCGAGTTACAGGGGATGAAAATTAGGAAAACACTATATACATGGTTGTTGTGGGTTTTCCGGGCTGTATTGCCGTGGTCTTGGCATTGTAGTTCCTGACGTTTCGCCAGCAGCTGTGGCTGACACGTTCAAAGGTGTAGCACCAAAAGACAGAGATCTCTCAGTGTCACAGTGTGGAAAAGATGTTGGCAGGTCATTTGTATCTACTCAGGAGGGGTGGGGTTGAGCTGAGTCATCCTGTAAGAGTTTCCCAGGGTGTGGAATGCTAATGGCGGAAGGCTTCACTGTATCCTGAGGAGGTTCTTTTGCATCTGGATTGGTGCTTGATGTGCTAATCTTCTCTGCAGGGCTATTGTCGAGTATAGAGTGTGTTGTTAGCCTGGTGTTTTTCAGAACTGGAAACCATGCTCTGTTCATTCTTAAGGTTTCTTCTTTCCTGTTGAAGTTTTGCTTATGCTTGTGAATTTCAATGGCTTCCCTGAGCAGTCTGACAAAGTAGTTGGAAGTGTTGTCCAGTATTTTGGTGTCCTGGAATATGATACTGTGCCCTGTTTGAGTTAGGCTATGTTCAGCCACTGCTGATTTTTCAGGTTGTCCAAGTCTGCAGTGTCTTTCATGTTCTTTTATTCTTGTCTGGATGCTACGCTTTGTGGTCCCGATGTAAACTTGTCCACAGCTGCAGGGTATACGGTATACTCCTGCAAAGGTGAGGGGGTCTCTACTGTCTTTTGCTGATCGTAGCATCTGTTGTATTTTTCGGGTGGGTCTGAATACTGCTTGAAGGTTATGCTTTTTCATAAGCTTTCCCATCTGATCAGTAATTCCTTTGATATATGGCAAAAATACTTTTCCTGTAGGAGACTGTTTTTCCTTGGTTGTTTGATTCATCCTGGGTTTGATTGCTCTTTGGATTTCATTTCTGGAGTAGCCATTTGCCTGAAGTGTGTGGTTTAGATGATTAATTTCCTCATTGATCATTCATCATTCTTCACTTTCTCAATGAGGAAATTAATCATCTAAACCACGCACTAAACCCCTGGGCATAGCTCCCAACCACCCTGGGGCCCAATAGCCTCCTAAGCCCCATTGCCGTTGGCTCGTTTGCAAACATGACACCTGTAAGATTTGTGTCATGAGCCATAAAGGCTCCTCATGACCCATCCTTAAGGGATTAGGCCACAACAAGGCAAAACAGCTGAAAGAAGTGTCACATCAAAGCTGGGAGGCACGCTAAACCAAAGTTGCCATGCCTCCCCTTGACCTAAACAGGTGTTCAGCAGTATTGAAAGCCCATTGAGTGCTGAGTAAAATGGCAAACTAGATTTCCCTGTACACCTCTGCTTTCCAAGCTGGGGAGGGGGGAAATCCTGAGGAATCCAGGCCAGGGATCCATCGGCCTCAAGGGCAGGTTAACTAGGGCTGCCATCAAAGACCTTCAAGCAGACATCGGAGAAGGCCTAAAGCAAACCAACTAACAACAGGCCTCCCTCTATAAAGTGACTCAGTTAAAGGAGTTGAGAACCCCCCATACTTAGAGGTCCTCCCACAGGCCTGCTGTAATCCTAAAACTGAGATATGGAAACCGTGGGATAATCATGGCCGTGTTAAAGCTGCAGGTGAGTGTTACATGCCCCCTCAAGAAAAGAGCTGAAGCAGCCAAAAGCCACACCTGAGACAGAGCACCCGGTTGGCAGAGACTTGCCCGTGTAGGGATGGTCCTTGAATGACAACCCAAAAGCAAAGAGTCTGCAGGCAGGCCCCGGAGGAGGCAAAATGCCAACTCAGTGTCACCTTTCTGTGCAACTGTGCACTTCTGATAACCTGATGGCCAGTCGAAGCATGTGTCCACACAGGCATCATTTACTGGGCTTCTTTGGGTGGGAAGGGTGATGAATGGAATGAACTACAGCAGGCTGTCTGGTACCTGACCAAAAAGTGGGGGAGACCAGCCAGAAAGGAGGGAGTTTCCCGTCCCTAGGAACATTCTTCCCCAAAACAAGGCATTGGCACATTTGGGAGATGCTCCATGCTGCCGAGGTACCTTCAGTTGTATAGGGCTGGGCTTCCCACAGATCCACCAGCACCTGGCACCCACACTTAGCCACCTAGGGCAGGATATGGTGGACTACTGCTGGGCTTCCCACAGATCCACCAGCACCTGGCACCCACACTTAGCCACCTAGGGCAGGATATGGTGGACTGAAGCCATCCCTGAGGGACCTGGATAGGCATGACATAGCCAGTCTGTGCTTCAATGAAGGGTGTGTGTGTGTGTTGATAGGAACTTGAGTGGACAGCACCTAAGCTACCCCACCATATAAGCCCATTCACATAACCAGTCGGGACTAACCCTGGAATGTGCTAGCCAGGCCATGTTGGATGGAAAGAGCCATGAGGTAAGGAGGCAGGGACTGACCCACAAGGCCCCCAATGGCCAAGCATACCCCAGCCAGAGCCAAATGGACCTACCATCACTGACCACTGACCACCGGATACCTGCCATAGATATCGCCTCACAGCCATGCACTCTACAGTCTGGAATCCGCTTCCCTCACTGCCAGCATGGCAGATGCTCCCATTACCTACCAGTGAAGCAATCTGCCCCTCAGATGGCTGCAATCCACCTCTGTTGCTGTAAGTACTCTCACCAATATAGTAAAACATTGGGGTGGAGGAGGCCTAGATAGGCTGGAGGCCTGAGGGGGGCTGGGCCTAACCCTGCCTCAGCCCTCCTGACTGATGGACACTGATAGCCCAGTATTTCCCTCATTCCTTTGGTCTCTTCATCATTCTCAAAGGATGTGTCTGCAGGTAGCTGCACAAGCCCCACCAAAATGACTGCAACTGCTAGTAAGCAGGAGGCAAATCAGGCCACACAAATGCCACACTCAAAATGGCCACTCTTGGAGCTGTGCATATTGTAGATGCCTTCATAACATGGCTGCACTGCCAGGCTAAGAAAGTCACTGGGTGCCCCTCTCAAAATGGCTGCACCCACTGAATAAACTGCAAAATGGCTCCTGATGCCTGCAGGCCAAGGCTGAGCTATTGCTGCTAGAAATACTCCATCCCAAGTAAGTGTAAATGGCGAGGGGGGATAAAGCCAAGGTGGAAGGAGGGGAGGGGGACTACTAGAATCCACCCTGCTAGGCCAGTAGCAATAAAGTATGAACTAATCCACCCCTTAAATGGCTGCAACTCACCCCTGTGGCCTACAGCAAAGCCTATCACTGCTGCTGCAAGTATTCTCTCTCAACGAAATAAAACAGTGTTGTGGGGAGGGGGCCTAGGTAGGCCAGAGGCCTCAAGAGCTGGGCATAATCCTGCTTTATCCCTCCTGACTGATAGACAACAGGCCCCAAATGTAAATAAGGAGAAAAAAGTCTCTGCCAAACCAGTGAGCCTGGCGCTGGGCCCTGGCTCTCCTCATGAAGTCCGAAGGTAGCAAGCAGGGGAATAGCACAGCTTCTCTAAGGCAGCTGCTGCTGCCAAGCCCTGAGGCCCCTCAGTAAAACCAGCCTCAGAGGAGCTCGGCTGAGAGAGCTTGAAATGAGCTCTGCTCAGGCCGAGCATGAGGCACAACTGAAGCAATGGGGCGGAGAAGCCAGCTAAGGCTACAGGCTCCTCCCCCAATGCTAAGCCCTGGATGCCAGGGTGTGCCTTCTGCTTTCCTCCTTCCGAGGAAGCAAAGAGCGGCCACCAGCCTGAGTGGCCATTGCCACTGGCCGGGATGGCCGAATTCTCTACTAGAGATGTAGAAAGTAATCAGAGGGGTGGGGCTTGTTAGAATAAAGAGGTGAAAATCTAATTTTTGGTGTTAAAATGCACAAGCAAGATTAGTGCAGCCTGAATTGAGAATTCAGATGTCTTTTTATGGTTCTGATTGGCTAAGGGCTGAGCTATAGCACTATTAAGCCGTGCACCAACAAAGGATTCCAGGATCCAGCTGCCAAAATGTAGACTATGAATAGATTCTGGCAAGGCCAGTGAACCCATACAGCTTGAAGTTTGGATGCTGCAGGCCCCTGAGAAAATTTTGAAATTTGACCAATTACTTGGACATTTTCAGACCATATGAAATGGGTATTAGATCATATTCTAAGGTCAGTATTAAGTACTTCAACCCATTGGCGTATGATTTGCTCACTAAAATAGCCTTATTTTAATAACAAACCCATTAAAAAACATCAATTTTGTTGAAAAAATTCACTCATTAAGACCAACACAACCACTTTTAACTTTAATAGGGGTAACTTCTCTGAGATGACGGGGCATGTAAAGAAGAAACTGAAAGGAAAGGTCAAAAGGGTCAAAACCCTTGGGGAAGCTTGGAGACTATTTAAAACTACAATCCGAGAAGCTCAGATAAAATATATACCACAGGTTAGGAAAGGCACAAATAGGTATAAAAAAGGCCTGCATGGTTAACAAACAAAGTAAAGGAAGCTATAAAAGGTAAGAAGGTTTCCTTTAAAAGGTGGAAAGATAGTCAGAGTGAGGTATATAAAAGGGAACACAGGCTGTGGCAAAGAAAATGCAAGTCTGTGATCAGGCAGGCAAAAAGGGACTATGAGGAACACTGACACTGAGAGATCTCTGTCTTTTGGTGCTACACCTCTGAAGATGCCAGCCACAGCTGCTGGCAAAATGTCAGGAACTACAATGCCAAGACCACGGGTATACAGCCCGGAAAATCCACAACAACCATCGTTCTCCGGCCATGAAAGCCTTCAACAATATTTTGACAATATATGAGGAACACATTGCAAAAAACATAAAGACCAACAATAAACATTTCTTCAAATATATTAGAAGCAGGAAACCAGCCAGGGAGGTAGTGGGGCCCCTGGATGATCAAGGGGTAAAAGGATTAGTGAAGGACAATAGGGAAATGGCTGAGAAGCTAAATGCATTTTTTGCCTCTGTCTTCACAGTAGAAGATTAGAGGTGCTTGCCCACTCCAGAACCGCTGATTTCAGAAGGAGTATTGAAAGATCTGAGTCAGATTGAGGTGGCGAGAGAGGAGGTTCTACGACTGATAAACAATTTTAAAACTAACAAATCACCAGGCCCGGATGGCATACATCCAAGAGTTCTGAAAGAACTCAAATGTGAACTTGTGGATCTCCTGACAAAGGCATGTAACCTTTCATTAACATCTGCCTCCATTCCTGAGGACTGGTAACTAATGTCATCCCCATCTTTAAAAAGGGTTCCGAAGGAGATCCAGGAAATTACAGGCCAGTCAGTCTAACGTCAATACTGGGTAATGTCAATACCAGGTAAGTAGGCATATTGATGAACAAAAACTATTGAGGAAAACTCAGCGTGGGTTCTGTAAGGGAAGATCTTGTCTCACAAACCCATTAGAGTTCTTTGAGGGAGTGAACAAACATGAGGACAAGGGGGAACCAATAGATGTTGTCTACCTGGACTTCCAGAAAGCTTTTGATAAAGTTCCTCATCAGAGGCTGCTAAGTAAGCTCAATAGTCATGGGGTAAAAGGACAAGTCCTCTTGTGGATTAAAAACTGGCTAATGAATAGGAAACAGAGAGTGAGTATAAATGAGCAATATTCACAGTGGAGGGCGGTAAGCAGTGGGATACCTCAGGGCTCCGTATTGGGTCCGGTGCTTTTTAACTTGTTCATTAATGATTTGGAGTTGAGAGTAAGCTGTGAAGTGGCTACGTTTGCAGATGATACTAAATTGTTCAGGGTGGTGAGAACCAGGGAGGGTTGTGAGGCACTCCAAAGGTATCTGTCAAGGCTGGGCAAGTGAGCATCAACGTGGCAAATGAGGTTCAACGTGGCCAAGTGCAAAGTAATGCACATTGGGAACAAAAATCCCAAATATTGGACCCACAATGATGGGGTCCAAACTGGCGGAGATTGACCAAGAGAGATATCTTGGAGTCATGATAGATAATTCACTGAAAATGTTGATACAGTGTGCGATGGCAATAAAAAAGGCCAACGCAAGGTGGGGGTTATTAGGAAGGGAATTGAAAACCAATCAGCTAGTATCATAATGTCCCTGTATAAATCAATGGTACAGCCTAATTTGGCATACTGTGTTCAATTCTGGTCACCACACCTCAAAAAAAATATTATAGCACTGGGAAAAGTGCAGAAACAGGCAACTAGAATGATTAAAGGGATGGAACACTTCCCCTATGAAGAAAGGTTAAAGCGCTTTGGGCTCTTTAGCTTGGAGAAATGACGACTGAGGGGTGACATGATAGAAGTTTACAAGATTATGCATGTGATAGAGAAGGTAGAGAAAGAAGTATTTTTCTCCCTTTCTTACAATACAAGAACTCTTGGGCACTCGATGAAATTGCTGAGCAGTTGGGTTAGAACAGATAAAAGGAAGTACTTCTTTACCCAAAGAGTGATTGACACATGGAATTCACTGCCACAGGAGGTGGTGGCAGCTTCAGGCATAAACAGCTTCAAGAGGGGATTGGATAAACATATGGAGCAGAGGTCCATCAGTGGCTATTAGCTACAAGGTATAGATGGAACTCTGTCTAGGGCAGTGATGCTCTGTATTCTTGGTGTTGGGGGGGGGGGAATCAGTGGGAGGGCTTCTAGTGTCTCTTCCCCACTGACAGACCTCCTGATGACACCTGGTTTTTTGGCCACTGTGTGACACAGAGTGTTGGACTGGATGGGCCATTGGCCTGATCCAACATGGCTTCTCTTATGTTCTTATGTTCTTATGCAATAACGATCTTGATACACAGTGGTACTGATTCAGTAGATTTGGGATATGTCACACTTTTGTCTTCTTCCAGTCACTTTCAATTTATCTCTGTGGTTTTTACAGCGAAAGTGTCCAAAAGTACATGGGGACAGCAAGAAATTCTGTATTAGCCTGTTGGAATTCTAAATTGAAGCAAAGCTAGGGCAACTTTTTCATCACAGGGACCCACTTGATTCAGAGAAGAGAGCATTGGGCTCAAATTTATATCTTTAAGGATTCCTAACATCCTCTCAGGGTGGAAACACACAAGATGAATTACACAGGAAGAGCACAGGTTGGGTCGCACAAGCTTCCCTGGGAGTGGTAGTCTTACTTTCCCCAAGCTCTTGTAGGAAAACTGAGCTGCATGGATTTTCTTACAAAGAACAGCCGCTTGACTAGAGAGATTCTCTCTTTCAAAAATCCACTCACTTCAGTTTTCCTTCAGGAGCTCAGAGACGGGGGGAGGCGGAACCTGTGTTGCAATTCCCTGCTGGAAGAAGAAGACTGGGAGGGACTGGGTTTCTCTCCTGTTCACAAACACCTTGGCTTTTTTCCTGCCTCTTGTTATGTCACTCCCCACTCCCCACCCCTATCCCTATCCCAAGCTCACAGAGAATTTTTGAAAGCGAGAGTGTGTGTGTGTGTGTGAAAAAGAAAGTCCCTCTAGTTGTGATTCTCTCCAGCTGAGAATTACATTGAGTGGTTGGTTTTTTTAAAGACTACATTTCCCAGGGATCCTTGCAGGAGCAGATATGCACCCATGCGTCTCGTGTGGTTCCACTCTCAGTGAACCAGCCTCACATGGCTGCCTTGTGTTTTGCTTCCTACAACTGCACATTTTGGAACTGCCACAATCATGAAAATGGCACTACAGTGTTTCCATGGAGTTCTAGTTCTCATGTTATATTTATCTATGCATCTTCTACATGGGTACTTTGGGATGGGTTATAGGAAGGGAAGAAATATGTGGATTACGTGTTTGATTGAGCCCTGAACTTGTACCAGAAAGTATTTATGAGTGATTTTTCTGTACAACCCTTCACAAGACTACCAGTATCAGCTCCAGACACTGAGATGCTTGAAGCACCTTTTAAGAGTTGTTCAGAAGGGGAAGTCTCAAAGTACACTGCTTCCCAGATCAGTACAAGACTCTGATAGGAAAAGATGCACCAGGCAAAATTCTTCCTTCCATGCTTCTATGTCATTTTTTAAAAATACGGGTATTCTTTCTAGACCTGGGACTCCTAAGTATAACTAATAGAAATTGTTAATCATAATAATAACATTTGATTTCTATACTGCCCTTCAGGACAACTTAATGCCCATTCAGAGTGGTTTACAAAGTGTGTTGTTATTATCCTCACAACAATCACCCTGTGAGGTGGGTCAGGCTGAGAAAGCTCCAAGAAGCTGTGACTGACCCAAGGTCACCCAGCTGGCTTCAAGCAGAGAAGTGGGGGAATCAAACCTGGCTCTCCAGATTAGAGTCCTGCTGGTCTTAACTACTACAACAAACTGGTTATCATTTCTTTCTTTGAGTGAAAGCCAAGATTTGCTGGATGCATTGAGAACTTGCTGCTTCACAATTTTGAAATGCAACATGTGTGTATATTTTCATACATAAAATGCTAGAAGGCATACAGTGGTGGGTTCTCTGTGGATACCAATTAATACAAAATGTCCCACAGCTGAGCTTGATTCAAGCTTGAAGATTTCCCCATTATTATTTATTATCCAGTGCTTTGAATAATAAGCCTTTTAGCTTTCTCTTTAACATTTAGTCTTGAATCACATTCTCCCTTTTTTTGCCACAGATTCCTTAATCTCATTACTCTTGGATGTCAGGCTAGACTAACCACCTCAGCCATGAAATCAGAAGCAACTGTCATAATCGCTTTGAGACCAATATTGTATGGAAATTAATTCTTCCAGCAGACAAGCAACATACGATTGTAATAATGGGAGGTGGGTCTTTGCTGTTGAAATGCATGGCCACTATGATCTTAGCAATGTGTTTTTCTGCTGATAAAAGGCACTTCTGCCAGCAGAAGGAGCGAGTGATTGTCTCTGATTTCCCCTTCTGCAAATCCCTATTGCCCTCCTCACACTGATCCCAGATGTCCACCAACCTCAGTGATAGAGAAAATATCATCTGTTGATTTATCTGGCCAGCAATTAAAAGCACAAGAGATATGATGGCGGGGGGGGGGGGGGAGAGATTGCCAGGGCCATTTTCACACTACTAACCTGCTTCCATAACGTCGCGAAATGTCATGCAAAAACCGTGGAGGATAGCATCTTCTTGCGCGACATCGCACAAAACTGTCGCGAGAAGACGCTATCTTCCACATTTTTTGTGTGATGTTTCGCAATGTTATGGAAGCAGGTTTGTAGTGTGAAAACGGCCCAGCAGTTCTTCAAATTTGTTGCCATCTAGCTGCTCTTCCAGAACCAATAATTTAATTTTTGCTTCTGAGCTGGTCAGAGGGACAGCTGTGGCTCAGTGATAGACCATCTGCTTGGCATGCAGAAGGTCTCAAATATAATTCATGACATCTCCAGTTAAAAAGATCAAGTAGTAAGTGATATGAAAGGCCTCCTCCTGAGATGCTGAAGAGCGGCTGCCAGTCTAAGTAGACGATATTGACCTTGATGGACCACTGGTCTGATTCAGTATAAGGCAGCTTCAGGTGTCCATGTGTCCAAGTGAAATGAAATAAGGAAGCATAGTTGAAGCTAAACCAAGCTAGAATGTTATGTGATCTACCAACCCAGCTGTTTTTCTAGCTTGTCAGGTGCTTGTCAACCTCCCTGCAGTTTTAGGCAAATTTTAAAATAAAAAAGCTGAAGGTTTATTGAGCTCTTGGTGGCCTACCATTCATGGATGTTAGGGGCTGCATTTGGCTAAAAAGGGTCACAACTTGTACATACCAGGGTGATGCATATTGAGAATATGGAATAGACACCTTGGGCATGCCATTTCCAATGAGACATTTACTTCCTTGGCTGGCATAATCTAAAGGAATAACAAAAAAAAGAGTGATGATGGCAAGGAGACCTTGAGGACTCGGAAAGGGCACTCAGCATTGTATGCCAGCCTGTTTTTGTTTTGCTGTTTGTATTGCTAATTCGTTGTAGTATTTTTGTGGACTTTTCAGCCTCCTTGAAGGATATATATGGTATAAAAGCTGGACAATGTGCACTTACAAATTATTTTACTATTTGTTTGTTTGAAAAACATGGAAATCATTTTTAAATGCACATTCCGTAGCCTAGCCCATCCGATAGATTCAGAGTTGGCACCCAAGGATATCATTATAAGGATGTTGATCAGGGAGGGAAGAAACCTCAAAAGGTGGTACTAGAATTAACCTTGAGCTACACCATTACAGCTGTTTGTATAAACAGACAATTTCCAGAATACTTTTTGCATGGATTTAATCACCATTAGTTCCAGCTATTACCTGCACCCTGTCCCTTGAAGGTTTCCTTTCTTATACCTTGCAGCTTCTTATGCCATTTTGTATTCAACATCAACATGAGCTCCCACATACCACTAAGAGTTCACTACTCACCGGACTTCCAGTTTGGGATTCATGAAGGTCTAACGCAGCTCAAAGAGCTGGGCTGTCCGTGCCGTTGTTTGTGGAGGCTGGAGGGGCGCAAACTGCTCGCAGCCCCCTGTTCCTAGGCGGGGAACAGGCAAGTACACTCGAGAACCTAAGGGCACATTGTTCTCGGGTGTGAGGGGGGTTCTACACAATGAGCCCCCTTCCACCCTTGAGGTCCCACCTGAAGAAAGGTTTGCTAAAATCTCTGCAACGGCTCTGGAGTCAGTTTCTGGCATAAGACCTACATGCCCAAGCTTCAGTAAACCAGAGAGGGAATTGGAATTGATCGGATAATTGAAGCAGTGATTACAACCCAAGAGAAATGTCTAAGAAGGTAAAGATTGCTATCTCTCAGTACGGGACAGATTATAAAAAGGAGTAAAGAGATAAAGACGATTTAAAAACTGCAAGGGACTTGTTATATATAGGAGAGAATTCCGGCAAGTTAAATCTTTAAAAAAGTGACATTATAAAGAGAAATAAATGCGGAAAACTGATTATTGTTTACATACCTGCGGCTAAGAGGAGATAACGAACTGTGAGAAAGTTTTAACATCGCGAGAACTGCTGTGAAGAAAGGAGGAACAGGAAGTGTGTCAAAATCATAGAGAGATCAGTGAGAAGCAGTTTGCTAAAAGCAGAAGTAGAAAGCCGCCATTTTGAAGAAGGGCAAAGCTGTGGCTTCAAAGAAAACAGAAGTAGGCCATCTTGGATGAGGGTAAGGGCGATTACTTCAATATAAAACCATAGAGAAAAGACGCCCGACATTTTGGACCGTGTAAGCATTAACTTTTAAAAAATAAGCAATTGAGACATTTAAAATTAACAGAAAGGAGTAAATTAGCGCCACGGAGTTGAGGAAAAGAGCGGACTCGTGGGAGCGAGGTAGATCTAGCCCCACGATGTCAAAGAAGGAATGGCAAACTGCGCTGGAAAACTTGGACAAAAAAGTTTCAGAAGGAAATAAAGAGCTTAAAGAAATGATGCAAGAGAACTTTAAAGATTTTAAAGAGACACTCAAATCGGAGATGGCAGAACTCACAAAGAAAATTGATCAAGTACAGAACGAACTGCAAGCTACACAGCAGAGAGTAAATGTTGTAGAGAATACAGTTGACACTTTAGCAGACGTGCAGAGAACAGAGATGAGAGGAATGAAGGGAAGAATGGCCGTAGCTGAATGTAAACAAATGGAAAAACAACTTAGAATGCACGGAATTCTGGAGATTACAGAAAAATCAGCCCAAGAACAGATTTCAGAAATTTTGGCAGGCTACCTGGGAAGAGAGGAAGAAGAGATTGCAGCTCTCCTGGACGTGGCATAAAGAATTAATTCAAAATTTGCAGCACAGAGGAAGTTACCAAGAGATATGATTGTGCAATTTACGACCAGAAGTATAAGAGAGACAATAGTAAGCAAACAATTCCAAGAAGATGGAATTCCAAGAAGATGGAATTCCAGGAAGATGCCAGCCACAGCTGCTGGCGAAACGTCAGGAACTACAATGCCAAGACCACGGCAATACAGCCCGGAAAACCCACAACAACCATCGTTCTCCGGCCGTGAAAGCCTTCGACAATACAATTCCAAGAACCATTAGAAGTCGATGGGAAGGTGGTGAGAATCATGAAAGAATTGCCCAGATCGGTGTTGGTGGAGCGGAAAAAATACAGAGAGCTGGTCCAAATGTTAAGGACTTGAAAATTAGATATAGATGGGAAATACCAGAAGGATTGGCATTTGAATTTGGTGGAACAAGGAAGAACATTAGATCTGGCCATGAGATGGAAGTTTTTATTAGGGACAATGAAAAGGACTTACCAAAAAGTACAAGAATGTAACCATGGAGTGTAAAATTATATCTTGGAATGTAAATGGACTAAATTCACCTTGTAAACGTAAGGCTATTTTCCATTGGCTTCTAAAACAAAAATGTAATATAGTATGCTTGTAAGAGACACATATTAGAAAACAGGACTTAAAGTATTTAAAATTGGCAAAACTGGGAAATGAATTTGCAGCTGCCTCCAAAAAGAAGAAGAGAGGAGTTGCACTGTACATAAAGGAGGAGCTGCAGCCAAAACTAGTTTTAAGCGATGTAGAAGCCAGATATCTAGCGGTGGAAATAATTTGGAACTCAAAAAAGATTTTGGTGATTGGAATTTATGCACCGAACGGTGCAAAAGAAAGCTTTTTTAAGGACTTGCAAGGACAACTAGAAGAGTTGACTTATGATCAAATAATTATGGCGGGCAACTTTAATGGAGTTACAAGCTTGGAAGAAGACAAGAAATCTAAAATTGCACAGAAAAAAAGAGGACTTTTGCCAAAGTCTTTTTTTGCGATCAAAGAGCAAGAAAGTCTGGATGATGTATGGAGGAGACAAAATCCTAAAAATAGACAATATACTTTTTACTCTGCAAGACATTTTACACTATCAAGAATTGATATGATCTGGGCTTCCAAAGAATTGACGTTGTGGACTAGAGATGTGGAGATTATGCCTAAAGTAAGCTCAGATCATAACCCAATTATGTGGAGATTTGGAAAAAATATCAAAAAAAGAGGATGGAGGATAAATGAAGACTTGCTGCAGATAGAAGACAATATGGCGTTGCTGCGAAAGGAGACCAAGTTCTTTATACAATGCAACATAAATAAGGATGTGTCAACTTACAAGGTATAGGACACCTACAAAGCGGTAATTAGAGGAATACTGATGGACTTAAACGGAAGAGATAGAAGGAGAAAAGAAGAAAAAAGAAAGGAAATAATGGAAAAAATTAAAGCCAAAGAGATGCAACTTAAGAAAAGACCAGGGAAGAAGCGAATATATCAGGATATAAAAATATTACAGGAGCAATTGATGGCAATGAACAACAAAGAATTGGAGTGGAACTTGAAAAAAATGAACCAAAAAATATTTGAAGGCGCAAATAAACCTGGCAAATACTTAGCTTGGCAATTGAAAAAGAAAAAAGAGAAGAAAACTATAATTAAAATCCGAGAGGAAGATAGAATATTATTGGACCAAACAGCCATCAGTAAAGCCTTCTATAAATTTTATGCAAAATTGTACCAGAAAAAAGACGTGAATAGGGGTTCAATAGAGGAATACCTGGAGAAAATGAAATCACCAACGATGTCGGAGGAATGGAAAGAAAAATTAAACAGAGAAGTGACAGAGGAAGAAATAAAAGAGGCCATCCAATCAACGAAATTGGGGAAAGCACTGGGACCGGATGGACTAACAGCAAAGTTCTATAAAGTGATGGCTAACGAATTGGCACCTTTTCTGAGAGAGGTAATGAATGAAACTATGCAAGGCCAAAAAATTCCTGATTCATGGAATTAAGCTAACATATCACTGATTCCGAAAGATGGACTGGACTTGACTAATGTTAAAAATTATAGGCCAATTTCGTTATTGAACAATGACTATAAAATATTTGCAAAAGTTTTGGCAGGGAGAATAAAAGGATGGCTGGTGGAATTCATTGCAGAGGAACAGGCAGGATTTTTACCTAACAGTCAAATCAAAGACAATTTAAGGACAGTAATAAACGCTATTGAATATTATGACAAGCATTGTGATAGGGAAGTTGGTTTCTTTTTCGTGGATGCAGAAAAAGCATTTGATAATTTGAACTGGGACTTTATGTTTGCCACTATGGAAAAGCTGCAAATGAGAGAAAGGTTCATACAAGCGGTCAGAGAAATTTACAGAGACCAAAGTGCAGCAATTGTAGTGAATGAGGACTTAACTAAAAAATTGAAAATAAGCAAAGGAACAAGGCAGGGTTGCCCTCTGTCTCCATTGTTGTTTATTCTGGTTTTGGAAATATTGAGGGTTCAAATACGAGAGGATGATACAATCCAAGGTATAAAAATAAAGGAATTTTCCTACAAGGTCAGAGCATTTGCGGATGACATACTGTTAATAGTAGAAGATCCAATTGAAAACATGCCAAAGGTAATAGAGAAAATAAAGCAGTTTGGGGATCTAGCTGGATTTTATGTGAATAAAAAGAAGTGAAAAATATTATGCAAGAATATGACTAAACAGAAGCAACAAGAACTAACGGTGGTAACGGACTGTGAGGTAACTAATAAAGTAAAATATCTGGGTATTGAACTGACTGCGAAAAATATAGATTTATTTAAAAACAACTATGATAAACTGTGGATACAAATAGAGAGAGACTTGATAAAATGGAATAAATTGAATTGATCATGGTTGGGAAGAATAGCAGCAGTAAAGATGAATGTTTTACCACGAGTGATGTTCTTGCTGCAAACAATTCCAATTATTCAAGACTCAAAACAGTTTGATAAATGGCAAAGGAAAATTTCAGACTTTGTGTGGGCAGGCAAGAAACCACGCTTGAAAATGAAAGTATTACAGGATGCGAAGGAAAGAGGTGGCTTGCAACTGCCCATTATAAGACTATATTATGAAGCAATATGCCTGGTATGGTTAAAAGATTGGATAACGTTAAAAAATCGTAAATTGCTGGCCTTGGAGGGACATAAAAAAATATTTGGATGGCATGCATACATGTGGTATGATAAAGTAAAAGCGGACTCGATGTTTTTGCACCATTATATTCGGAGAAGCCTCTTCACAGTCTGGAAAAAATATAAGGTTTACATGGAAAATGGAATTCCTTCATGGGTGGTTCCGTATGAAGTAATAGATCTGAGAACTGTCGACAATGAGCAGCAACGTCTAACCTACAAAGAGATAACACAAATACAACATTCAATGCTAAGAATAAAAACAGAAGAAGAGTTGTCTCCTTGTTATGGATGGTTTCAATATAGACAGATCAGAGATCTTTATAACTCGGACTGCTTAAAAGGAGGTATAAGAATGGAAAATTCTGAACTAGAAGAAGTGATGCTACAAGAAGGCAGGAAAGAAATATCTAAGATTTATAAACTACTTCTGAAATGGCATACGGAGGATGAAACAGTTAAAATCCAGATGGTGAAGTGGGCAATAAACTTTCATAAAGAAATAACAATGGAGGCGTGGGAACACCTGTGGAAAAATACACTGAAGATTTCAACTTGTACGGATATTAAAGAGAATGTATACAAAATGATCTACAGATGGTACTTAACACCAAAGAAAATTGTACTAGGGAATACGAACATGTCAGACAAATGCTGGAAATGCAAAAAGCATGAAGGATCATTGTACCATATGTGGTGGACTTGTGAAGTAGCTAAGCAATATTGGGGAGATATAACTGAAGTAATTAATGAGATTTTACAAATTCAAATAAATAAGAACCCAGAATTGTTGCTACTGAACTTGGGGATGGAAGTTGTTCCAATGCAGTACAGAACATTGCTATTTTACATGACTACAGCGGCAAGACTTTTGTACGCGCAGAAGTGGAAAGTACAAGAAATACCAACCATAGAAGAATGGATTTACAAATTGCTGTACATGGCAGAAATGGACAAAATGACAAGGAAGCTTAAAGATCTTGACCTAGGACAATATATTGCTGATTGGGGGAAATTGAAACAATATTTAGAGAAAAAATGGTATGTGAAAGGAGAACTGTGGCAGTTTGAGAACTTCTAAAGAACAGTGTTGTAAATGGAGGAGAGAAGTGACTTTACCATTAAGGGGGAAATCTAATTATAACAATCTAAGCTAATTTTATGATTAAGAAAATTTGATTTAGAATATATAGTTTAACAAAGGAAAAGTAAAATTGATAATAACAAATACTATATTGATAGTATATTTGATAGAGAATATGCATAAAAGAACTAGAACATGTTTAGAGTAAGAGATATGATCTATGTGTTGCAGATAAATATATGTTGTGTTATATTACAATGCATGCTATGCTATATTGGATGGTATAGTATATAACAAATACTATATTGATAGTATATTTGATAGAGTATATGCATAAAAGAATTAGAATATGCTTAGAGTAAGAGATACTATGATTTATGTGTTGCAGGAAAATATAAGTGAAATAGAATTAAGCAATAAAAGGGGGTAAGGGTTGGAAAGCTGTTGGAAGTCAATAGGGAGGGGGGAGGAAAAGGGTGGGGAACAGAACTAATTAGATATGAAGGGAACGTATGCATCAAATTTGAAAATTCAAACTCACCAATAAAAACTTTTTTTTTAAAAAAAAAGAGTTCACTACTCACCTTTTACAAATCTGTGTGGTAAAGAGACAGTTCATCAATTAGATATGCATGGACCAGGTTATTATGGGCAATCTCCTGCACACTTTTATGGTCTACTTGGCTTCTCTGGTGCGCGCAATGACATTGTTCTTATCGTTGGATTTTACATCCATGATCGACCAGAAAATCAAAGTCATTAGTCCGCCAAAAATAATGTGTGACTCTAAATGGTTAGGTTCTCAAACTAGTGGATCAGAAGTTAAAATAATAACTAACAGAGCCATCAAATCATCCAGCCAGCCTAAAAGGTTTCTCCACTTTATATGATCTGTCACTCCCTTCTTTAAGGAACATGTCTGAGTAGCTTCCAAGAGACTCTTACATTTTCAGTGATTCACTGATTTAACTGTGAGTCAAAAGAGAAACAGACTTTGGGCCAAATTTCTTCATGGTGTAAATGGTATTGATGGAGTTGTAGTGTTTAAAGTTAGATTCTGTGAATAGTGATAATTTCTCTGCTCTCCAATTCTTTTGATACCCAGAAACCGTCCAGGAGATGTTGACCTTTCTCACAAAAGCCAATGTATACCTGACTTCGCCCAGGTAACAGCATAATACATCGATGATAAGAAAGAGCCTGTGCAGGTCTGACTGCAAAGGGCTAGAGAAATATCTGATTAAATTTTATTTTACACATAAAGAGTCCAAAGGGCAGCACCAAACATGTGCTAAACAGTCACTTGCTTTTGTTAACATGGAAACTGATACCAGAACATGACGACATGTTAACTCCAAAGACTCTGTACAGGACTGGCCACAAGCTGTTTACATAATGAAACTGACATGATTGAACATATTTCCAAATGGCACAAAACTCACCCAAAACACCACCCTTTTTAAAGAATTTTAAATAATTTGCTTACTCTGCGAAACAGATCCTCCCCTTCCTGATATTTAGATTTTGAAATCAGATGTTTTTTAAAGTTACACAAATCCTTTCTTTTCAGTTTTTAAAAATTCTTCCACTCTCAGAAGAAAACAGAATTAAACAGCCACACTGTAGTAATTGTTGATATCTATCTTAAATATGGGTCTCATTAAAATGGACTGTCTTATTTGAAGAACATCTATGAGTCTTGGTGACTATGAAGGAATTGTTAATATTTTAAATTTGCCTTAATCTGTTAAAAGAGACATTGTCATATGCATTTGACATCTTTAGTGTAATCTGGGTAAAACTCAGGATGCATTTAGCATGCTAAATCTGAATAACAATTAAGTTCCTGCAGGTTAAAAGGTTATCACTTGCTAGGTATTATAAACCACATGAATGTCTTAAGAAAGTATCATAGAAGGACTCTGAGTGTAACAGTTCAGGATGGCACTGCTAATTGGATAAAGTTCTAGGTCATTATCTCCTGGTAATGTGATATGAAAGCTATCATAACCATATTCAGAATGAACAGGTATAATTTTGTTATGGTCACATGGGTTGCCTTTGCTCCTCATTTTGCTCTCCCTAATTTCAGTTTAACTTGGAGATTTCTAATGTTAATTTCAGAACTGGCTTATGTTAGGGTTTCATGTTGGGGTTTTCTCCCCCCTTTCAGGTTACCAATGCACACTAGCACATATGTACACCGATCAAAACACCAGACAGAAAGGAACTATGATGCACATTAAAGCACAGTCATTTTAATATTCTTTTTTGCTCTATGATTTAGTCAATGTAAACATGTGCAGCAGTAAAAACTAAGAACAGACACTGTCATCATTCTCTGGACAAACGGATGCTTAAACACATTTCTTCATCAGTCTCTCTCAAACAGTAAATACAGAACAAGTAATTATAAACAACGCAAAGAACAAACACTACAAATGTACCCAACACACAAGCAACTTCTGATCACTTAACAGTGAGGTTAAATGTCTTTCACTAGCTCTATTGTTCTTTCAGTCTATTCTTGCTATTTTGTTTCTTCTTCTTCCCAATATACTTACTATCTTCTCTCTCTTTTCTTCAGGGCTCACCACATTTGTTAACAACTGCCCTCCACCTCCTCTCAACCTTCCCCTCACCATCTATGCTCTTAATTTATCTCATGTCCCATAATCTCATAGAAGCTGGAACTATATATGGTTGAATCTTTGTGTGTGAGTATGAGAGAGAGAGATTTTTGTTCAATGTGCAATATTGTGGATTGGTAACCTGTGAAGGGGGTGGGTGGGTTGCAAACAGAAAACTGTTGCAAACTGTACATGTCTGAATAAATTCTAAAGATCAAAAATGAAAGAATGGCAGATAGTTAAGACAACAGTATCACTCTTCTATCCAGGGAGAATTTCATAAGGATCTTTCCTGTATTTCTTTCATCTTATCATAGTAGTACTAATTAAGCGGCTTGCAAGAAAAGTTTAGTTGTCCCACCAATTATACATCAAGCAACATACTTTACTTTTTGCAGACAGACAATACTTGGAAGTATAAAAATGAATAATTTTCATTACCTAGAGTTGGATGGAGGCTTTTTGACTGGTCAAGCAGCACTTAATATATTCCTCTGAAACAATTATTAAGAAACCTTCCTATCCTTTCCACTCTTCTGTTGTCTGCTTACAACCTAAGGTGTGTCCTCTGAAAACCATCCTATACAGAAATTGATGAGATGTACAGTAGTTGGACATACAAAGAATTCTTTTCCTAAGAAGAAGAATTATTTTTATTCACAAATCCAGAGGAGTTAACCGTGTTAGTCTGTAGTAGCAAAATAGTAAAGAGTCCAGTAGCACCTTTAAGACTAACCAACTTTACTGTAGCATAAGCTTTCGAGAACCACAGATGCATCTGACGAAGAACACTGTGGTTCTTGAAAGCTTATGCTACAGTAAAGTTGGTTACTCTTAAAGGTGCTACTGGACTCTACTATTTTATTCACAAATAATTCTTAAAACACATGACTGGTTGCATAAGAAGGACTTCAAGTTTGTTAATTTTTCCTAATTAAAAGCTCTTGTTAAAACGAAGACCTTTTTATGTGCAGTAACTGGCTTCATCTCCATATAAAACATGTCTGCATGTGCCTCCATCTTGAGCATGTATCCAAGTTGAAGGGGTCAAATTTAGATCAACACATTTTCCTCCCAAATCATGCTATATTGCTGCTCTGTCAACTGTATGTAGCTTCCTATGGATTTGCTAGGAATTTTATTACACACCCCAATACAGCTGAGCCTACTGCCAGCTACAGAATCTGAAAAACAGAGTAGGGAATAGAGTAGGTTTTTTGATGTATGCCATTTCTGTTGACTTCTGCAGCAATACAAAAGGGGAAAAGGAGAAGATGGAAGCAAATCAAAAGCAGCAAGATAGATTTTTAATTGCATTAAGGAAATACTTCATTTTACCTATTCAAAAGAAGCAAACAAGGCTGTCTCATAAAAGCTGAATTGCCTAGAGCTAGTTTTCTTTCCCTTGTTATCAGTGTTCATTGTAGTCCAACTTTCCTTCTACAAAACAGAGTCTGTAATTTTCCACTTTACCGCGGCACAAAATTCTGACCACCACATTATCATTCACAAACCTATTGAAATAATGAATGAAACCCAAACAATATGTTAGTTTCCCATATCTGCAATATTGATTTATATATGTCTTTTTCATTTTAATTTCATTACTCAAAATTCAGTTCTTTCAAACAAATGTTTGGCTTTTCCCATCATAGCTATGTATTGATTTCTAATTGCCCCCTTAAAATGCCTTTCCTTTAAATTTCTGAACATATTCAAATGCATGAGCTGGCCAACTCTAAATTGAGTTCCAGATGCTTGCTGAATTGCAAATGCAGCTAAGCCGGCTGGTCACGTGATACAGTGCCTGCTACCCAGCTACCCATCAATATTCTCCAGTTTGGTTTATGACATAGCAATGTCTCTGGGCAAATTCAGTTGTATCGATTCCCCCCCAGCTGTGTATTTTGCTGCTGGTCCATTGCTATCCATTGTAAAAAGTTTGCAGGTCTTGGAGTTTTCATGAATAGGGGTGGACTTTCTGGAGGACAGTGGAGAGTTAGTTGGGCTTAGTTGCACAGCAGTGGTATCTTGTACTGTATGCTCGCTGGTTTCAATTTCAAAGGCCGTGTTCCCATGTTTGATGAGTCCAATATTGGCCCCTGGTTTGGATTTTCTTGTGCCATGAGCAGGTGGTCTTCGGCTGCAAATGCAACAAGCCCCGAAAAAAGTGAATGCCACAACCAAAAGGATAGGACCAATGACAATGGGAGGGTTGTTGACAGGCACAAATGTTCCAAAAGCAAATGCTCCCACCAGGGTGATGTTGATACCTGCTAGCATGATGCACAGCCCACAGGCACAGCAAAGAGCTGGGGAAGGCAGCCCTTGTGGTCTTGTCTTTTTCTTGCTTGGTTTCTGGGACAAAGGAGTGCTGTTCTTTTCACTGAACATGTTGACTGGAATCTCAGACCTGTCCCTGGACCTCAATGAAAATACATGGTGCCCACAGTAGTTTCTGCTCTAAGTTTCTGCAAAAGAAGAGAAGGCAGGAAGGCATGTTAGCTTCACTTTTATTCATTCATTCATACTTTTTACCTTTATTATCCACCCACTGCAACCCACTGCGGGATGCAGTAGAGCTGCCCCAATGCCTGTCTTAACCACATGCCAGTTTTTTCTAATCAGAGAAGTATAGCACAGTAGCCCAGCCACCCCTTCTCCCAATATAAGGGCAACTGATTTACATATTGGCCTTTTGAAGGTAATGGTACAGCAGCAGGGGGGAAAGGAAGCATCCGAGACAGTGGCCAGCTGAAAAATTGCTCTGAATTTTGCATTAAGCCGTAAGGGAAGAAAAACAGGACAACCAAGATGCAGGGCACTCTGGGTTCCAAAGCCTGTTCTGCACCATGTTTTCCAATTACATTTATAACAATATTCAGGATTAAAAAACATTTATAACAATATTCAGGATTAAACAATATTCAGGATTAAAAGAGAATTCATGCTCATTCAGTGCTATACATTGAAATGTATGCTCCCCACCAATTTCTCCTCTCCCACTGCCCAGCGCAAACAACACAAGATGTTGTGAAGGGTTTTGCTTTGCTTTTCAAAACTACATCATTCTCCTGTGGGTCCTACTTTCATATTCTGCACTTCTGAATCTAGTGTTTTTGTTGTCAGGATGCCTCATGCTTTTCAGGTGTGAATAAGATGTTAACTCATTTCACCCATCTCTTTCTTCTTCACATTGCTATGATAGCAGTTGGTGTAGTGGTTACAATAGGATCTGGAAGACCCAGGTTCAAACCCTCACCTGCCATGGAAGCTTGCTGAGTGACCTTGAGCCATCACACACACTCAGCCTAACCAACCTCACAGGGTTGTTGTGAAGATAAAATGGAGGAGAGGAGAATTATGTTAGCTGCTGTGGGTCCTCATTAGGGAAAATAACTGGGAGCCCACAAGGATTTGCAGGAGGCATCTCATTTTCCCCTCCCCCCCAACATGTCCTCTTTCCTTTTCCTGCCCCCATAGCCTATCACCCCTTTTCTTCTTCCTGCTTTCCTTCCCACCCACTTCTGTCTGTCCCATCTTCACACACCTCTGGCAGCCTTTCCCCTATGGCCAAGTTGTGTGGTGCTGGCTGAGCTCAGTTGTATGGTGGAGAATCTGCAAGGACTTGTGGGGAGTACTTCAAGTACTTCACTTGTCTCTGTATCCCCTTCCCCACACTATATCCTTCTCCTCTTCACCTGGCAGCCTCCGTATGCTCACCTTTCTTTACATCCTTCACTTCTTCAATCCCATTAAACAACTTATCTTTTACCTGTCCCCCAACTTCATCTATATTTATTAATTTACTTCATTAACATATTGCCTTTCTCCTCAATGGGGACCCAAAGCAGCTTACATCATTCTCCTTGTCTCCAATTATCCTCACAACAACCCTCAGAGGTAGGTTAGACTGGGAGTATGTCTGGATCAAAGTCACTCAGGGAGCTTCTGTGGCAGACAGGTGATTCCAACCTGCATCTCCCACATCCTACTGTGTGTGCTGTTGAGCAGTAGCAAGCAGCCAGGCCTGGGTGAGTCACGCAAGTCATGTGGTATTAAGTTATCTGGTGGTTGCTTCTGGGCCTGGCTCCACTAAGTCTTCCCTCAAAGGCCAAAACAGCCCTGGGGAGAGCTCTGCCCCCTCCTTCCTGTCCTTTACTGGCAGAAACTAAGCTTTGAACACTGTTATGGTTGTTTAGCAATAGCCCCTGAGGGCATCTGATTCTTAAAGCTACAGGGGCTTCTTTTAGAATTTTAGGGTTGTTGTTTTTTTAAAACCCATATATTTGGGGAGGGAGTTCAGATTTTTCTGCAAACCTGGGACATTTTTCAGGAAGATCTGTCTTGTCCATTCATGGCTCCAGTTTCTGGATTTAAGTATCCACAGATTAGGGCCACTTAGCTATTAGTATATAAAATGGTGGGGTATGAATGAAGCAAGCAAGAAAGCAAACAAAAGACACAGGCTAAAAGGATGTGAAGGTATCATGTCTGAAGATATATGTAATCATGTCATGTCTGACATGATTACATATATTTCTGTGTAATCACGCATTCAGAGGTATGGTATTTATATATTTATTTAATTTATTTATATCCTGCCTTTCTGTTCAAAAGAACATCCAAGGTAACAAACAAATATGAAATACTATAATTATACAAATATGTAATCCTATAATGATTCCTCTAATAATTGACTGTTAACTGGCTAACAATGCAATACTAAAAACAGAGTTACTCCAGTCTTAGGCCATTGATTTCAATGGGCTTAGACTGGAGTAACTGCTTAGGATTGCACTGAAAACTTCCCCAGGCAAAAGGCAGCAGTTCCGACTGCTGCTTCCTCTTCCTTTTAAAGGTATCAGTAGTCATGGGGAAGGAAACTGGAAAAGCTCAGCCTGGATGCCAAAGTCTCCCCAGGCAAACAGCTGTTGATATAAGCTGGGAAAACTTGTTGTAAGACTCTTTCCACACAATGTGTGTCAGATCCAAACGACACCTGCAACAATACTGATTCAAAACAAAATACAAGATATTTTAACAACAGAGAAGAACTCCAAATAGTTGGTTGCTTTGAACACAAAAATGTAAAGAATATTTTAAGCCACAGATGTGTTTTCTTAGGTAAGCACGTGTAACATAATAAATGTAACAGATAAGGTAACGTGTGATTAAGAGCTGCTGAGAACAGAAGCTCCTTGGAACTGGGTCTTTTCTGGCTTTTCTTTTCTCTGCTGAGGAAGTTGCTGGCTGTGCTTAAACAACACTGGTGTCAGCAATACATGAGCATTGTGGGGGTTTGTCAGTTATACAAAAGAATCTACCCATTGATCAAAGGCTATTTTCACTTCCATCTTTCTTTCACATTATATCATATTCTATTGTGACCAAGAAAAATAAGCTGCATTGGGGCTGTGCAGACGGAAACAGTCCTGGTTCTCGGTGGCTAGGATCAATGGGGTTTGCTTTTGCCATGTACTTTTTGCCATGTACTTTTTGCCACCCACTTCTTCTGTAGCAATGAATGGCTCATATTCATCCTTAGGAAGGAAAAATTAAGCAAAGCACTAAGGCTCCTGTTGTGGTGGAGGCAAACCTCACACTGCAGCCATCACTGATAGGGACGTGTTCACTTCGTATGCATGAAATACACAGCACTCCTAAGAGGGTCCTTTTCAAGTCTTCTGCTCAAAATTTCTATCACCCTCATTACAAGAAAGGACAGTTGGGCTTGCTATTCATAGCCTTGCCACAGAAACTAAAAACTGTGCTCCAAAAACGAGACAGCAGTTCATTCCACAAAGCATGTAAACTCCAGTCAGCTGCACTTCTATCACCGGCGCTTCTGCATCTCTGGGGAATTTTTCCATAGAGCAACGGATTAGTTGGCTCTCTATGACTGGTGCTCTATAGACGGAGCAAGTTCAACAAATAGATCACTGGAGCACTGCAAGGATCAATGACACAGATCTGGCTTCCTGCACTTCTCCTCCAGCAATAGAATTTCCAACCTCCAGGTGGATAACGACCACGAGGACTACTCCAGGAGCAGTAAGGTACTACCCCAAACACACACCTTCCCAGAGTACAAAGGTATAAGAATACTATTAATACAGTTGTTATAATTACAATATTATGTTTCTATAAAATGCAAAAGTGCCAAATGTGCTTCAATAATATCCATATGTTCTTAATAGCATACTACTATACACATATATTCTACATAATAAATATACCAATAAATATTTTTATTAAATCACTACAACAATATACATATCATTTCATTTATCCAACTGGTGGGGAAAATCATTATATATGTGGAATAAATTTCTTCCAGTGTAATCCGTCAGGTAGATTCCCGTGGTACAGCAATGTGCACTGAGCAATGATAGCTCTTCATCCAATGCAGGTAACTATTATTATGTCCACTTACATCTGCTCTATGGCAAACTCTGCTCTATGGCTTCAAATCCAGTTTGAGCCAGTTTGATGTAGTGGTTAAGAGCACGGGACTTTAATCTGGAGAGCCAGGTTTGATTCCCCACTCCTCCACTGGAAGCCAGCTGGGTGACCTTGGGCTAGTCACAGTTCTCTGGAGCTCTCTCAGCCCCACCCACCTCACAGGGTGTTTTGTTGTGGAGATAATAGTAACATACTTTGTAAACTGCTCTGAGTGGGCATTGTCCTGAAGGGCGGTATATAAATCAAATATCATTATCATTATCATTATCATTATCATTATTATTAATCAAGAGTCCTGGAGAATTCTTATCAACTAATGCAAAAAATGCAATCACGCCTATGGGTTTTGCCAGCATATCTCCCTTCTCGTTTCATACAAAACTTTTTTCACAGTCTCCAGTATTAATGCATTCTCTGTAACAAAAATTATAATTATGCTCAAAGTACCTGCTCTAATCAGTGTTAGAAGTAAACAATGTGTAAATACCATACTCACATAAACAAACACCTTCTATATCACCACCATGTTGGTATGTACTGATGGACTTACACCATAATAAGGCGTTAACCAACTCACTATTTAACAAATCTGCCTAAAAGCTACCATAGCTTCCATCTTCTCGTACCTGAGTATTTTAAAGAGACCCCTTACAAAAAACAAGAGGAGTCAAACTCATTTTTCAGACCATTCGGGGATAAACTATTTAAACAACAAATCCACTTCAATTCTGGTTGCAAGAGCTTTTGTTGTATATTCACACATGTTGCTGTGTCTATTACTTCTAATACAGTGACCTTAAAGTCTCTTTATTATCCGGTGATGGTCAATAAAGTGATACCAAGAGATAACCTGCTACAAGAGAGGCCCAAACAAAACAACAACAGAATATCACCGGTGATCATATTAGGGATCCCAGGTCCCCCGGTGGGGGTGGGGGATTCTCTGCTCCCACCTTCCCTCCCCCTGCCACCACTCATCTCACTGGTGGAGGGCAAAAAGGTGGGGAAACAGGACTCCCAGGTGCACTCCGGGGGTGGCACAATGACATCACTCCAAGGAGTGATGTCATTGCACTGCCCCAAGAGTGCACACGCACTCCACAGCGTGCCAATTTGAACCCCAAATGATACATCATCGCACCACCCCAAGATCACATGTGTGTTTTGCAGAGGGCTGTTTTGGCCCCCAAACAGACTGAATCAGGCTTGTTTGGGGCCCAAATCAACCCCCGGCAAAGTTCATGTGTGCTCCCGGGCCTGTGCAATGATTTTACTTCCAGGAATTGATGTCATTGCGCTGCCCCAGAAGCATGTGCAAACAAAGAAAGAATGCCAAAAAAGTGAGTGCTGGATCCCCGTCTCCCACCAGGAGTGTAAGGATACCTGGCAACCCTAGATCACATACAGCTCTTACCTCAACCAATTCAACACATCATTTATAGCTTGCAACCTATGCTGGACAGTGATACTCTTATCTCACAAGCATTGAGAGGCAAACCTTTTGTTGCCCACAGGCAGCCCCCTAATCTTAAACAACTTCTCACTCATAATAATGTACTTGCTAATATGGACGCAGACTCTGGGACAGGGACCTACAATAAACCAAGATGCCAACTCTGTCCTCATATTCAATCCAATAACATAATCACTGGACCCAACACCACTAGTTACACCATCTCAGGTTCATTCCCTTATTCATCTTCCAATGTTATATATGCTATCAAGTGTCAGCAATACCCTTTCAATACCTACATTGGACAAACAGGTTAGTCCCTATGTAAAGGAATAAAGAAAAATAAATCTGACATTAAAAATCACAGCACTCAAAAAACAGTGGAAGGACATTTTAATCTTTAAAGACATTCCATTGATGACCTAAAAGCGGCTGCCCTCAAACAAAGAAGCTTCAAGGGCAAATTACAACATGAGATTGCTGCGCGTGAGTTCATTTACAAATTTGCAATAACAGGGCTGAATAGAGACATAGGATTCTTATCTCACTTATCTCACTACAGATGATAATTTCTGCTCTAATCAAGCTGCATCCTGACCCTCCCTTCTTTGCTTCACTCCACCAACCTCCTCATTGGGATAAAAAGGCTCAGTGATCTCTACTCCTCCCTGTATCTGAAGAAGTGAGCTTTGACTCTCAAAATCTTATACCCTTGAAAAATTTCATTGATGGCTAAGGTGCCATGGGACTCAAAACCTGCAGTCCTACAAGCAGGGCCGGCACGTCCATGGAGGCAGGTCCAGCAGCCGCCTTGAGTGCTGAGGTGCTGGAGGGGGCACCAGGAGCAGGGGTGCGCGCTGCGGAGCTGGTGGCAGCACTGTTGGAGGCTGAATGGGAGGGCTGGGAATCCGCCCGTGCACCACCCCAGCCACCTGCCATGCCTTGCCCGCAGCTGCTGTGCCTGGCCAGGAGTGCGCGCTCACGGCAGCAGCGCAGGGCAGTCTGAGTGGGCAGCCTCCCAGCCCTCCCACTTAGTTGCCCTGTGCTGCTGCCACCAGCAGCAGCATACAACTGCAGGCCTGGCACAGGAGACAGCCGGGGCGGCACAGGACAACTGAGCGGAAGGGCTGGAAGGCCACCCACGTGCTGTCCCATCTACCTGCCATGCCAATCGGGCCGGCTCGCAGCGGCATGCTGCATGATGACGTCACATGCAGTGATGTCATCACGTTGTCCAGGTGGGGGTGGCAACAGCCCTGAAGCTGCCCCCAGCCTCAGACACCAGAAAGCCTGGCATCGGCCCTGCCTACAAGTAAGATGTCTATCTCAGACACAGACTGAAGGTGGTAGAGGCAAGTAGATACAATCCTCCCAGAAGTTCTCCTGTACAAGTCCTAGTTGAATTAACACTGGGCACAAACCAGAACTTGCTCTTGTACAACTGTCTATGTAGGGATACCAGCTGAATTTTCTTCCACAGGCACCAAAATGTAACATGTAAGCTCCTTGTTATTTCTAGAATTTAATGCTAGCAGAAATTTTGTAGCAATATGTAACTTCTCTTTGTAATTATTCCCTTACCAGAGGATTGAAAGTTAGCCAAGATAACACTAGGTTTTTAAACAAAAAAAGAAAGGGGGCTGGGAAACCTAGAAAACCATCATCCTAACTTCTTTTCACATGCTCAGTTTGGCAGCATATATACTAAAAAATTATCTTCACAGATAAATATTATTTTAAGGCTACAATTGTTAACATACAGCAGAAGTTCTGAAGAAGAATCTCCATCATTCCTGTGGAGCACTAGAGGGTGGAGATGGGAGAACAGACATTTCAGTAATAGGAGCAAAATTTACAGCAAAATTCTCAGGCCTGTTCTTGTGTATAATTCAAAATTAATTTGCTAAAAAGAAATATACTCAAAGGCCGTTTTAGCTACTTTCAAATACCTCATTATAACTATAGCAATGCAATCGCAAGAGGTCAACCAATCCTTGTTTTTTAGAGCAAAAGGATTTGCCATTAATACATGTGTACTAAATCTACACAATGTAATTGCTTCTTACAAAATTCACTCAATGTGCAGAACTAGTGCATTGCTTAGCAATATGGTGCTCCAAACAACCATTTAGTCTGGTGGCTAAGATAATTTGCTGTGATCTTTGAGGTTCAAATATTTCATTCTGCCAGCACACACTAGGTAAACTTAGGCAAAGATACTCTTGCCAGCCCCTCTCCACATCTGCAGTATGAGGATAAAAATACTGATCTACTACCATACAAGGCTGTGGCAATGTTTGTGATGATGATAATAATAATGTGTCTGAAGTGCTTTGAACATTGAAAATTCCAAGTGTTGTTAATCTGAAACACGTGGAGGGGTGACTTTACATGGAACATCTAAAATGGAATTTATAGAAGCAGTATACCTTTAATAATAATAATAACATTCAATGTATATACCACCCTTCAGGACAAGTTAATGCCCACTCAGAGCAGTTTACAAAATGTGTTGTTATTATCCCCACAACAAACACCCTGTGAGTTTGGTGAGGCTGAGAGGGCTCCGAGAAACTGTGATTGACCCAAGGTCACCCAGCTGGCTTCAAGCGGAGGAGTGGGGAATCAAACCCGGCTCTCCAGATTAGAGTCCTACTGCTCTACACCAAACTGGCTGAGATGCTGTGTATGAGTACCAGGGAAAGGCGCACTGATTGTGACTCACACACTGATTGCAACTCTCAAAATGCTGACAGCATCAGACCCTTAGACTGATCCAGCAAGACAACTCTTTCATTTATAATATATTCACCTTTAGTAACCTATCCAGTTCAACTTATTTACAACTGTTATCAATGTAACTTACATTTGTAAAAAATTTCCTTTAAGAATGAGAGAGCCAGAATAGTGTAGTGGTTAGAATGTGGGACCAGAATCTGGGAGACCCAGGTTCAAATCCCCATTCTGCATGATTCTGGGCCACTCAGTCTCTCTCTGACTACCTGATAGAGTTGTTGAGATGACAAAATGGAGAAGTGAAGAACAATGCTATAAAATGCCTTGATTTCCCATTGAAGAAAAATATTGCTTCTATTTTGTCCCCGAATGGGGATTTTGCAATTATGCTTTGGGTATGATGGCTTTCAAAAATGGTTAGCTTTCTTGAACTATTTTTTTTCTTTTAATTTATCTTTCCATGGGATATCTCATAGTTTGTCTTGCACTATAATTATTGGAAATAAAGTTTATTTTAATCACCGAGACTTCAGTCAATAGAGTTGTTCAGGGTCAGATTACCAGATTACTGATCTATTGGATCAACTGACATGCAAGAAAAGCTGTAGCAAAAGAATGAATTAAAGCCAGTATTTCCACATAACAGATCATTTTCCTGGCCACTGAGATATCTTTTCCTCTGATAATACAAGCTTCCTGTCAAAGTAGCCCAAATTGTAACAGGCACAGACTATATAAGTAGCCAGGGCTGATTTAAACATGATGCTGGCAAGATCAAAAGAAGAGAACTCATCTGTTGGACTTCTCATTTAAACTCATCTGTTGGACTTCTCATTTAAACTTTGCTGCTACCTGTTCAAAACAGTCACATGTACTTTACATTATCAAAAAGTCTGGTAGCCTGATGGGATAAAGGAATTAAGTTCACAGCCAGCCAAGCATTAAGAGAAAATTGGTACAAAATGTTTTTCAGATGGTATATTACTCCAAAGGACATTGAGAAAGTAAATAAAAACTACAAAGGAAAATGTTGGAAATGTCAAGATATAGATGGAACCTTTTATCATATATGGTGGACCTGCAAAAAAGCAAAAAGATATTGGAATGAAATAGATGGGAAAATGCATAATACATTAAAATTTAGATTCCTTTTGGAAGCTAAGAATATGCTATTAGGAATATTGCCTAATAAATTACCAAAAGTTTTGGAAGAAATATATTTGAATATATGATGACAGTGGCTAGAAACATTTAGCTAGCAAAATGGAAATCAAACATCTGTCCAAGCTTCAAAGAATGGGAAAACAAACTTGCCAAATATGCAGTAGACAATCTCCTACTTGGATCTAAACCATTTATTTAATCATTTATATCCTACTTTTCTCCCACACAGTGGAATCAAAGTGACTTGGGCAGAGCTTAGGGAAACAGGACCTGGGAAACAGATCAATCACAAATGCTGAGGAGAGATGAAATGTGTATTATGCAAGCAAGAGACAAATTTAGGCAACGTAAAAGTAGAATAAGAATTAGTCCTAAATGAAACATCTTGAATATGAATGTAAAAAGAAGTAGTTTTTGAGCAGAAACTTTTTTATTTTTATTATGAGATATATAATAGACTTCCCCTATATATTTTGATATATTATCCATTTGTTAAAAGTTATATTGGCTATGTAGAAGTGGCAAAAGTAGGTAATATTGACTGTGTAGCAATGATGAAATTAATAATGTAGTTGTAAAACAGATTAGTTGTGAAATTTGTAATTTAAAATGTTGAATATAAATGTACTCTAATATAAGTAAGTATATCTCATAGATAGCATCTTTAAAAATTTAATGAAGGGAATAGTGGCGAGAAATACTGTGTTTTATATATTCTGTTATATACAATTATTTCTGATTTATAGTTATGCTACACAATCCCTTTTTCCTTTCTGTATCCCCTTTTATTATTATTATTCTGTTTTCCAAAATAAAAAATATATTATTTTTTTTAAAAAGACTAGTAGCCTGAATAGGTTTTGAGTTGACATGCTTATTAAGGATGTGTAGCTGCTATGCATGGGGCTCAGCCCAGTTTTGTTGAAAAGCTACACAGCAAAGTCCAATAGGTGAGATGCATCTCATTTAAATCAGCCTTCAGTCTCCTAGAAGCATGATTGCGAACTGAACATTAGCCAATCTCCTACTTGGATCTAAACCATTCCATTTATATCCTACTTTTCTCCCACACAGTGGAATCAAAATGACTTTGATCTGGGCCCAGCTTAGGGAAACAGGACTGAACATGGCTGTAATGGTTTCAAGTAAATGTGTGCATGTATCTTTAAATGCTTGGTGTGAGATAGGTGAAGAGTGAGGTGAAGGAGAGGGATGAGTGAGTGATATGATTGGTTGATGACTGAGAGTGTGGGCAGAGTGAATGCAGTTTAGACTGACAGTGCAGAGAGCAAAGTTTCAGTCAGAAGAAAGCAGGCTAGCTGTGTGCTGCCTGAGTATGTTGAAGAATTTATGAGAGGAATATAACCTGTACGGAACTTGAACTGAGCATCTTTTGTGAAAGAACACTCAGTCAGGGAAAGAGAGGCCAGCTGTGTGCTGCCTGAGCAAGTTTAATATTTCTGTGAATGAGAGTCAGAAGAAAGCAGGCAAGCTATGTGCAGCCTGAGTAACTTTAAGCACATCTGTGAGAGAAATATTGAGTAAGAGAAAGAGGCTAACTGTGTGTGAAGCCTTAAAAGAGATCTGTGTGAATGAGTTTAAATGAAGTAACTTTAAGAACCGAGAACTACTGTAATGGATTTTGATAGAATACAGTATAATACAGCATGTAATAGAATTTGAATATGCTTGGAATAAGAGTTATTATATATATTAGAGAAGAATATTAATGAAATTAAGTTGAGTAATAAGAGGGATTAGGGGTTGGAAAGCTGCTGGAAGTCGATAAGGGAGGGGGGAGGAAAGGGTGGGGGTCAGAATTAATTAATTAGGGGATTGAATGTATATATACATTTTTTAAATTGGGCTCACCAATAAAAATTTTTATAAAAAAAAAAGAACCGAGAACTACTTTTATGAAATCGATATGTTTCTTGAAAAAATAAAAGTTTATTTGTTTTTATTATATCCCAGAGTAGCTGTCATTGCTATATCCCATTCCTATCCTCAGGGCCACATAGAACCATGAAGGAGCATGATGCTTAGGCACGTTACCAAAGGGAAAATTTAAATAAAATATCTTGGAATATAATATTCGTGGTGTCAGCAATCTACCCAGAGGGTGTAAGGGAAAGATTAAAGGCAAAATCTACCCAAAAGAAAGTAAAGGGTCATAACAATGGCCCAGTTTGATAAGCAGCCCACCTCAGTGCCTGCCACTGCCCTGTCCCAAACCCTTCAGGACAGACCACCCAGGGACTCCTAGCCCATAGCCACAGTCTCAGAAGCCCCTCTGCCTTCCAGCGAGCCCCTGACCATAGAGAACTTGCTGTGCTAGGGATGCCCAGGGGTCCCACACTCTTCTCCTCAGTTCACTGTCCTCAGGAGAAGACCAAAGGCTACAAAAAAGCACTCCTCTCACTTTAAACAGATATACACAAACAGGCAATTAGGACACTCTTCTAACAAGTGATGGGAAATAAAGTCAGCCTGGTCTGATTCAGGCAGCACAGTTCACACATGGTAACAGGGTGCAAACTACAGGCTGAGGGCTAAGAGTCCTTTGGTTCTTGCCAAGACCCTCAATCTTGAGAACAGCCCAGGCTTGAATTGCCTGCAAAGGGGGGAGGGACAAGTGCTGAAAGGTCTTATTCCACTGGCTCAGATGTTCCCTAGCTCCTCCTCTCCTTGTGCTGTTCTGTGTAAAATCCGTTGCGCTTAGCATTTAATCATTTCATTTATTACATGTATACCTTACTTTTCAGATAGGCTCCTGAAATAGCTTATAATAATTAAGCTCCAACATATAAATACAACATAAAATATTTAGGCAGGGGAGGGCAGCACCTTCTTCTAGCCCCTGGTAGTTGAATAAATGGTTCAAGTCCCAGGCTTGGCCCTCCAGAAGAAGAGAGCAGAAGAACTGCAGAAGCATCTGGGACTGGCTGGTGGTGAAAACATCATTCCATCAAATCAATCTAGCCCTTGTGTTGATTGAGGCAGGGCTTTAACAATGTGCCTCTAAGACCTTATGGCTGCTTCACACATTGTTTTTCTTATACAGAAATAACTTACATATAGAAGTAAACATATACACTGATACTTATGAAGTATGACATGATTGCTTGTTTTTTCAGGAATATACAGAACAGGATGCTACTGCTCACAATGGATTCCTGACCCAGCAAACTCCATACTTGTGCCAGGCTTTACAGCTGTGCCCCCCCCCCCCCCTTTGGAGATATGTTCAGACATTACATGCATGAAGCATCGAAAGGTGACTTCAGGTATATATAATTAAAACCCTGCCTTATTAAACAGCAAAGAATATAATGGATACATTTTGATTTTCTATTCAGGAGGTTGTTTTGTCATAGGTTGTGGTGTGGATCATTCATGCACAGGGCATGAAAAACTTTATTTTTTTCAAAACTTTCCTGCTAGTTTTATTCACTGCTATTGGTTTACATTAAAGGTCATTAAGAGCAGATAAAACAATTTAATAGAACATACTCTGAAATTAGGATGAAGGCTTAAAGCCTACAAAGATCACCTTTGAGTGCACTACACGGTAAGAACAGCACCCTAGGAAATTTGGAAACTTGCATCAATTGCAGAGTTTCCTGGTTTCTTATGCAAGTATCTGCCCAAACTTATCATTTTTTAAATTATTATTCACTTAAACATTAATGCAAATCCTTTAAATAGCTCATAGATACCCAATTTAAGATTCATTCAGAACTCCTTGTGAAAGCGATTAGTTATATCTATACACTGATTTGCATTTTCATGGAATTTACTGAGGTTTAGAAAAGATCTTGGGTTAATAGTGATTCATCAGTTCTTAGGAACCACCAGGTTATAGAAACCTTAAGCACTTATTAAGATCTATTGACTAGAATGATATTAATCTTATAGCCCAGTCTATCTAATGATTTTCAGCCATAGGATGATTACGAATGAATGAGATCTATGACACATGCACAGGCTACACATATTATGATATATATGCAGCATGCATACAGGTTGGTTGCTGATGATTTCATTAGCTGAAATCTCAAGATTTTCAAATCCTAAACTCAAAAGATTATATTTACCAAAATATAACTTACTTTTTTGATTTAGGGAGGTCTGAATACCACATTTCTATAGGGAGATACTACCAACAGTTCTTTTGAAGACATATTTACAGAAAACCAACACCGTTACAAATGCAAGGCAGTGTACCAAGCATGAAAACTTGAGGATGCAATGACAAAAGCTGGCCAAAAAACAAGCCCGTCTTACAATGTTCAGGCATTCAAAAAAAATCTCTAAACTTCAGTTGCAACAGATCCCTCTTTATAGCAGTTCTGCAGAAGCTAAATGATATTCAACAGGCAGGATTCATTAAACATTCTAGAGAAAAGGAAGTGAATGAAGATTCACTTAGTCTATGGGAAGTTGGGCTATGAAAGTCTCCCCTCCTTGGTTTCACTGGGAAGAATATCAGCCATTCTTCAATGTCAATAACATCTAATTTCTGAACAAGTAGGAGGGAACTTTAAAGCAAATGCTTTAACAAATGCTCAGGCTTTTCAAAAAAATTGGTTGTATTTCTACCCAATCATTTTTCTCTTCTCATCATTTATATGTATAGCATCTGAAGTATAATGGACCCTTTACAGAGAATTAAAAATAAACCTGTGCCTCCAAAACTCAGAATTTTAATATATTTTCCATACCAAATGAAGCTTAAGCAAGAATTCCACTCCTCTAAATGGTACTACTAGCAATCTCAACAATAAATTGATATATTTATAAATCAGCAGGTATTTCGATGAAAATTTTACCTGGACTTGGGTGACCCTTCAGAGAAAGCAAGAGGAGAGCAGGTTTTTAAAGCAGTTTTCTTTAACCCTGGAGAGGAGGGAAAAGACTGTCCAGGGAAGCCTAGGAGAAAGGAGACTCGCAAGACACAGGTCTATACAAAGAGCCCTGTGACAGCTGCACTTCATCTGCCCATCACAACCGTGGGAAACTTTGGCCGAGCTGCAGCACCCTTGGGCTCTTGGGCTCCCTGGGAAGATCTCTTTGCGGGTGGCTGCACAGATCTCCCGAAGCATCTGCTGCTCCTGAGCCAGGCTGAGGTGGAACATGCTGTTTCACAGCATCCTCTCCCGGGGTCTCATGCTGCTTTCCACAGAGAAAACAATCCAAGCGCCACATATTTGCTCGCTCTCCCAGCCGGTGCATCCACACACCCAGCAAGACGAAGCCAGTCTCGATGGCTTTGCCAGCATTTGCCTACAGTTCTGTTCTCGTATTTCCGACTGCCCAGGCTCCAGCATCAACCCATCCTAGGCTAGGACTCCCTTCCGCTCTCCTTGACGGTGTTCACTGCTGTGGTGCTGAAAATAGCCATTGCTCCGAGTTTAGCTGCCTTCTGCATTGTCAGCGCTAGGGGCGCCGTGGCTCTGATTTTTCAATCAACCGCAGGTGCGTTGTGAGTTCCCTCCCTTCTCCCTGCGCCTAGTGAAATTGGCTAAGAACAAGGCAATAGCCCCAAGGGAAACTACGATCCTTCAAACAGCAGGGGAGAAGTTTGAAAAATGCAGCCTACTGGCATCTTCTCGTGCATCTACAAATATAGGTCTCTAAGGAAGGGGAATGGAGATCGCGACTTGCCATCTGCCCCTTGCTCGTTTATTTGTTCCTTGATCAAAGCTTATTCTCCGACAGTTAAATCCCACCCACACAGCAACTGACTTCTCTCTGTCGGTATTAAAGTGCCAGAAGCAAGAATGAAAACAAGAAGACATTGATTGAAGACGTTTCTCCCTTCGTTTTCAAAGGCTGTAGGAGCCGTTTTGAAGATGGGAACATTAAAGTAAAATTACTGCAATGAAGCATAAGCCTGTAATATCTTACATTGCCCAAAAGAAACTGAGTTCTGCGGAACTGAAGAATGAAATTACCAAGACTGGCAGCAGCCTCGCTTTCTGTTTAGGACTCTGATAATGTCTGCTTAGTTTTATTGAGGCCCAGCATCCTTATTACTGACAACATATTTAATTACACCTATGCATTCACCTCCCTTCTCTGCAGAAGCCTAGCAGAAGCGGGTGGCACACATCCCCCCCTTGTTACACCCTTGTTTGTCTTCCACAAATTCCAACATAATGTCATAATTTGATGATGTACCAATTGCTGCTATTTCTATTTCACATCCTAGTTATTCATTGACAGGTTTGGGAAAGGCATATTAGACATCGAGGTCCCTCCAACATCATGATTCCTCACTTCTTCTACACAGTAAAGTATAAGCATCCAGCAGCAGTATTTAGTGAAAGCTGGGGGTTAATCTTGAGTTTTATTCTATCCTTTGCCAGCTTACTCATCTATAGTGTTCTCGAGCAAGGAAATCTCCCTTAGGAACACCTTAATGCAGGTAAATGCACCAGCCACATCATTGTGAGAAGGGCATGCGCCCTTGCATTTCCTCTTCTATTGGAAAAAGAACATTTTTGCTTATCTATTCTACATTAATATGATGGATTTTTCTTACAGAATAATGTCTTATCATCAGAAGAAGTGAGCAGTGACTCACGAAAGCTCATACCCTACCAAAAATTTTGTTAGTCTTATAGGCGCTGCTGGACTCTTGCTCTTTTCTACTGCTACAGACAAACATGGCTATCCATCCTGATGAGAGGTTAGTAACTGATAAGGCTCTGTCATCATTGTCACACTAATAATCTCACTTCTGACAATGGGAGTTCACATATGTTGTATTTTGACTTTTTAGTGGTCATGTATTCAAAGTAGGCTCAATTCCATAAGTACTCAAAAATCTACAAAAAATTCAGATCATATTTTTAAAGAGCAGAGAAAAGCAAAAGAATTAGGGCTAGAGTTGCCAGCTCCAGGCTGGGAAATTCCTAGGGATTTGGATGGTAGAGCATGGAGCTGGTTAGGTTTGGGGAGGGGAAGGGCCCATAATGTTTCAATAAGGTATAATGCAATAGGCTGTAATGCCTTCCAAAGCTGCCACTTTCCTTGGGGGATATGATCTCTATTTCCTGGAGATCAGTTGTAATTCTGGGAGGTCTCCAGCCACCACATGGAGGTTGGCAACCCTAGGAAAGATATGGCTGCACTCAGAAAGAATGGAGAGTGCAGCTACTTAGACAGGGACAGGGCAGAATATTCCAGAGACAATATTATGAAGAACATAAACTTGTCAAAAGCTCCTAAAAATCTGTGAACCAAATATTTTGGAATAAACATGAGGGCAATATGACTGACAGTAATGGATGAGTTTGGCATATCAGAAACATTGGTACAATATACTATGAATACTAGCAGAAAACAAAGAACAAAAAAAGGGAGGAGGACCTGAGGAAATAGCAGATGGTTAAGGTTCATCTCTAACAGTCTGGAACATTCTTGGACCTCTGCCTACAGAAAAATATCTTGTGACACCAAGGTTATAATGCATCCATTATTAAAAAGTTGTATACAGAACACAAAAGTTATGAAGACTCTGATATGATAAAAGATAGAAGATACTGAGCGTAGGTGATCAATGTTCCATAATGTGCATGAGCTACAGTACATCAGACAAGATGGTAGAGCCAGGATTTTGGCAGTCAATTTGTGGAATTGGCCATACTCTCACAATAGGCAACTGAGGTAATTTGCACAGAGTGAATAACTGGATGAGAGCTCTCAGCTATAAGAAAGTTGTCTGTAATAAATAAATCAACAAAGCCAAATATTTTTTTTTACTACACTAGTACTTCCATTGTAGAATCTTATATACTACTAGATAAGTGGCCCTGTCCTGGGGGTACTTAAATCTGGAGACTGGAGTCATGAATGGACAAGACAGATCTTCCTACACACTTGAAAAATGCCCTAGGTTTGATGAAAAATCTGAAATCTGAAGAAAAAAAAATTATTAAAGGAGCTCCTTTAGATTTAACCAGATGCCCTCAGTGGCTGTTGGTAGGCAACTGAGTAACAGTTACGTCAGTATTCCAGGCTTGGTTTCTGTCAGGAAAAGGTGGGAGAAGGGGGAAGGACCCCCCCCCCTTCCCAAAGGCAGTTTTGGCTTTCGAGGGAGGGGAAGGGTTGCCAGATCCCTAAACCCTCCCAGAGGAAGGGTGGGGAACTGGCACATATCCAGTACTTTCTGGATTCTTCTCCACTATGCAACTGGGCCTGGCTCAGCCAGCACCATGCAACTAAGAAGCCCTCCAAAACAGTATCATTTGACACTGCCTCTTAAAACTTACTTTGGTAAAAGCTTTCCAGAAATCTTCTGACAGGCCTGTTCTAAAGAGACAGCCACTGAAAACAACTGTGATCATAGACTTAATGATTGTCTCAGGAAAGGAAACAGACATGAGAAACTGTTGGAAGATCAAAGTTGGAGCACAGGCTCATATTAACAAAACCAGTCATTTAAGTATGAAGGGCTTTAAAGGTAAGAACCAGCACTATGAATTGAACTTGATAACTGAGAGGAATGATGTGATCAAACCTAGATACTGAAGTCAACTGACAACCATCTGTAGTTTGTAGCAACTGAATTTGGGAATCAGGCTATTCCAAGGATAGCCCTACTCTGAATGCTTTATATCCCTATTCCCAAACTGACTTTATCCCAATCCATAGCATTTCTGTTTTGTCTGGCTTTTTGTTTGTTGGTTTGTTTGTTTCTACATAAGCATACAATATTTGTTAATTTTATCACTTCAACAACTCTCTTTACTGTTAACAGCCAGTCTTCAGTTGTTGCTATTTTAGAATATTTCTACCATTCCGGTTGTGATTAATAAATCATAATCAATTTCATATTTTATATATTAATACTGTACATTGCCTAGTGGGCTATCCATAAAATTGCAGTGTAAAGTGTATTCTGTTATACTTTGAGTTACTTTAAAAACTTGTATCCAATAAGATGCTGTCTATCTGCAACTCCACTAACAAAGCATAAAATATACTTTAAAAATTGGATCTCAGACATTCCTCAGAAATCTGATTATATATATTTGAACGAAAGTAAAATATCTTTGAAACATTATTTTTGCAATAATTCTTTCAACTTTTTATTTAAAACATTGCTGTTTCTAAATGATTCTAAATCACTGTTTCTAAATCACTCTTTTCTAAATGATTTACATTAGCTTTCATTTCAGAGGAAATGAAGTTTTGAATAATAGGATTACAAATTTCATTTTTGCATCAAGATGTGGGCCATTGATTCCCCCTTTAGGTGAATTATCTACTGGTCATTAAATTCTGACTGACTCTTTTTCATCTGCACAGATTTAAAAAATGATTTCTTTCTGTGGAGATGCAGCAGTATAAAATAAAGATTGTAGCAAATATTTATTACAATATCTACCAATAAACAGCAGTTTTTAAATGCAGGTTTTATATTCAACTCAGAAGAAAATAGTAACTGTGCTCTGAAGTGTGGAATGTTTTACATTGCCACCAGATTATTCATGCAACGTTGCCATTTATTCTCAGTATTTTTCTTTCTTCAAGAGCAATTAGTTCATCTATAGCTAAGGCAAAGATACAAACAGAAACTTCACAGAAGGCTGCCATACTTCATCATAGGAAAGAATTTTAATGTCATTAACAAGGGACCATGTTTTTCCCAACAATTTAGTTTGTTACTTTGCCCACATACACACACAAACTGGGCAGGCTACTCCCAACTTTTCTTCATTTTTTGAACAACAAAATCTTGTTTATAACAGTTTATCTTCTGGAGTGGTGTCAGAACTTGTTACTTAATGTCAACATCAAGAGATGGACCCTATCTGTGGCTTGCCCTGTTGAATTCATTTGGGATCCATCTTTTCTTGCTGATTATCTATGACTCAATGATATAAAGATCATTATGCTGAAATATGGTTGCAGCCACAGCAGATTTCTAGCAGCTGTAGTAGGCCTCTCCATCACACATTCTGCTTGATGGGCTGTAGTATGAGCAATAAGAAAGGGAAGGGTTTATTGAAAGCATTATATGCTTAGGGCTCCATTTAGTGAAGCTTGGGTTATCCATCTTTCCACAAAGATTTTGTGGTCTTGTGTCATGAGAGGCCTAACAAAGACAAGTAATGATGGACTAGACATTCAGCTAATGCTGGATGATCCATGAGAGGCAAGCCCAGTCAGAGCCAAAGGTTGCCCATAATGGACCCTGGAAGAGATATTTCCTTAAGGAGATACACAACAGGAAAATAAGAAGGCACTTTCCTAAATAATAATAATAAGCTGTGGATGTCACCTCTGGATGTTTAGCTGTGGATGTCACCTCTGAATATTGTTACATTATTTGTAATGAAGAACAGAAACACTTTTTAGCCAAATGTATTTTTTCCTGAACTACCTGTTGCCAAACAAAAAGGGGTGGGGGGGAATAAATCTGTCCATAAATTTGGAAAGTCAGTCAAAGCCATTCAGTTCAATCACTCTGCATCAGCATAGGTCATAGACTACAGTGTGGAAATGCAGGAACAAGGCAAATTTGCAACTGGAGTCTAAAGTTTTCAAAGGTTTGCAAGTCATGCCCTCCTTCCCTTGTTCTTGCAAAATGTATGTTCTTGTCTGTTCCACACATCTACATTGAAATGTCCAGTTTCCCCATGAGAAGACTAGTGAAGATAGAAAGAAATACTTTCCCATCACTATCTTCCCCTGTGTAGAGCATATGATTTGCAGGCACAAGGTCCCAGGTTCAATCCCTGATATCTGCAGCCAAAAGATCTCTGGTAGTAGATACTGGTAAAAAACTTCTCTGCCTGAGAACCTGGAAAGATGCTGCCAATAGTACTGAGGTCTGACTCAATGGTCAGTACTATGGGTCTGACCAATGGTCTGACTCAGCAGAAACCCTTTCCTGAGGTTTGGGAGAGCAGCAAGCAAAATGTACTACAGAATGGGGAGCTGCAGTAATGAAGGTTGTGGAATAATATCAGCTACTTCTTCTTGTTTTTCTTATGGCTTGCATCAATGGAAAAGACAATTTTACCCGAATCCCCATCATTGCTGCACACACACACACTGGGTCCTATGATACATTTTGTTTGCAAGGATCTTCTGATCCTTATGAGGGATCTAGTGAGGAAAAATTCACTCTACCAACACGTTCTATAAACTCTTCCTATGGATCCTACCTCAAAACTGCATGAAGCACACCAAGAGTGCTAGGAACAGGATACAGAAGCTAAGCACCATTGTGAGGAACAAGCCAATGCCAGAACTATGAAAGAATCCCCTCCATCCCCCAAGCCCAGCTGCTTTTCTCGGGGTACATGCAAAGAGACAGGTTTGGCTCATTTATTCTTGATGCATGCATATTTTGCATGTCCTTCTAATAGGTAATGAAAAATATAAACCCTGTAGGGCCTTGTAACACAGTGGGTGGGGCTCCATTACCAACTTGAGGGTACTGAGCCACAAAGGAATGAAGGCCACCTCTCCCCACAGCTAAGCAACTGAACTTTGAACTATGAGATATACCAGGAACCAAATATGTGATCTTAGACAAACTGTTCTCAGCATCAGATCCCCAATGACATAGGGTGAACACCTGCCTTGTGAGCTTGTTACCAACATAATGAATGTGATGCATGGAGTGGGGGGTCACTGGGGCAGTCGGGGGGCGGGATAGTTGTGAATTTCCTGCATTGTGCAGAGGGTTGAACTATGACC
This sequence comes from Eublepharis macularius, assembly GCF_028583425.1. NCBI lineage: Eukaryota > Metazoa > Chordata > Lepidosauria > Squamata > Eublepharidae > Eublepharis > Eublepharis macularius. Next base: position 94,875,585 of record NC_072794.1, on the reverse strand, counting down.
CTAGAGGTCCCTTCCAACCCTATGATTCTATGCAGTTTGAACATTCCGCAAACCCTCTCTGAATTCTTAATGAGCAAGTACCCTACACCTCTAATAGCAATAGAAGCAAAAGTTCTGAAGCCAAAAGGCAGATTTAAAAAAAAAATTCTTTAAAACATGCATTACTTTTAAGACCATTTGACAATTTGTAATGAGCCAACACATGTAGTCATACTTTGTGCTAATAATGCCAGCACAGAAGATGTCACCTAAGAAGATTATTTAATTTATTAACTATTTTATTTATTTATGTCGTTTATAGTCCGCCTTTCTCACTGAGACTCAAGGTGGATTACATAGTGTGAGATAGTACAATCAGTATCGGGAACGTTTCCATACAGCATCAAGGACATTTCTATACAGTGTTAAGGACATTTCCACAACGTCATAGGATTTTACAAAGACGTAGCATTAGCAAGGATCCAGTACAGAGTTGAAGAATTGCTGAAACAGAACATAATCAATTCTAGGACTGACATTAGATAAACATGAAGTACAGGAAGTATAAGAGTACATATTCGAGCAATAGATAATATGCAAGGCAACTTATTGGTGAAGTCTATGGTCCCTAACTCATTAGAAAAGCATTTGAGACCCCACCCTATAATGCTTCCCTCCGATCTGAGTAAAAAGTCGTTTTAAATAATTCAGTTCTGCATAGTTTGTGGAAAGCCAGGAGAGTGGGGGCTCTCCTGACCTCCTCAGGCAGACCATTCCACAGGGTAGGGGCCACCACAGAGAAAGCCTGTGTGCGGGTTGCTGTTGATTTCACCCATATGCAGGCTGGCACCTGCAGGAGACCCTGTTCAGATGAGCAAAGCTGCTGTGGAGGACCATAGGGAGGGAGGCAGTCCTGTATTTATGCCAGACCAAGGCTATGAAGAGCTTTGTATGTGATAACCAATACCTTGAACTGAGCACAGTAACTGATAGGTAGCCAATGGAGTGACTGTAGGATGGGAGTGACGTTCATGCTCCTGCTCGCTCCTGCTAACAGTCGAGCTGCAGCATTTTGCACCAATTGGAGCCTCCTACTTAACTTAGATGGGAAACCAATGTATAGTGCATTACAATAGTCAAGTTTTGATGTTAACATTGCATGGATCCAGGTGGCTAGGTTGGCCGTGTCAAGGTAAGAAGCCATCTTCCAGACTAGAGTAAGATTGTAGTAAGCATTTTTTGCCGCTGCCTCTAGTTAGTAGTGCTGCATCCAGTATAACACCTAGGCTCCTAACGGAGTCTGCAAGGGTCAGACGAACTCCATCGAAAGTGGGGAGTACAATGTCTTTCAAGATGCCTTCCCAACAAACATCACTTCAGTCTTGTCTGGGTTCAATTTCAATTTGTTATTTTTCAGCCATTTCACCACGGCTGTCAGGCAGCGATCTAAGATTTCTACTGACTCCTGTGGGAACCTGGATAGCTAAATTCTCATTTATTATTGCAGCAAAAGCCAGTAAAACAAAACAAATCTGAGATAAAATATGAGTTATCACATCAAAGCATAGCAATAAGATCAGAGCATTAGCAATGGAAAGGTTAATAAAATAGGAACTGTAGAGATAAAAAGGGAAAAAACAATTATACCACATTTTCAGCTAAGAGGAATCTGCATTTCCTAATGGCTAAGGAACAAAATTTGGCCATGGCATAAGTCACTGAGCTCTGAGTGTCTTCTAAAAGGAAATTGCACAAGACTTCTGGTTTGAAATCAAGATAGGACTGTAAAGGATTGAATCTAATCAAGAGAGGCAGTATAAAGGAAGCCATTCCTCTTGATAAAATTCACACAAAAAAGAGAACACGAGTAACTGATTCCACCATGTTGGTCATGCATGGGCATAGGCATTCATGCATTGGCACTTGAGCAAATTTACCCTGCAATGTGGCGGAAGGAAGTGCCTCAAATTGGGCTCTTGAGAATGCCCATCCGTAAGGCTCATGGGTGATGTTGGAAAGGTAAGAAGCAGCAGTAAAATTGGAGCTGGATTTTAAACAGTTGAAGTTCTTGGGCAACACAGCTTCTTCATTTTGTAATTCAATGTCAAGATATAGAGTTGGGTGTCATCTGCATATTGATGACATCCCACACCATAGCTGCGAATGAGTTCTAAAGGTTTTACATAGAGGTTGAATAACATGGGAGATAAGATAGTGCCCGGTGGAACCCCACAAGTTAGTTCCCATTCTGAAGATAGCTGATCTCCAACGGCAACCCTTTGAGTCCGTTCCATGAGAAACGATTTAAACCAATCCAGGGCACATTCTTTGATGCCCACCTTTGTTTCTAAATGCCTCAACAGGATGGCATGATCTACCGTGTCAAAAGCTGCAGATAGATCCAGAAGAAGCAATAAGGAGACATGGACTTTGTCTATATTCAGATGATCATCCACTAACGCTACTAGTACTGTCTCTGTCTCATGCCCTGGTCTGAATCCAGACTGAAAAGAGTCTAGAGCACTAGAGTTTTCCAAGAAGATCTGAAGTTGGTCAGATACTGCCCTCTCAATCACTTTGCCTAGAAATGGAAGGTTAGAGACTGAATGATAATTGGCCACATTAGTTATGTCTAGGGATGGTTTTTTAATTAGCGGATGGATAACTGCCTGTTGAGCAGCTGGGGGAAGGTGCCCTGAGTTAGTGATTGATTTACAATATCTGTTAAATAAGAACCTTCATTTGGAAATGCCAGGGATTTTCATGCAAAAGGTGTGCTCTTCCATTGAGTCAGAGTCCTTGTGGTAGCTTAAGGGTTAATCTCTTGCTCTGTAGGAGATATACCAAACAGTTGAAGGGATGCTCAAATACTCTGCTGTTCTGCTCTCATCCTGTTTTTACTAGTCATGAACAGAGATGTGATTTTTCAGCAATTAGATAGTTCATCAATCTGTTCATTAAATCCAACAGCACAGTTGGCTTTTAATGTATACATATTCTCACTAGTCCAATTGAGATCTACTACCTTAATGGTTTAAATAGACAATTAGATCACTAACAAACCATATGAATCAGCTATAAAATAAATTCAATAAAATCTAGGGTTGCTGTTCCCCTGGTGGGGGCAGGAGATCCCCCGCTCCCAGCTTCCTCACCTCCCACTCACTGGCCACTGGGGGTAAAGCATGGGAACAGGCATCCCAGGGTGCATTCCAGGCACAGTGTGACAATGTCACCCCCAGGAGTGATGTCATTGTGCAGGCCCAGGGAATGCCCCTGGGCTTCATGCCAGGTCAACTCAGGCCATTTGAGGGCCCAAATTGGCCTGGCACAAAGCCTAGGAGCACTTCCGTGGCCTTAATGATGCCACTCCCATAAGTGACATCATTGTGCCAGGCTTTGTGCATGCACAAGAAGACACAGATAAGTGCCGGATCCCCTCCTCACTGGGTGAGTAAGGGGACCTGGCAACCCTAATAAAATCCTACGCTTCAATGTTCATCTAATTAGCCTTTAGTGGTACTAATGGCTGCTAATCAACTTGAATTGGCAGTACCTTTGAGCATGTGTAGTTTTGCAAAAATCCAAGATAAACCAGATCAGCAGGCAATCACTTCTGTTTGGTATGAACTGAACAGAATGAGTGATAAGCACATGTCTGATTGCCACCTTCACACATGGTAAGTTCAAATGTTGAATATGTTCATGGAAAATTTGCAGCAATATCCCTAGACTGTTGGGGGCTGAGGTTAAAACATGAGGTTGAAACTTGGCTTCAATCAGAAGTCTGTGCCCGGTCTCTGCTCTGAAGTAGTCCTTGTAATCAAGTTTATAACATATGGAGATGAGGTGGGACTAAACTATCATTTTGGCACCATATCATCTGTCCGGAAATGGGTTGGTAGAAAGGGCAGTTCAGTCTGTGAAAATCACATGCGCTATTTGTTTACAACATTTATATTTCACTTGTTTGCCCCCACAAAAGCAGCTAACAGATTAAAAACATAAATAATAAAAACTCAGCTGCTGGTGCCCAGGGTAGCTGTCTGTAGGCCACCACCACTCTGGTACAGGTTTCCGAAAGAAGGGCCCAGAGCACCCCACTAACACCTTTTGTTGATTCTTTCCCAGTAGGTTTGATTTAGTACATGACCAAATGAGGCATGAGGACCCAGGCAGAATAATAAAGAACTTTATTTAAAAGGTTTATTAATAACGGTTCTTAAACTGGTAGATTAAAGAAAATAGTAAAGGTTGGTGAACAAACAAAACTAAAATACCCTAACGCGTCTAACTAGACTGCTCTTAACTGTCCTCTGGTTACTGGCTTCCAACTGTCTCACCCCTTCTGGATGAGGGAACACTCCGTCTGCAGCAGCCTCTCCTCAGCTCTGCTCCCTAGAAGTGAACACCCTCCCACTGTGATGAGGCCTTTTATCTCTTCTCTCAGGCACCATCCCCCTATTTTCCTAATGGTGCAAATTTTCCCTCCAAATCCCCTCTTACCCAATCACAGGGGCCAAAGGGAACCTGGGAAATGTTGGCCTTGCAGTAACTTTAGTGCAGGCTTCCACAGAGCCACTAAGCCTCACTAGGCCCAGGCTCATAACACCCCCCCCACACTAGACCAAATCATGAAGGGTCTATTGAAGTCTGGAGCCCTTAGAACTGGACAGGTGATGAAGGAGTTTTTAGCTCATCGAAAGCCTGCTGACATTGTGCTGTCCATTGCAATTTCTCAGGCCTATTCCTCCCAATGAGAACTGTTAGCGGCAATGCTAACTGACTGTAGTTGTGTACAAACTTCCGGTAATATCCAGCCAACCCTGGGAAGGATCGGACTTGTGTCTTTGTTCTGGGTATGGGCCAGTCCCGAATGGCCTCGACTTTAGCTTGTCCAGGAGAAATGGTCCCTTGTCCTACTTTGTGTCCAAGGTATGTAACTTGGTTGAGGCCAATTTGGCATTTCTTGGCCCTCAAGGTAAATCCAGCTTCTTTTATCCTTTCCAACACCATTTGCAGGTGCACCAAATGTTGTTCCCACATCAGGGAAAATACAGTGACATCGTCCAAATATGCAACGGCAAAATATTCCAGGCCCTTCAGGAGCTTGTTGATGGCCCTCTGGAAGGTGCTGGGAGCATTCCGAAGACCAAATGGCAAAACATTAAATTCATACGGTCCTTTATGTGTCACAAAGGCAGAACGCATCTTTGACTGTTCATTGAGTTCCAGCTGCCAATAGCCTCTGGTGAGGTCAAAGGTGGAGATGTACCTAGCTGGGGCTAATTGGTCCAACAAATCATCTATGCAGGGCATGGGGTATCGGTCCGGTTGGGTTATCTTGTTGAGACGCCTATAATCCACGCAAAAACGGACCTCCCCATTGGGTTTGTTGACCAGCACAACCGATGATGCCCAAGGACTCTCAGAGGGTCTGATTATTCCCATCGCCAACATCTCAGTTAACTCTTTCTCGATGGCCTGCCGCTGGGTATGTGGAATCCTATGAGCCCGTTCTGCCACAGGGGGCTCATCCCTCATGAAAATAGAGTGACTTGCAATTTGGGAGTGACCAGGCAGGGCAGAGAACTGTTCGGTAAATTCAGTACACAGTTGCCTAACTTCTTCCTGTTGACCCTTCTGGATGAGGGATCACTCTGTCTGCAGCAGCCTCTCCTCAGCTCTGCTCCCTAGAAGTAAACACCCTCCCACTGTGATGAGGCCTTTTATCTCTTCTCTCAGACACTATCCCCCTATTTTCCTAATGGTGCAATTTTTCCCCTCAGAATCCCCTCTTACCCAATCACAGGGGCCAAAGGGAACCTGGGAAATGTAGGCCTTGCAGTAACTTTAGTGCAGACTTCCCCAGAGCCACTAGGCCTCACTAGACCCAGGCTCATAACAGCAGCAAAAAGATAGAAGTGCTTGGTTTGGCAAGGAAAGAGTGTGCCTCCCTGTAGATTGCTGCTTTGGCAAGAGTAAAAGAACCTAATAATGTCACAACGAATTTGTATTAGTTTTCACGCCCCACAGAGACAAAGGCCCTGAAACATTTGGTTCATGGTTTGAATTGGGAAAAGGTTTAACAGCTGTTTTATGACAACAATTTGCTGCTTCATTATGGGCTAATGCACTCAAAGCAGATTCTTCATGTATATGAGGATAAGATATCTTGGGGAAGGAAAGAGGGAGAGAAAAGAGAACTTTTGAACTATATGGTAATAGGACTAATGTTACTGTATTGTAATGTTAAACTTTTAGAATTCCAAGCTGAGCTGAGACTGCCTTCTGCCTGGCAAGCAGATGTTGTATAAACATATTCCTCCCCCCACCCTGCCCCCCACACACACTTGATGATGCAGAGGCTACCAGTATTTCAGTAACATCCAGCCATAACTCCTTTACTGGCCTGTAAGTCTCCATGCAGTGCTGCATCATACATTTCTGGGCATAGGGGTGACAAAAATTAGCCAACATTATCCATCTCTATCCATTCATGACATATATAGTTTGCTTTGACAGGGCATGGACATCTTGGAATGCAAGCACAGAAATTGGAATTAGTCTTTCAGATTGCATAACTAAATTGTAGTATTGAGAATGGGAGTCAATGGAAATGTGCAGCACCTGGCACATGGGAATAACAATTATGTGATTTCTTTACCATGCTTAATTGAAAGCTCAATATACATTGGGTGCTTGATGGTGATGTGATCAATGTGGGTTGCATTGCAAACTGGGCAAGTGTGGAAGCAATCATGCAACTGCTTTGCCATTGCCTGCCAAATTCTGAATGGATCCATTCAATCCACATTCTGAGTGAACTGATTTGGGCATAAGTATTCACTTTCATTCATGTCCCCTTGCTACTGCCAGCAATTTTGCCTAACCTGTTGTCTAACTACAAACAGCTGTGATTGAATATCATTTCAGGACCAGGGTCAATACAGCAGCCACAGCTTATACTGGCTTCTAGACATGAGTACCACACATGGCTTAATGATGGAAGATAGTATGCGCAGATCTCTGCACTGAGCTTAGCACGTGAGAATACACAGGCCTGTATTCAAAGTTTAGACCTGCTTGACAAGAGTCAAAATGTATTTATAGGTATCCTTGTTAATGCTGAATGAGCTCATTTCTAGAAATATGTTAAGGCTTCTTATCTGCCACAAGAGCAAGTTTAAAGCCATTAGAGTGGGATGATGGGAGACCCAAGGCTAAAGCATTCTATCTGATCAGCTTATCTGGATTTAGTTTTGATTTCATGGAAAGCTTGATCAATGATATCTGAATATGACACAGTCATCCTCTTACATCATTGCTAGGCCCTAACTGAGATCTCTCCATGTTCCTAGGCAATATGGAATAAAAATGGTAGGTTCAGTTATGCCTTTTCTTGAGTTTGGGGACCTGTCTGGATCCCTACCTTTGTCCTCTTGGATTTACAACTATGTCCTGAAGCCTGGAAACTCTGGTGCTGAATGCTATGTTAAACTAGCAAAGAAACTCTGTCAGGTATATTAAATTATCTAGCTGTTTATTTTATCTTCTTGCACCCTCTCTAATAAAAAGTTTTTAGACATCTTATTCCCCTGACCTGGATAGTCCTGGAAATCCTGAGTTTGTCAAATATCTGAAGCTAAGCAGGATTGACCTTGGTTAGTAATTGGATGGGAGACCTCAAAATGAGATCCGGGTTGCTACGTAGAGGCAGGCAATGTGAAGCCCCCTTTGTTAGTCTCTTGCCTTGAAAACCCCAGCAGGGTTGCTATCAGCTATGACCTGATGGTAATTTTTACCACCATGCACCTTCTCAATAAACAAAATATATTTTACAACTCTGTGGTGTTTCATTGGGGTTGTAGATTCAATCTGAAATAGTGTGTAGGCCAGTTTTGGCCACTACTACCTTTATAGATTTTTGGCTAGACTCAGCCAAAGGTATAGTTCAGTAAAGCTTGAAGCATCATTCCCTAGTTCTGGATAAGACTTAGTAGCTACAGAATTTGTGGGCAGATAGTCATTCTTGAAGGCCCCCATGACCCTATGTACCCATTTGAGAGCCAAGCTACAAGTGATGCCTGACACAGGTTGGACACTTGTCTGCTTCCCTCAAGTTTTGATGGGAAATGTAGGCATCCTGGTCTTGCAGCTTGGCTGTCTGACTGCTGTCCAATGGATTTTTCAAATGTCACCTGTCCAACATTCTGCCAAGCTGCCTACATTTCCCATCAAAACTTGAGGGAAGTTGACAAGTGTCCAACCTGTGTCAGGCATCACTTGTAGCTTGGCTCTGAGTCTTGATAGTACACTTCATCTAGCATTTGGAGAACTGCTACCAATATCCTGCCGAAATCAGATGTGCTGCATATACAGCATGCAATCACTTAATTGTATTGGGTGTACCAGCAGCTAGATGCCAGCCCAAGCAGCGACAGCAGCTCCAGGACCAGAACTGGAGATGAAAATCAATCCCAAGAGAAGCTTCCAGGCTGCATCTTCCAGTCTGCTAAGAATGCTTTACACAGTGCAAGGACTTGGCTAGAAGGCTCAGGTCTCCCTTCACCCCTGCCAGAAATCAGTAATTAATTATCTCTGTTTATGAGTCTGGGTCAATTTAAACTCTGCAGGGTCACATCTAGCACTTAAGCAGCTATTCAATTTATGTATACATAAGGTTGTGGAGGTGGGGGTATTCATTATAAAACTCCTCAGTGCTGCTTGATTTTCAGTCAGGTCACATACAAGCACTTTTTTTAGCCGTTTGCTAAATAGTGCTAATAAAGCCCACAATACCACCCAAGAGGGCTCTCTGGGACTGCTGCAGAAGATTTATGAATTCATTGCTGTTTGGTAACTCTTACTTCTCAAACACAGATGAATATTTTATGCCCTGGGAGTTCCACATTCTGCATAATGTAAAAAGCAGAAGAACCTAAAGATTACCCTGAAGACCGCTTAGGGAAAAGGGCTCAGTGGGGGGGTACTCAGTGTTGGCAAGATGGGTAAGTGGTTGATTTAAATTCCACCATATGCATTATCTGATTATAACAGCTAGTCTAGGCTGCCAATAAAGTTGCAAGAACCAAAATAGAATTGGTATAAATAATGGCTTTCTTTAGGGGGAGAAGCAGGTCTCGGTTTTGCAGTGTGGCTGTGGATATGCACAAGAAAATACTCTGCAAGGAACAAATGCTTAATTCTAGATGGTCTCCTCTATGCTCCTTCTTAGCTGGGAGCTTCACTCTGCTCCAATGTTATGTGCATCTAGATAAACTCAAGATCACAGAAAGCGTGTCTAATTCTTCGGTCATAGATCCAGAGGAGTTAGCCGTGTTAGTCTGTAGTAGCAAAATCAAAAAGAGTCCAGTAGCACCTTTAAGACTAACCAACTTTACTGTAGCATAAGCTTTCGAGAATCACAGTTCTCTTCGTCAGATGCGTCAGATGCTCTTCACATCTGACGAAGAGAACTGTGATTCTCGAAAGCTTATGCTACAGTAAAGTTGGTTAGTCTTAAAGGTGCTATTGGACTCTTTTCGATTTTGTCTAATTCTTGTGACTGTGAATTCTCAGATATCCCTGTAGATTACAGATTAGAAACTTGTTTATGCCTGACATGCTGTGTTCCCTTTTAGTTCCTTTTGTAATAAAAGAAATCACGTCCAATGAACTACTGACCCATAAAGTTCTCGACTGCTTTACAAAATGAAGGGCAGGATAAAGCATTCAGCTCTGCTGCTGGAGAGAAGTGTATGTGGCCCTTTTCTGTGACTACATCCATTTTTTTCAATTTGTCTCTCTTTGTTGTACTCTCTTTTAATTTGCCACATCTCAAAATGTGGCAACTGTTTCCTCAACTTGACAGGAGCACATTGGACAATGAGTAAACAACCAGTAATGATTTTGTTTGCACTCAACTAAATCATTACTGCATATTTGTTTTCATTTGTTAGCCATCTTGATAGCCCTTGCGAGAGCAGAAAGGTGGGATATAAATTTTGTTAAAGAAATAAACAAACCATAATCACAATCTATTTGGAAATATGCAGTAACAATTTTGTTCAATGTATGGAATTAAGTAAGAAAACTGCATTCAGTCTAGATTGGGCCCCCCACCCAGTGAGGTTGAAGAGTATAGATATGAAGAGCATCAAAGTAGATTGGATATGCATGCTCCAAAAACTCTAATTCCAGCCTCAAAAACTAAGTTTGGTAAAAGCCTTGCTATCCAGCAGTCAGAGGGAATTGGAGTTGCCAGTTAATCAGCTGTGCCTGATACTCATGTCTATTGCTCTGCCATGCCCCCTACCCAGAGGAATCTGCATGACCAAATCTCACCCTTTTGGAAATGTCATGACAACAGTTCCTGCATGTGGTGGCACCTTCTGCCTGAGCCACAAAGCCTCCTACACAGCAGGCAAAAAAGCAAGCTAGCTGTGTGGGAGCTGTCTAGTAGAGCTGGATCCCAACAACTTGAGGCAGACTGAGGGTTGAGAAACATACAAGTATGATATCAACTGGTAGCACCAGCTGTAAAAAGCCCAGCAGTGGCATCAAGCTGGCTGACTTTATCTCTGCCTAAAGATGCAGGGGTATGGTGGCTGAGGGGAGGCAATTGCCCTCCAGGGAGCACTTGGCAACTGAGCATTCTGGATAAACAAGTGCCAGATAACAAAACTTTTTCCAAGAATCATATGAAAATCCCACTGCTAACAGACCTTGAGAAAAGAGATGCTGAATTATTCCAGCATGGCTAAGGGGTCAATTTACATCAGGAAAATAGTTTAAGAGAAATGGCTAATCCTGTACTATGGTTAATGACCCAAGCTGTGGGCCTTCATGGCTGTTAAGTTTAAAGAGATAAGCTATCCAATCATCAATCAACAACGTAGTTTAGCCCTAAGAGGGCAAGAAATGAGAGAATAAGCCAATGAATACTTCTGTGGTGCTTTAGCCAGTCCAACAAGAACAACCACAAATAACTATCTGGAATACAATTGCAGTTTGCTACACAAGTAGAAAAAAGCTTTGAGAGTTGTACATGATACAGGTTAAGCGTAGTGCTTTGCCATGAGGTTCCCTGGGGTTGTCTGCTATTTGCAGAAGCAAATAACAGGATGATATTGTTAACACTACTTTATTTTAATAAATGGGAATTTCTCCTTGAATTTGCTGGTAACAGAACAACAATTTGAGACATCTGAGCTTTAAATAAAAAGTATAGGCAACTACTGGCTAATATGGAGAGTAATGACTAGAACACAATATCTGCAGACATTAAAAAGAGAACACAGACTCTAGAGAACAAAATGCACAGCAGAGATGTTAATTGATGGAATATTGCATTAAATGTCCAGATCTTTTATTTACTTGATTATTTATTGCTTACAATACTGTGAGCCATTTTTCCCACAAATCCTGAGAATCTATGATTGAGTTGTCAGTGCATTCTCTCATCTTTGCATGGCTTTTTTGTTGTCGTTGTTTTTAATTATTTTAAAAATTATTTTTAACAGAAAACAGCATTGGACTGATGAAATAATATCAAAAGCAGACTCTATAACAGAAAGTAACATTGGACAGTAAACATAATATCAAAACAAAATATGTAACAAAGTATTAAAACTACATAATAATATAACAAAAATAACATTAAATAAAAAGCATAATATCAAAAACAGAATGTATAGCATCTTCGCATGGCTTGTTGAGAGACTCTGCCCTTATTCACTGTCCATTGCCCCTGTGGGCAGAGAAGTAGGAACATAAATGGCGCTCAAAACATCCTAGCAATGCACCTGAGAAACTGCAGCCTATCTACAGGAATATGTAATGTATTTATAACTGGAAAATACTCAGATAAAAACATGACTGAAGATTTTATCCTGTCGATACTAGGATCCAGCCCTAGTCAAGCATTTTGTGCCCCTTTCATTTCAATGGGAGAGTTGAGCATATACTAACATTTTCCCCATCATAACTTTTGAAGGTGCTTTGGTTTCACTGAGTTCCATTTTGATTTTCAACATGTCTTTAACATATTGGAGACAGTAGTTTTCTGTATAGATTGGTGTTTGAAATAGTTGCTTTGTTGAGAACTTTACTATAAACGTCAGTCTTTGCCCTGCCTTCTCCTCATTTCCCATGTTAGTTCATTTCTGCCTCTCTGTTTTCCAGTCCTTCTTTCTCCTGTTTATTTCCTGCCCTTCCTGCATTCCCCTTCCTGCATCTTCCTAGCATCTTTTGGTGCCACTGAGGTAATATGTAAATCTTCCACCAACATTGTCTCCGAACAGTTGGTGGGTGCCAGCAGTGCATAACAAGCTGATTATTAACACCACATCTTGCTTTGCGCTTTCTCCCAGGGGACATAGCCAGGTCAGATATAAGACAGAGCCTACCATAAAGCTCTCAAAGTTTAGAGCCAATATAAGATATTATCATCAGCCCTCTTAGCTGTGCACAGAAGCTTATAGGAAGCCACCTCAGATCCTGGAACACAAGTGGAAAGCATTTGTTAGAGTTTACTTCCATAACAGTCCATGATAACAGTAATTATGGACATTCATTATGGACAGTTATTATGGACAGTTATTATATATGTTAATTATGGACTGTAATTATGGACATTCATGGACATTCATTTCATCTCTTTGAAATGAATGATATCTTCCAGGGAACAGTGATTTCAGTACCTTCCATCCACACTTTAATTTTAAAAATAGCATTTATATGGATTGACCATATATTCAACTCCCTTTGAAACACTTGTGCAGTTGGCCTCTGCTCTCAATTCTTTCACATGCAGCATTATACAATAAAAAGTTTTAGTTTAGCAACATATAATAAAGTACTGGGTCAACAAATTGTTTACCTGAAGCAAATTGGTAAATATAAAGCATGCCATTTCATGTCTTGCCAAAACTTGTTCTACCTGAGCATAGAACGGCTCCATGAGTATACAGGGAAAATATGAATGGATAAAAACTTCCCAAGCTAGAGAACCATCTTCCACCTCCCAAACAGCAAGAAAGAATTGCAAATACCTATACCAGTGTAATAGCCATTCCTTCTTTCATGGGAGCTGAAATTCTGGGAGGTAGAGGGGAGGTACAGATCTCTAGCAAAGTATTCTCACTACTTCAGCAAAGTAGAACTGCCAGAGTTCTTAGAGAGAAGCCATCATTGTTCCTCTAGTATAAAACCAATATACTTTTGTAGAATAGATGGTGCAACGCACTGAATTTGTAAGCTCAACAGCCAGAGGTATACAACCAGGTGGAATACAGTAGGAAACTGATGCCGGAGGTACGTGGAGTACAATAAGCAATAGTTCAGATACTGATTGGTGCATTGTGGTGACTTCAACTGGTGAATAAGCTATCATAGACTAATCACCACCAATAGAACTTACATACTACCCAGCATCAACTAAAGGTACTTTCAGACTGCTAAACTGGCCCCACTTTTTCTCCATTGCTGCCTCAATCATTCCCTGAAGTGAGATGAGAACAGAGAATTCAGGCATGTTTAAAAGAAGGAGAAAGAAAAGAAACGCACCCCCAAATTTCAGCATAGAAGGCTAGCACAGAGAGTGCAGAAGGGGGCAGGAATTTAAATGCAAAACATTTCAAATAGCAAGCAACATTGGCTTTGCATCACCTCAGGACAGGATTGTCAGCTTCCCACTGGCAGTAGGAGACCTCCTTCCCTCTGACCTCATTGCCTACTGCAGCTCATCTGGGAGGATATTCCCCAGGCAAAATAGGGGGAGGGTGATTGACATTGTTTCCACAGAGCTTCGGGCAAATGCTGCATCATAATCTCTGGTGTGATGACATCACTTCTGGATCACACCAGAAGTGATGTCATCGCTTCATGGATGCTTATTGTCTCCCCCTCTGTCAGGCTATGGATGACAGGATATGGCAGACAGATCCCTGGACTATTGCAGCAAGACACAGGTTAAATGGTTTTTATTCAGAAATCAGATTATTTCCATATATATGTCCATAGGACTACTCAGAAGCAAGGTAAGCATCTAAGCAGCAAGAGCAGAAGTTGATAGGAATGACATCATGTGTGAGAGACTTCTCTTTTAACATTCAAGCCTGCTCCTTTCTCCCCTCCCAATCATAAACAAAGTTTTGGTGCTCTCCTTGTGTGAGAACGTTCCACATATTTGTAATATCAAAGTGAGTCACTAAGAAGCAAGACATAGCAAAGGCTGAGAGGGAGTACAAGGTCAAAAACATTGGAAGCTGTTACAGTCCATCAGATAAACACCTGTGGAAGCCCGTGAAAGAAATAGTTATGACACTAGTAAAATGACACTGAGTTACTGTAAATTCCCACCTCCCCAATCTCCCATTAATTTGGACAGATCAATGCCCCACTCAGCTTGGTGAACAAAGTCAGTGTTATTATTATAATCCCCACAATACAATTAGGGAGCTGGGGCTGAAAGGAGTGACTTACCCAAGGCCACGTGCAGAGCTCATGGCAGTAGTGGGAGTTGAACTAGCAGAGTGCTGATTTGCATCACAGCCACTTAGCTACTATGCTACAGCAGCACATTTGTATTCTTGGATTATGAACAATCAAGTGTTGAATTATCCAGTGATGTACATAAATGTATGAACCAGGCCTTAGGCTGATTCATACATGCACACTTGATTTCTCTATACCTGATTATTCTCAGCTGAATACATGAAATAATAAAGTAACTCTCTTCATGTAGTATAGTAGTTAGAGTGTTAGACTAGGATCTGGGAGAGCTAGGTTTGAATCTCCACCCTGCTATGGAAGCTCGCTGGGTGATCTTGGGTCAGTCATGCACTCTCAACATAACTTACCTCACAGGGTTGTTGTGGAGATAAAATGGAGGAAAGGAGAATTATGTAAGCCACCCTGGTCCCCATTGGGGAGAAAGCTGGGATGTGAATAAATGAACGCTCTGGTTGAGATGAAGTGATAGTTCATCTGTCGTATTTAGTCTATGATGGTACACTCTTATCAAGTGATCATTGATAAGACCTTAGGCAAGCTAATGAACATATACTACAAGCAAATCTCTAAGAGAAATCTGACCTTTATTCCAACCACCCATACTATGGATATCTAAGCAAGTCCTTCTAGTGGAGTACTTGAAAATGGTAGTGCTTTTACAGCTTAATCTCTGTCTATAATCAACAAATACTCTATGTAAATTACTATATGTAAATTAAACACTTCTTGTTGAAATGAGCTCCCATCTGTTAGAGAAAAGAAATAAATGCACAAATGTTTAAGTGAAGAGGGGTTTCACATGAACACTGGATTGCAGTAGACTAAGTAGTCAAAAGAGTTTATTGTCTATAGCCATAGGCTGTCACAATTCACCAAACATTAATTAAAACAATACTGTATGCCAAACTATCCCAGGAGTCATGAAACAGCCTCATTCAGTACCACCTTAGATCTTACTTTTTGGCTGCGAGTGCAAACTGAGAGACTCTATAGGACAGTAGACTAAGTAGAACTATATAGCAATACCTCCTTCAATGCTGTTGTGTTCTTTGAAACAGAATGCTAAGAAACAGCTTTATAAGAGGTATTGATAACACTGGTTCCAATGGGAATGTATTCACAGTGCTGCCATTTCTTATATTATCAGTTGTATATGAGGCAGTGACTAGAGAAGGGGGCACCTACCAGATGACTGCCTTTGTTAGGATCTTGCAGTGGTCCAAGACATCTCTCTGGGTCACCTGCCATGTTGATGCTTACTCCTTGGAGACTTGTGACTATCTGGGCAGCACCCTTCCCCTATATTTTATTTTTAAAATATTACATCCAGAACAAAGAGTTCTATAATGAAACAGCTTTATAGTTCATATTACTATGGCATAGACATGAATTATAATGAAGACCGACTCGTGCTTGGTGGGCATTGTTCTCTTAATGTAGGCACAGCTTAAATATCAAAAGAAATTATTAAAAATTTTGTGCCAATTTATTTTCTTCTCCAGGACAGGATATTAGTTATGGAACTCAATGTTCCTATGTTCCTTGTTGCTGGTATCAGCACAGTAAGAAGTGCAAGTTTAATTAATGGAATTAGCAAAAGAACAATAATATTTTTTTCTGTCCTGCAGCTGTAAGAACCAAGCAGCTGAAAATAAAATTTAAAAAATTATAATTCCACATTGCACACACTGACTGTACTTTGATGCTCTTTCTCTGATGAGTGTCAAAGGAGACACAAACATTTGGTTGAGACGGTGCAGTCATGCTGTGGGACAGGCCCTCCTTGAGTTGTCACAAGATAGCTGGAAGAGCAAAAAGCAGAACCAGGCACTTTGGGTGAGCAAATCATTTTGTTACCTGAATTGGTCTCCTTGCGAGTAATAGAATTGTGGGGGGAATTAGCAGCAAGGAAGACAGCTATGCGAGAGGAGTAACAATGGGATCTTTCACCAATTTTTATGGAGTCCCTTCCCAAGATAGCAGATGAGGCTGGTGCTTTTGAGTTCAAAGAATATTTTATTAAAAGAGGAAAAAACACATGCACACAGGAGTAAATAATAAAAATGGCTACACACACACACAGAGTCCTAGGAAGCTAGACAGAAGGTGGAATAGAGTGAGGGAGGGGAAGTATATTTACCAACCAGAAGAACAGCGAGGTCCACGGAGGAAGGGAGCAGCTTTAAACATCCCATGTTCTCGGTCAGGAGAGAGAGAGAGGCTTAGTAAAGTAACCCCAAGGAAACAGTGCTTGAATTGAGTAGGCATGTACTGTTCGATTTGAATGGGGCAAGACTCCCTATTCTTACCCTGAAGCTAGAGAGCCCTCCCGGCCGTTGGAACAAAGACCTCAATGGTCAGTTCCTGGGAGTAACAAAGTTTTGATTGCCTCTTGATTGGTGCTGCCAGAATGAGACAAAAAAAGTAAGGTTTTGCTCTCCTGTTGAATTATAAAGCAATGTTTGCAAATTAATGTCCTGGAGTCAGGTTGATGGCTTTAGTTGGGGAATAGGGATGTGCGTTTCGGCATTCAGAATGCCGAAAGAATGCCGAAACAAAAGTGTTTCGGCTTCTTTCGGGGAATGCCGAAACGTTTCGGGGAATGCCGAAACGTTTCGGGTAGCCGAAAGAAAAAAGCCGAAACGTTTCGGGATTCTTTCGGCTTTCTTTCGGCTTTTCTATGGGAAAATGCCTCTGTCTTCCAGGACGTCTGGAGGAGGCATTTTCCCACCGAATAAGCCCAAAATTGGTGGGGACCTTCCTCTAACCCTTCTCTAACAACCACCCAAGTTTCAGACAGATTGGACTTTGGGGGGCCATGTTATGGCCCCCCAAAGCAGGTCCCCCCATCCTCCCATAAGAAAGCGAAGGAGCAGCATATTGTTAGCATGCTGCTGCTGATCTTTCTTCATTATTTCCTATGGGGGAAAAATGAAGTGGCAGGCTTCCTTTGCCAGGGGTGGCATTTTGCATGCAAAATGCCCCCCAGCCCTCAGGGGCCCTTCTCCCACCCCTCCTCCCACCCCCCACCAAGGCTCAGCCTGCTCCCACTTGGGGGGGCCATTTCATGGCCTCCCCAAGTAGGTGCTCTAATCTCTACCACTGACAGCTGGGGGAGGCTTGTGTTGCCAGGGGTGGCATTTTGCATGCAAAATGCCCCCCAACCCTCTGGGGCCCTTCTCCCACCCCTCCTCCCACCCCCCACCAAGGCTCAGCCTGCTCCCACTTGGGGGGGCATTTCATGGCCTCCCCAAGTAGGTGCTCTGCTCTCATCTCTACCACTGACAGCTGGGGGAGGCTTGTGTTGCCAGGGGTGGCATTTTGCATGCAAAATGCCCCCCAGCCCTCTGGGGCCCTTCTCCCACCCTTCCTCCCACCCCCCACCAAGGCTCAGACTGCTCCCACTTGGGGGGGCCATTTCATGGCCTCCCCAAGTAGGTCCTCTCAGCTCCTAAAGTCCACCCCTTACAGCCCCACACAAACCCAATTCCCCCCCAGCTGCCACACACAGACCCAAATCCCCACATTAGCCCCTCACAGACCCAAATCCACCCCCACCTGCCCCACACCCATAACCCCAGGAACAGGCTGGCAAAGGCCAGCCCTCTCCCTTTGTTCCCTATGCTGGGAACTTCTAAACTCTCTTTCCCTGGGCAATTCTGCACAGCCCAGGGGTGCCACAATGGTGGGCACACTTCTGAGTGCCAGCTGGTCCCTGTGAAAGAGCACCTGAACCACAGACACCCTCCCTCAAATTCCCCCACCACCTACAGAGATGGCTGGCCAGCCAGCCCCATTGTTCCCTATGATGGGAACCAACTGCACAACAAAGAATAAAACAAGAACAACACAAAATAAAGTTTTAAAAAAATTATATTCTCCCTTCCAAAGTACAAGTAGGCAAAGCATTATGACACATTACACCAGCAGTCCCCCACACAGAAAAATTAAAACAAAACTCACTTAACATCAGAGAATCACAAAGCATGATTCCTGTCAAAAACACTTTATTTCTTGAACAGCTTTAGGTTACACAGCAGGGGGGAACACCAAAGGGCATGGCAGCACTATCTTACACAAAAATAACACAACTCACTTCACATCAGAGAATCACAAAGCACAATTCCTGTTAAAAACACTTTATTTCTTGAACAGCTTTAGGTTACACAGCAGCGGGGAACACCAAAGGGCATGGCAGCACTATCTTACACAAAAATAACACAACTCACTTAACATCAGAGAATCACAAAAACACAATTCCTGGCAAAAACACTTTATTTCTTGAACAGCTTTAGGTTACACAGTAGGAGGGCACAACAGGGCATGAGAGCAATGTACTGCAAAAAATAATACAACCCACTTCACCGTTTTTGACAGCAATTGTGTTTGTGTGATTCTCTGATGTGAAGTGAGTTGTGTTATTTTTGTGTAGTACACTGCTTTCCTGCTCTGTGGTGCCTTCCTAAAGCAGTTACAGAAATAAAGTGCTTTTGACAGCAATTTTTTGGGGTGATTCTTTAATGTGAAGCGAGTTGTGTTATTTTTGTGTAAGATAGTGCTGCCATGCCCTTTGGTGTTCCCCCCTGCTGTGTAACCTAAAGCTGTTCAAGAAATAAAGTGTTTTTGACAGGAATCATGCTTTGTGATTCTCTGATGTTAAGTGAGTTTTGTTTTAATTTTTCTGTGTGGGGGACTGCTGGTGTAATGTGTCATAATGCTTTGCCTACTTGTACTTTGGAAGGGAGAATATAATTTTTTTAAAACTTTATTTTGTGTTGTTCTTGTTTTATTCTTTGTTGTGCAGTTGGTTCCCATCATAGGGAACAATGGGGCTGGCTGGCCAGCCATCTCTGTAGGTGGTGGGGGAATTTGAGGGAGGGTGTCTGTGGTTCAGGTGCTCTTTCACAGGGACCAGCTGGCACTCAGAAGTGTGCCCACCATTGTGGCACCCCTGGGCTGTGCAGAATTGCCCAGGGAAAGAGAGTTTAGAAGTTCCCAGCATAGGGAACAAAGGGAGAGGGCTGGCCTTTGCCAGCCTGTTCCTGGGGTTATGGGTGTAGGGCAGGTGGGGGTGGATTTGGGTCTGTGAGGGGCTAATGTGGGGATTTGGGTCTGTGTGTGGCAGCTGGGGGGGGGAATTGGGTTTGTGTGGGGCTGTAAGGGGTGGACTTTAGGGGCTGAGAGGACCTACTTGGGGAGGCCATGAAATGGCCCCCCAAGTGGGAGCAGTCTGAGCCTTGGTGGGGGGTGGGAGGAAGGGTGGGAGAAGGGCCCCAGAGGGCTGGGGGGCATTTTGCATGCAAAATGCCACCCCTGGCAACACAAGCCTCCCCCAGCTGTCAGTGGTAGAGATGAGAGCAGAGCATCTACTTGGGGAGGCCATGAAATGCCCCCCCAAGTGGGAGCAGGCTGAGCCTTGGTGGGGGGTGGGAGAAGGGCCCCAGAGGGTTGGGGGGCATTTTGCATGCAAAATGCCACCCCTGGCAACACAAGCCTCCCCCAGCTGTCAGTGGTAGAGATTAGAGCACCTACTTGGGGAGGCCATGAAATGGCCCCCCCAAGTGGGAGCAGGCTGAGCCTTGGTGGGGGGTGGGAGGAGGGGTGGGAGAAGGGCCCCTGAGGGTAGGGGGGCATTTTGCATGCAAAATGCCACCCCTGGCAAAGGAAGCCTGCCTCTTCATTTTTTCCCCATAGGAAATAATGAAGAAAGATCAGCAGCAGCATGCTAACAATATGCTGCTCCTTCGCTTTCTTATGGGAGGATGGGGGGACCTGCTTTGGGGGGCCATAACATGGCCCCCCAAAGTCCAATCTGTCTGAAACTTGGGTGGTTGTTAGAGAAGGGTTAGAGGAAGGTCCCCACCAATTTTGGGCTTATTCGGTGGGAAAATGCCTCCTCCAGGCGTCCTGAAAGACGGAGGCATTTTCCCCCCAAAAAACCCGAAAGAATGCCGAAAGAATGCCGAAAGAATCCCGAATCCCGAATCCCGAAAGAGATTCTTGTTTCGGCTTTCGGCTTTAACGGTAGAGAATCTTGTTTCGGGTAATCCCGAAACAAGAAAGCCGAAAGTTTTTTCCTTGCACACCCCTATTGGGGAATGTACCTTTTTCCAGGAATGAATTACAAAAACTTATGGGTGCTAATTGATTTCTCCTCAATCTTGTGCTGGGGATGTCGTCATGGAAGGAGGGAAAGGAATGCTCCAAGTGGGAAGACACTGTGAGACCCTTCTTGCTCTGGCTCCACCTGGAGCTGAGAGGAAAGTAAACTATTCACCTCTGGTCACTCTGCATTTACATTAGGCATTCCATTCATGCCTGGATCTCCCGGGCGGGACTCAGCAACTGCTAGCTGGAATTCCCCTGTTTGCAAACCAAACTGCATTTAATCCAGGGGCCTTGTGATTCTTATATCACAGGTAGCTATTAAATAACTATTAAACATGGCAGAGGCTGGGCTGACTGCTTACAATTTGGTTTATTCCCCAATCAGCCTCACTTCCTCACAGGCTGGTCAGCTGACTGGATGATCCAGCAGGGTTTGCTAACCTCCTGATGGAGCCCAGAGATCTCCTGGAATTACAGAGATCAGTTCTTTGTAGTAGAGATGGGCACGAACAGCAATACGAACTTAAAAAAACCATGAACAGCTCAATCTGCTGTTTGCGAACAAGCTGTTTGTCTGTTGGCTTAACCTTTCAGTCAAATCAACATTAATATGCGAGAGAGGGATCTTGCATAGTTTGGACTGGAAAAGTATCCCCAAATGGAAAGAGCAAAGGATGTAACACAGACCAAGTCATGAATTTGATAGATTTATTCAGATCAACTTGCACAGGTTACAGAGAACAGCTTTCAAAAATCATGTTGCAAAGTTCTAACAAGCCAAACTATAAAGCTATATGGAGATAGAGGCAGCATAGCTAAAAAGATGCTCAGTAAGATGCAATGAAGCATAATAAGTTGTGTGACCAATCCAAGATGTTCCAAGGAGTCTGTATTGGTGGAGAGAGCTTCACCTTTCTTCTGGATCTGAAAAGAAAAGGGGAAGAGGTAGGAAAGAGATTGTATTCTTTCCTCCCCTCTTCTTTTTTCTGCCATCTGCAAGGTTCATTTTTATACTTTCCTTGAATAGTCTCTCCACTCTCTTCCACCAATAGGATCTCTTGGAGTCATCTCTGGCAAGGAAATGACCTAAAAATCATAAAGTCTGCAAAATAGGTGGGTCATCTCAACCCCCCAATATTTACCACTATTGCTCAAATTATGACAACATGCATCAACAAAAATCCCCTAGGTTATTCTTACCCATTCCAATCATACTCATTGCACCATGTAATTGTACAAAGGTTCATTCAGACTCCATTTTGTTTGGTTCAGTGTATCCTAAATTCCTTATAACTATGTAATTGTAGCTGTGTATATGAGGATATACTGTATGATTACTAAGTTATTCTGTGTGATTTGTCCCTAGTAGCCTATGTGAATATATGCATACATGTACTGTGTGTTGCAGAGTAGGAGCCTGTATGTCAGTGTGCTGTCAGCAGAATGATAAATGTATAATATGACTCTGAAATAGACACAGTTCTCATTCTAGACAGATCCTAGTAACTTTCACTGGCAAAAGGACCTGGTTTTCAGAGAGAGAGGAACTTCAGCTCACGTTATCAAAAGAACTAATTCCTCTATTTGATTCCTTCTTAACTATAAGTGTGTGTCCAAGTTCTTCTCATAAGAAACAGGTGGCTTAGTACCACAATCACTATTTTAATAGTTTGAATCTTAAAAGTCACAGAAAAGAAAAAGCATTTTAAATCTGCGGCTTGGCATTCTTATCTCCCCACCCCCACCCCCCACTAGCTGCTGCAATGTGTCCAGAACCATCTTTGAACAGTTGACAAGACACAGGACAAGTTAAAATGACCCAACGGTCGTTTGCCAACTTCTGTCCACAAGCCATAAGCAAACAGCACACTGACTGTTTTCCGACCAAAGGGCACAGCATTTCGGATCAGTGAAAGGGAAAAACACATCTTGTGTCTGAGACATGGCGTCTGATTAAAATGGTAGTTTTTGAACAAAATGGCTTCAGATTAACACGGTTAGGCTCTATTACACAGGAATATAACACATGAGGCCCCATTCTAAACGAACAGGTGGTCATTGCAAGCCTTGTTCGTTGCTGTTTGTTGCTGTTCGTCAAGCCAGACAGTCTAGCACCTACAATCAATTCCCACGGCAACTCAGGAAGGGATTGTCTGAACTCTGCCTGAACTCCTGCTATTGCCCTGGAAACCCCAATCTAAGCCCAATTTAGCTTGATATGCAGGTCTTCCTTCCAAGTGTGGACTGGAGCTCCAAATTTCTTACAAGAGGAAAAGACCAGGGTGGAGGGGGGCTCCCAGCTCTGGCTTTCAGGGAGAGACAACTGCTGTTAGAGAGACAGGGTGAGTGCATTGGAGCTTGAATTTTCTTTGTGTGGTGGGATAGGGATCTACCCCTTCATGATCTAGGGCTGCTGCCAGGCTCTGGGGCCAAGCTATTTATTATCGGTACGTTTCCTGCTGCCTGCTCAGGTAGGGTTTCTGGGAATGTTGCAGTAGGGATCTTGATGGCTGGAGGAGAGCCTGCTGGTTCCCATGAACAATGAACATGTTTGTGACAGGATTGACAGTGTTCGTTGTTTGTTGTTTGTGGATGGCAATGAACAATGAACACCATGTTCTTTTTTTCTGTTTGTGCCCATGTCTACTCTGTAGCCTGAGAAAATGGCTATTTTGCAGAGTGGACTCTGGCATTATATCCTGATGAGCTCCTGCCCCTCCCCAAATCCTGCCTTCCCCGGGCTTCACCCCCTAGACTCCAGGAATTTCCCGCCCCTGAGAGCCAGTTTGGTATAGTGGTTAAGAGCACGGGACTCTAATCTGGAGAACTGGGTTTAATTCCCTGCTCCTTCTCTTGAAGCCAGCTAGGTTACCTTGGGTCAGTCACAGCTTCTAAGAGCTCTCTCAACCCCACCCATCTCACAGGGTGATAATTGTTGTGGGGATAATGATGACATACTTTGTAAACCACTCTGAGTGGGCATTAAGTTGTCCTGAAGGGCAGTATATAAATTGTATGTTGTTGTTGTTGTTGTTGTTGTTGTTGTTGTTGTTGTTGTTGTTGTTGTTGTTGTTGTTATGGCAACCCTAGGTTGGCTACATCTTTTTGCCAGCTAAGAGCTGGGCTGAACTTCTTTTTTCCTCAGTTGCAAGTATTCCACCTAGGTGTAGCCTTTTCGTTCTTTACCTGTGTTTTAAGAAAGCAAAGTAATCTCTTTGGAAATAATGCATCATATAGAAGGCCCTTTTTTAAACTGTGTATTATCCCCCTCCTCCTATTTTCACCTTTCTTCCCTAGGCAATCCTAAGAAGAATTCTCCATGAGGGTTACTAATCTGTCCACTTTCTGGAAAATATCCGTGGGCAACAACATTCACTGCTGGAGATTTACCAGTCAAACAAAACTTCAGGGAGCGAGAAAAAAGATCTATAAAAGCAAGGGAAAATACAACTCCAGTTGATAACAGTGGAGTCTGCAAACCAGTTCCACAGGGAGGTTTCTGAAGATCACCACTCTGGAGATAGCAGAGAAGGCAGAAAAATTTAAATTGTTGTCCACAATTTGAAATCTGGTCAAGGGCAAATTATTCAATCAATCTCTTGCTATAGGAGATAGCAAGACCTAGCAGTGCTGAAAACTCTAGGGTTTCCAACCAATTTGGCTCTTTGCCTTGGGGTTCTTCTTCACCACCATCAACACATCAGCACTTAATGCATTTTAAGTCAAGTGGTGAACCAACAAAAGAAACTTTTGTCTGTTTTGAGGTAGCAGTCAATACATAAACTAAGCAAAACAAACAATTTCAGATGCAGCCACTGAGGGTCAAGACCATTTTATTTTTCCTGTTAATCCAAGCAGATCATTTCATATGCAAAGGGTTGTCTAGAAGATTCCAGGTTTTGAACTTTGCTACCCTCTCCTGTTTTTCCTGCCTGTCCTTCAGTCTTTTGCTCCTGACTCCTTCTTATTAAAAAGGGGGATATAGTAAACTTCCATGACAGCAGGGATTCAGACCCCGTTGTCCTGGGTTCCAGTTCAGCACTCTAATAATTACACCACACTGGCTCTTTTGCCATTGTTTCAATCAGGTAGGAAAGATCAAAGACCTTCCAAGGAGAGGACAATATTACTAACAATGAATAATACTTAAAGTGCACCATGCCAGTTAAATAACAATTGTTCATTCAATAACTTACCAAGTGCAAGGTGCTGTCTCATCAATAAATATAACAACAAATAGAGAATAAATAAGCATACAGTATCAATATCATGTAAGTACTTCAATACACATTCAGAGTTCACATCCAACACAATTCATTATCAAAAACCCTTATATAACAATATTGTAAACAGTGGTTGGTACTTTCCAGGGGATAATTCAGCCCACTTTCACTGCGCTCATGGACCTTCAACTGGAAGTGCTTGCAGTATTAAAAGGTGGCTCCGGACAACCAGATAAGTCAGTGCAGGTAAGTATCTCTTTATTTCAATGATTAACTTTTCTTGTTTGTGGCAAGTGAAGTGCCTTCATTCCATGGATGGTCTGAAGAGGACAGAGGGTATGTGCCAAGGAGCCTCTGGAAGCAGCTTACCAAGTCCAAAAAAATGCAGTCCACAGTCCAATGAACGCTCTACAGACTGCTAGCTCTAGTCCTGTTTCGAGAAGATCTTTTTCAAGAACGTGATAATGTAACAGTGAATAACTATTTAGCAGTCATCATTTCCTTTGTATCCTCCTTGCTTCATTTCCAGGAGGACAGCTGTATATTGTCCTCTCTGCAGGGGTCTTTGATCTTTCCTAGCTCATTATCCCGCGGTGCCCTTTGTTTTTGTGAGGTTGTTTCTATCAGGGCCTGTTCCAGGTTTGTGTGGATCCAGGATATAACCTGTCATCATTTCCCTTTTGGAGCAACCTCTTTTTCCTCTAGCCATACCCCTTCCTTTTGGCTCCTCCCCTTCAGCTCTACTTTTTTTTTCTTTAACTATTCCCTTTTTCATTTCAAAAAGGGTTGCCAGGTCCCCTGGGGTCCAAACTGGTGAACAGGGTGTGTGAGGGGCATGCAAAGGAGTTTTCAAGCAAAATCCCCCCATGGGGGGTGCCTTCCCTTCCTCTCCCCCCCCCCACAAGATTTTTATTTTTTATGTTTTAATTTTCCTTGGGCAGTAGAGGAAGTGATGGGAGTTTGAAAGGTGACGGAATTCATGTCTAAAGCTTGGGATGCACACACACACATTTATTATTTATTTATTTATTTATTTCGATTTATACTTTTTTTACTCATATTCAAGTCCCGCTCAGTGATGTTTACTCAAAAGTGCACAGTTTTGCAGAATTACGTTCTACAAATGCAAAAAAGTTAGAAATGTTAGCTCAGTACATTTAAAATACATAATCATTAAAGACGCTACCCACCACCACCACACTCAAACACCAGACTTATGAAATCCAGGTAATGCTTGTACAGCACATGGAGAGAGATAGTACAACTATATAAGCCAACTTGCTCATTCCAGACTCTTCAGTCAGCCTGGAACATGAATGAGGATGGTAAATGTGTGACATTACTTGCATCCCTAGTAGAAGTAAACACACAAACAAGGGACACAAGATCAGAGTGAGAAGTAGCTTAGGATTCCCCAAGTGGAAGCTAATAAAGAAATGTTATTTATATTTATATGAAAAGCACGACTGCATTCCACAAGGACCCTACACATCTCTTGCCCATCACTGTATCTCACAAGTAGCTTCTTTTTTTCTTTTTTTTAAAATAATTTTTAATATATTTTAATGCATGTCTGAAAAAGAAACATATGCCTACATGAATGCCAGCAAAACTGTTATCAGCAGTTCAGTATTTTCAACCCTGAGTGTCAGCAAAGTGACCAATCTGATGTACCCTGAGGGCCTTTAACAAGCAATGGCTGGAAGTGAAGCCTGAAAATAAGACAAAGCTGAAGTTGGTTCCCGGTTCCTTATTTGCAGTTCCTAGTTCCTTATTCATAGACCAGTTTCCGGTTCCTTATTTGTAGTTCCTATTTTCTTATTTGCAGAGCAGAACACAAATATTGGGGGAAGTTGAAAAGCTCTGTACCCTAAAACAAAGACTGTAGGAGCACATATCATACACCTCTGTATTCAGCGGACTCTCCCCTCTAAGTAGACATAAACTGGGTCCTCCTACAAAGCCCAGTTCTTGAGTTAACAGCTTCAAAGTAGGGTAAGAGATACAAGCCCTCTGCGCCCCTAAACAATCTTGCTGGTCCCCTTCCAAACACCGTGAATAAGGAACTGAAAGAGATACAAGCCCTCTGCACCCCCAAACAATCTTGCATGGCCCCACACCACACAGGCCTGCACTCACAGCAAGGTCTAGTGAGTGCAGGGCTGTGTTATGTGGGGCCATGCAAGATTGTTTGGGGGTGCAGAGGGCTTGTATCTCTTACCCTACTTTGAAGCTGTTACTTCAAGAACTGGGCTTTGTAGGAGGACCTAGTATATGTCCTCTTAGAGAGGAGAGTCTGTTGAATACGGAGATGTATGATATGTGCTCCTACAGTGTTTGTTTTGGAACTAGGAAATGCAAATAAGGAACTGGGAACTGGGAACCAACTTCAGCTTTGTGAAAATAAGGGCTTTTTTTTTAGAAGGAACTCTCTGGTACTGAGTACCGGCACCTTTCAGAAGGGCTATCCCAAGTACTGATCCTTGTGCATCAGCCTACTCCAATCAGCTGGAGATGGTATTGAAGGTGAAACAAGCTACGAGGTGCAAGGGACAAGGTTCAAGGTTGGGAAGTTAGTGATTTTAAGAAGAGTAAGGAACTAGACTCACCATGAGATTGAGGTAACCTCAGAAACCAACAATGCTGGCCGGAGGCCTAGAGGATGATTTTTATACACCTATAAGTGAGGCACTGGCTTTCCTGGGGCAGGGGTGCCTTCCCTTCCATGTCGTGCTGGAAATGATATCATTCCTGATGTGACACAGGAAGACTCTGGAATGCTCTGTTCCCATTCCCCACACTTCTCCCTCCGCCACTGGTCAGGTAAGAGCCAGCAAGGGGCAGAGCTCGGAGCAATGGATCCCCCACCCCCACCTGGGGCCTGGGAACCCTAATTTCAAACGCTTATTCTGGTAAGGAGAAATCACACAAAATTTTGCTTTCTCGGTTATCTTCTTGTACTTTGTAAAAAACCAGATAAAAGAAAATATCCCTTTCATGATTTTATTTGGAGTGTTGCTCAATAAAATTAGCAACTGGATTTTGCCATTGTCTGCAGCATGCACCAACACAAGATTCCAGGTGTGGGAAGAGGAGAGTACAAAGAATTCCTTAGGAATATTTTTTAGAACAATGGCTTGCACCCCTTTGGCATGATTATCATAGGACTGACCACAAATATTAGACATCAGCAGTCCATACCTTTCTTCCATCCTATTCAACACAATGCTTGCAAAACCTTTTATGGTTGTGTCTGTGACACAGAGAAATAAAAAAATCATTTGATGACCATTGATTTACTATTAACAAAAAGAGTAGGAGTATATGAGTTAGAGTGGGTAAATTGTCCCTTGGAGCCTTGATGAGTGCTTAGGAGATGTTTGCTTTCTCCAATAATCTATCACCGTAAAGTAATAAAATGAACATTCTTCACTTTACTGTGATGTGATTGCAAGTTTTGAGAAAAGAAAAACAATCATTTCACAGCAGGGGGTGGGCCTCAGCATATGCCCCACCTCAGCCAATGGTGACACCTGGACTGGTTTTTATGATGTTTTGTGATATGTAGAGGGAAACTGCAATAGGTTCTTCTAGGTGCACTGATTCACAGTACAGTTCTAGCATTCTTGTAAGAAAATCAGCAAAATGGTACAAGTATAATCCAAAACCACTTTAATTCTGTTTATGGCATTCTATATTAAAATCAATTGGAGGATTTCTCCTTTTCCAGATAAATGCATTTATATTACATTGTCATCCTTTAACAAAAAAGCAAATGTTATGTTCTGTAGCAACAAACTAACTTGTGATGAGACATTCATTTTAAACAGCCATAGTGTTACCCAAATAGAAGGTTTCTTTAATTAGTTGGGGGATTTAGCATTAAGGAGACACAGCAAGAGGGATTAACTAGAAATCTCCACCTATGTATACAGGGATTGTTCCCTTAGAGAACTCTCAAATAAATCAGGTAGATGCTCAGCAGGAAAGGGTTTTTTTAATTAACAGAGAAGTAAAAGGCAAGCGTATAGAAACCATACACAGCATACACACAGAGCTAGCTAAGAAAACAGTGAGGAAAATGGGAGAGAGTCCTGAAGAAGGAGGGGTCTGTGGAAACAGCAGCAAAAGGACAAGCATTTCAAGGGGAGAGAGGACTCAGACGTATCTGAGGGTACATGTATGGGTCCGGAACATATACATACACTGAACACATGGCTGAGCAGCCCAATTATAAGGCAAAATTTTCCCTGGCAAAAACAAAGGCTATGGGAAAGACTGTAGAAAAACGTTGCCAAAAGGGTCTCCCCCAAATTTTTTTTAAACTGTATACAAAATCCAATAGTAAAATCAAAAAGAGTCCAGTAGCACCTTTTTTTTTTTATTAAACTTTTCCAAACAAAAATAACATAACATTCAACCAGCAACATAGCAGTAACATCAAGTAAGGTACAATAATGCCAATAAATGTTTACAGCTGAGTACATAATATGGTCATGCAATATCATGAGATTAAAGTTACTCATTAAGTACAACTACTAGAAATTTCTTTATGGCTGAGTATTTAAATACAAAGATTCAGATTTCTGGGTTAATGATCATGTAGTGCGGTAGTTTTGTGGTTAGGAAATCATTTTTTGTTAGAAATTCTAGGAAAGGGTGCCATTTTTCATAAAAGTTACTTGGTTTACCGGAATCTGATGACATTTGTATCCTCTCTGTGATCTTTTCCATGATCAGTTGTTCCCACACTTTAGAATACCACATATCTAGATTTGGGGGGAGGTGCGATTTCCACTTTGAGGCTATAGCATTTTTTGCAGCTGCTAAGAGTGACACTATCAACTCTTTGCTATGGCAGGGTATATTTTGATCTTTCCAGATGTCCAGAAAAATTATTTCGGGTCTTAAAGGTATAATATATGTTGTGATTACCTGAATTTGACACAGAATTGTTTGCCAAAACTTTACTATACGTTCGCACTTCCACCAGCAATGCGAGTAAGAGGCTTGCTCCCCACATTTTTTCCAGCAGAGGGGTGTTCTGGTAGGGTAGATCTGTGCTAGTCTTTGGGGTGTGAGATACCATCGCTGGATTATCTTATAAGATTGCAGTCTAATGTTAATTACAGGGGATCTGATCATTTTGGATCGCCATACATGTTCCCAGTCCTTATCAGTTAAATCTAATTCACAATCCTGTTGCCATTTGTTTTGTATTTTGGTATTCTGTAGCTCCTTAGTGTTCAAAATGATGTTGTAGATTTTCGCTATAAGGCCTTTACGGACATAGGTAGGTGAGTCCAATATCAGTTCAAATTCTGTTCTAGAATTATTCATTATTTCTTTAATTTTTAGCCTATTTAAGAGATATGTCAGTTGGAAATAAAAAAACCAAGGTACTTTCTGATCTATTCTTTGTTCTATAATAGCTTTTTCCAGTACGCCTTTCCGTGATGCAATGTCCAGTAACCTTAGGTCTTTTATTTGTTCCCATGCTTCAGGGTCCATCATGTTATAGTGATGCGGGAAGTTTTTATGGGCTGAAATCACTGAATATCTGGATATTTCAGGAAGTAATAAAATCTTATATCTATCCCACGTCTTAAGCAGGGTCTTTAAAAATAAGTTTTGAGCCGTTAAATGCGGGCGCAGTTCCCGTGGGGACCAAAATATCTCTTTAGTTGTTTTTGAAGACTGGAATGGGCTAAATAATTCAATCCAGTCTGTTTGGTTTTTATTGCATAATATTTGAATGACATTTGACAATCTAGAGGCGATGTTGTAAAGTTCTAAATCGGGGTATTTAAAACCTCCATATTGTGATTGTTTCCTCAGTATCTTGAAGGCAATTCTGGGTCGTTTATATTGCCATAGGAACTTGTTACAAAGTGATTGCCATTGTCTTAAGATTTTTGGAGGGACAGTGATCGGAATTGTCCTAAATAAAAAGACTAATTTAGGGAGAATAAATGCTTTGATTAAGTTATATCTTTCGTACCAGGACAACTGCAATTTATTCCATTTGTAAAGCATATTTTCAGTCTCTTTTATTTTCTGTAAATGATTAAGCTGAAGTAATTCAGCTAATTTGGGTGATAATGTTATGCCTAAATACAATAAGTTTGAAACCCAATGATACTTGTGTTTCTGCTTTATAATTTTGGATGTTGTACTTGACACATTCATAGGTAGTAATTTCGATTTGCTTTGATTAATCCGTAACCCTGATACTTGGCCAAATTTTGTGAGTTCCTCTTGAAGGGGTTGTAGAGAAGTTTCTGGGTGTGTGACATATAACAAAATGTCGTCTGCAAAGAGACTTAAATACTTTTTTGTTAACTACTATGCCTTGAATTTGGGCATTATTTCGTATAGCTTCAGCTAGTGGCTCTATGGCGATTGCGAAAAGAATTGGTGAAAGGGGACAGCCTTGACGCGTGCCCCGCTTGAGGTCTATATAACCTGATAGCATGTTGTTGATTTTAATTTTGGCTTTTGGCCCCACATATAATGCCATCATGACCTGCATGAAATTGTTGCCAAAGTTCATCCTGCTGAGAAGCGTTTGTAAAAAAGAAATTTCTAACGAATCAAAGGCTTTTTCAATGTCCAGTGATAAAAACACTGCTTGTGAGTGTTGGTTATTGCAAAGAGCTATTATATTTAAAGCCTTATATATATTATCTGACAGGTCTCTATTAGGTATGAAACCTACTTGGTCTGAGTGGATGTAGCTACCTATAAATGAACTAAGACGTCTGGCCAAAATAGATGTGAAGATTTTGTAGTCTACATTCAGTAGAGAGATCGGCCTGTAAGAGCCTGGGTTAGATGTGTTTTTTCCTGGCTTTGGAATTACAGTTATTGCTGCTTCCACCCAGGATGGTGGGAGAGTCCCTGACTCTGAGATGCTGTTACATGCTTCCAAAAGAGGCGGGGTTACAGAGGTGGCAAATTTCTTATAGAATTCCGCTGGGTACCCATCTGGGCCTGATGCCTTATTATTTTTAAGATTTTTAATAGAAGCTGTGATTTCAGAGGTCGTAATTGGGCTGTCCATTAATTGGCGGTGTGCGTCTGTAAGTGTTTTAATTCCTTTATGGTTTTGAATATATTCCAAGATTTTTTGTTTGTCAGGATTGTTGGAGGAATATAGTTTAGAATAGAAGGTTTTAAATGCTTGAAGAATTTCAGCTGTTTTAGTGTAAGTTTTCCCATTTGTATCTTGTATGATTCTGATATGTTTATTAATTTTTTTTTCTTTTACTTTCCAGGAGATATTGCGCAATGTCCTGGGAGAGTGATTCCAATATTTTTGTTTTATAAAAAGGAGATTTTTTTGGATTTTATGGGTTTCTAAAGACTCTAATAATTTACGTTCATTAAGAAGTTGCCTATAGATTTTTTTGCCTCCTTTTTCTTTGTGCTGACGTTCTAAGACTTTGATTTTATCCTGAACACTCTGTTTCTGAGTATTTTTCTGCTTAATTAAAAAAGCTGACAAAGCTATTAACTGGCCCCTTAAGACTGCTTTTAATGCATCCCAAATCATCAAGGTGGAGGTTGACTCTGTTTGATTTTCTGTGAGATATTGTTTGATATGCTGCTCTATAATCTTAACGTTGTTTTCATTAAATAACAGATTCTTATTGAGTGTCCAGTGTCTTTCCTTTAAGCCCTCTGAATCTACTGTTAATGCACATTTAACCCAGGCATGATCCGAATATTCTATATTTCCAATTGTAGCTTGTTGTATGTGATCAATTAAATTGTTGGATACTAAGATGTAATCAATTCTTGTGTATGTGTGATGGCGTGATGAAAAATATGTATAGTCTTTAGTGTTTCCATTTTTCTCTCTCCAGATATCTATTAGGTGAAATTGTTCAAATATTGTTGGTAATTTGGTATCATATTTAGATTTTTTAGCTTTTTTATTGCTGCAGAAATTAGATTTGTCCAATTTGTAATTAGCTATGTAATTCAAATCTCCTCCAATTACCACCGAACCTTCTTGGAATTTTTTAAGTTTTTGCATCACTTCCTCTATAAAGCCCAATTGATTAGAGTTGGGAGCATATAATGAAGCCAAAGTGTACATATTACCGTTAAGATGCCCCTTAACAAATAGATATCTTCCCCTTGGATCTCTCATTACAGCCTTCAGTGAGAATTGCACCTTTTTTGACAGTAAAATTGCCACCCCTCTAGATTTAGAAGACCCTTTTGCATGAAATTGGCCTAACATCCAAGAGGCTTTAAGTTCTGCCTCATGTACTGCATGAAGATGTGTTTCTTGCAGTATTGCAATATCTATATTAAGCTTTGCTAATTTAGACAAAATTCTTTTTCGTTTGATCATATTATTAAGACCACGCACATTTTGGGAAAGTATGTTCACTCCATCTTGAAGAGGCATTGTAACTTAGCACCGATATACTTAATTATATATAGATCAACACTCCAGTATATATAATCAAACAAACTTATAAACCTCCTTCTTCTGCTATATTTATCGATGAATAATACCAACCTTATAATAATATGTATATATTAATCAACTACCACTTAATGATTTGTATATAGAATTATTGAGTATTAAATCACAAAACAGCAATCTTTTTAAAGGTATTATCAATTTTGTTTGTTTGTTTGTTTTTTGTTTGTTTGTTTTTTGTTTGTTTGTTTTTTGTTTTTTTGTTTAGACTAATATGCCAATACTATAATAATACACAAACTTTCGTGATAACCCTATATCAATATCTAACCTGCTTATTATTGCAACTGACTAAGTCAAATTCCTAATACAACTACTTATCAATATTTCTAAGATTTAGTGCAATAAATTCTAAACTTACTAATAGATTATCTTAAGCAACTTTTGTCTAGAGTTCTACCTTACCCTATAATGAGCTGATTTTTTTTATTTAATTTTTTATTTATTTTATATATTTTTTTGTATTTATTTTTGTGTATATAATAAAGTTCACAAATGAACTTAAAACACTACAATTCAAATCTAATACACTTACTAAATTCTATATTGTCTAACTCTTAATAAATTTTACTATCTCTACAATCTACTATTTACTATTGTATATACTAATGATCAACTTGAATATAATTGCTAAACAGTCCTCAGTGGCCCCAATAGATCTTGATCTTGGGACCACCATGAATTTACACTAGAAAGGACTGTCTAAACTATGTAGGGCTGTTGGAGAACCTTTATCGTTCCAACCCCACCCTCCTGCCTTAATTCCTGAAAGACATAAAAGCTTAGTCACATTCCAAAAACATGCTTTAAAGACAGGCAGTAATTAATTTTGTTTCATTGCAAGTAGTTTCCATACGTTTTTCTTTAATTTCGGACGGGAATTTTACTGTTCTTCTGTGGAGAGAATGGTAGGCTTCGTTTCCTGCTTTGTGAGGCTGGGTCTGTTTCCATTTGAGCTGTTATACCTAATGATTGGAGAATTTTAAGTCCGGTGTCCAAATCTGATGCATAGTAGAATTTGCCATTAAAATGAATTTTTAAGGTGCTGAGATTTATCCAACGGTATTCTATCTGCGCTCTTTGTAGTTCCTCAGTTACTTGCTTGTATTGTCTCCGTTTCTCCAAGATCTCCTTCGGGATGTCAGTAAATACGGCGATGTGGGTATTTTCGAGCATAAGAGATTTCTGCTTTCGGGCCAGTTCAAGGACTTTCTTTCGCATTCTCCAGTCTGAGAAAGTTGCTATAATATCTCTTGGGCCTCTCCGTTTATCCAAGTTAGGGGGACCAGCTCTGTACGCCTTCGATATTATCAAGGCTATACTGTCCAGTTGTAATAGCTCAGACAGCCAAGCAGATAAGAAGTTAGGGAGATCTACTTTGTTCGTCGCCTCCTCTTCCACCCCCCTAAATTTCAAATTATTACTGCGTACTTGGAGCTCCAAACTCGTAATTCTGCTTTGCACCCGATCATTTTCAGCTTGTAATGATTTAATGTCGTCCTGCATTACTGTGTTGAGTTCCAAAGCACGATCCGGTTTTTTTGCTACGCTGTCTATAGCCACTTTAAGTCCAGTAACTTGTTCTGTTAAAGGTTTCATCAGGGTAGACATTTGAATTAATATATTTGATTCAAGCTCTTTCAGCATTAGCTTAAGCATTGAGTTTGATACTAGAGCAATCTGTGCATCATCGCTATTTCCCGCGGTCGCCATGTTTGCTCCCGCGTCTGCTTCAGCTTCCAGAGCAGGCTCTTGCTGCGAGGCTGCAAAATACGTTTGTAAACAGTTTGCCGCCTTTTGAGATTGTTTCTTATTATTCTGGTCCTGCTTACCCTTCATAGTAGATGGATCAAAATGTTTTGGAAGGTGAGCTTATAGGCTTCATGGTGGGGTTGGGACGGAGCTCTCTCTTTAGGTGTCCATTCCTGTCGGCGCCGACGCCACGCCCTCCAGTAGCACCTTTAAGACTAACCAATTTTATTGTAGCATAAGCTTTCGAGAGTCACGTTCTCTTCGTCAGAGCTCTGCCAATAGTTTAAGATGCATCCATTTTTCCATTTCTGTAAATAACCGACTCTATTAGCATGAAAGCAAATGCCTTCTAGAAAGTTCATCTTAATTTATTTGCAGCTGAAGTTGTATTATTCTAAATATTACCCCAGGTGGTATAAAGAACTGAGTCATTATAATCAGGGAGAGTTGTCAGTTGCCTGGCCTTAGGGAAGAGGCAGCACAAATTACTTTATACAAACATGTCCCTGTTTCCTAGGAGCAGCAGACACGCTAACTTGTTCTTAGCAAAGAAAAAGAAAAAACAGTAACTCTTCTCATATTTAGTAATCAGTAAGGTCAAATGAAACTGGCAAGCCCCCAAGAGACAATTATCACCAAGTTATCAAAACTTACAGAGAAACTCAACTGATTTCCATTGATACTGAAGTATGTTTGTAGTTCCTTGTTTCTCCTCACTCCTTCCTAGCCCTAGCTGCAACAAAACAATTATGAGAAACTTGCAACATACACAAATTAACACATATTGCAGAATTCTGCTGTTTTAATGAAAAATATTGATGTTTTAAACACTATGTGCATTGCCCTAACTGTACCATGCCTTTTCATACCCCAGCTAAGTGTTCCCCATCATTCTGCTGCCACTCTTGCTATTGAGCTATGCAGAACAGAAGAGTGATTTGGTTCTAGCTTTGGGGGGGGGTAGATTTATAGAACAAATGGGGATGATGTTAAGGGCTAACAATCTGTTGTCTGGGTAGAGAAGGAAGGGAGAAATCAGGAGAGTTGGAGAAAGGTTAAGGATGCATGGGTGAGGGGAACTGAATTGCCTTCTTCGCATTACCTCACCAAACTCTACTCGCTAAATTGTTTTTCCGGCAGGAAAAGGAGCATTTAATCATTTAAAGGGCCCTTTCCTGCCACTTGCAAGGGGCGGGACCCTTTAAATGATCAGCTGACAGGCAGGGGAATCCCCCTCTGCTGCCTGCCACCTGATAGTTTAAAGGGTCCTTCCGCATACAAGGCAGGGCCCTTTAAATGGCCCAAACCTGAGATCCCAGCCCCAGCCCCTCACCCCCCAAGCCCCAGCCCCGCACCTATCTTCCCTCTGATGCTGAGGTGGTGGAGGCCTCCTTCGCTGCCCTGCAGGCCCACGCAGCAGAGGAAAAGGCTGAAAACGCCCTTTCCACCCCTCAAATGGCAGCTGCGGAAAGGGCGTTTTCGGCCTTCTCCTCTGCCCTGCAAGCCTGCAGGGCAGTGAAGGAGGCCTCCACCACCCCAGCTGCTGCCATTTGAGGGGTGGAAAGGCCATTTTCGGCCTCCTCTGCTGCCCTGTGTGACCACAGGGCAGCAGAGGAGGAGGGAAAGGGCCCTCCCACCCCTCAAATGGCAGCCACGGCGTACACCACCCTAGCATCAGATGGAAGGTAAGTGGGGGCCTGGGGCTAGGGCTTGGGAGGGTGTGAGGGGCTGGGGCTGGGGGATGGCGGCTTGGAGCTGGGCCATTTAAAGGGCCCTGCTGCTTGCAGGTCCCTTTAAACTATCAGCTGGCAGGCAGCGAAGGAGGATCCCCCTGCCGCCTGCCAGCTGATATTTTAAAGGGCCCTGACACTTGTAAGTGGCAGGAAAAGTTTAAATGGCCTTTTCTCCTGGGGAAATGGCCATTTAAACTGGCCCTTTAATATGAACCAAACGAACCAGTAGTCCAGTTCGTGGAAGTTCATGGAAACGAGCTTCCATGAACCCTGGTTCGTGAACCACAAACCGGGCTGGTTTGTAGGGTTTTTTGTTTTGTATTGAGGTTCATGCCCATCTCTAGGCAGGAGTCTGAACCCACAAGATGGCTGACTTTGTGGCATTTAATTGGCTCTTTTGTTAGTCAAAAACTGCTTGGCTGAAGAAGTGGGTCTTCAAGAGTGACTGGAAGGAGGGGAGAAAAGACGTAGCTTGATTGATACAAACAGCATGGGAAAACATAACATTTAGTTTGAGCCTTATGTAGGAAGTTCCAAGGGGAAGTGCAAGCTTTACCTTTTGACTATACAGAAAACAGCAGCTAGACTACACCCCATTAAGAAGTGATGGTACTGAATGAAGACATTTCAGATAATATATTGAAGATCCCTCATCCAATTACCTCTTAGGCTGCGTTTCTTTAATCAAGTCTTTAAACAAAGTAGTTCCAACATTTCAGGCAACTGCATCTAAAAATAATTGGCCATGACTCAAGCAGAGCTTTTGGTAGTCTTATGTCACAGCCCATCAGGAACAATTACTGGATCATTCCATCCAACCTACCACACATGTTGGACACCTATTCTCACCCTTGGGCATTAAGCAACCCACTTCTACATGAGGGTAATGCAGCACATTCCAGGAGAATGATCATATACAATACAAGCAGGTTAGTTATGTTAATGACGGACTGTTCAATAGCAGAATTCTGTTGTGCTTGAAGCCCTACCACAGACAGTATATCAATGACAGCAGCTGTGGGATGGGATTCAGGCATATGCTTTTTAGCCTGCAGCAGGAAAAAATTTTGGTGAGTAAGCTCTACAAAGAAGCTGGGAGGGAGGAGAGAGAATAAACACACATCTTAAATAGAGTTTTAGTGTAATATAAAAAAATGGCATTAAAGTTTGTTAAACAGCACAGTGCTTGGGAATTTTGCATTTACATCCTCTGACCAGAAAACTAGGAAGTAAGAACAACTTCGCTACTTACTGAGTTCCTGGGCAAAATCGTCTTGTATGTTTCACCTG
Organism: Eublepharis macularius; assembly: GCF_028583425.1. Taxonomy (NCBI): domain Eukaryota; kingdom Metazoa; phylum Chordata; class Lepidosauria; order Squamata; family Eublepharidae; genus Eublepharis; species Eublepharis macularius. The sequence continues at coordinate 94,837,483 of NC_072794.1, read as the reverse complement.
AGATCACTACAGCTAAGAAGGATAGACTCCTTCATTAATGCAGAACATTTTAAAGAAGAGGCCTGGAATATTTGGGACGGCCAGGCCCCCAGAAGACCACTTTCAGCACCACTATCAGCCCAGGCTGTCAACCACAGAATTTCTCTGCTTATTGCTCTTGCTTCTCATGCAATTTGGATTGTAGGGACTGGGCCAGAGATAACACTTACTCCAGATGGTGACAGAAGATGTTATATCTGAACTGGGCAGTTTCCACCCCACCCTTCAAGCTGTCTGAGACAAACTGCAGGCACACACTCTGGCTACCCTGTTCCATCCTTTCAGATTAACAGAGTTTATTGGAAACCATTGAGAAAAGGGGAAACAAGCCCAGAATGCAGGCTGTGTACAGTCTCACCTAACTTTCTTCTCATCTAGAAGGGTCACCAGATGCAACTCCCCCACCCACACACATAACTACTTGAAGCCAAATTTATGAATTTATGATGCTGTTACCTTGACTAGAATTCAAGGGGGCTCTCTTCTTAGTAAGTATGCAAAGAATGTCAGCCCTTTTTTAAATCCTACCCTTCCTCTGAAGATCTCAGGGCAGCATACATACCCCTCTGCCTACCATTGGATTACCACAGACCTGTGAGGAATTTTAAGCTGAAACATGAGTAATGACTGGCCCAAGATCATCTTGTGAACATCAAAGCTTTGAAACTGGGTCTTCCACACTAGCACAATTTCTACTGTACTCTTGTTCCAAATAGTTTTCTCATCACAGGTTCAAGAAGGAACTGCCTTATTCTGGCAGCAGCACTCCAAGTCCTCTTCCCCAACCCATTCCCAATATTACACAGTTAATTTTTTTCTTGAGAAGAAGCAGGACATTCAAAAGGGATCAGATGTGAAGAAAAGGAAGGCTCAAATGGACAGGTGTGCCTGCGATAAACAGTGGGGAGACTTTTATACAGCCTAGGCCCAGGAAGAATTCTATTTTAATGGAGAGGAGTGAGTGGGAAATTGTGGAGGCTGGAAATCAGCTGCATCCAGAAGCCGGTAGATTTCATGACAAACTCCAACCAGCCTCTGACTTTGGGCCTCCAACCTATTTGAGTTTCACATGTACAGCTCTTTGATGTTTTTTTGTTAACTACAAGCCCAGCCCCAAGCCGCCACCCCCCAGCCCCAGCCCCTCACACCTATGTGTTATTCATGCAAGGCCATCTATTGTCTGCATACAATGAACAACTCCCCATTGGATATGTGCTTATATTGAAAGAAACCCAGCCCATGAAGCCCTTTCCCCTCAAAACTTGAAACTACATTTTTATTTAAAAACTTGGTTGCTTCACATTAAACACTGCCAACATTTTTTGCAGTGTCTTCATTATCGTGTTAGTAGCAAACAGTGAAGCAACAAATGAAATTGTAGGGAAAGAGGGAAAAGCTTAGAGAGTGGGCACCGGCATATGCTTCTTCAGAATTGTCAAGCCTTCAGTTGCCATGGTAGCATGTTCCTAAAGAAACCAAATTAGGTACTTTGTCACTAGACCGGTCCAGAGAAAGACATTAGCCATGAGGATTAAAAAGCAGGATTTTAAAAGATTGATAAGCATCCTTTTTCTAAGATCCAATTGAGTTGCTGTCATCAGTGGGAAAAAATATTCATACAGATCTAACTGCTGTACATTACTATGTTACTGATGTTTTTTAAAAAGTTTTTGTTGAGCTTTGTTACTCAAGGATGAATTATCTACATTAACGATGCTGAAAGAAAAGAGCCCAAGCAAGAACACACACTGCAGAATTCTTGTACTGCATTATCACAACCTCCAAGATTTACTAGGTTATTTGTTCTATTATCAAGCAACATTAAACATTCTACTGGATGAAGTAAGACAGAGAAAAGTAATACATATCCTGGTGCTATTGCACCAGCATAGCTAAAATCATTAGGGTATGTTCATACATGTGTTTATTTTTACTGACTATTAAGAGACAGTAGGCGCATCACTATGAAAGATGTTTCTTCACATCTGATAACCCCTCTCTCAAGACAAAATAATCAACACATTTCCAGCAAATATCTAAGACCATTTACAGTACCTTATATACTCAGGTCACTCACTTTCAAATTTTTTCTCCCCCCATGTGCAATTAGTATCATCATCATCATTTTTATTACAGTACCAAGACCAATATACAAAAATTATGTTACCAAACCACTTATCAATAAAAAGAAAAACCATCAGTTTTTTTAAAAAAACTTTTAAAATACATTTCACGCTGTTTAAAAATTAATGTACAGAATCTGGCTACTTGCCATGTGATCATGTGGTTTTTATCGGCTAAGAGCCAGCAGAGCATTGCTTTATTATGACTGGGAATGGTTATATGACTGGGAATCCTGTCTAATAGTGGAGTAATAATTTTTAAACAAACCTCTCCATAAAATGGGCAACTGAAGAACATGTGCTCTGCAGACTCCACCTCTCCCAAAGGGCATAGACATAGCCTTTCTGCATAGGGGATTTTGTTGTACCTACCCTCAACAACTGCTGATGGAGAAGCAGAACTCCTGGCCAAAGAAAATGCCCTTCTGAAATTATTTACTTCCACAGAGGCCAGATACTTGGGCTGGCTCAATAGTACCCTTATCATTTATCAGTACCCCCATTTTAGATGCACTAGAGATGTCAGATTGGCGCTCTATGTCTTCTATCCTTTGTTTAATTAACCCTTTGGCTCGTTCAGCCCCCTGAGTTAGGAGCACCTGAGGAGAGAGACCTATTTTTGTAATATACCTACACACCGCCTTAAGCCAGCTGGATTTAAATTCGTCATGGAGAATCAGAGGGAGCAAACCTTGAGGATAGAAAAAAGCTTTCAGCCACATATGAATGGATTGGATGCCCACCCTAGCTTCAAACCTCAGGTTTCCAGACTCCAGCCGAATCCAGGCGTTTGATACACCCTTGGGAACTTGTAGCACAGCTCTCAAAAATCTGGACTGTGCTCTTTCTTGCAGATTGAAACAAGAGGAGGGAGGACCTAAAAATGTTCCATATAGCATCTGTGCTAAAGATTTGGCTTTATACAGCTTTAACGCTTCTGGAACAAAATAGCCGCCCTGGGTACGAAAAAATTTTAATATGGCATTTGCCGATCTTTCCTCTTGTTGAGCAACATATTGGCTGTGCTTAACCCTTGAGCCATTTGCTGGTATAATCACAACCAAGTATTTAAAGCTATCTACTTGTTCAATCTGATGGCCATTGATAGCCCAATGTCTTTGTTTCGATCTACTCCCAAATGCTATGATTTTGGTCTTCTGATAATTGATATCCAGGAGCTCAGTTTTGCAAAACACAGCCATTTTCCCAAGGGCTCTCCTTAAGCCAACTGGGGTTCTAGATAAGAGCACTGCATCATCAACATACAGTAACACAGATATGTGCTGGTTTGCGAGTTTAGGGGGGTGAACAATTGGCATCAGAGATGGCCCTTTTTAAAGGGGGATGGTGCCTATATACACAGTGGAAGGACCAGTGAGAGCAGGAAGAGTTGCAGTGATCCAGCAGGTATACCCAGAGCCAAATTGTAGTTTTGTCAACAATTTGAAAATTGGTCCCGCTTTTGTGCAAATGTTTTTCTTTCTTCTACCTGCTCTGTTTGTAACCACATAGGGAATATCTGAGATGTTCATACACAAAGTCTGCCTCTAAGTGGCCTCGTGCACACACACACACACAATTGCAAGGCACTAGATCAAGATGTTTTGCAGTTAAATTAAGTTCACCAATGTAAAAGTTTCTGAAGAAACACAGTAGAATCATGTGGCACCTTAAAGACTAGCATTTATTGCCACATAAGCTTTTTGTGAGTCAGTGTTAACTTTGTTGGATTCATGAACTCTGTCTGGCGAAAAGGGTACTACATAGCTTTTTCAAATACTATTAACTTTGGGAAATACCCAGTTCCTACTGGATGCCACCTTACTTTGCCACCTCTTTCCTTTCAAAAGAAACAACTTGCTGCATTTTGGACAAAGATCCTAATTATAAAATGTTTGACTAGAGAAAGCAGCAGATCAGGCTCCTTAGTCTAAACTAGACTAGAAGCTGTTAGCCTCTGCAGAGGATTCAATCAGTGCTGTTGTAACAGAGATATGTTGTAATGGCTGTTTGAAAACTATCTGAATGTAGTTATGCAGAATTCAGACTCCTTATTCATTTTCTCAGCTTCCTTCATTAGTGAGGTTTTTTTTTTTTAAGGTTTGTGAGCACTGCTACAATTCCCTTTACATATCTCTACAATATATTCTAAGAGTAAATTCATTTTTGGATCAACAACAGGTCTCAAATGAAGTATGAGTACAACCACCTACAGATTACCAACTCTGCATATGCCCTAAGAATTTTTACCTTCTTAATGGTTGTACAAAGCAAGTTAAGTAATTACCTCATTTAATTTATCAATATTGAATTCCTACATTATGTTTTCTTCCTCACCATTGGAGTTGACACAGTGGCTTAGCCACCCTGTGGAATATTCTTTGCCAAGCACTACAGCACATTTGGGGAAATTTCTGCCCTGCTTTATATCAAAAGAAAATCATACCCCAGATATGACAAAAAAGCACAGGAAGGCAAATATAAATGGACTGTTTCACCCTATCCAGCAGCACTGAAAAAGGCAAACCCCATGCTGGGGATTATCATGAAAAGGACTGAAAATAAAACAGCGAATATTGTCATGTCCCTGTATAGATCTAGGGTGCAGAGTACTGCACACTGTTCTAGTCACTGCATCTCAAAAAGGATATAGAGCTGGAAAAAATACAAAAGAGGGCAACCAAAATGATTAAGGGGTTGGTGCACCCTTTCCTATGAGGAAAGTCTAAAGAATCTGAGACTTTTCAATTTAGAAAAAAAGACAAATGGAGTGGCATGGAAGAGGTCTATAAAATTTTACATCCAGTAGGACAAGTGGATAGAGAATAGTTCTCCCTCTCCCAAATACCAGCACTCAGAGGCACTAAATAAAGATGTGACTCTGTGACCAGTCCGCCTAGCTCTCTGCTGTTTCAATATCTGCTTATGATTGAAAAAAATCATAAAGATTTAACTAATGCACTTCATGTCGCAGTGTCAGCTGCCCAGCTGTTGCTGGCTGTCACCTGGGAGACTGGAACACGCCTACCATGTGAATGGAATGCCCAGTGATTAGGTACCATTGACTCTGACCTGCCCAAGCCCCGGAATGTGCAGCTCTTTTACAAGAAAGGCGCTTGAGACAACTCCCCTTGGACATTCCAATCTCCTTTCTTCCAACTGATTACAACCCCGGATAAAACTGTATCCCTCAATCTAAGACCATCAATCAGCTCTGATAAGTTTAAGTTCTTCCTGGGAACATTTAATCACAGAGCTCTAAATTCATCAGTCGCTAATTAGACAGAGTAAAAACTCACGGGAGAAATCAATCCACAATTTACACATATACCAAATGAATATTATTCAAAGTGCTCATGTGCTTCAAATTATCATATCAATTCATACCCAACTCATACAGTTTCAAGAATATTTCAAATGCCCAAACATAGGGGCTGTACATTCATAAACATAATAGAAAGGAACAAATCCGGGATGAACAGCAAAGTCCAAGAGTTTAGTCTTTCATATAAAGCAAAAATAACACTGTATCTTCTTTCTCTGTGAAGCACTGGAAGAGAGGAAAGATGAAACAAAACTCCATGCCCTATCTGGGGCCGGCTCACAATCTCAGATTTCGTAGAATCTCTTCCTCAGGGGCGTCACCATCCACTGTAAACATTAATATGGCATAAACCGATCAGGTAACCCGGACAAAGGCGGCAGTTCATTCTCTTGCACGCTAAATTCATCAGTCAGCTCCAGAGACATTTAATTAAATTTATAGTTTATCAGGCACCAGTAACAGGCAAGCTAACTCCTTTGTCCCACCCTGGCAGGCCAATCAAAGTTACTCAAACTTTTTGTCCATCCCAGGAGACAACCACTTATGTCTTTGCCTCTAGGGATGAAGTCACTCTCCAGCCTCAGGGCCCATTTTGCACTATAATTACTCGGGCTTTGCCCCAGCCAAATTGTACATGCCTACCTGGATCCAAGTGCTGTGCCCTCAGAACCCCTCTGAGCCGCTGGGGAGGCATGCTGGTCATCCAAGCCTCTCTTCCTCTGCGGACTTCTTTACTCTTCTGATATTACCCAGATCCTGCAACTATTCCCCATTTTCTTGCTGTCTTTCCTAGGACTCTTGTATGCCTGTGATTTTGATATTTTGCCTCTTGCAGTGTGTTTGAGTTGTTTTCCCTTTAAATAAAAATACTCTTTGGTTTGGAAAGCACCCATCTCGTCAGTTTCCTCAGGAGGGAACCTGTTAAAAATTGGTGGCGGATCTTGCTTGTTACCACCTCTCACAGTCTTCTCCTTATTTGCTAATTCCCCCAACTTGCAAGGAGACTCATTCCAGTAACAACTCAGGACAAAATGAAATACTTTATTCAATGAGTAATTAAATTGTGAAATTCACTGCCTCTGGAGGTAGTGATGGCCGTGACAACTGATAGTTTTAAAAGTTTAAATTTGTGGAGGATAATTCCATCAATGGTTACTCAATGTGACAACTCCATAGCCAAAGGCAGCAAACCTCTGAATACCAGTGCTAGGAGGCAACATCAGGGAAGGCCATGGCAGCCTCTATGCAATTTTTTGCCTTTCAGAACAATTGGTTGGCTGTTATGTGAAGACAGATAACAAGATGAACCACTGGTCTGATCCACCAGGACTCTTATATAAGCCTACTTTGCTATGATATTTTTAAAAAGAACACATGAATGCAATTGCATTCTATCTGGATATGAAGATATATATTTAATTGTACATCGTGGCCATCATTTTCCCACTTTATTTCTTAACAGTCTGTTGACTCAGAAGTCTTGGCCAGAACCGATCTTAAAGATCACCCTCTATTACCATCCTTGCATAGAAGCCACTGTTGCAAGAAATTTAGCAACAGCTGAAGTAATATCAGGGTCAGTATCGGCTAGTAGAGAAGATATAGTAACAAGGGAAACCTCAGAAGCTATCACTGGCTGTATTCACAGATCTCTCAAAGCAGCAGTTAACACACAAAGAAAGTGTGAGATAAGGTTTCAGTCACTGCAGACCCATATGCACGTAATCTGAGTAGGTTACTCTTCAGAATATATCTATCAGGATAACAGAAGGGAAAGCATTTAGTCTGACCAAAAGCATTTTCCCCACTGTATCTCTGGAGAATTTTAGAATTAAAAATAGTAATTGCTACATTTAAAAATGTCAGTCACTAGCCCTTTGCACTGCAGATATGAAGAAAGGTGTAGGCAAGTTTTGCCCATACTGCCTGGAAAAGAATCAAGCATGGTGGACACTGCAAGACAGCTGGAGCAAAGAAGAAATTCACTATTCAACCAATCATGTGGTGGTTCAATTTCTGTTGTGAACGTCTCTGCTTTTGCAGCAGAAAGGAGACTGGAGAATTCTCTCCACGTGGATTTAATCATTTATATATTTATACTCTGCTGTTCCCTTGTGGCACAAGGTGGCTGACGATTCAACATTTAAACACAAAGTATAATAAAGCCCCAATTACTAGCACCGCCCCCCCCCCGCAAATGCCTGTAGCTTAGACGCCCATAAAACCCCTAGTAAATAAAAAGGCCTAGCAGCACCTTCTAAGCACAGCACCCTCCCTCCCTTAAGAATCCAATTCATAGGATGGAAGTTTATAGGAAACCAAGGGCTTCAGCAGATTCCAAACAGGCTAACAGCTAGTAGGTGGCACCGTGAAGAACAAGAAGCCTGTAACTAGTAAGTACTATGCAAGCCCCCCACCCCACCCCAAATCAGTGCTCTACTATACCCAACTGTATGCATTTTCTTAATTCCAATATAGAGGGAAGAGTTGTGGAACACAACAAAAACAAGAAATTCAGAAATGAGGTAAATTTAATTTACAGTACACAATAAAATGCATGTTATCAATAACAGTACTTCTTCCTGAGTTTTTCATTGCTTTTAAAAACAGTTAACTATGGAGTGCATTACAACTGTAACAGTTTCAAAGAATTCTTTAAAACCAACATAATGGCAGGATTACATTAACTACCAGTATGTTATAACAACATGTATTTAATATACACATTTTCCACTTAAAGACCAAATGCAGAGCAGTTCTGGCAAGCAGAGTTAGAAGAATTGAGTTTTCCCCCCGGCTTATTCGTTGATCTCCTTCTTGCATAGTGGAGGCATAGGGTAAATATGGATCTTTTAAAAAAGCATTTTCTCTGTTTTTCATAATCCTCTGGCCTAAATTTTCAAAAGTTGCAAACAAATTGAAATACCAACCCTAATTTAAAAGGGAATTCAATTTATTGGGGTTAACAACTTTGGCACTTTCAGTAAAACAAGACTTCCTTGAAGATGGTCATTAGTTTGTGTTAAAAAAGACAATTGTGGAACCATGCATGTTCAGAAGCTACTGTGTTTTGAAAGATACCAGCACCACAATGGTATGATGCATTTTAAAACAATCATTTTGCTCCCGTCAGTTGGTCTTATTTGCACTGTACTGGAGCCTGCATGGCTTGAGATAGCCCAAGATTAGCCCAATCCAATTCTGTTGTGGGAAGGGCAGCCATAGCCAAGCTAAGCAAATGGGGTAGATGATAATGGGACAACATGTGTAATTTCAAACAATGAGATTAGCATATGTCCATTTTGTGGGTGCCCCCTTTCCACCTTCAACTTTAGAATGATAATGGAATGCATGTTCTAAAATCTCATTTTCCTAAACTGACCAAAATAAAAAGGCAGTGTTGGACTGGTTTATCCAGCTGTATTGTGCATCTTTTTTTCTTACTGGAACATTACTGCTTATGACAAAAGTTAAAAACTTTTGCACAACTAGAATTTCAGCACTGAACCTGAAGCAACTCCTACCAAAATAATACAATATCAAATAATTGGGTGCTCTCCAATCGTTTGTTTGTGAGATGGCAAGGACCATATTGATTGCAAATATGCAAGACACCTAGGTTCAACATTTTTGCCTATTGTAACACAATGGCATTATGGAAACAGCAATGGAAATTGCACACAAAACCAGGAAAAAGCTTATGCAAGCGACCAGGAAAAGTAGGGAAGTAGGTGTATTTAAGTGAGAGAGAATAGGTAATATGTATACATTCTGATTACAAAAGATTCGAGAACCATTTGTGTTGACATACAAAGGCCATGAGCAGAATGATAGGCACCCTAGAACTTTTCAATATATTTTCATCAGAAGCTAGCAGCAGACCAGCACATCTGCTGCACTAAGCCCTGAATGCTTTAAGCCACAACCTATTTAAAGTACCACCATGATGTACGCACCATCATAAGCTCTTTCCTATGGTGGGACTGCACTGAAGAACTGTAAAATATAAAATTCTGTCATTGCTGTTTAGACACCTGCAGTTTCCTGCATTTCTCATGTCACATGTGTGCGCCGAAACCCAGAATAAAGAGCTGTCAGATGTTACTATCACAGGGAAGAATTTTCCACAGCACTATATGTAATGGTTGGTGAACGGGTGCATTACAGAAATGTTTCAAAAGTTAAACACCTGAAGTAGAAGCAAGGTAACTGGGTGACTTGGAAATTTTCGCTACAAGAGAGACTTTGCTAAAGACAGGAAATTTGTATATATCAAAAGCCGCTTCAAAAAGTACTTTTTGCCAATGCAGTACTTAAGATGCTTTCTCCACCCGTGATGTGACCTACTCTCCCCTCCTCAAAAAAAGCATGTTCCGAGATCACACATTAGCACTGAAGCAGTTGTTCCCCAATCCATTCTGAAATCATGTTTATATACAAGTTAAGGGTAATATATATTTAATGGGCATTTCCTAACTTGTTTTAGTCACTTCCTATGCCAACCATTTAAACTCTGCTCTTACAGGAAAACTGAAGTATGTGAAGCTTTCTGGAGGATGGGCCACCACAATTGTCTGGTAGATACAAGTAACAGAATTATACAACTACTACTAGCATATTCATTCATATTTCTACTAGTCACAGGGCTGGTCACAGAAGTGTATACTCTAGTTACAGAAACTGGTGTGCAAATAAAGTTTTGTTGTGTCATTAACACAGCAGCAACAAAAAAATTCATATAATTCATCAATTTTTCAAACTTTAAAAGGACATTCCAAGAAAATTGTCCTTTAAATCACTTCATTACAAGTTTTGTTCTACAGAATCTTAACACTAATAAACCCCAGAGTGTTTTAAAATAATTGTACAAAAAGCAACTCCCCCCCTCGACCCCCCCACAAATGCTGACACTTGGAAAATGAGTATCAAAGGGCAGCAGGAGTAGCTGGTTGGAATTCACTGTTTTTTGTGGCCTGACTCATAGCTCTGCGTTTGGCAAGGCGGGACTTCGAGGGGGGAGAAAGCTTCATGGAACATATGGCCTGAGCAATACTTTCTTCCTCTTCATTGAGATGATTCTCGTGCTGGGAGAGCTGGCGGTTTAGAGCAATAGCCTCAGCTGCAAAGAGAGTCAGCTCCTTTGTGCTGCTATTCCTGTAGGTGGTGAAAAGAATGAGCAGAGTAAAAATGAAACTCTTAAAGCTAGAAAAGGGTACAAGGACTCTTCATTGTCTTGCCTAGAAATAACCAAGTGAGGCTCAGTTATTCCCAGTCACCCAAGAAATATATTGGAACAAACTACAGACACTCAAAGAAAATGCTGCTACTCAGTTCTTTCAGCTTATACAGCCCAGTGTTTTTTCCAGATATCCTCTGATAGGATGTATTCACCCTCCAATTATTTTTCCATCTAATTACAATGGGTACTTAAGAAACAGTCACCTTTGAAGAACTTGTGGTGTAGGCAGTCCTCTTTCAGAAGCATTCTATACAGAAGTGAAACATTGAAAAATAAGCTGAGGTTCTTTGCATAATAAATGTTTATCTGAAGAATAAGCAGATGATCATTATATTTCATAGCTTTCTAGTTTGAACAGCATTCCATTAACAGGTTATGCTTCAAATGAATTATAGGGTAAAACATGGAAGAATACAATGTACACTTAAATCTGCACTGACCAAGTAATAAGATAACAAAAGTAAACACAAGACTCTGAATTTCACTCATGTCACTTATACAAAGAATGTCATTGGCAACAATATACAGCCTTCCTGACATTGCTAAAGGCAGCCTTTTGATGATGAATGGGAAAAGGGATACAGAATACACATGAGTTCTTACAGGGAAGAAGAAGTGTTATTTAAAATATTTATTAGCCAACTTTCCTCCAAAGATACTCAAGGCACCTTATAATGTAAAAGAAACAACATAAGTATATTAAAAATATTTAGAAACAGAGTTAAAACACAGTTAAAATACATTCTAAAACTGTCCTAAATAAAACAGCCTTCAGCTGCCTCCTGAAACTAGAGAGGGCCAGGTGCACCTCCCTGGGGAGACTGCTCCACAATCATGGGACTGCCATCAAAAAGGCCCTCTCCTGTGTATTCACCAGTCAAGCTTCTTTGCCTGATGGCACAATCAGGAGGGCCTCTCCCTGTGATCTTAAGCCCCGGGGCAGGAATGTATGGGAGAAGATGTTCCTTCAGTTTCCCTGGTTGTAAGCCATGCAAGGCTTTAAAGGATAGAACCAGCACCTAGAATTGGACTTGGGAGTGGATCAGTAAGTCAGTGTAGTTGCCTTAATATCAGGGTCACGTTTCCAAAAGCTGGCCCTGACCAGCAGTCTAACTGCAGCGTTCTGCACCAGCTGCAGCTTCTGAACCATCTTCAATGGTGGCCCTAAGTAGAGCACACTGCAATAGTCAAGTCAAAATGTAACTAAGGCATGGGATACACTGTGGCTAAATGTGACCGAACCAAGAATGGACGCAGCTGATGCACCAGCTAAAGCAGGGCAAGTGCACTCCAAGCATTCAGGTTCTTGCATGGCATCTAGATAGGTGACCAGTACCTGATATAAGAGGGATTAGGCACTCTGCATTAAGGAATGTAGCCACGGGTGTTTTGACTCCACACAGATCGATTTGTAAAGCAGCCTGCACACTGAACTTATGCTATATAAGTAATGGCTTTGAAAGTACTACTTACCCCTTGTACCCATGGATGCTGCAGAACCTGAGCAGCACTAAGCCTCTCTTTGGCATCTCGAACAAGTAACTTGGAGATCAGATCTTTGGCGTCACTGGAGATATGAGACCAGTCCTTATCGGGAAACTCATAATTGCCTTCCTGGATACTCTCAAAGAGCTTGTTCTAACAACAACAAACATTTGGTTTCTCTTAAGTGCTGAAGGTTACGTTTAAAATTTTATTGTTTAACCAGCCTTGAAGTCCTTAATATCCACCTTCCCTCATTTAGCTGTGTAAATTCTAGAAGACAGTAACCAATTTAATTGTGGGACTGAAATTCTCCAGGTCCTGTGCAGAATATTCATTCAATCAAGCTGCTGTTAAACATGGATCAGATTCTGAGAATCCCAAACCTTTTATTCCTCATGGGCTTGCCTAAACCAACTTTCTGAGCAACTGTGAAGTGTGACAAGTTTTGAGGTCCCTTTCCTCATTACTGCACTTCATAATTTACAATAAAATAGCATAACAATCTATGCTAGTTGTAGTGGTTTCCAGCAAGCCTGCCTTGATCCTCGGGGGGCAGGGGCAGGCTGCCAGTCACCTGCTGGTGTTAAAAGGTACAATTCCAAAAGGAGTGGCAAGTGAAGCCTCACTGCCAGGGTAGAAAGCCACCACCAGCCTCTCTTAATTAAACCTTCAGCTGTGGCACTGAAAGGGAAGTTCCCAGCCCTACCAGGTTTTAAATAGGAGGCCAGCCCTTAGAGGTAGTGCAGATTGAGTTCAGAAAACAAATTTAACATGGTAGCATGTGGCAACATGGCCAAAGAACTGGAATTGGATTGAAGTCATAACTCTCAATAACTCCACACCAAATTAAGAATATGAATTTATTAAACGGCAAAAATAAATAAAATAAACACAGAAGTATGTGGAGACAAACAAAATAACAGACTATTTAAGCTAGGCTATATTCACTAGAAGTCCCTGAACTTGTTCCAGATGTTACATTCAGCAAGTTTCAGAGTCCAAAAGGGAGCTTTAGCTCTTATGTCCAGAGGTCCCGAAGACAAAAGCACAAAGGTTGCTAGCACAGGAATCCACCAGTGGTGTGGCATTCAGGATCAGGAACAAAAGCAAGAACATGTCCCCTTCTCTTCCCTCTTTCCCCTCTTGTTCCCTGATACTAAGAGGCTGGAGAAACAACTCTCTTCAAGATCAGCTACCTGCAGCCAGCTTAAACTCTTAGCCAATCAGAAGGGCCAAAACCTCCAATGACAGGCTCAGCCGTGGCCTGTCCTCACAGGTAAGGGGGGGAACTCATCACCCCACCCCATAAGGCTATGTTCTAACAAGCCAGGAGGCAGGTACCAACCTCCATCAAGCTTTGTCCTCGAAAGCTGTTTCAGCTTTGCACCTGTGGCTCAAGGCCTCTTATCTGGCTAGAATAGACAGTGCTAACCAGCCCCAATATCCTAAAAGGAAAAAGAAAGTCTCAAAAGCCTAACCCAAGGTATTTTAACTTAAAAAAACTGAATTAAGTGAATTTCACTATACTAGTAATGAACATATTGCTAGTCTGTTGTTCCAAGTGCCTATCAGGCTATCTCTAACAGCCTGATCTACCTACCCAGTACTGTTTAATCTGACTGGTGGCAGCACAAGTGTTCAGTGAGCGGTTTTTCCCAGCCCAACTAGGACCCTGTCAAGTGGAGATGGAAAAACTGAACCCAGGACCTGCTGCACACATATGTTTCTTTTAGTGTCAAGTTGTGAATTCTCCCATACCACATAATTTCCCCTTCCTTCTCCTCACCCTCAATTTTCCCAGTTCAGACGTGATTTACATATTTCCCAGCCATCATTCATAGAAGGAGATAGAGACAGCTTGCTTGGTCCCTCGTTGTCTGAAAGGAACCTATTCCGACTGCCATCTACTCAGACTAGAGAAGAGCAAGGAAAGCACATTCTGGCTTGCAGAGGAATAAGGGTCATGGGATAGTGGTGCCACATATTGTCAAAACAAGATGAGCCAGGCACCATCATATTAAACAGCCAAGGGTGTCCCACTATGTGGACCAAAAAACTCACACAATGGGGACACCCAAGAATAGGGTAAATTACGCAACCCCCACGGCATCCTAGTTTTGAAAAGAAACAGATTGCACAAAACAAAAATAGCTTGAAATCTTGCAGTGTTGTTTAGCTAATCCAGAATAACTGCTGAGATATTGCTAGGCTACCCTGTAAGAATATGGGTCATCATTTATTCCCTTTTTCAACTGGAGGTGGTGAGTTTTGTTGGAGTATAAAGAGGAGAACAGAGCCTGGTAAAGATGGAGTTATGAGAAAAATGGGAGATAGACACAGTGGGGGAGGGAAGCACAAGTAGGCAAGAAAGCAGGCAAGAACAGAGGGAGGGAAAATGGGAATCTGAATTCCTCCTCCTCTAGCAGTTCCCAACTTGTATATAAGTTCTGTCAAACTGACCTTGCTCTGTCTTTTCCCTACACTCTACTTCCCTTGTATATCTTTTAGATTGCAAGTCTGGGAAGCAAGATCCTGTATCTCGTAAATCGTATTGATGTAAGCTTCCTTGGGAGACAACTAGTGGAAGAGCAAGAGAAACATACAAATCTTCAAAACGTCAGCCTCTTGTAGGACTGATTTTCAGTAAGGAGCTGGTGTGCAATTAGTGGTGTGACATGCATATATTAGTTTAAGGTAAGAAAAAACAATGGATAAATTTTGTCCAGCTTTAAGAACACACGGAAAACAGATACTGCTCTAATAGGAGGAAGGAAGGGTGGGACTTAAGACATGTTACAAACCAACCCAACTGCAGCCTTCTTTTCAAGTTAGAGTTATATTATAGACGGCTACTAGATGGGCTTATAGAACTTGGCCAGTGCAGTTTTATTAACAAGGACACCACAATAATGTACCTGTACTACATGTCCAAATTTACTTATCTAGTTACCTGGCAAACTTTGCAGACTTCTCCTCTGTCCCAGCCACAGTCTGTGCCACAATTCCCCACAAACGGAGGATAGCCACTTAACATGATGTACAAAATCACACCCAAACTCCACAGATCACAGCGCTTGTCATAGAATGTGGCTTCATCTGTGAATACTTCCACCACCTCAGGGGCCATATACTCTGCAGAACCACACTAGTGTATGTACAAGAGAGAGATCATATTATAAAATTAAATACTCACATTCAAGTGACAAGAAAAATATTCAGTCTTGGCATCTAAGGACATCTAAATCACCGCAACAGCTGGTTTAGAGTGCACATTTATAAGCTTGGTTCTGGAAAGTTCTGTTTAAAGGTATCTATTTTAACAGAGTTTTTCAGAATTCTCAATTCAGATTATAATTATTGATTTGCCCAAAGCCTCAAAATCTCTCTGGAATACCTGTCCTTTCACACAAAATTGGTACAATATAAACTCAACATAGGAAGACCTCTGGATTATTATTTTAAACTCAAAGCCCAGAAAAACTAAGGCAAGACAGTAGGCAAGCGGCAGAGTCAATGCCTAGAATAGAACTTAATCGTCTAATTTTTTGCCTCACAGATGCAAGGCAGTTAAAGCTCTGAAATTACCAATTATTTGCTCCAAGGCTGGCAGATACATATATCAAGCATTAAGAACTGAAAAATCTGCAATGCAAATCTAATTCATACTCATAATACCATAGAAGAGCCTTATTCAAAATATTTAAGCCCACTGATTTTCCACTGATGGCAAGTTTCACACTCCTTGTAAGTAAGCATCAGATTGCCAGGGATGTGGGAGGCAAACTACTCTGCCAGTTGCTGGGCAACAGCTATTGTAAAAGCAAATGAAGGCATGGAGAATTTTAATTCTTATGTATTTCACAATACAGCATTTGAATATGCCCATGTTTTAGGCTATGCCCACATGGAACAAAATAATGTCCTTGGAGTATCATCCTCACTTAAATACAATTTCAATTACTATACTGCATTACAATTCCAAGTCTCTGTAAGTCAACATCAGTGGCTGAAGGGACCATGCAAGACTTGTGCAAGCATAATGTAGACCGTCTTTCAAACCCATGTTTCAAGTTCTGGTGCTGAAGGAACCTGAATTGAGCACCTAATGCAAGTTATCCACATTGAAGTTTAAAGGACTAGACTGCCACCTAGCATTTATTTGTTTGAGGACTCCTTGGTTTTAAGACTAGTGTGTGGTGCTGAATCAGTGAAACACATGCTAGGCATAAAACATGACACTCCAACAAGGGTAAGTGCTGTATTTAATGGGTATACCAGGGTGCTTTGAGGTACAGCATGATGCAGTTCTCCTAGCAGCAAATTAACCAGGGCTTCATATTTTGTTAATGTTAATACTTCTCAAAGTACTCAGTGACCATGCAGGAGTGATGCAAATCAAATTTCTAAAAACTGTCTGCAAAAGGAGTCTACATAATGTGAAAGGGATTTATTAGAGAGAGAAAATGAAGTTGTGCAATAGGTAACTATCTGGAAAACAGTTCAATAAGGCTTGATTTCATTTGACTGCAAGCATCTCTTCTCTCTGACTTACACCTTTGTAACACCACGGCAGAGGTGGTGATCTGGTATCTTAATATCAAGGAGCACTGCAGATATAGCACAGGGCTTCCATAACTGTAGTTAGATGACCAGAAATTGGTTACAAGATTATGTCCTTCTCCACCCTTCCAGAGCAAATATTTCTCTCTCTCTTCTTCCTCTACTGCCCAAGTTTACAACTAAGCTTGGTTTTTCCACACAGACAAAAGAAACTATGTGCAGGAGGCAGATATCTCCAAGATTACTGTTTTGTGGCCAGAATGTGGGTATGTGCAAAACTGGGAGCCACTACTTAAGGTCAGTGGATAAATCATATAATGTAATCCTAAACAGAGTTACTCCAGTCTAAGCCAACTACATAATGTGAAAAGTGTCCAAGATATGCATTAGTTTCATCTGTTAAAAGAATAACACCCTGTAAAGACTGCTAAATTCTGGGTTTTCAGTATGTACCCATTATTTTCAGGAGGAAAACTGTTAGTTGTCAAAGAACCTGGCTACATCATCTATGTAGGAACATGCAAGAGAAATGGAGGATACTTAACCAATATGTCTGAGGATCATCTTCAGAAGACAATTCTTGATAAGGACAAGAGCCCTGACTGTATGAAACTGCAAGATCTACATCATTAATGGTGTTATATGCCCAAAATTTGTGCAATACTTAGGCACAATGTTGTTTATTCCACTGAAACCCTTCCCTCCCCCTGCATTACCATAGTACACTTGGCTACATACTGGAGTAGTCAATTCAGGCGTAGTTATTGGAGTACATGCACTGTTGAGTTTCACTCCACTCCCAAGGTCAAAGTCACAAATTTTCACTGGTGACACCTGAAATGAAGAAAAATGTGCCACAATGATGAAATGTAACCCTGAAGTAAATGGGAATTTTGTAGCCCCTTAAAGACTAAAAAGTTCTTATTTTAGCAAACCTTTTCATTAACTAGAACCTGCATACAATGAAGTGGGTTCTAGTCCAAAGCTTAAGATAGAGTAAAAAAAATTAATCTACAAGGTGCCACAATCTATAAGGTGTTTTACTGTAACACAGTAACAGAGCTAGCCCCTTGCAGTTACCAGTCCAGAAACCAGCTAAACACCAATAAGGAGGAACTAAACAACGCACGAACTACCTTATCTAGAGATTCACATAGTATGTTTTCTGGCTTCAGATCTCGATGAGCAATACCTAAGGAGAAAGAAAGAGGCCCTGTCAAACTAAGGGGGAAAAACTACAACAGCATTTGCTTCCTGATAATCTCATACAAGCAGAATTATAATTAGACTGCTCATCAACTGTACCGTGTACCAAAATAATTCAGGGCACAATGAAAATTATATTAAGTAGAATCAAATACACCAAAAAATTGGGCTAATGCAACAATGTTCCTGTATTTTAAATTTACTTTTATATCCAAAGCTATCAAATTTGGGTTTGGTATTTGGTTAAAAATATCAAATTTTACCTGACTCAATAAAATTCAATATTACCAACCTTACTTTGGAATACCAATTCAGATTTCGTATTGCCAAATTCAATTTTACTGAATTTATTTGGTAAAATTCGATGGACTTTGGAAATCGCAGCTGGGCTCTTCCTTGCTGTTAGAAACACTTTCTCTCACCCTTTTTAACCAGATGGGAGGAAGGAGAAGGGGGATGAAATGAGGTAGAAGGGAGGGGGAAGGGAAGGGGGAGTGAGTGGCTAATTCTTGCAGAAGTTCTTCTTCTCTGGCCAGTGGGATTCTCAAGGAGGAGGAAAATTAGGCAGGCTTGCCTCAGAGCAGGCTCCATTTTCCTCTGGCCTGGAGAATGGGGACATTGCCTGCTTGCTGTTGCAAGGCAGGCTTGCAAAATTCCACCGCCAGCCCCCTGGATAGCCTCCATAGTTTTCCCTATACGAAATAATGGAGATTGGAGGTGGCTGGGGGCACCTTCTTGGGGGAGGGGGGCATAAAATGGCCCTCAGGGTCCAATTTCTATGAAACTTGGGTGGGGGGGGGGTCATTAGAGGACAGTTAGGAGTATGTCCCCTGCAAATCTGGTGAAATTCAGTCAAAAAATGACACACACACACCGATATATCCAAATTGAGTTTCCCATAGGAAACAATGGCCAAATTTTACTGAATCTGCTTTATATTACTGAATTGAACTGGAGAATGACTTGAGTATTCAGGGATACCAATTTTTTTCCCAGTTTGGTTTTATCAAACCTGAATTTACCAAATTTTTTCCTATGCACACCTCACATCTTCATAACAGCAGCAGCTTCAAGTGTGATAAAGCACAAGACTATTCTATACTATGAATCTTTATGGAGCTGTATGACGTTCCCTCATCCTTAGACAGCAGAAATGGCACCAGAAGCATTTTTAAAATTCAAAAATAACTGTTCATTTATTTTAGAGGAGAAAGGTCAGGTGAAATCAGGGTTTTAAAATTTCTGAGGTCCTTCAGTTGTTAACTGAATCTGAAGGTCTCCACAGGCAGTTTCCAACCACACTCGGACAGGGATCTCTTCACTCTCCAGAGCTACCTCCTTGTTTTGACTGGGTAAACAAAATCTCCTCTCCTTAGACAATCTCTCCTCTTTCTTTGGTACATTTTGGAGTCTGCACCTACTTCTCCAACTTCCTTACCAACTTTCCCCATTAGGACTCTGTCTCCCAACTCTTCACACTCGATTTCTCTCTGCTAGGACTGAAAAAAAGGCACTCCTCTTTCCAGCTCATGCTATCAGATCAAAGCTCTCTGATTCTGTGAGGGAGTAACGCTTAATGGTCCTGCAGCTGTGTGTGTACAGCAGTTCTAGGCTTTTTAAAATGTGCAGCCTGTCACAAGCTGTTTGAGGGATCTTTGCAGGCAGTTTATCTAAACATTGCTGCAGTGAAGGCACATATAGCTTACATTCCTTTGGCTACATTCAGCAAGAACACTTTCCCATCCCAATCAGCAAGAACACTTTCCCATTTATAGGCTTCAATCAAGTGGTTCACTAGCACAATTTCTCATTAATAGAAAATGGCTGCTTTCAGGTTTTACTTTCTCAGAAGCCTATAATTTGAAGCAGCAAAATGCTAAAATGTCATCTATAGCAAATGCTTCACCTTCCCGTTAATAGCCTGTGTGATGCCGCTTAATAAAAATTTTAAAACTACAGTGGAACCATAAACTTAATTAGAAATCAGAAATATTACAGAAGATTACTCTGCAAAAATTTCTGTTGTATACCCTATTCAAACAATTTTAGCAGCCACATCTAAACTACTTTCTGCTAGGGATATTTGTCATTGCTTATAATTTCTTCACTTGAGGAAGCAGAACTGAATGCTCCCAATGGACAGTTTTAAAACTAGCAAGCCACTAGATTCCAAAGCAACTACATTAGCAACACTTGCTATTGTTCAGTTATTTCATGGGGCAACACCTCCTTACCTCCAATTTCTTCAAGCTCGCTACACATTCAATAGTCAATATGGGCTATGTCTTCGGAAAATCTTTTTCTATCCCACCCCCCTAACCTGTCCAGATTGTCCTTCACTATAAACCATTCAGTAATGCTTTTTCCACAAATTAATTTCTGTAACAGGCAAGCTAGCTGAGATCCTCAAATTTTATGACCTCAAAAGTAATATTAATTTTGATGTACGCTAAACAGTTGTCGTTAAGAGTGGTAATAATAACATTCAATAACGTTCGATTTATATACCACCCTTTAGGACAACTTAATGCCCACTCAGAGCGGTTTACAAAATATGCTATTATTATCCCCACAACAAACACCCTGTGAGGTGTGTGGGTCTGAGAGAACTCCCAGAAGCTATGACTCACCCAAGGTCACCCAGCTGGCTTCAAGTGGAGGAGTGGGGAATTAAACACAGTTCTCCAGATTAGAGCCCCACACTCTTAACCACTACACTGAACTGGCTCAAATTGGTACCAGAGAACACTACTGAAAGTAAATAAATTATTACAAGGAACAGCTCAGAAGTAAATACCATACCAACTACTCAAAGTGGTAACATGTTTGATCAATAAAGAGTTGTTGCTCATTAAAATGAATTTTCCTTTAGCTTGTACTAGTTAAGTATAAAAATGCCCACAGAACTCAACTTCTGATTATGCAAAATAAAAAAGTTTATGTCTATCTTGGGGGTGACATAACTGCCTTATGGAAATAGGTTTTCCTATAACCCAACGTCAACTAGTTATCTTAGAATCAGCTGCCACAAAATAGAGAATGGCTTTGCGGACTAATCTGTATCTCTAGTTCTAAACATGGCCCTACAGCACAGATCAAAATATCCACACAATGAAGCCAGGATAGACATGGGAAAAGCAGAAAACCTAAATTTTTTAAAAAAAATAATATAGTGGGAGATTAAAAAACAAACTAAAGAAAATAAATGCAACAGAAATCTTGTGAAAATATGTCATTAATCTTAGCTGCCAGTGGGGCATTTGCAAGGCAAGCCTTTATAACACTGCAAGCCAGATGACTGGAAAGGATATTAAAGAAAGGATATTAAAGCTCTGAACCCTCCCCCTGAGTCATCTGGTCAGTAGGGAGAGGTGGACACCCCCATCAGCTCCCACCCTACAGGAAAGGTTGGGGAGAGTCAAAAAACTAAGAGAGGAGGAATCAGGGGCTAGCAGGGGGGTGAGATTTTCCCTCTCTCCTTAGTCCCCACAGGTCTTAACTTCTCTAGCTACCCACAGGTGGTAGAGAGCAGCATCTGTTAGGCCAGTCCCAGCAGGTGCAATTTAACCTCCAAGGCTGGCTGCAAAGTTGAGGATCATTTTAACTTGCTCAAGGATGGCTGCAAAGTTGAAGATTACTTCAACTTGCCTGAGGAGGGCTGCAAAGTTGGAATATTTATGACCTTTATAGTCATCCTTGGACAGGTTATAGTGTTTTGAAACTTTGCTGCAGATTCCAACTTGTTTATTTTTCAAATATTTAACTGAATGGGCAAGCACAGAGAAACATGCTACTGCTAGGTACTAAAATGCAAGCAATTCAAAACCACATCTAAATGTCAGTTGCTTTGGCTCTTATTTTACACAGGGAAAAGATGCCACTTCTGATGGTGCAATAATCATCTGCTAAAGTTGTGCCATTTTAAGTTCTGTACACTGCATAAACTTGCCCCCCGCCCACCTCAGCATTTGCAGAAGCTACTTAAGGTCTTGCATCTATTTAAGAAACAGTACAGTAGAGCCTCTACCACTCTAGAGCTGCATATAGATAGCCTACATCTGTAACTCACCTTGTAATCATGGATCGAACAGTGAAAAGGCCAGTCATAGGATATTATTACCTCAACAAATTTAAGGCATATTAGCCTCAATCTAGAAGTCAGTCCAGCCGTCCCTTATATAACACAGTAAGCGTATTTGACTACCAGCTTCAGGCAAAGAGTCAGTAATATGGTCACCACTAGGCTTTTGCAAGTGACAGATTCATGGCCTGAATCACTGGGTCTGACTCAATTTGCGCACAGGACATGCTCATCTCTACTAATTTCAGTAACTGATGCACAAAGACAGCAATAGTCTCAAAGACCCCGCTCACTACATCTTCCACAAGAAAATAATGAGCCTCTAACATGACTAACAAGAAATGGACCAGGTTTCATGCTGACTTCTTTACATGAATTGACCTTGTCTGACCTGAAAGATAAGCAATGTTAATGAGCTTGCAAACTGGAGAGTTTGCATTTTACCTTTCGTGTGGAGGAAATCTAGAGCACAGGCAATGTCTTTCACTACCCTGCTGGCTTCTCTCTCATTAAAGTGCTTTTGCTTTTGTATATGGGCCAGGATAGAGCCTGTGGAAAAAGAAGGCAAGCAGGTGCTTTTTAAAACAAAGGCATTCGGAAGAAAATGATTCTAGACTCCAGCATTCCACAGATGTTGTCATTTCAACACTGACCTAGCCAAAAGTATTTTTGTAGGTAAATTGGTTGCATTAATGAATAGTTTATGCAAGACATAGCCAGATACTTCCGAAAATAAACAGGAGCCACTACCAAGATCAGTAGAACTTACTCTCAAATAAGCGACTACAGTATTGCCAACTTAATGAACAAGATCTCATTTAACACCTTCAAGGGAAGAATGAAAGACAAGATAAATAAGGGTTTGCAGAAAACAGGGGATCCAAAGAAACACTAAAGCCCCAATTTATAAATTCAGGCAGGTGGTGCTGAAATACTGTCACAAACAAGTTACAAGGGATTCACCTTTACCTTTCAGACAGACTCTAGCATGAATGGAGCCATCCAAGAAGACTGGGGCAAGAACTACATCAACTGTGACTCTGCATGAACTCTGCAACTGTGACTCTGCATGCTCAGCTGAATGACCCAGTTCACATGAGACTATGTTGAGGAGCTCATGCCATTCACTTACTATGCTATTTCACTGCCTGCACTGGTCAAAAACATGTGATAGGGCAAAGAGTGATGTTTAAAGAGAAAAAGGGAAGAAAGTATAAGACAGAAAGAAAAGAGAAACAGAAAAAAGACAGAAGAGAAAATGTGGGGAAAGGCATTAAGAGGGAGGACTACAACAATGAGGAAGAAAAGCAAAGCACAAAGAAGAGCCCAGACAAGAATCCCCTGCTGACATTGTCACAACCAGTTCTATGTTATATATATGCATACAGAGGAAAGAAGGCAGTACCATGTACTTCTAACACAATGCTTCCTTTTCCTTTCTTCCTCACACTACAGAATATAGAAATCCATGTATATCTGGTTGTGATTATAATGGGGTGGGAGATGAGTAGAGATAATTTAATCTTCTATCTTGACATTTCCCTTGGCTAAGTTTAAATCATATATAATAATTATATTAAACAACAGAAGCAAGCAGGCATCTTGCAATTCCTTAATGTTTAACAAGTTATTCTAGCATAAGCTTTGTAGACTGCTTTAACACTGCTGTCCCTCTTGAATAAAACAGCAAGCTGTATTCAGGCACCATAAGAAATTTCTACAAATACTAATTATGCAAATAAGAAGTATCTGTCTAGGTTTTATTATCCCTATTATAGTTGAATGCTTTTTATATCCAAGTGGTAAAAAACAAACAAAAGAGCAGAACAGCTATCATGAAGATGAGTGTTCACAGACTGCAGCATTACCACTCTCATGCTTTCGGCCGTCAGCAGTTACTATCACACATTTTCAAGCTTTTCACTACAACTGAGAAGGCTAAAGTTTGCTGTTACTCCTAACACATACCACTCTAAAATTTCTATTTAACACTCTAACAAGACAGGATTTTAGAATTAAAGTAAAGGCAAATGGCAAATAATAGTCTCAGAAATGGCATTTAAGGCAGAGACAGGCTGTGGACAATACAGCTATATACTTACAAGATTTAGCATTGCTAAAAGAATACTTCATTATAATGCACTGTATGGTATAATGACTACTTCAGTTTGTCAATTACAGCAAGGAAACATGAGTATTTTTCATTTTTGACCCAACCTACCCACTCACCCTCCAATGGATATATGAAAATTCTTTGTATACTCTAATCTTCAGACACTATGACACTTTGATCCTGGATAATCCGTAGATGGCTAGATACATCAATATGTTTCATGTATCTTAAGATGCATTTTACATAGTGAAAGATGAATATCAAGGAAGACCTTGTATTGCATTTTCACCATGCTCATTTCTCTCAGAAGTTTAAAGATACCAAACTTTGTAAAACCAATTTATTATGATAACACACACACACACGATGTATATACAGTACCTCCAAGCAGCTTTTCAAAGACAAGGTAGTACCTTGCATCATCTTCAAAAAATTCTATTAATTCCAAAATGTTCCTTTAAAGAAAGGACAAACTGTGTTCAGTTTCCCCCCTACATATTCTGAGCAGAACATGTCCAAAGAACTCAACAGACATTTAATAATTGCTTGATACTTCAATAAAATTTAACGTCAAGAAGACTAGACACTAGTAAAATACCAATACAAACAAAACAGTTTAAATCTTTTATTTCCATCTTCTGCCAAGTAAGCACCAATGTTTTAGTTTCATAATATGCAATTGTATAGTATATATCTTGATTACAGATTGTGGCATCATTAATTGAATGAATTGCCACCTTAAAAACTCTGTAATGAATTTAAATCCACAAGAGCAGTTTTTCATGTGGGCAGGGGGGAAGATGGGCTGTTTCAAAATGGGTACTGCAGATGCAACCTATACAGTGCAATCCTAAGTAGAGTTACCCCAATGTAAACCCAATGAAATCAGTGGGCTTAGACTGGAGTAACTCTGCTTAGGATTTTACTGACAGTGTTTGGTATGGCTGTTTAAAGGTTGTTTTAAGTATGATTTGTTTTGATTTGGGTTAATATATGTAGATACATTAATTTGGTGGGGAGGACTTCAAGAGTTTTTATATTATAACGTTTATAGTATTCATATGGGGAATTCATTAAAACAGTCCCCCAACTTTCTAGCTGCCATAGAGTGGGACTACACGAGACGCAGGAGTCTGTGTCAGATCCTGCAAGGTTTTCTGGGAAGTGTAGTTTAAAAAAAAAAAAAAAAAAACAGCCGCTCAATGGGATTCTCAGCTGGGCAGATTCGCAACTGGAGGGTCTCTCTCCGCAGCTCAGGATGGGGAGGGGGATATAAAAGGAGGCAGGAAAAAAGCTGAGTTTTTTTGCATGTGAGAAAAAAATCCCAGTTCCTCCTATTGCTTTTCTCCCAGCAGCGAATTGCACCACTGACTTTCTCTCTTGTGTGGCTTTTTTCTTGCTGCCTCCTGTTACATCCCCCTCCTCCCGCCCCGCTGTGTCCGAGCTCCTGAAGGAAACCAAGCTGAGTGGATTTTTTAAAGAGAGAATCTCTCAAGTGGCTGTTATCTCAAATGTGGTAGTGGATGGGTATGAGTTGTTCAAGAAAAAACGGAAGGGTAGAAGAGGAGGTGGGGTGGCATTGTATGTGAGGAGAGGGCTTGATTGTCAGCAAGTTCTGGAGAATGTGGTTGACAGCCTGATGGAAAGTATATGGGTGGAAATAAGGAGAGGAAGGACAAAAGGTATCGTTACAGACCACCTGAACAGGCAGAGGAAATTGATGCTGCCCTCCTTGAACAGACTGGTAGAGTATCCAGATATCAGAACCTTATAATTATGAGTGACTTCAACTTCCCCAATGAGTGCTGGGAGACAAGCTCAGCAAAGCAACATGAATCACGCAACTTCCTGACCTGCCTGGCCAATAACTTCCTTTTTCAAATGGGGGAGGAAGCTATAAGAGGCTCGGCCATACTAGACTTAATATTAACCAACAGGGAAGAATTGGTTGATGGGGTGAAAGTGGTGGGGACCTTAGGGGGAAGTGACCATGTCCTCCTTGAATTCCAGTTGCTGTGCGGGGCCAAGAAAGTTCGTAGCCAGACTCATAGATTAGATTTTTGTAGGGCCAACTTCAATTAATTCAGAGGCTTGATGAGAGTCATTCCGTGGGGGAGTGAGCTGGAAGGGAAAGGAATGAGTGAAGGGTGGGCTCTTCTCAAACATGAGCTTTTGCAAGCTCAAGACCTCACTATTCCAGCAAGATGGAAACATGTTAAGGGCTCCAAGAAACCGATGTGGATGAACAGAGAGCTCCAGAATAAGCTAAGGGAGAAAGAAGAAATGTTCAGGAAATGAAGAGAAGGACAAACCTCTAAAGAGGAATATATAAGGGTTACTAGGTACTGCAGATGAGCCATCAGGGAAGCCAAAGCTCAGTATGAGCTGGGTCTGGACAGGGGGGCTCACCACAATAAGAAAAATTTCTACAGATATGTGAGAAGCAAACACAAGGTAAACGAGGCAATTGGACCGCTGTTGGGAGTAGGAGAAACTCTGATGGGGGGGCAAAGAAAAAGCAGACAGGCTTAATGACTTTTTTTCCTCTGTTTTCTCCCTGAAGAATTTGAGCCCATCTAGAGATGGCAGTAGACACAACAGGACACCTGGGTGGCTAGTTGACATTGACAGAGAGGTTGTGGAGAGGCACCTGGCTGAACTGGATGAATACAAATCCTCTGAGCCTGATGGTGTGCACCCAAGAGAGCTCAAAGAACTTTCTAGAGAACTTGCAGAGCCTCTGTCCATCATCTTCAAGGCCTCCTGGAGGACTGGGGATGTGCCACAAGATTGGAGAAGAGCAAATGTTATCCCAATCTTTAAGAAAGGGAAGAAGGATAGCGCGTGAAACTACAGGCTTCTGTTGCTGGGAAGATATTAGAGCAGATTTTAAAGGGATCAATCTGTAAGCATCTGAAGGACCGCTTAGTGATCCAGGGAAGTCAACATGGTTTTGTCCCCTACGTATCTTGTCAGACTAACCTGGTTTCCTTCTCTGATCAAGTGACGAGCTTACTGGATTGTGGGAAATCTGTCGACATGATTTACCTGGATTTCAGCAAAGCTTTTGATAAGGTTCCACATGACATTCTAATGGGTAAACTGGAAGACTGCGGACTGGACTATAGGACAGTTTAGTGGATAGGGAACTGGTTAGAGGACCGCACCCCAAGTGTGGTGGTCAATGGCGTTTCATCAGATTGGAGGGAGGGGTCCAGTCGGGTGCCGCAGGGCTTGGTTTTGGGCCCAGTATTTTTCAATATTTTTATTAATGATCTGGATTAAGAGGTAAACGGGCCACTTATTAAATTTGCTGATGATACCAAATTTGGAGGAGTGGCAAACACCCAAGAAGATAGAGTTAAAATTCAATAAAATTCAACAAGACTTGAGTACTCTGGAGAAGTGGATGGTTGTGAACAGGATACAATTCAACATAGAAAAGTGCACAGCATTACAGCTAGGCCACAAAAATGTGAAGCACAAATACTGGATGGGGGATACACTTCTGGGTAGTAGTGTATGCGAAAGAGATCTTGGGGTAAGAGTGGACTGTAAACTAAGTATGAGCTGTCAGTGTGATGCAGTGGCAAAAAAGACAGTCTTGGGTTGTATCAAAAAGGCCACTGCATCAAAATTGCAAGAGGTCATAGTCCCTCTTTCTCTACTGCCTTGGTCAGGCCGCATCTGGAGTACTGTGTGCAGTTCTGGAGGCCTCACTTCAAAAAGGATGTGAACAAAACAGAGAGGGTGCAGAAGAGAGCAACAAGAACGATCAGGGGTCTGGAGACTAAGCCCTACGAGGAAAGGCTGAGGGCCCTGGAAATGTTTAGTTTGGAGAAGAGGAGATTGAGGGGGGACATGATTGCTCTCTTTAAATATTTGAAAGGCTGTCATTCGGAGGAGGGCAAAGAGCTGTTCCAGTTGTCAGCAGAGGATAGGACTCGAAGCAATGAGCTTAAATTACATGCAGAAAGATACCGCTGGATATTAGGAAAAACTTTGTTATAGTCAGAGTAGTTCAAAGGTGGAATCAGCTGCCTAGGGAGGTGGTGAGCTCCCTTTTACTGGCAGTTTTCAAGAAGAGGCTGGATGAATATTTGTCAGGGATGCTTTAGGCTCATCCTGCATTGGGCAAGGGGTTGGACTAGAAGGTCTGTACGGCCCCTTCCAACTCTGTGATTCTGTGAACCCAGCACTGTAATCTAAATTAGTATAAAGGGCACGGATACAATTACAGAAGTGCTGATTGGACAGTTTTTCCAACCTATTAACATAAAGTAAACAGAGCTGCACTTACCGTAATGCTATTTATTGATGTCTTCTGCGCAGGCACACATGGGACTGCGCCTGCGAAGGCCTGCCAATCGGCAGGTTTTAAAGCTAAAGTCCATTAGGGAGCGCTTGCCTCCCCAGTGAACAAGCGCTGTTTTTCCATCCTACATTTTCTCCTGAGCCTACTAGTCCCTCAACAGGTAAGTATTGAAGAGCACAGCAGGGTAGGAGGGAGGATATGTGTGCCTGCACAGAAGATGTCGATGAATAGCAGTTACAGTAAGTGCAACTCTGTTTTCATTGTCTGTCTTCTGTGCAGTCCCACATGGGAGACAACCAAGCTTCTTACCTGGAGGTGGGTGTGATCTTTACTGAAATAGCAAATGGAGTATAGCTTGTCCCACAGCTGATTCTCGTCTATCACATCCAAGGCATAGTGCTTCACGAACGTGTCTGTTGATGACCATGTGGATGCACTGCACATCTCTCTTAAGGGGACTTCCTTCAGGAATGAAACAGAGGATGCCTGGGCCCTTGCTCAATGAGCCTTCACTTCTAGAGGACAAGGTAAGTGACCCATAACGTAGCAGTCTCTAATGGTTGATGTCACTCACCGTGCTATCAACTGAGCTGTAGCCCTATTCCCCTTTTTAGGCCCAGCATAACACACAAATAAATGTTTATCCTTTCTAAATGCTGCAGTATGACGCAAATAAAAAAGCAGAGCACTGCGAACATCCAAGGAGTGTAGGGCCTGCTCAGAGTCTGTAGATGGTGTAGGAGAATAAAGTCCTGGGTTAAATGGAATTGGTTCGCTACGTTAGGCTTAAATTTAAGGTCTGGTCTCAAAACCACCTTCCCTTGGTGAATTTTCATAAAGGGAGGGTTAGAGCGCAATGCTGCCAGCTCACCCATTCTTCTACTAGAGGTAATAGCCACTAAGAAGGCAACCTTCAGTGACAAGAATCTAAGATCACAACTAGCTAAAGGTTCGAACAGGGGTCACATCAGATCTACTAGTACTAGTTGTAGAGACCGCTGGGGAATTATTTCCTTAACAGGTGGGAACATATTTTCGAAGACCTTTAAGAAATGACTTGGCAATGCTATGGAAAAAACCTGATGCCAACACTGATGAATCACCTGTGAAACTGTAATGAATAAGGAAATGGCAGAAATCGGCAGATGAATTGTGTGCCCCTGAGGAAGCACAGTGTGAAGATACAGCATGCGAAACGGAAGCGGCCGACTGTCCGTAGGGCGAGGACGTCTAGGATCAGATGTCGGCTGGAGGACTCTATATCACCTGCTGTTTACCTTGCACTCTTTGCACTTTATTGACTATATGAAAAAGTGGTCAGTTATTGATCTTTTTCAATGAGATTGCCAGATGTGGTATGAATTTGTTTATTTATGAATTGTATATTTATGAATTATGTAATTTAGATGGGATTCATGCACTTCACACACTTTGAATTTAAATACTTCTAAGTAATTTGTAGTTGATTGTCTAACTTCATAGAGGGGACTCTATTTAACTTCAGTTGGATTCACATCCCCTGGATTTGGTCTTTTCTATTCTATTAATGCTGTGGAAAAAACGTGTCTTCCAATCAATTCTGGGGTGAAACGCTGAACTGGCAGCAAGCTACACTTTGAAGGATGAATTAGAGAGGCCATCATCCGTGAGAGAGAGTAAGAATTTCAATATGTCTGAAATTTGGCAGTTAAAGGGTTCTAACCCTTTTTGACCCACCCAGCAACTAAAGTGTTCCCATTTAAACGCACAGGACTTCCTAGTATTTTCCCACTTAGCATTGAGCACGTCCTCAGTCACTCTCTTAGAGAGGGTCCCTGTTGCATTACTTGCCATGCTGTTAGCTTCAGTCCAGGTAGATTCAAAATGCAGCAGCGTGTGTCATCACTGGGGTGCCAAGTCCTGCAAATATAACATCGGTATTGTGCCAGCTGCATTGGCTGCCAGTAGAGTACCGAATCAGATTCACGGTTTTGGTAATGACCTGTAAAGCACTATGTGGACTGGGAGCAAAATCTCAGTGCCTTCTGATTCCCCTCTTCCAAAGAGATCTATCTCGGGACGGCCCCAACTCTTGAACACCTATTTCAGGTAAGCATCTGTTAGGGACCATTTGTGGTTCTCTGCATTCAGCCTGCTCAATTCATCTGCTGTCACATTCATGGTGCCAGGTATATGCACAGCCTGTAGGGAGATACTTCTTTCTACTGCCCATTGCCAGATAATCATCACTTCTTTGCACAGGATTCTGGAGGTGGTGCCTCCCTGCTTGTTTAAATAAAACATAGCCGTGCAATTATCTGTCAACACTTGGACCTTCTTTTGACTGATGGTATCTGAAAAGGTAATAAGGGCATAATGGATCGTTCTTACTTCCAAAACATTAATATGTACTTGACTCTCGTGTTTTAGCCATTTTCCATAGGTGCTGAGTGTACCACAATTAGCTCACCATCCCACTGTAGAGGCATCGGTAGTGACAGCCATGTTTATTTGTGGTGAACCGAATTCTACACCCTTCAGTAAATTCCTATAATCTTTCCACCAGTTCAGGGATCTAATCACTGTTCTCAGGATTGAGTATATCTTATTCGGGTGTCGGGACTCAAAAACCACAATTGCAGTTTGCACATGTGTAGCCTAGCTAGAGGAGTGACCGATGTAGTGGCTGCCATCAATCCCAAAAGGGTTTGAATATTCAAAGCAGATTAAAACTTATAGTGGTTAAAATGTTCCACCATCCTCTTGATCCTGTCTGCCCTCTCTTGAGGTAAGAAGCATCTGTTCCTAGTGCTCTCCAAGACATCCCCAATAAACTGCACCTTTCTGAATGGCATAAGGGATGATTTCGTAAAGTTTACAATTAGTCCCAAATTATTACAGGTATTAACCACTAGCTCTACATGTCTCTGTGGGTGTTCAGAGGACGAGGTTGTCAAGAGTCAGTTGTCTAGATAGGAATAGATGGAACATCCCTGTTTCCTCAGGTAAGCTACTACAATGGCCATATATTTCGTAAAGACCCTCAGGACCATAGATAGGCCAAAGAGCAACACCTGGTACTGAAAAATGTTATTATTACAAATAAAATGTAAGAACCTTCTAAGAGATGGGTGAATAGCGATATGGAAATACGCATCTTTTAGGTCCAATACCACAAACCATGCATTGTGGGGTAACAGATGTAAAAGCATATTGAGAGTCACTATCTTAAACTTTTTGGTGTGTGTGCGTGCTTGTTCAATCCCCTGAGGTCTAAGATGGGCCTCACACCCCCATCTTTCTTATCTACCAAAAACATTTTGGAATAGAATCCCCACGGGGGGGCGGGTCTCATGGGGAACTCGTTGTATAGTCCCTTTCTCCACTAGTTCCACTATTTCTGCTTCTAACTTATCAGAAGGGAAGTAAGAGGAGAATCAGGGAGAGTCTGAAATGGGTAACAGGCAAACTCAATTTTATAACCAAATTTAACAATCTGTAAAACCCATTTGTCAGAGGTAACTTCCGAAGCCAACAAGAAATTGGCCAGTCTATTCCCAAACATGACCGGCTGTTCCATTTCAAGTAAGCAGGCAGGCGACAGATCCGTGTCGGCTCCAGAATGCAGCGGTGCGCCTTTTGACTGGGACTCCACTCTAATCACATGTGACACCTGTGCTGAGCCAGTTCTGGGTCAAGAGTTCCGAGTCAGTATCAAGGTTTTGATACTGACCTTTAAAGCCTTAGCAGACTGGGACCAACATACCTTGCAGGACCGCCTCTCACCTTATGTTCCCCAGAGAGCACTGCACTCAGCAGGAAAAAACCTACTGGTGGTCCCTGGCCTCAGGGAGGTTGGACTCGCCTCGACCAGGGCCCGGGCCTTCTCGGCCCAGGCCCCAACCTGCTGGAACTCTATCTGAAACAACCCAGGCCCAGCAGGATTTATTATCATTCCACTGGGCCTGTAAGATAGGCTTTTGGTGGTTGAGGCGAACAGGCCTCCTCTTTAGCTTCCCACTGGGGAGAGGGAGTCTCTCCCCTTCTTGGTTCCTGCCAGTGGTTTGTGGTCATCTGCCACCTGGGACTCAGGATGATAAGGTGCAGGTTGCGCTACAGTGCCACTTGAGAAGGTTGTTGTACTACTACCAGTCCTGGATGCTGTTTTATATTCTATATAAGGTTATTTTACCTGTAGATATTTATATATTGTATTGTTTTTATGCATGTTAGCCACTCTGAGCCTGCCTAGTGAGGAGAGCAGATTACAAATCTAATAAATGCAAATGAAGACTTAGGAATATCTGATGCCTTCATCACCCTCTCCCACAACAGAGCTTTGAGCTTCTTGGCTCTTTCCGTTCTGGCCTTGAGGGTAAAGTTCCGGCAGTGCTCACAACTTTGCACATTATGCCCTTCCCCCAGGCACTCGAGACAGATGGAGTAACCGTCCGTTTTAGTCACCTTCATGGCGCAAGTCACACACATCTTAAAAAGAGCTTTATCAGCCATAATAAAAACCAATCTCACACAATTCATTCTCCTTCCTCCTTGGCACGAGTGGAACAAGCAGAACCTTCCCGGTCAGCAGCAAAGAAGGAACTGGAGGGTGGGGAGTGCTGCCTACCAGTGCCGTTTCGGCAGGAAAAGTCATGCTTGTGCACTGGGGAGATGAGTGCCCCCTAGCAGACTTTATCTTTAAAACCTACCAATTGGCAGGCCTGCACGTACGCAGTCCCATGTGGGACTGCACAGAAGACAATGAAGAAAAATTAGTTTTCTGTCCGAAGCACATTTAATATATCTCGTTGATCTTGATTTTTGCATTAGGAATTCAAGAATTTTGATCTTAAAAAGACTCTTAAATAAATTGAGCAGGAAATAACATCTGCATTGAAGGAAAATATACATAACCAAACTTTAACAGAACCCACCAAAGAAATAAGAAAGCAGCTAATAAGGCCCCAAAGAAGGCTGACTGGAAGCCATGATTTTAAATCTCTGTCCTTCTGAGAGTCTCTCTAAATGCGCAGGTTTTTAAAGAGTTGGGTCCAAGTTCCCCAGACCCAACTCAGGCTCCTGCAGTCACACAGCTACTGTGGGGAATGACTTTTTAAAAAATAAAAAAGAGCCCAAATGGCCTCAGAACACCTCCTCCCTCAAGCTATTTTCCAAAATAGTGAGGGGGGTGTCTCTGGTTTTGCTACTGCATGTAGAGTATTCTGTGCATGTGGAGCAGTGAAAACAGGTGGAGAAACTCCCAGTGATATCTTGACACAGGGAAATGTTTGAAGGGGGGGGGGTCACAGGAGCCCTTCCTTCTTCTGCAATGGCATTCTGAGGCTGTTTGGGCTCTATTGTTTTTTAACAGCCTCTGTGCGATTGTGGGAAACCCAAGCTGAGTCTGAACCCAGACCCAGCTCTTTAAAAAATCTCCATGTCTAGAGAGATATTTAATTTAACAAAGATCATTTGCCATTGGACAACCATTTATCTTTAGTTCCTCACCAAAAAATGTTTCACTTTATAGATTCTGTGTGATGGAAAGATTAATAATTCTTACGATTAGAGACGGGCACGAAACAAAACACAGAACAAAATTCCGAACGGAACGGCTGGTTCGTTTGCAAAGAAATGCGTTCCGTGGCTCCACGTTTTTATAGAACAAACAGATTTACCTACTGTTCTGTTTCTGCTTTTCTGGGAAGCCAGACACTTTGGCACCATTCACTCCATCACCCAGGCAATGGTTGCAGTCTTTAGGCCCCAATCTGAGGCTTCCACGTTTGATTGGCAGCTGTCCTTGCCAAGTAGAGAGCTCCCATTTCTGGCCAATCCAGCCAGGAAAAAGGGTGGGGGAGGGTTAGGATCTCTAAGGCAACTGAGGAGATGGGCCTTCAGCAGCCATGATAACACCAATCTTTTCCTCCCAAACCATATTAGGCAGTTCTTTCTGCCTACCAGAGTGCTCCTGTGTTGTTCAATCTTGGCTTTTTCCATAAATAGGGGAAGCCATGTGACCTGGTTTCATTTTCTCCAGAGTGAGTTAGGGAGTAAAGAGCTTGCTGTCTATATTGCTAGGAGAAGAACTTGGGAGGGATCTTTGGCCTGCAGTGAACTTCTTGCTTCTTGGAAAGACTCTGAAAATCTTCTTTTCTTTTCTCTTTCTGCCTCTTCTTACTGGGGACTGGGGAAGTTTTTAGGAAAGGGTGCTTAATTTCCTTTCTTCCCCCACCCCATCCCAGTCTTAGCTTTGAGTAGAGCTGGGTTCTTGCTTTTCTAAGTGAGTTTTATTTGCTTTTTCTGTTTCTTCCCCTCTACTTTTTGGAACTCCAATCTTCTGGTTTGATTTCTGGGGGTTTGTGCCCCCCCTTCCCCAGGGAGCCCTTCTTTTATTTGCTTTTCTTTCTCTGCTTTTTGAAGGGTCTGTCTTCTGTTTTGGGTGGTTCCCCCCCACCAGGAGCCTCATTTTTCTGTAGGCTGGCTCCATGTGTGTGCACTTGTGTGGTATAGTGCAGTTTTCCTTTTTTCTCCACACTCCTCCAGTGCCCTCTGGTGTGCTGACTCACACCCGCACGGGGCTGTTTGCTCTGTGTGTGAACTTGTGTGGTGCAGTGAAGTCTGACCTCTTTTCTGCACACTCCTCTAATGCCCTTCACTTTTATTTGGAGCGCCTCACCAGCCAGTGCCACTGGGCTCATGCCTCTGGTGCGCTGACTCACATCTGCACAGGGTTGCTCAGCTGTCTCCGCGGCACACACCATCAGGCTCCCCACTTGCATGCTTCTCTAGTGCAGCTCGCTTTTGCTGTGTGCACAAACACCATCAGCGTACACACTGTTTTGTTTTATTTTGAGCCAGTGTCCAGCTGTGGGTAGTGTCTGGGTGAAGGTGGTTTTAGGGGCTGCCCGCTGACTCACAACTGCACGGGTAGCTTTACTGTCTACAGTCTTCCCACTTGCACGCTTCTCTAGTGCAGCTCGCTTTTGCTGTGCACACGCACACCGTCAGCACACACACTGTTTTATTTTATTTTGAGACCCTTTCCAGCTGTGGGCAGTATCTGGGTGGAGGTGGTTTTGGGGGCTGTCTTCTGACTCACAACTGCACGAGTAGCTTTACTGTCTGCAGGTGGGCAGGCACAGGGGGTGGAGGAGAGAGCCTGCTGAAAACTCCCTGCGAGTTTGGGCTCTCTGCACGTGAAGGGGGTTGTCTTGGGCTCAGACGAACCCGAAACCGGTTCAGGAACCAGTTGTGGTTCAGAAGTTCATGTTTCATGTTCCGTGAAAATGAACGAACCACGAACCAAGCGGTTTGGTTTTTTTCCATTCCATGCCCATCTCGACTTAATATGTTTAATGGTAATGTTAAATGCTACCATAATTACTTACTTGTTACCTTGACACTGATACAATGTTTCCACTTCTCGAAATACCCGACTCCGGCTATGCCCAGCACTTTTTTCAATTATCTGTTAAAAAAATAGAACATTGGTTTTCAAAGTGAAAAATTCATCTTGATATCTTCTGGCAGTGTTTCTCCTACATTTTTTTTATATTTTAAAGTAAATAATTTGGGTTTTGTTCTTTGAAAATATAAGATGTTTACTGGCATCAGACAGGCCTAAAATATTCAGACAACCGCAGCATGATTCAACAACTAGGCATGTACATTCTTTTCAATATACATAGCTTAACTTTCTCACTAGACTTCTTGCAGCTCAGATTTGATGGGTGATGGCCATACAGGGAGGCATAATTCTGTTTTGGTCTTTCCAAAGCAAAACACTCCCATTCTCAAGAAAAGTGTCCAAAGATTTAAAAATAGTAATAATAAAATGTTAATGTGCTGTGCTCTATTTTCTTATAAGGAATTCAAGAAGGCACACACCTACAAATCACAAGTTGTTACATTAAACATACTACTAAATGCAAAAATTAACAAATGCTTTTGGCAGCCATACAACATCCACTGCAACTCTTTACAAGATTTGTTCAAGACTTATGATGGAGTAAGTTAGATACAGTTTTGTTTCTAAGAATCTCTGCAGTGATTGAAGTCTTACAGAGACCTGAACTGTAACTGGATTTTTTTGCTGGCAGCATAAATAAAACCTCCAATCATCTTACTGATAAAGGAATATTATTAGGTGCAAAAGATGATTGAGAGCTGTAAGTACAAAGTTAGCATCTAAATTTAAAGCTAACTAAATCAATACTTTTAAAATGTACATTTTATATATATATATATATATATATAGACACACACACACACATATATATGTGTATATATACATTTTATATGTGTGTGTGTACACAAACACACACACACACGTATTTTATACCTTGAGTTTTCTTATATTTTTATTTATTTATTTCATTTATGCCCTGTCTTTCTCCCCAATGGGGAACCAAAGTGGTTTGCATCATTCTCCTCTCCTCCATTTTATCCTCACAACAACCCTGAGAGGTAGGTTAGACTGAGGGACTACAACTAGCCCAAGGAAACCCAATGAGCTTTCATGGCTGAACAGGGATTTGAACCTGGGTCTCCCTGATCCTAGTATGGCACTAAACACTATACCACACTGGCTGTCAATGAATTTAATTTTGTAATCCAGCATGCAAAAGAATACATTCAACAGCTGCAGTGATTATCAATAAGCAGCTATAACAATCCAAAGTACCACTTGCAGATTGCTATGCATGGCTATAGATATAAAAGTTAAGCATTTGCACGAGAAGCTTTTTGAACAATTTAGGCACTAAGTGTAAGATGAAAAGGTACAGGCACCTAAGGCTGGAAAATGAGTTTATTTTTATTTAGTTCACTTCTCTTGCTCAGATTATAGTTCACTTCTCTTGCTCAGATTCAAGGAAGATTACAAATTAAAACCATGTGACAGAATACAGAACCAACAGAGCAGCATATAAGAATGGAGAACAGTGAAGTGAATTTCTATATACCAAATGGATTACAAAATTAAAGGAAAAAAACTAACCCAATACATATAAAAGCAAAAAGAGTCCAGTAGCACCTTTAAGACTAACCAATTTTATTGTAGCATAAGCTTTCGAGAATCACGTTCTCTTCGTCAGATGCATC
The DNA here is from genome assembly GCF_028583425.1 of Eublepharis macularius. NCBI lineage: Eukaryota > Metazoa > Chordata > Lepidosauria > Squamata > Eublepharidae > Eublepharis > Eublepharis macularius. The sequence goes on along the minus strand of NC_072794.1, from coordinate 94,799,913 downwards.
CTGTAATTGTATTCCCTGCTACAGCTGTCTGTAGCTGTCTACAGACAGCCCCCCAACCTTAAACAACTTCTCACTTACAATCATGAATCGGCTAGCAGAGTCACCAGCACAGGTACCAGGCCCTGCAACAGACCCAGATGTTAGCTCTGCCCCTATATCTACCCAGGGAATACAATTACAGGACCCAATGGCATCAAATACACTGTCTCTGGCTCTTACAGCTGCTCATCCTCCAATCTGATATATGCCCTCATGTGCCAACAATGTCCTTCTGCTCTGTACATTGGACAAACCAGCCAACCTTTACGCAAAACAATAAATGGACACAAATCTGACATTAGAAATGGCAACGTCCAGAAACCAGTGGGAGAACACTTCAATCTACCAGGACATTCCATCAAAGACTTAAAGGTCACTGTAGTTCAACAGAAACCTTTCAAAAACAAAATCCAACAGGAAGCTGCTGAATTGGAATTCATATGCAAATATGACTCTGTCAAGCTGGGACTGAATAGGGACTATAAATGGTTATCTCATTATCACAGGTAACTGATTTCCTTTACAGAGGCGGGGTCAGGGGGAGTCCAGTGGCACCTGGCGTGGGCTTTCGAGGGTTGCGGTTCTCTTTGTCAGATGCATCTGGTGGGGAGGACTGTGGTTATCGAGGGCTTGTTCTGCAGTGCTGCTGAACTCTTTGATTTTGCTACTACAGACTAACACGGCAAACTCCTTTGAATCTTTACACAAGCAAACTGATCCCCACACCAAAAGGAGCTGTCTGCATCTCCATAACAAAGGAGTTGTTTACATCCCCCCTCTCCCCCTTCCCCCCACTCCTCTATATTTGGCCAGTTTCCTTCTGCCCTCCATGCATCTGACGAAGAGAACGTGATTCTCGAAAGCTTATGCTACAATAAAATTGGTTAGTCTTAAAGGTGCTACTGGACTCTTTTGTCAGACTGTGGCTAAATAAGGCACTCACTACAGGGTTCCCTTTAGAAGCAAACACAAGTCCATTGTTTGGAAAAGGAAACTTTACTGCAGAAAAGGTCCATTATAGTCCACTGTCCTGAATAGGAGAATCAGGATGGTACATGATCATTGTTACCAATGAAGAGCAAGCATAAGATACAGAGTAACAATACCCATCTGGATCAGCCTCCCCCCACAGTTCTCAAAACAACATCTTTCAGTCCTGGGAAGCTGCTCTCCTTCAAGGCCAATGCTTGGAGGAACGGTGGTAGACAAAACAGTCTCCTCCGGTGGGAATGCTGCATGGGAACTGGTGCACCTGGGAAGAGAACACTCAAACACTAGAAGCATTAGAAAATGGAGTCAGTACAGTTTAGATATACACTGGACCTGACATTCTGCCCCCCTTAAAACAGATCCCCCCCTGGCTTATATGGGTAGCGAGTATGAAAAGCTTTGGTTAGTCTAGGAGCATGAACATGTGCAGAGTGCACCCATTCATCGTAACCAGAATCAAAGTCCTTCCATCTAATGAGGTAAAAAAGCTGATTTCGTTTGAGTTTAGAGTCCAAGATTTGCTGTACCTCATAGTGTATTTGGTCGTCAATTAAAGTTGGAATGGGTGGAGCTTTGACGTGCCATTTGTTGTCGGTGGGAGCTTTCTTTAGAAGACTGACATGGAACGTGTCATGCACATGGCGCAGGTTCTTGGGCAAAGTTACAGCAACAGTCACTTTATTTATTATCTTGCGCACAGGAAAAGGTCCCAGAAATTTCAGAGCGAGTTTGCGGCTGGTCTGAGCAAGTTTTAGATTTTTTGTGGAAATATACACATGATCACCGGGTTGTAATTCCCATTCGGCCGCACGATGGCGGTCTGCGTATTTTTTGTAATCCAGTTTAGCTTTGTCAAGGTGCTTCTTAATAAGAGTCCATTGCTGCGCCGCCTCCCCCCACCACGAAGATACATCTGGCAATTTAGAGGAATGGAGAGGGGGGGCATCCAACGGGAAGGGATTGAAGTGAGTTCCGTAGACAATTTTGAAGGGGGCCTCCCCCGTTGAAGCGTGTACACTGTTGTTATATGAGAACTCGGCCAGAGGGAGAAGGTCCACCCAATTATCTTGTTGAAAATTAATGTAGCAACGAAGAAACTGTTCTAATATTTGGTTTGTTTTTTCGGATTGCCCGTCGGTTTGTGGGTGGTGGCTTGAACTGAGGCCTTGTTCAATATTCAACATTTTCAAAAGCTCCCGCCAGAAGTTGGCAACGAACTGTCCGCCGCGATCCGAAATCACCTTGGACGGAAAAGAATGTAATTTTACGATGTGTTTTAGAAACAAATCTGCTAGTTTTCGAGCGGAGGGTATAGCAGTACAGGGGATAAAATGAGCTTGTTTGGAGAACAGATCTACCACCACTAAAATGCAATTATGTCCTTTTGAGATAGGTAGATCAGTGATAAAGTCCATAGATATTATTTCCCAGGGTCTGTTTGGCGTTTCCAATGGTTGCAGGAGACCCGGAGGCTTCCCTTTTCTGGTTTTGGCGCTGAGGCAAATAGGACAGGAACTAACGTATTGGGAAATGTCTTTGCGCATGCCCGGCCACCAGAATTGTCTTTGGATGAGGTGCAAAGTTTTCAGATACCCATAATGTCCAGCAGTGGGAGCATCATGACAGCGCTGCAAAACTTCCAGTCGGAGGCTGTCTGGGACATAAAATTTGCTCCCGGCTAACCAATCCCCTTGTGGGGATTGGGTCAGTTTACTTCGCGGAGCCCTATCCCCCTCCTTCTCTACCTCAGTTTTGAGTTTCGATTTCCACTCTTGGTTGGCCGGGAGGGGCTGCTTGGCATGGCTGCGAGTAGTCACCACGCCCCCAAGTTGCGTAGGCGAGAAGACAGTGTCGACAGTCTCCTCCCGTTTGCTCTTATGTTGGGGCATGCGTGATAGGGCGTCTGCCAAAAAGTTAGTTTTGCCCGGGAGATAATTTAGAGTGAAGTTGAATTTGGAAAAGAATTCCGCCCATCGCAATTGCTTGGCATTCAGTCTGCGTGGGCTTCGGAGGGCCTCCAGATTTTTATGATCCGTCCAGACCTCGAAAGGGTATCGCGCCCCCTCCAGCCAATGTCTCCAGTTAGTAAGGGCCGCTTTTACTGCAAAGGCCTCCTTCTCCCACACATTCCAATTTCTTTCCGCCTCCGAAAATTTTCTAGACAAGAAAGCACACGGCCGCAGCCTACCATCCTCCCCCTTCTGCAGTAAAACCCCCCCTATCGCCGCATCGCTGGCGTCAACCTGTACTATGAAAGGGGAGTGTTCGTTGGGGTGGGAGAGGATGGGTTCTGTTACAAATTGCTTTTTTAGACAATCGAAGGCCGTTTGGCAATCGGGGGTCCATTGCAGTTTGGTAGAGGGTTTTTTAGCTTGGTCCCCTTTATCTTTGGTTTTCAGCAAGTCTGTTAAAGGGAGCGTGATTTGGGCGAAATTTGCTATGAAGTCTCTATAGAAGTTGGCAAACCCCAGGAAGGATTGTAGTTCTTTACGGGTGGTGGGTTTTTGCCAATCCTGGATCGCCTGTATTTTGGCTGGATCCATTTTCAGACCTTCTTGGGAGATACAGTAGCCGAGGTAAGTGAGTTCGGTTTTATGGAATTCACATTTGGACAGTTTGATGGGCAGTTTATTCTTCATCAGGGTGGCTAAAACTTTTTGTACCGTTTGAATATGTTCTTCCTCGGTGTTCGAGTAAATTAACACATCATCAAGGTACACTACCACCCCTTTGTACAGAAATTCGTGTAGAACCTCGTTTATCATGGACATGAATACGGACGGGGCTCCCGTCAAACCAAAAGGCATAACTAAGTATTCATATTGTCCGAGGGGCGTATTGAAAGCGGTTTTCCACTCATCCCCTGCCTTGATACGAACGTGGAAGTAAGCATCTTTTAGATCTAATTTCGTAAAGATCTTACCTTGGGCCACGACGTTGAGAAGGTCTCGGATGAGCGGTATAGGATAGGCGTTGTTGGTGGACACTGCATTCAAGCCTCGGAAATCTGTGCACAGTCGAAGTCCCCCATCCTTTTTTTTCACGAAGAGGACTGGGGCGGCGTGGGGGCTAGCGGCTGGGCGGATGAACCCTCGTTGGAGGTTGGTGTCGATGAATTTCCGGAGCTCTTCGCGTTCATGGAGACTCATGGGATAAAGTCGTCCTTTGGGCAGTGAGGCTCCGGGTAAAATTTCTACCGCACAGTCCGTTCGTCGGTGCGGGGGTAGAGTATCTGCTTCCTCTTCAGAGAAAGCATTTAGAAAAGGCCAGTACGGTTCGGGTATTTGGTTGACTTCTTCTTGGGTGAGGAGGGCCTTTTCTTTATGAGTTGGATCTTCGCCCCAGTTTTGATTCCAACGGTGATTTTTGCAGTTGGTATGACTGAAGGTAATACATCCTTGTGCCCAGTCTATGTAGGGATTGTGATCACATAGCCATTTGCTGCCTAGAATTAACGGGTACTTGGCAGTCGAGCTGATGACAAAGGACCTCTTTTCCCAATGTTGTCCCATGCCTGTGATCACTGGGATGGTTTCAGTTGTTACAGGATTCATGTTGGTACCATCCATTTGCTCAAAGATTACTGGATTTTGTAGATCCCGAGTTGGTAGGACTAGTCCATTGACTAGAGCAGGGGCAATGATGTCTCTTGAGCAGCCCGAGTCAATAAGAGCTTGCACCCGAATATGCATCTTCCTCTCTGGGTTGATTAGAGTCACTGGCATGAATAAGATGGACCCAGGCGGCCGGTTCCGTGCAGGGACGGGCTTAGGGCGGATCTGTCGCTTGGGTCCTTTCACGACAGATCCATTTCGTTTCCCGACTGGGGACTTTCTGGATTAGCTTCTGCGGTTGGGGAAGCGGGATCATATTCCATGACTTCTTCCGCTTCCAGCCCTCTCTCCGAGGCTGGCCTTTGGGAAGCGCCGCGGCCTCTATTTGCTCGTGGTGCTGGAGTCGGGCGTTGGAGCGTAGGAAATGGAGCAAGGGTTGGACGCCGTAATTGGAGCGGAGGTCTTTGCACAGGCCGGTAAGGGCATTGCGCTGCAAAGTGGCCAGCCTGTCCGCAATGCAAACACAGCCCTTGTTGCCATCTAGCATCTCTCGCTCCACGGGTGGCGTAGCTAGCTCCCCGTGTTCCCCTCTGTAAGGTCAATGCTCTTCTTTGTCCCGTTTGTTGTTGTTGTTCAACCAAACGGACTTCCAAAATGCGATTTTCTACTTCGCAAACAAGTTGGATCCACCCTAACAACGTGGGGGGATTGTCTTGCATGAGGGCTCTGTCCAAAAGTCTCGGGTTAAGGCCTTGTTTGAACAGGATAATCTTGGTGGACTCCTCACACCTAGGGCACTTGGCTGCTAATTGCCGGAATTTTGTGACATAGTCTCTTGCTGACATGCTGCCTTGTTTGATGGCTTGCAATTCTGTTCGGGCCCGGGTTTCTTCTAAGGGGTCTTCATATTGCGCTCGGATGGCATCCACTAACCCCTGAAGAGTATCGAGTTCTGGGGCCCCGACATTGTATAGTCCTACATACCAGTCTGCTGCTTTGCCCTGTAAACGAGATCCAAGATGTTCGATTTGACTGGCCTCACTGCCGAAGAGGTGCCCCCACCGGTTGAAAAACTGTACCACTTGGACTAAGAAAAATCCCAATTTAGATGGATCCCCATCGAAGGTGGCTTCCAGCTTCACCCAGCCCATCGGGAGTTCCTGTCTCGGAGCAGGCGCTGGGTAAAAGTCCATCGGCAGTCTTAGTTGCGCCTGAGGCACAGGAGGAGGTAACTGGAGTCTCGGTCGGGGCAACGGTGCCGGCTGTACGGGTGGCGGTTGAACCGGCAGTGCCGGCTGGGGTTGGGCTGGTTGTGCGGGCGGAGGTTGCCGTGGTTGCTGTGTCGGGGTTGGTCTTGGTTGGGCCGGAGGCTGTAGTGGCAGGCGAGCTGGAGGCGGCAGTCTCGGTCTGGCCGGTAACACGGGAGGCGTTGGTGGCAGTTGTCGAGGTGGAGGAGGTTGGAGTGTTTGAGTGGAGATCGGCCGCTGAGGAGGGGGTTGAAGGTGTCGTAATGGTGCAGGCCGTCCCGGTTGGTTCGGGGGTGGTAAAACGGGCTGGTCCTGGGACTGCTGCAACAGTATGAGCTGCGGTCGAGGTGAGAGGGGCCGCAGCGGCGAGGGTTGAACAGGTGGAAGGCCGCGCGGGCTTGCCCCTCCGGGTGTTGTTAATCTGGGAAGCAGCGGCTGGCCTCTTGGCGCTGTTAGACCGTCCCCCGTAGGTTGCCCGACGGGGACAAGGTCTCGCGGTTGACGAGGGGCTCCCTCTTCGGATGGAGCCGCGTGTGCTCCCGCTTGGTCCGGCCGGACCGTTATAGGAGAAGTAAGAGGGGGTCTCACCGGTGTATCACTGGGCTTTTCTTCCCCTTCCGTAGGCCTCTCAACGGGAGTTTCGTCTGGCGGCGCAACCCCTGTCTGGTTGGGAAGTTCGGTGGGGGTCTCTCCGGGTGGTTCAACCGGGTCTTCCTTGCTCGGTGGAATTTCCTGCTGTGCTGGAAGTTCCTTGGGTTGCTCTCCCGCTTCGCCCGAATGGGTGTCCCCCTCACCGGTAGGTGACGGCCGCTGCTGGACATCCTCCATCGGATAGGAGATAACACTTTGAAGGGTAGCTATCTGTATCGCCATCTCTTCAGGGGACAGTCTTTCCCCTGCTCCCATTGCCGAAATTAAATGGATGGCATGAGCCAAACTTTCTTCCATATCCATCAGTTTAGCTTCTAACTGTTGCATTCGACTTGCCCCCGGTTGCTCGCTTATTGAAGCTTCATTCGTTGCACTCACCGGGGACAAGGGGCCCCAAGGAGGAGGGTCCCCTTGGACGACTCTCGATCTCGCAGCTAGGATTCCCTTGGCCATACCCGTCACGGCCGAGATGCTGGTATCCACCGCATAGGTGCGACCTTGTATCTGCTCCCAACTTTGTTCAGGGACCTCCGTTGGCTCTTTCCATGAAACAAGTTCGGAGTAATCCCAACTCAGGACGCCGCGGCGAGACGTGTCCCCCTCCGCCTGCTCGGATGTCCTGTTCCAATATCTCCATGGTTGGCTGCTGTCTAGCTCCGGGACGGTTCCTAGGCTTCGGCGCCCTTCCATCGAAACTAGTGGATGGAGTCCACCTGCCCGACGCTCTCTGGTTTCTCGGGGTCTGGCTCCCCACTCCGACGGGGTGGGTACCGAAATCAAAGGGAGAGCAGTCGCTTTTGGCCTTGCCCCGAGGTCAGCTTTGGTCTCGTCCCGAGTACTGAGATCGATGAGAGGCGGGGTGGAAGTGGAGGCTCCGGTTCCGTTCCCGGCTGCTCCCAGCTCCTGGGAGTCTTGGGCTTGCACGGGTTGCACAGGTTGATTGTCGGGAGACGCATACGGATCAAACAAAGGATCCCTGTCCGGGACAACCTTGGATTCCGTTGGGCCCGACTCAGACATGATTGGTAACAAAATGTCAGACTGTGGCTAAATAAGGCACTCACTACAGGGTTCCCTTTAGAAGCAAACACAAGTCCATTGTTTGGAAAAGGAAACTTTACTGCAGAAAAGGTCCATTATAGTCCACTGTCCTGAATAGGAGAATCAGGATGGTACATGATCATTGTTACCAATGAAGAGCAAGCATAAGATACAGAGTAACAATACCCATCTGGATCAGCCTCCCCCCACAGTTCTCAAAACAACATCTTTCAGTCCTGGGAAGCTGCTCTCCTTCAAGGCCAATGCTTGGAGGAACGGTGGTAGACAAAACAGTCTCCTCCGGTGGGAATGCTGCATGGGAACTGGTGCACCTGGGAAGAGAACACTCAAACACTAGAAGCATTAGAAAATGGAGTCAGTACAGTTTAGATATACACTGGACCTGACATCTTTTTGATTTTGCTACTACAGACTAACACGGCTAACTCCTCTGGATCTATGACCAATACATATAGGAAGACTACCTTAAATTTGACATTGACTACAACATTATTTCCTTCATAAGAAACTACATACAGTTTGAGAGATTGCTTAGTGAATGCACTTACCACAGTTTCACCTTTGGAGAACTGTTTTTTGTATTGTTTCAAAATTTCTGTAACCTATTTGACCTAAAGTGACAATAGAGGGAACCATGTGTATTTATTATTCATCCACATATTCATACCTAAAGCAAAAAGAGGGGCCTTTTCTCCAGCCCCTGCTTTAGATAGAAATGTGCATGTGTGCCTACTTATGCTTCCAGTTTATCCTATAGTATCATAAAAGAAATGCATGTTCACCACAGGAAGTGATGATACCCTCAAGCCTTTTAAAACACTTAAAACCTATCACCAACCTATGGATTTTACAGCATATAATTAGATTATCTCAGTTTCTCAAAACACTCCTGGGAATGCTTCACAAACCTGTGCCTGACAATTTCAAGCTATAAAAAGTTTAAACAAATTATACTTACCTTAACTGCATATTCCTTTCCATTTTGCAAGCTAACAGCTCCTTGAACTTTGGCATAGGACCCCTCACCAAGCAACTCTGCAGTAAATTTGTATAAATCTGTCAAAGAAAGTGAGCATATAGATACAGTTAGCAGAAGACACTTTGGAAAACTACAAGAACAGACTACTGAGCTAATGGCTCTTTGTAGAAAAAAAAAAAAACCACCCTTACTAACAGGGTTGATAACAGCCTTAGTTATATAATCAATCTTATTCATTGATAACAAAGTCAAAACAAACAACAATGTGGAAAAAAGTCAAAATCTATTCTGCATAAAAATAGTAGGTTGCGGCCTACCATTGAGTGCTGAACTTCCTCCATGAGAAGAGGATCTTTGCTTAGTAGGAAGGTTCCACACTTGGTTTTAAAAAGTGATAGGATACAATGGAAAAAAAATGATTGCCTACTGTCAACATATTTCAGACCTGAATTTAGAGTTGCAGATTTTTCTCCAGGAGAAATCCAAGACATTACGCCAATTACACAATAATACATCTATGACTTCCACTTATAAATTAACCACGAGACATCATCCAGAGAGCAAACTGTCAAAAATCTTCATGGAAAGCATTCAAATGCGCAGTTAAATGTTCAGGGATCCTTCCCTCAAAATAATTTGAAATACTTCTAAAGAGGAAGCAGAATTCCTTACAAATATATTTAGACAATTCAGATATTTTACTGTGCAATGATAAAAGACACCAGAAGCAACTTATAATGATGCCTATAAGAACACAAAAGTTGAAATTAAAAATCACTAACATATAGGGATCCCATTCCCTCACCTACTTGGCTGGCAGAGGGGAAAGGCAGGGAACGGGCATCCCAGAGCTGGCGTGACAACATCACTGACGTCACTGCACCACCTTGAGAGCTCTCCCGCACTTCACAGCGGGCTCCCCTGCCTTGTGCGATGACATCATTTCCTGGAAGCAACGTCATCACACTGGCCCCAGGAGCTTCCTGGGAGCAACAAGAAGGTAAGCCCTGGGTCCCCCCATTCCCACCAGGACAGTAAGGGGACATGGCAACCCTACTAACATAGCTTAATTGATATTAGGCAGGATTACGTTGACACAAGATATGACTTGGATATGAGACCAACCTTCAAATCTTCCTGGAAAATGATCTGAAGCTCTGGTCCTTTTCTTCTTTTTTCTTTTGCCACTGTCTGAGATAGGATTAGGTTGGCTGCTCACCATTTCTATGGAGCAAAGTATATAGCAAACTAATTGTTTAAAGAGGAAAAATAAAGCAGAATTTTCTACATGACTAAACCTCTCATCTTCTTCCTCCCACATTGCTATATACCGAAGAGGCTTACACCCAAGCAACAGCAATCCATTTTCAAAGTAAACAATGCTTTTTCCAATGTAAAGAAAGTTAATTATGAAAAATCTGCTTGGCAAGTAGCTCTGCCTCCATGTGGACTAAACTAGCCAGTGAATCTCCAAATGGCAGACTGTCAGCTAGTGAATAATGAAGCTGTGCCTTTACCTCTCCAACTGTCAAACAACCCCACTGTTACCCAAATCAGTTCCCAAGTCAATCCTGTCATATGAAGAGCATCCCCTGCAAATGAAGAACTAGAACAAGTCCCAAGGGAGAAGTCTTTTGCACACATTAGTCCAAGTTTGGCCCAATAAATCTCCAAGTGAAGATGGAAGGAAAACACCAGAAAGTAACTTTATTGTCCTAACCAAGATATAGAGTAGAAAATGGTGAGTCGATAAATGCCTCTGTTTGTATACTCTTGTTTACTTGTTTTTTTAAACTAGATGCCCAGTTGAAGTTATATTGCCTCAAATCATGTTCTGCTTAAAAGGCTAATCTACAGAAAACCAATCCAGAGAGAAAAGTGAGAAGTTGCCAAACTGGAACCAGAAGGTGTTGCTAGATTGGTGGAAATGGAGAACTAGCGTAGAAAGGAGAGTTCTCTAACCTAGGTACAATGCTTACCTTCCTCTCCAGCACATATTTCTCCCTTTTGCTGCCTTTAAACATTGTTTAGTAGTACACCCACATCTTCATTAGTATGTTTGAAAGGCCACCTCCTAACTTGCTTCACACCCTGCTTAGCGCAAGTTCAGACAAAACCCTAAACCACAGGTCCCCAACCTTCTTCAGCCTACAGTATCTCTGAATTCTGACACAGGGCAGCGGGCACCACCACAAAATGGCTACTACAGGAGGTGGAGACAACCACAAAATGTCAGTGAGGTTACACATAACTCTGTTTGTAGGTCTTCAGTATTCAAGTAGAAGCTCTGTTTAACCGTATGCCTTTAAAATTAACTTATTTGTAATGTTTTGCATGTAATGTATTTAATTTGGATTTTATTTCTGCTTGTTAACATTTTTTTAAAAAATATTTGTTACTGTTGGTTTAGGTGTAGGACTCTGAAGGGGACTGGATGGATGAATGGAGTGTGCTTTGATTAGCTGCTAACTGTACCTTAGGGGGCAAAGTGAAATGCAGTTTTTAGTCAGTGTGCTGAAAGAGAGTGTTCATTCCAGTCAAAACAGACAAACTGTGTGAAACCTGAGAAAGTAAGTGTCTGTGTGTTTCTGAAAGAAAATATTCATTCTAGTTGAATCAGGCAAACTGTGCAGAAGCCTGAATGGGGCATTATGCTCGCTATATCAGACAAACTGTGTCCATGCCTGGGTTAGTTTATGTATATCTGAGATAGAGCTTTGAAGTTGTTAGTTTTGTGTGTGTGGAAGAAATTCTCCCTTGCCTTGCTGTATTAATGATGTTTTTAATATAATGTAATCGCTACCAGTGTTTTATTTTGTTATGTATATTACTGTGTTGTGCTCTGCTCTAAGCCCGCTTGTGGGGAGAGCGGACTAAAAATATAAATAAATAAATATAAATAGATTAATCTATTTAGGTGAAGCGAGCTGTGAGGGAAAGCCTGAATGAATCTATATCTGTGTGGATGAGAAGAAAGTTTATTCTTCTGTTAGAGAAGATCTGTGTGGAATTGTATGATTGAGTCTGTCAAAATACATTGAAGAAGATATAATTACTCTTGAAACCACCAAGCTTGGCAGCCCAATCCTAAGAAGGGCGTGGAAAGTGAATAGGAACCGAACTAAGGCTTGCGACCGCGTATCTGGGCTTTACGTCCGCGTAAGTCGCCCTCCGCCCGCGCTGGGACGCGGTGCTGGCCCGCCGGCGGGCTTGCACTGGCGGAAGCCTCAGGCGCCCGGGCGACGGCGTAGGAGTGGCGTAGAGCCCTGCGCCGGCGTGGGGGGAGGGTGGGGCCGGAGTTAGTCCGCTCCCTAAGCCCCTCCAGAAGCGGGAATGCCCACAGCGGCGCAAAAAAGCTACGCCACGGAAAAAGAAGGCGTAGCCCATAGGCATCCATGGAACCGCGAAAAATCAGACCCCTCTCTGAGCCCCGCCCCTATGGCCCGAAGGAGCATAGGATGCGAACTATCCCGGGGACCAATCAGCGTGCGCGCCCGGCGTAGACGAGCCCCCCTCTCCACACCCAATCACCTGCGACCGCGCCCTACAAAACATCTGGCCAGCGCCGGCCAAAACCCTCAGGTAAGTGAGCACGTCGCCGGAGGCTCTGTCCGTGTGCTGCGTGGCGTTGCCCCTTTGAACACCGAACGGGGGTGAGGGCATTCACGGTGGCAGGCACAGAATGCACTCGGGGGACTTTGTGAAAAAGTGGGCACACTTCCCATAAAAGGGAAGAAGTGCAAATGTCTGGCTTAACCCCCTTTTTACCCCGACAGGAAGAACAACTCAACATCTAACTGGACTCATGCAAGCTAGTTGCTTCCAACTAAGCACAAACAAATTAACCCTTCCGTGAGAGAAGGGAGTGACACTTGGCGAATTTACAGCAGCCTCTCCCGTTTCCTTGCAGGTACCCTGACTCCGGTATTCCCGCCTGGTGTTGACTGACGGAGCGCTGACAGGTGAGGTGGAGGTAGGGGAGGGGGGATTAGTGCAAACCACCCATTCACCTGACCCCACCCGCTCACTTGCCGCTTCGGGGGAGGCCCAGCAGGGGTGGGGGGCGACCATGGCCGCCCCTGGCCGCCTCAGAGGCAGGCGCCCCAGAAACCACATGCGACCAGGTGTTTGTTATGACCAGCTCACTCCTCCCTTAAAGGTAAAGGCTTGCCAAGGCCGAGTGCATCCTCGCCAGACTGCCGTGCATCAGCTGGTTGCTGTTTCCCTCGATTATGTGCATCCTCCCGGATGGCGGAGTGTGGGGCTTGCCTTGCCAGTGGAACGAGGCAAAGCCCACATGTGTCTTTTCCTCCCGCAGGCACGTCCAGGGCAGGGCTGCTCCCCCGCGTCCCGCCCTCCCCAAACATCTCTGACGGAGGGTTGGCTAAAGCCCAGGAAGCACTTTCGCGCCGCGGCCTGCATCTCAGCCCTGCCCCGCCGAGCGGGAAGGAGGGCTGTGCAGAGCTCCCCGGCTCCCTTGCTAGCCTAAAAACAAGCCCACTTGTTCCAGTGCAATAAAACGAGTCGTAAAACAACTGCTTTCTGTGTCTGCGAGCCTGACTTCGTCCTCTGCCCCTCCCCCAACACTCCCGTCACATCTCCCCACCTGCACATTGCCACAAATGTATCTGACAGACCCCGTTCTGCCTCCCCGCCCCCTCCCTCCCCTCACAGTAACGTCAGGTAGAGGGTTGGGGCAGGGCATGTCAGCGGGGAGGGGGGAGCCACTGAGGGCGCTCGATCCCTGGTAGGGCGAGCAGCTGGCACCCAATAAGCCAGGGAGAGGGTGGCCGGGGGTGCTGCTGCAAGGGGGAGGGAGATGGCATGGGAAACAGTCCGCTCACTGGATCCCTAGCCCTATCAGTGAAGAAACTAGGGTAGCGGCAGACAGATGCCATATCCCAGGCAGGAGGTCTCGTGCGCCTGGGGAGGGTCACTCCCGTTGCAGCCGCAGCCACAGCAACAAAGTCCCATGAGCGGCTGCCTCCCAAAGTGGGTCCAGCCCCTCAGGTGTCTGCAGCAGCCCCATTGGTCATTCCAACACCCTCCACCCCGCGGTGTCCCGCCTCACATCCAATCCTGCGGGGCAGTTGCCAGCCTCCCACGCCAACATGCCATGGTTGTTGGGAGGGGTGGGGTGTGTCCGAGGCTGCGCGTGGCTCCGCCCTGGCCCGGCGCCGTCTCCTGCTTTCAGCATCCGTGGCCGCTTGCGTTGCCTTGCGGGGGGGGGGACCCACTCCTAGGCTGACAGCCCCACCAATCCTGCAGGGCAGGCCGCTGGCCCCGCCCACAGGGGCAGTGGAGGAGTACGCCACCCGCACAAAGTGGCCGAAACGCAGAAGCCCGGGGTCCCCTGGCTGGCTACCACAGTGCTTCCCCCCCGCCCGGGCCATGCAAGCTGAGTGGCCACCCCAGACCCCGGGAGGGGGAGGGGGAGGGCCCACCCAATGGCAAGTTGCGCGAGCACCCCAACTCAGGGCGGCATGCCAGGCAGGGCAGGTGCGTCAGGGCGATATGGAAGACATGCCAGAGCGGCCCCTGGCCAGTCCTTGTGCATCCTTCTCTTTCCCCCCCCCTTTTGGAAGGGATGCGCTGTCAGCGCGGGCCTGGTCATGGGCCCCTGGCTGCCTGTCCTTCCAAATGGGCTCTGCCCAGCCCTGCCTCCCCATGGTCCCTTGACACCCACCCTCTCCTACACGCCTCCCCTTCCTCACGTCTGCTGGGGGAGGTGGGATGGTATAATAATAAAGGCTGATTTCTGTGCAACGGGTGTCTGTGGTCTTTGGCTTGGGACGGGGATGGGGCGGGCCCGCTGTTTCTGCCTCTTGGTGGCGGCCTCAGGCCCACCCTCCCCTTGGGCGTGACTTGGTGGCTGTTCCCTACTGCCGGGACTGGCTGCTGCCCTGGATTCCTCATGGCAGGGCCCCTGCCAGTCCCATGCCAACCTCTCTGGACACAGCCGCCACGGACTTGGCACTGTGTTGGGCAAACGGTGGAAAGGCTCCTCGGACCACGCCCACCCCTCTCCTTCCCGACTGCGAGCCCCGCCCAACGCACGAGCCGGGGTGGTCTGCCGGCATGGGCGCGATTTGCCTGCTGCTCTGGGGCCTGGCCGGGATCGCGTGCTGCCCATTGGCTGCGCCTATCCTGGCCCCTCCCCCTGCTGCTTGTGGGGAACAGCGCCCTTTGGCTGCGCCCGGCAGTGGCCGCGCATCAAGCCCGCCCACAACGCTTTCTGGTTCTCCCAATTTGCATCACTGCGCTGCTGCCGGGGCTGGCGCCGCTGCACTTCGCTGGCACAGGATACGGCCTGGCGGCGCCACTGCTCCGTCTGTGCAGGCACGCCGGCGTTGGGGCCGGCCATAGGATTGCGCTGTAAGAGTTTTGAAAAGTATTTTGAAACTGATACATTTATCCAAATTCTGCAACCATCACACTTATGTTCTTATAAATTCTACTTTTGTTCAAGGAAGAAAGATCCCTTTTTCCCCCTCACAACTACCCACATGTGCTGTCCACTTTGTCAACTATCATCTATATCGAGTCTTCTTATATTAACAGGTAAACTGAGGAGTTCTAACAGAAAAGCCTTTGGTGGCAGCAAAATCCTTTTGAGGGAGTCAGGGAGACAGCAATATAAAGGTCACACAAACACAAAAGGGAAGGTGTTCTTGAGGTAAAAGCTTGGGTAGAGAGCACCTGAATCTCTGTGTGAGTGGAAATAAAGGAGTTTTGGTTATTACTAGGGATGTGCAATTTGGGTTCAGTATTCGGTAAAAATAACTGAATTTTACCTGATTCAGTAAAATTCAGTATTATTGAACTTAAATCTGTATTATTGAATGAATTTCGTAATCCCGAATTTAAGTTTACCAAATTTATTTGGTAAAATCTGGGAAGCGTGGCAGTGCTGTTCCCTGCTGTTCCTTTGTTAAGGAACAGCAAAGAAACACTGCTTCACCAACCAGATGGGAAGGGGGAGAAGGGAGGGGGAGTGAGTCAGAGGCAGAAGGGAAAGGGGGGGAACGGGGGAAGGGACAGTGAAATGTAGGTAGCTAATCCTTGCAGCAGCTCTCTTTCTCTGGCTAATGAGATTTTCAAGAAGGAGAGTGCCTTTTTTAACTACTGCAAGGAGTTAAATTAGGAGGCTTGCCTTAGTCAGCATGTATTTTGCTCTAGCTTGGAGATTGAGAGACATTGCCTGCTTGCTGTTGGTTTTCTCTCCTGGCCTGCTTTGGACTGTGACTGGGTCTTGCTGACCAGTGAGTGGAGTAGATTCCTGGCTGCTGCCTGGTTTGAGAGTCATAGACTCACTGCGTTTTTTAATCCCTTTGGGGGGAATGGGTTGGTCTGGCGTCTGGGAGGGATAGGGGTGGGGGGGGAGACAGAAAAGCTGTTTTTAGCTGGCATTTTAAAAACTGTTTTTTTGCTCTTTGGGGGGGTGCTTTTGTTGGGCTTTTGTGTAGAAGGGCTTTCATTTCTGGCTGTTGAAGTTTGTGATATTTACTGATCATTTTGTTCTTCTGGGGGGAAGGGTTGTTTTATCCTGTTGTGGGTAATTTGTTTGGTACTCGGTTCAGTTTGTTAACTTAACCTAGTGGTGTTTGCATGCACTTTTTAGGTATCCTGAGAGAATTGTGAAGTGTGAACTTTTAAAAAGTGTTTTTCAGATAGGCTAGTTGTAGGTTTTCCCCATGGGGAATAATGGAGATTGGTGGGGGCTAGGGGGAGACCTCCTATGGGAGGGCATAAAAAGGCCCCCATAGTCCAATCTTTTTTTTTCATTTTAAATTTTTATTTTAAAGTTAAGAAAAACAACAAGGACAATAAACAATGGATAAAATAATATACACAAAATATATAACAATACACAAAAATAATAAAAACAGAATATATAACAGCCTATTATACTACAGAACTATTTCTCCTTTCCATCTACTTACTTACATTCAGTCAACATTCATAATCAAAGTTTTTAAATGTTAATTTTACAGTTGGTCTACTTTAATAATAACTATTCTTAGTTTTTCTTAATTTTCAGCTACGTAGTCAAAAAAGTCTGTCCATTTTATCTGAAATTCTAAGATTGGTTTATTATGTATATAAGAAGACACATTCATATAATTTGTTCATTCACTCAGTCATATCGGCAAGATTCTGTCTAACATTTTGCTGCATATACTATTCTTGCTGCCATTACCATATATTTAAAAAGTTCACTTTTTTATAATATTACTCGGTAAAATATTTAACAACATCTTTTTGGGATTCAGCTCAAAGCGAAACTTTAATAGCTTTTGCATCTCTTCATGTATTTTTGTCCAATATTTTCTTGCCTTCTTACATGTCCAGCTCATATGATAGAATGTTGCATCCATATATTGACATTTCTAACCTTTCACGATAATCTTTAATTTTATGTCTTTAGGGGTAAAATACCATCTAAAAAACATTTTATACCAACTCTCTTAACATTTGACTAGCTGTAAATTTAATCTTCCCATTGACTTATAGAAGTATTTTTGCCAAAGTTTTGCATCCACTTTATCATACAATTTTTGACTTGATCCGATTCTGTGGCATATTGCAGTAGATTTTTGATTCTCCACTAATTAGTTGTTCAAACATTGTTTTCTCTCTTAACTGGTCACTTTCTTTGGATAGTTGTTCTTTGAGTTTGGATACCAATTGATAATACATCAGCCATGAAATATTTTTCCTTGTGATTGAATTTCTTGTCATGTTTTTATTTTTCCTTGCTTATCAATCATATATTCATAATTCACATGGTCTGTTTTATTTCTTGTAGCAACATCGTAATATGCATCTATTGGTGATGTCAATGGTGAAGTTGGTGGACTTAATCTGTTTCTAAATTGGAACCATATTCTTTAGCCCCACCCACCTCACAGGGTGTTTTGCTGTGGGGATAATAATGGCATACTTTGTAAACTGCTCTGAGTGGGTGTTAAGTCATCTTGAAGGGAGATATATAAATCTATTATTATATTATTAATAAAAATAATAGTCCATCACTCAAAATATGGGTGCCATCTTGCTTCTGAATAGTTTTTAATGATTTCTTAATCTTGGTAAGATACCTTCCTTGGTATCTATTATCCACAACTCTGTGTGTCTTCTGTTTGAATTTATAATCCAGTCTGATATCCAAACAAGTGCAGATTCTTGGCGGTACAGATTGATATTTGGTACCGCCAGCCCACCGCAGAACTTTTTTCATCTTGTAATATTTTAAATCTTATTCTTGGTTTCTTCCCGCTCCGTAAAGTTATTGAGCCTTTTCTGCCACTTCTTTAAAATCTTTTCATCTATATGTGGGACCACCTCTCACTGTACATACCCCAGAGAGTGCTTAGATCAGCTGATAAACATCTGCTGGTGGTCCCAGGCTCCAGGGAGGCTTGACTGGCCTTCTTGGTCCTGGTTTGGCAGGGCCTTCTTGGTCCTGGCTCCAACCTAGCGGATCTCTCTGTCTGTAGATACTCCGGCCCGCTAAGATCTCTTATCCTTTTGGGGGGTCTGTAAAATACAGATGTTCTGCTAGGCATATGGTTGGGGCCGGTCTCGTATCTATCTGGTGAGCCTCCCTACTGGTCTCCTGTTGGGGAGGGTTGTATAGTCATATCGGCCCCCCACATGAGTGATAGTGTGACCAGAGCAGCTGTTTCCTCCCCCCTCCCTCCTATGTACCACAGGGGTGGATGGTATCGGCCGCTATCTTAGGAACTGTATTATTTTTCCCTATCTCCTCTAGCTCTTCTCTTGTTGTTGATAATAAACATTTTAGTCTTCTTTTTGTTTAATTTATATCCAGAATACAGTCCAAATCTTAATATTTGTTCCATTACATATTTCAAGGAAACATTTGATTTGTCACTGACGTAACATCATCTGCTAACTTTTCATTTTATATTCTTCTGTGTCTTATTTCAACAATTCTGGTGTCCTCCTTGATTTTCACAGTCAGTATCTCCAATGCGATAATAAATAATAGTGGTGATACTGGAATTCCTGCCAAGTTCCTTTTGCTATTTCAATTTTTCCTGTTAAAGAGCCATTTACTAAAATTTTAGCTTGCTGGTAAGTATAGATGCTTTGCATCCAATTTAAAAATTCTATGCCACAGTTCATGGTCCAAGCTTCATGAACATTGGGGGGGGGTCATTAGAGGACAGGTATGAGTAGGTCTACTGCAAATTCGGCGGATTTTGTTTTCAAACCGCCACCATTAGTCTCCTGGATAGCCCCCACAGTTTTTCCCATAGAGAATAATGGAGATTGGAGATGGCTGTGGCACCTTTGGGGGGGGGGGGGACTGTCATAAAATGGCCTCCCATGGTGCAATATTTATGAAACTTAGGGGGTCATTAGAAGACAGTTAGGAGTAGGTTCCCTGCAAATTTGGTGAAATTTGGTCCAAAAATGACACACACTCCCTCACAGGCACTGGAAATTTCCAAATTGAGCTTCCCTAGGAAACAATGGCTGAATTTTACAGAATTTATTAAATTTCTAACCCAACCTCCCCACAAACAGGCTCAGAGCTGGTAACAACATTGTTAGACTACAACAACAATAAAAACAGTATAAAATTAATAATACAATTCAAAGTACACAACACAATTTAAAACCGTAAAACCATATCCAACAGCAGTAAGGAATTTGCTCTGTATTACTGAAGAACGGTACACTCCTATCTGGGATGGTTGTTCTCTTCCACCGAGCGCGCAGCTTCAGGAGGGATGCACATGGAGCAGTGAGGGAGGAAAGGGACACCCGCCTACCCAGCCAGATCAGCCGAATCAACCCTGGCAATCAATGGGGTGACAGATGTTGCAGCCAGATCGCCCTCACATCACCTTAGTCGATGTTTGGTGAATTGTGACAGCCTATGGCTACAGACAATAAACTCTTTTGATTGATTGACTGTATTACTGAACCAAACTGGAGAATGAATTCAGTATTTTCTGAATTTTGAACTTTTCCCCAGTTCAGTATTACTGAACTGAATCAACCAGTTTTTTTCCATGTGCACACCCTTAGTTATAACCAGAGCCCTCCTGAGGTATAGGTTTAATGTAATGCAAGGAGCAGCTAGATTAAAGGTCAAAGGCCAAGGTTTTTAAAAGGTTATAAAAATAAAAAGCAAAATCATTGCACTATTATTTAAAATATTCTTTTGCATACACACACAAAGTAAGTATACATGTTGAGCAAGCTAAAAAACACTCACCTTGCAGTATCTGTCTTTGTTCTGCAGGTATCTAATGCACTCATGCAAAAAAGAAAAAATGCTGCTTCTCTTGGTTGTCTCTTTACATGAGCCCAGCCATTTTAACCTGTACTATAACTTGTACCAATGACAGTTGGTTCTAGTTCTAGTTGAATGCATTAAAGCATTTCAGCTGTGCAACAAAATTATCATTAGTTAGAATCAAGTCCCACATTTTTAGAATAACACTCATTTGCATAGGTAAAGTACTTTACATAAAGCCACTGTCTTCATTATATCATACACATCAAAAACTCAAAAAGCCCCACCCACTTTCTGAAAACACTTGGCAGGCACCAGGAAAGATACCCATCGGCGTCATATTGGGGACCCCCTGCCCCTAAACCATAGATCCAACATGAGGGAGTAGAACTCACATGTACATTATTTACCCCCCAACTTCTTAACTTTGTCAATATTACAACCGCACCTCGCTTTTTTTGAGACAAGGCTAAAGAAACCAAACCTTCAACTTGATGTTTACAGTAAGAGAATGCATCTTTATTATTATCTTTTCGAATTATGGTTTTTAACTGATCATTTGAGACAACTCTGAGCCAATAGTACTATGGGTGTTCTCATTATCATCTGGTACTCTTTAACAGTTATGATTTTTAATTTTCTTCATTTATACCCTGCCTTACAATTTTTAAAAACAGAAGTTTATCACTAAGAACTAAATCAAGCATGGGCATTACTTGTTCACAGAATCAGTGGTGCTCTGCTTGTAGTACTGATAAGGTTCTTAGTCCGTGACCCTTATTCCTATGCTCAATGCAAGGGTACTTTTGGAGAATAAAAGCCAGTGACTTACATTATTAGTTAGCGAACATCTGATTTCTTATTAAAGGTTTCCATCAATCCCTCTTATTCACTCCCCCATGCAGCATAAGAACCATAGCATAAAAAACCTTCCAGTACGCAGATTTAACCACTATGTTTCATTGTTCCCAAATAATCCATTATTCTTCATTTTCCCTTTAAGGCTTATAGGAATATAAAGAAAAATAAAGCTCCAAAATTGTACCAGCTCATGAGTAAATTGTACAGTGATTTTGAACTGTAAGCTGCGTTGTATGCAGTGGCATAAAATGGTATATAAATTAACAACTAACTTAAACAGTTAAGACCCAGAAGCAACTATTAGGTAGAGTATTGGTCCCCATTTTTGGTATGCAATGCAAGCCTTTTTACGCTGCTGCAACATTTTTATTTTTGAAAAACAAGCTTCGTTACTAATAGCCTTCTGAATATATAATTAGAAAGTTTATTGTATGCAGTACTAAGATTCATCGTCATTATTTGCTGAAAAACAGCTTTCCTAAAATGAACCAAACTATTTAAATCAAACAGCTATTCATTAAACCAAAGATCCACTTATAATTAAGTTTCCCAGTGCTTTCTGGTCCTTAAGTAAAAGAGGTAAAAGAGGTAAATTAAGACTTCATTCATCCAATATCATCCCTATGTTAAGCACTACCTCAGTCCAAACAACTAATTTCTTCTCTCTATCTGCACTGGGACAGCTAGCATATTGTTTACCCACTGCCTGGAGAATTGCTCAGAACAGATTTCTATTCTTTTCTTCCCAGTCTGACAACCAGTAGTTAAAGAGCTATGTGCTGCTGTGAAAGAAAACTTCACTCACTGACATCTTCACCAGGCATACAAGAGGTGTTATTTTAGCTGTTTATTCTTCCTGTGGTTTAATCAGAAATGTAAGATATAGCCTTGCATGACCTGTAAGTTTCTCCTCTAGAGCCAACTACCCAATTTTTACTAGGTGCAAATACTGCAAAATTAAAACAACTCTTCTAGTTTTACACTCAATTAAAGTATACGGTAATCGACATACTCAACAAAGAGGGAGGACAGTCCTATGTTGAATTAAATTTTTATTAACTCTGTTATTCTTTTGGATGTAGAATACTAAAGCTTTGAAAGCCAGCTAACCTGAAGGTATCCAGCCCAAGTTTTGTTCATCTAGATTAATGGGTAACCCCTTACACATTGTTCTGCTAAATTTCTTCTTGAGTACCTCATTGTCACACCCTCTCTCTATCTATGCCTTTTACTTTTTATCATATTTGTCAGGGCTTTTTTTCTGGGAAAAGAGGTGGTGGAACTCACTGGTACCAGATGCGTGCACACAAAGCACGCACGCAGACCCGGAACCATGTGATGATGTCACTTCCGGAAGTGATATCGCTTCCTGGAAGTGACATAATCACACAGTCCCGGGAGTCTCTAAAGTCTCTATAACATTTAATAACATAATTGATATTTAATAGTTATGCTAATGAAATTATACAAGATTCAAAATGTTAACAATTCAGAGTTTTCCACTCTGAACATACAGAAGCGAGCATGGAATAATAAAAGCATACGAAATGCTAACATTAAATAGTACGTATCAGAAATACTACTAGAAGAAGAAAAAAGACAAACCTCAATTCTTAATTGCTTTATCCTCCTCGTCCAAAAGCTCAAGTCATGTATCATGGAATTTTTGCCAGCAGGGGTTGCAAAGGGCCCCTTTCCGCAGCTTATGCAGGGGCAGGCCTGTGGGAAGGAAAGCAGGTGGGCGGGAAGCCACTCCCCGCAGCAGGGAACAAGGGGAGGGTTAGGGATCCTCATCTGTCGAGTTTCTCGCTCCTACTCAGATCAGAAAGGGCTCAGGGATGTTAGGCCAAAATAAAGAGGGTTGCCAGGTTCCAACTACCTGGAGGGGGGGGGGGGAAATTCAGCCCCTTTAATGGAAAGTTAGTGTTCTACTATTATTCACCTATTATATTTTGACAGCACACTGGATTCAAACTGTGTGAATTGCTAACTTCACCCAGCACCACCTAGCCTATTTAGCCTGCAGCACATTTGACATAATGTGGACAAGAGACCTTAAGATAAGGCCTTGAAGCATTTTCTCTTCTCCCAACCCCCCCATCCTGATGAAGATTTCTAGGAAACTTGAACATTTGCATGGAATTATTTTGACTAGTCCCATTAAAAGTAATACAGGACTTTAGTTTTAGGATTCTTTTGAGAGTTAACAAAGCTCCTTGCCTGTTAATCATCTATATATGCATAATCAAAAATCCTAGCATTACCCAGTATGCCTAAAGAAATATCCACAGGGACAAGTAATTACACTGATCTTAAAGCATGTGGTGTTATCTACTGGATCAGGCCATCTTGAATATTTTAAGGAAAGGGCATAAATATAAGCACAGTCTAATATTTAAAGCAGATACCCAACTTACATTAGATTGGCTTAACTAAAAACATGGTTGAAATAGCTTGGCAACACATTTAACCTACAAATGTATTTACAGCAGAACTACTTTGTGAATGAAAATGAAAGAGAGAGAAAGATTTGAAGGTAAGTACACTACAGTTATACAGGAATATATAACAAAAAGCAACACCTTGACCAATTCAACTTACCCATTAATAGACACAAACTTATATAACTTTATACTTATAAAACAACTTAAAAATCATACATACTTCTTTATCAAGCTCACAATGGTCAGAATGAACCCTTTCCTTCCCATTTCTAGTCACCATTTGCATTTGCTTAATTTATCCATTCCTATCCTTCTCTTTCATTGTTTTCCCTTGTGTTGTTTAGGCTGTAAGTTCCCTGGACTGACATCCCCCATCCCCGTACACTGATGACACTGTAAATATAATCAGAGTGTGTTGTTTAGGCTGTAAGTTCCCTGGACTGACATCCCCCATCCCCGTACACTGATGACACTGTAAATATAATCAGAGTTGTAATACATCTTCAAGTTCCAGATTCAAATAGCATTTTCTGGAGCTTTAAAAGTGCAGACTGAACTACCTTACCTGGGAGGATTGTATATCCAATTAATTCATGAAGGATACTTGATTTGATAGTGACTATTCATATGGACAAAGATTCAAGAACATTCTTGTCATTTACTGAGCTAGTGTCCAACAATGGAAAATACAATGACTGTATTTGATCCTGCTTAGGCATGCAAAATACTCTGAGAAGTGTTGCTCTAATTTTTTCACACTCAGTTCCCTATGGCCTTACACTTTTCACAAGAACCTACATTGTCCAAATCTGAGGTGAAGAGATGCTTGCATAAGTAGACTCTAGCAGAAAGAGACTGCCTCTTTTTATACATATACAGACACCTGTATAGGCTCCCACAGCATATGGTATTGTCCACATAATTTATTTTTCATTTAACAGAAAAGCAACCATCAAATACGAAGACTTATTTGAAATTACACAAGCAATACTAGATCAAGCCTAAAGCCAGAGCTGTTGAGTAAATGTTCTAGCAGTCAGCTTCAATGCCTACCTTTTTCAAAGTGATAATAGGTGTCTCCATGGGCTATACAAAACTCACTTCACAAGGAACACAATAGCCATTACATTAATGAGACATGAAACATGAAGAAACAACTGTCTCTTCAACCTACTGCTTAAATCACTCTGAATGCACAAACACACTACTGTTCCCACAATCTAGACTAGCACTTTAAGAACCAGGATCCCTCCTGAACTTCCAGCTGTAAAGATTTAACAATGTAGCAGATTTTGGCCCCCTACTGTTATACAGCCAGACAAAATGCCTACTTTTCAAGGGGGTAACGGAAAAGTTTCTATGGCTGTGAAATGAAAGTTGCCTTCCCTCTGATTAGAGTTAGGTGACAAAAGCAACCTGGTTGGTGTAAGGGCAGCAGGAAGGGTAGCAAGTTGCAAGAAAGGGCCTTCTCAGTCATGGAGACAAAACTTTGGAACTCCCTCCCCAGGGAGATTAGTCTGTCTCTATCACTTTTTCCAGTTGGTGAAGACTTCATTTGGTATTCCTTCTCTAACTCTTATTAGCCCTCCTCCCAGTTTGTGTGTTTATATTTTTGTTGGATTCTTTTAAATATTTGATACGTATGGATTGACTGCAACATGTATACAGTCCTAACACTGCCTAGCCTCCAACAGTGGTTGCACAAGTCTAAAGAGCTCAAGGAAAACTTGCCTACTCCTGTGCCAACCTCTTGGTCTTTCTAGACATTATTGTCTCCCACTTGCATCTTCTATTCTCAGCTTTACACAGCAGCCATCACAAGGAACTGGATAAACCTCATCGTGAGTTTCACAGCAAAAGAGGATGACTTATTTTATTGATATGTATTACTAGCTGTTTAGATTTTGAGCCTCGTGTCACAGGACAAGCAATTAAATCGAAAGAAGGAAAGTAATCTGCCTTGAGTCTCAACAAGAAAACAGCACTATGAAGTAAATACATAAATGGCAGCGGAGCTTCGTTTACCGTGCTTATACACCTACATCAAATAAAGGGTGAGGGGCCGGGGGCTTTAACTACTTGCCATAGTTTCTCCTGCTTGCTAAGGCCATTCACTTTTTCCTCCAGGAAGAGGAGCTTACTCCTCACAAATGCCCACAGTAAACTTCACGCTGGCCCGTGAGAGACATCACCCCCTCCGGGCAGCGTGTCCTGTTTTCTGCCATGACCGAAGTGGAACCGACCTCCATCCCCAGGAACATAGCAAGCATTGATAATAAGAAGTACCTCTGAGCGTGTACCGAGTTCCCCACCCCACCCCACCCCAACCAACACAGCACAGCCAGAGCCCAAGAAGTTTAGCCTTGGAGGACCAGGAAGGTTTCGGAGCTGACGCCTGCGTTCTGAGCGCCCTCCCCGCTCAGCAGACAGCAATTAGCCCAGAGGAACCTGCCTCTCCTGTTAGACTGGGCCGCCCCCCGCCCCCATCTCAGCGCCCTGCCACCCCACAAGCGACGGCCCTCCCCCGGTTTCTTGCTGCTCACCCACGGCGGCGGCCAGACCGCGTCCCTCCCCCCTCAGCGCCGGTTCTCGGCCTGCCAAAGACGCTCCCGCTGCGGAGGGAGGAGCGTGGCTCAGCACAAAGGCTCCTCCCCCTGAAGGTTTTTTTACGGAAGATCGCGCATGCTCAACAAACCCGGGCCCGCGGGGATTGGAACAACGCAGGCGTATTAGAGCTCATCGGGGCGGCCAGGTTGGAGGAAGGTACTCGGTATCATGCAGGTTACCACAAATTTTTCTCTGGTTCCGATTATAGCACGAGTGCGAAGAAGCTGGAATGTAGGAGAGACTCGAAGTCTGCGGTGTGTCCGCCGAGCTGTATAAGAACGGGAAGCGTCATCAGAGTCTGGTCACAACCTGACTTAGTCTTCCTAATTTAGGGTAGGGAATAAGAGATCATATAACAGGGCTGATGCAGTCAATGCAAGTGACCTCATTCGGTCCCGATTAAAGGTCCCTTTATGGAGTCGCTCGCGCGAGCGGTGTAATTCAAATAGTACAAGGACAGTTTTTCCGCCGCTCTTTCCAGAATAGGTAGGGATTCTAAACAGCATTCATGATTATTGTTGTCTGTTGCAATACAATCAATAACGGATCTACCAGCGCTTCAAAGGTCACAGATTTACAGTGCAATCCTAAACAAGAGTTTTAGGGTTTACTTCATTTGCAGTCCGTTTGTCTCACTAAGATTCAAGGCAGATCACACAATGAAAAACAATGTAATAATAAGAGTATACTAAGAAACAATGCAATAGAGCTGTTGATGCAATAAAAACAATATAATACATAAAACCAACTGTGCAGTAAAGCTGAATTACAAAGTTGTATGCAGTAAGCACAAAATTGTAAAACAGTGTAGTGAGAGCTGGTGTGGTGAAGTAGCATCTGGTCAACCTATGATTGATTTTCTGCTCTACCATGGAAATTTGCTGGGCAATTTTGGGCTAGTCACAAACTCTTATCAGTCTAACTTACCTCCCAGGGTGGTTGTGAGGAAAAAATGGAGGAGACAAGAATGATATAAGCTGCTTTGAGTCCCCATTGGGGAGAAAGGTGGGGTATAAATTAAGTAAAATACAAATTAAAAGTACAGTGTTGTCATTTATATTCCGCCTTTCTCACTGAGACTCAAGGCAGATTATATAGTGTGCGATTAGTACAATCAGTGGCAAGGGCAAGCATTTCCATACAAAATCAAGAACATTTCCATAAACAATGTCATGAGGTAAATGAATATAAGTTTACAAAGACATAGTATTAGCAAGGATCCAGTATGGGGTTGAGGAATTGCTGAAACAGAACATAATTCTAGGACTTACATTAAACGACATAAAGCACAGGTAGTATATAGGAGTACATATTTAAAGCGACAGATAATATGTAAGGCAACATAATAGTGAAATCTATGGTTTCTAACTCATTAGCGAAACATCAGGGACCCCTTTCCTACAATACCGTCCTCTTAACTGAGAAAAAGGCTGTTTTGAATAATTCAGTTTTTGCATTGTTTGCAGAAAGCCAGGAGAGTGAGGGCTCTCCTCTGACTTCCACAGGCAGGCCGTTCCATAGGGTAGGGGCCACCACAGAGAAAGCCCGTATACGGGCTGCTGTTGATTTCACCCATACAGACATACATACAAACTCTCTATTATACATAGTATAATACAAACAAACAATACAATGAAAACTTCCTAAAATTTCAAAAATATTAAAACTACAACCTTGTTTCCTTTATAACAATGTCATCCTGAACAGTTATGTGAAGCCCTAAAAGTGTGACAGTCTTCTTCAATGGATTTAGAAGGGTGCAACTCTCTTTTAAGATTGCACAATTAAGATGGATCCACACATTGTTAACTATTGTTTTAGGGCTGCAGTGTAGCAGTCTCTTGCAATTGGATTGCATTGTCGATTCAAGAAAATCCAGTTGTGATTGCGATAGTGAAATTATAACACAATATCAATTGGAAGTATGGATGCATCTGTGTAAGTGGCATAAACATTCATGAGACAAAGCTCATCAGCTGGGAATATATACACAAGAGTATAAACGATTGGGAGAGGATATAAAGAGAGGCTAGATGGCCTAGAACTCTATGAGAATAAATGGAAACAAATCAGACATTGACAAGGGAAACACTTAGCAATTATTGGGGGAACATTCTGACCTACTTAGACGTTCGGGAACAGGCTTCACGGTTTTCATATTTCAGCAAAACACTATCCAAGGGACTCCAGCATGAAAGTACTGAGAAGGAATTTATATGGATTTCAGAAAGTGGTGCTAGGAGCTGCTGCTCAGCCTCGTGGCATTCATGCTATGGGGTCCTGCAGAGTTCATCTCATCCCTCATATCATTTAGCATCTACATGAAACTGCTGAGAGGTCATCCTGGGATTTGGAGTGGGGTGTCTGACATGCAGATGACACCCAGCTCTCCTTCTCCTTAATAGCTGAGGAAGGTGGGAATGGCCTGGAGATGGTAATGGGATGGATGAGAGTAGATAAACTGAAGCTCAATCCAGAAAAGACTGGAGTGTGCTGGTTAGTGACAAAGCTGTTCAAGGACTGAAAAGTCAACCTGTCCTGGAAGAGATTACATTCTACATGAAGAAGCAGGTTCATAGCTTGAGGATACTGCTAGATCCTGGACCAAGTCTCTTCTATGGCTCACAGGGGTGGGCTTAGCCAATGGGCGACAGGGGCAGCTGCCTAGGCTCCATGTTTCAGGAAAGTTGCAGAGGGGCCTGATGAGGGGGGGAATCAAAAGACCAGACACCCGCCTGTACCACTCATTTCCATCCTGACTGAGTCTCGGGCTCTCCACTTACACTGACAGCCCCTTCTGCACACCCTATCCGGGGCTTGAGCAGCCAGCTCAGCAGCGGCCATTTGTTCCCGTTCATTTGAGCCTTGGGCAGCCAGCTTCCAGTGACAGCTCCCACCCACCTCACAGATTGAGAGTTGCTCCTTGTTTGGACCTGGTTGCAGGGGGATGGGAGTGGAATCCTGCACCCCAAAATCACTAAAGCCATGGTGGTACATTGTGCCTTGTATCAGCACCAGCTGATACAGCGGCTATGGCTATTCCTTGAACAGTATGATCTGGCCACAGTGATCCATCCTCTGATTATAGCCAGATCAGGTTACTGTAATGCACTTTAAAAAGGGGTTGCCATTGAAAACAATATGGACATTTCAGCTTGCCCTAAATGAAGCAGTCAGGCAACTGTTGGGGATACAGAGATTATATCACCTCAGTGCTGAAAGATTTGCACTGGCTGCCTGTTTGTTTCTTGGCACATTCTTTTGACCTGGTTCTTACCTTTAAGGCCCTAAATGGCTTGGGACCAGGGTACTTGAAGGACCACCTCGTCCTGTATTGTCTAGCTCACCAATTAAAACTTGCCTCTCAAGTCTGCTCTGTGTCCTTGTTTTCAAGGATGAGGTAGATGGCTACTAGAGACAGGGCTTTTTCAGTAGTGGCACTTCTCTTGTGGAATGACCTTCCCCGAAGGCTCAACTGGCACGCATAGCTTTCTTTTAGGCCCCAGGCCAAAATGTGTCTGTTCACCCAGGCATTTAATTAAAAGGTTGATCTTTTAACACCATTTTAGTGTTTTTTTAAATCTGGAAATTTGTTTTAATCTCAGACATCTGTATTTTTATGGTCTATGTTCTTATTCTGTGGCTGGGTGTTTTAATGCTTGGTTTTAATTAATAACTTCCATGTTTTTAATATAACCTGTATTAGGCAGGTTTTCTGGAGAGGTGGCATAAGGATTTTCTGGGTTTTTTTAAAGATAGTAACACAACTTATGAGATATATTTTACAGCTTATTATCAACTTGAATAACTGTACAGTGCTTATAGATAACTAATTTTGGTACAGAGAATAAACCATTAATTGGCAATTTTTTGGTTACACAGATTTGACATTAAGCCATTATTTGGTGGTATCTATAAATTGAAAATGTTTTGATATAAATGATTTGGAGGTTGTAGATCTTTTTTGTTGATGAATTCAAAAAAGGGCCACCATTTATCATAGAATTGTGTTGTACTCGTAGATAGAGTGTTTTGTTGTAAATTGGGGTGTGCACCGGGGAAAATTTGGGTTTCCCGCCTCGGGTTTACCCAAAGCAGGAAACTATTCTGGAATATGTATTGTCGAAGGCTTTCACGGCCGGAGAACGATGGTTGTTGGGGGTTTTCCGGGCTGTATTGCCGTGGTCTTGGCATTGTAGTTCCTGACGTTTCGCCAGCAGCTGTGGCTGGCATCTTCAGAGGTGTAGCACCAAAAGACAGAGATCTCTCAGTGTCACAGTGTGGAAAAGATGTAGGTCATTTGTATCTACTCAGGAGGGGTGGGGTTGAGCTGAGTCATTCTGTAAGAGTTTCCCAGGGTGTGGAATGCTAATGGCGGGAGGCTTCACTGTATCCTGAGGAGGTTCTTTTGCATATGGATTGGTGCTTGATGTGCTAATCTTCTCTGCAGGGCTATTGTCGGGTGTGGAGTGTTTTGTTGGCCTGGTGTTTTTCAGAACTGGAGCCCATGCTCTGTTCATTCTTAAGGTTTCTTCTTTCCTGTTGAAGTTTTGCTTATGCTTGTGAATTTCAATGGCTTCCCTGTGCAGTCTGACAAAGTAGTTGGAAGTGTTGTCCAGTATTTTGGAGTCCTGGAATAAGATACTGTGCCCTGTTTGAGTTAGGCTATGTTCAGCCACTGCTGATTTTTCAGGCTGTCCAAGTCTGCAGTGTCTTTCATGTTCTTTTATTCTTGTCTGGATGCTACGCTTTGTGGTCCCGATGTAAACTTGTCCACAGCTGCAGGGTATACGGTATACTCCTGCAGAGGTGAGGGGGTCTCTGCTGTCTTTTGCTGATCGTAGCATCTGTTGTATTTTTCGGGTGGGTCTGAATACTGCTTGAAGGTTATGCTTTTCCATAAGCTTTCCCATCTGATCAGTAATTCCTTTGATATATGGCAAAAACACTTTTCCTGTAGGTGACTGTTTTTCCTTGGTTGTTTGATTCATCCTGGGTTTGATTGCTCTTCGGATTTCATTTCTGGAGTAGCCATTTGCCTGAAGTGCGTGGTTTAGATGATTAATTTCCTCATTGAGAAAGCGCGGCTCACATATCCGTCTTGCACGATCCACTAATGTTTTCATTATGCCTCTTTTCTGTCGGGGGTGGTGATTGGAGTTTTTGTGTAAGTACCGATCAGTGTGAGTTGGTTTCCTGTAGACCTTGTGACCTAACTGAAAGTTTGCTTTGCGGATGACCAAGGTATCCAGGAATGAGAGTTTTCCCTCACTTTCTTTCTCCATTGTGAATTGTATGTTCAGGTGGATGTTGTTGAGATGATTCAAAAACTCCCTCAATTCTTCCTCCCCATGGCCCCAAATGATGAATGTATCATCCACAAACCGGAACCATACACTGGGTTTGTGGGGTGCTGATTCTAGAGCTGTTTTTTCAAAATGTTCCATGTAGAAGTTTGCTATAACTGGGCTGAGTGGGCTCCCCATGGCCACCCCATCCATCTGTTCATAGAATTCGTTGTCCCATTGGAAGTAACTGGTTGTCAGACAATGATGGAATAAGGCTGTTACATCCTCTGGGAAAATCTGATTAATCAGTGCAATAGTGTCTTTTACTGGAACCTTGGTAAACAGGGATACAACATCAAAACTGACAAGTATGTCTTGTGGATTGAGTTTCAGAGAACTGATTTTGTTGATGAAATCTGCTGAATCTTTGATGTAAGACGAGGTTTTCCCGATGTGGTCCTGCAGGAGATCTGCCAGATGTCTAGCTAATTCATATGTCGGTGAACCAATGGCACTCACAATGGGTCGGAGTGGGACTGAATCTTTATGTATTTTGGGGAGTCCATATAGTCTAGGTGGCTGTGCTTCAGTCTTGCATAGTTTTCTGTGCGTGTCGGGATGTAGTGAGGAATTCTTGATCAGCGCATTTGTTAGCCTGGTGATTTTGCAAGTGGGATCTCGTTTTAGTTTTTTGTAGGTGGAGGGGTCCAGGAGTTCCTTAATCTTCTTTTTGTATTCCTCCGTTTTCATGATCACTGTAGCATTGCCTTTATCAGCTGGTAGAATGATGATGTCTGGATCTGCATTGAGGGTCTTGATGGCATTTCTCTCCTTGCGTGTTATATTGCTGGTGGGAAGCTTTGCCTTTCGTAGAATCCTGGCTGCAGGATAAGATAAGAGAAATAAGAGGAGAGACAGGTTTGCCTATAGAACTCACTGATTGTTCAAGTGACAGGTCAGGAGCATTTGTGTTAGCTAGATCTGTTAGGGACTTTAATCAGTCATCCTGTTATTTTCCAGCTATAAATTCAGTGGATCCCTGCATTCCCCCTGGAATCACACTGGTCCCTATCTAATAAGCCTGTTCTTTAACTCCCTCCTCAGAGGTTTCATTATTCTGTGAGCTTTTATGGGTGCCCATTCCTTGTTCTTGAAAATGTGAAGATTGCAGCATTTTGTGTGTGTGTATAAGTGTTCATATCCACATTTTCCACATGTTTGGCAAGGTCATTATCCAGGATGATGGGAATAGGGATGTCATCCAGCACACCTATTTCCCAAAGTCCTTGCCAGTCTTCGTATTGTATATTAACTTCAGTAACAGGTACTGGCAAAGCAGGACTGTCTAGCTCTTTAATTATTGTGGGACAAGCACAATTCAGCCCCAATTTTGGTAGCAAACAGAAGCCCTCAGACTCCTGGGAGACATGCATGCAACAGTAGATAAAGAGTTAACATAGAACAGAAGGAACATAACTGTAGAAGAATTCAGCTTTAATATACCTGTGTATTGGCCTAACTCTCTGTAACATACACAAGAAAGGGGTCCTTTGTCTTCATCTCTCTAGCCTTGCATTTCAACGTGGGTTTGCTGTAAAGCCGAAAGCGCATTCTGGAGATGCAAAACAACTTGCATTTGCTCATCCTGCCTGGTCTCTGCCAAGTCTCAAGAGATTAGATATGCTCAAACCTCAGAATCAGGGTATTTGTTTTAGCTTGAATTGCCTCCTATGTCTCCATGGGAAAGATGAATAGCCAACCTCTACTTGTATTAAGGGATGGGAACAGACAAACTGCCAGCCTTGGGAATGGCACACATCTGTAGGATAATTACTTTATTGATACCACAGGGGCCAGAAAAGGACTGTTTGTTCTTTGACATAATAGGCAATTGCTAAAAGTATTAATTGTTAAAATGGACCATCTCCTAATTGTAATGAACCAATTAACCAATAACAGGTCATATGTATACGCAACCTGCTTGACCAATTACTTGTTGAATGTATAATGAACCTGAATTGAAAAAAAGTTCATGTAATGCCTGTAAAACCCCGAAGAGCACTTGAGTCTGAGGGGCCTTACACTCTCTACCTACTCTCTTCCATCTGTTCAAATAAACCAGTTAAGTTTACCCTGTTCACTGGACTCTACCGTCTTCTTTTCTGAATCTGGCCTAGAAGCAGCTCAAGACGTGTTTTTGCGTATAACATTATCATGCTTTTCCCTTCCACTATGCCCTCTGAATTCATCAAGTGGGGTTTACTGACATTCATTTCAGCTCCTGAATCCCTCCATGATCACACTTGTGATCCATTCACCTCCACAGATTGCCTATAGTCAGGATCCATGCCTTTCTCGTGTGTTACTATCTTACACACACTGACATGTCCTGAACTTAAAATGGCAGTTGGTCTCTTTAGTGCCTGGCTCTCCACATAAGCTTCTGAACATTCTAAGACTTTGGTGTCAGTTCAGGGTTAACTGCTGAGGCACAGGCTGTAGTTGTTTAATAACATTCACTTGCTTTGGTTTTAGAGAGGATGGTTGTTTATTCCTTTTGGGGCACCAATAACTCCAGTGCCCTCTTTCACCACACTCATAACATCTGTTCCACGATTCCTCTTTTCTGCCCAGAGGTGTCCCTCTCATTGTTTTGTCCCCATCCTCTGTAATTTTTTCAGGTAGGCAAACTTCCTTAAGTGTTCCCCTCCCCATGTAAAATGCTTTTCTGGTGGGGGATTTTTTCTTTTCTAGTTCCCTTTATCTTTTTTTATTTATAGAAATTTTATTGAATGGGTTAACATATTTCATAATACACAATACATACTCATTTACCCTTATAATTACAGTATATGCCCCCCATCCCCTCCCCCTTTTCCCTTTTTGACTTCCAACAGCACTAAAACCCCTTAATTTCTTATCATTATCTCTAATTTCTATGTAGTCCCTATTTAAGGTAAAGTTCATGTTCATTCTCATGGCTCATATTACTTAATAACTATCTAGAGTCCACAGTTGTCCTCTCACATCCCATTTATTTTCCACATAGTCCTTAACTTCTTCCAGTCAGTTAAAAATTCATTCGGATTCTGCTCTCTCAATTTCCTTGTCAATTTGTCCATTTCCGCCATGTGCAACAGCTTTTGGATCCATTCCTCAACTTCTGGTATGTTTGTTTCCAGTATTGTGCATACAAGATTCTTGCTGCCACAGTCATATAATATAACAAAGTTCTGTCCCTCATGTTAACTTCTTGCATGTTCAATCCTAGCAACAGCATTTCCGGGCTCTTCAACAAATTACATTTCATAATTAACAGCATTTCTCCATAAATCTTAGACCAAAACATTTTGGCCTTTTCACAGGTCCACCACATATGGTAAAAGGAGCCCTCGTGTTTTTTACATTTCCAACATTTATTTGACATTGCACTATTTGCATTTGCTAATTTTTTCAGTGTTAAATACCATCTATAAATAATCTTATATCCATTCTGTTATGACCTGTACTTTCTTTGGGTAGATTTTTCTTTTAATCTTCCCCTTACACCCTCTGGGTAGTTTGCTGCCACCAGGAATATATTATTCCAAAATATTTTATTCAAATTTCCCTTTTGGTAACGTGTTTAAGCGTCAGGCTCCTTCGTGGTTCTATGTAGCCCTGAGGATATGAATGGGATATAGCAATGGCAGCTACACTGGGATATAACAAAACAAAATAAATGTTTATTTTTCAAGAAGCGTATTGGTTTCATAAAAGTAGTTCTTAGTTCTTAAAGTTACTTCATTTATTCTCATTCACACAGATCTCTTCTAAGGCTTCACACACAGTTAGCCTCTTTCTCTAACTCAATATTTGTTTCACAGAAATGCTTAAAACTCCTCAGGCAGCATACAGCTTAGCTTGCTTTCCTCTGACTCCTATTCACAGAAATATTAAACCTGCTCAGGCAGCACACAGCTGGCCTCTCTTTCCCTGACTGAGTGTCCTTTCACAAACATGCTCAGTTCAGGTTCCACACAGGTTATATTTCTCTCATAAAACACTTCAACATATTCAGGCAGCACACAGCTAGCCTGCTTTCTTCTGACTCCAACTTTTTTCTCTCCACTCCGTCTAAACTGCATTCACTCCGCCCACACTCTCAGTCATCAAGCAATCACATCACTCACTCATCCATCTCCTTCACCCCCCACTCTTCACCTATCTCATCAAGCATTTAAAGATACATGCACACATTTACTTGGAATCATTACACATTCCCTTTCAAATTGTTACATGTGGATATCTTCAAAGTATTCTTCCATAGAAATTCCCAGCTTTCCATTGTCACTTCTTTGTTAAAATTTATTGCCCATTTCACCATCTGTGTTTTAACAGCCTCATCCTGTGTATACCATGTCAGCAAAATTTTATATATTTTAGAAATAATTTTCACTTCAAACAAAATCTCTTCTAGTTCTGTATTTTTTATTCTAAAACCTACATTTCTTTTGTCAGTTTCAAATATATCCTTAATTTGCCTATATGTAACCAACCATACTCAAATGGTAACTCATCTTTACCTTTTATCTTGAGGGTGTCTTTCTCTCCACTCAATAATTCCTTATAGGTTAACCAATCTTCCCCTCTATAATACATATTTGGATTCACCACTTCCACTGGTACAATCCACATAGGTCTTTTTTTACCCATAAACGTCTTACATTTTTGCCAAATCATGAAGATATTCCTTCTCACAAAATGATGCTGAAACATACCATCCATTTTATATTTCTCATACCATAAATACGCATGCCAACCAAACAAGTTATTGAACCCTTCCAAAGCTAATATTTTTAGATTAGATAATTTCACCCATCCTTTCAGCCAGACCAAGCAAATTGCTTCATAATACAATCTCAAATTTGGTAATTGCAAGCCTCCCCTTTCTTTTGCATCACACAGTACCTTCATCTTAATTCTCGGTTTTCTCCCAGCCCAAATAAAATCTAAGATTCTTCGTTGCCATTTATCAAAATACTTCATTTCTTTAACAATTGGAATCGTTTGCAACAGAAACATCGTTCTCGGTAATACATTCATTTTAACAACTGAGATACATCCTAACAATGACAGATTCAATTTGTTCCATTTCAACAGGTCTCTATCTGCGACCACAATTTTTCATAATTATTTTTAAATAGATCTATATTCTTAGCTGATACTTCTATCCCCAGGTATTTTGTTTTCTGAACCACTTCACACTTTGAAACATTTATTAATTGTTCTTGTTTCTTTTTTGTCATATTTTTACAGAGCAATTTCGACTTTGATCTATTAATAAAAAATCCTGCCAGATCTCCGAACTCTTTAATTTTATCTAACAATATTGGTAATGTCTGGATTGGATCTTCTACTATAAACATTACATCGTCTGCAAATGCTCTGAACTTATAAGAAAACCCTTTGAGTTTTATACCTTTGATATTGTCATCATCTCTTATTTGCCTCAAAAGTATTTCCAACACCATAACAAATAGTAATGGTGAAAGTGGACATCCTTGTCTTGTACCTTTTCTTACCTCAAATTTTTCTGTCAAATCACCGTTTACCACTAATGACGCATTTTGTTCAAAATATATAGCTTTCACTGTATTAATGAAATCTTGCCCCATATTCATCTTTTCCATCGTCAAAAACATAAAATCCCAATTCAAATTGTCAAAGGCTTTCTCAGCATCAGCAAAAAACAAGCCTACTTCCTTTTCTGGATATTTATCATAATATTCAATGGTGTCCAACACCACTCGCAGATTATCCCTAATTTGTCTATTCGGTAAAAATCTGGCCTGCTCTTCACCTACGAATTCTATCAAAAATTTCTTAAGCCTTTCCACTAAAAGTCTTGCAAAAATTTTGTAATCATTGTTTAATAAAGAATTCGGCCTATAACTTTTAACATTTAGTAAATCTTGTGACTCTTTTGGGATCAGTGAAATATTTACTTCCTTCCAAGTCTTCGGGAGATTTTTCTTAATAATAATTTCATTCATCAACTTTTGTAGAGGCTGCACCAAGTCTTTTTTCATTATGTATTGTCGAAGGCTTTCACAGCTGGAGAACGAAGGTTGTTGTGGGTTTTCCGGGCTGTATTGCCGTGGTCTTGGCATTGTAGTTCCTGACGTCTCGCCAGCAGCTGTGGCTGGCATCTTCAGAGGTGTAGCACCAAAAGACAGAGATCTCTCAGTGTCACAGTGTGGAAAAGATGTTGGCAGGTCATTTGTATCTACTCAGGAGGGGTGGGGTTGAGCTGAGTCATCCTGTAAGAGTTTCCCAGGGTGTGGAATGCTAATGGCGGGAGGCTTCACTGTATCCTGAGGAGGTTCTTTTGCATATGGATTGGTGCTTGATGTGCTAATCTTCTCTGTAGGGCTATTGTAGAGTATAGAGTGTTTTGTTAGCCTGGTGTTTTTCAGAACTGGAAACCATGCTCTGTTCATTCTTAAGGTTTCTTCTTTACTGTTGAAGTTTTGCTTATGCTTGTGAATTTCAATGGCTTCCCTGTGCAGTCTGACAAAGTAGTTGGAAGTGTTGTCCAGTATTTTGGTGTCCTGGAATAAGATTCTGTGCCCTGTTTGAGTTAGGCTATGTTCAGCCACTGCTGATTTTTCAGGTTGTCCAAGTCTGCAGTGTCTTTCATGTTCTTTTATTCTTGTCTGGATGCTACGTCTGGACCACGGCAATACAGCCCGGAAAACCCACAACAACCTTCGTTCTCCGGCCATGAAAGCCTTCGACAATACATCGAACACCTCTATGGGGAGAAAACATTCCAACAGACCCGGAGATTGGAAACACTTCGGAACAAGAAAGCACATCTACTCTGTTCTTTAACCTTTCTCCTACGCTGCAGGGACACAAGAACCATTCCATCTTTTCTCACAACAAAAAGAATCTTCAAAACCACACAGGCGAACCGCATTTATGACCGTCTAGAACAGGCCCTCTTACGTGAGAGAATCCACACCACCCGCAGAGAACTTGCTGCCACAGACAAGGAGCTATTTTGCTTGCATATCAACACCAGCCATAAAATGAGAAGTCAGGATTGGGACAAGGTCGATAATCTCACCTACAGGCAGATGGAACAAGTTTTTACCAACCACACATCCAGACAGAAGCAGAAGTTTAACAAACTACAGGAAAAAAGACAGACAAGCCCAATGCTCGACAGTGCACGCATTGTCATCAATCTGACAGACCGTCAACTCTCACCAGAAGAAACCTCCATCCTGGCAAAGGGAGGAAACTTTGCAGTCACCCCCACCAGAATTCCTGTGGAAGACATCATTGCAAATGTAGAAGCTGCCATTCGGCATCTACCTGAAGAGGAAGCTGAGGAAATAAGAGGAGAGACAGCCAGGATTCTACGAAAGGCAAAGCTTCCCGCCAGCAATATAACACGCAAGGAGAGAAATGTCATCAAGACCCTCAATGCAGATCCAGACATCATCATTCTACCAGCTGATAAAGGCAATGCTACAGTGATCATGAAAACAGAGGAATACAAAAAGAAGATTAAGGAACTCCTGGACCCCTCCACCTACAAAAAACTAAAACGAGATCCCACCTGCAAAATCACCAGGCTAACAAATGCGCTGATCAAGAATTCCTCACTACATCCTGACACGCAGAGAAAACTATGCAAGACAGAAGCACAGCCACCCAGACTATATGGACTCCCTAAAATACATAAGGATTCAGTCCCACTCCGACCCATTGTGAGTGCCATTGGTTCACCGACATATGAATTAGCTAGACATCTGGCCGATCTCCTGCAGGACCACATCGGGAAAACCTCGTCTTATATCAAAGATTCAGCAGATTTCATCAACAAAATCAGTTCTCTGAAACTCAATCCACAAGACATACTTGTCAGTTTTGATGTTGTATCCCTGTTTACCAAGGTTCCAGTAAAAGACACTATTGCACTTATTAATCAGATTTCCCAGAGGATGTAACAGCCTTATTCCATCATTGTCTGACAACCAGTTACTTCCAATGGGATAACGAATTCTATGAACAGATGGATGGGGTGGCCATGGGGAGCCCTCTCAGCCCAGTTATAGCAAACTTCTACATGGAACATTTTGAAAAAACAGCTCTAGAATCAGCACCCCACAAACCTAGTGTATGGTTCCGGTTTGTGGATGATACATTTATCGTTTGGAGCCATGGGGAGGAAGAATTGATGGGGTTTTTGAATCATCTCAACAACATCCACCGGAACATACAATTCACAATGGAGAAAGAAATCGAGGGAAAACTCCCATTTCTGGATATCTGGGTCATCCGCAAAGCAAACTTTCAGTTAGGTCACAAGGTATACAGGAAACCAACTCACACTGATCGGTACTTACACAAAAACTCCAATCACCACCCCCGACAGAAAAGAGGCATAATGAAAACATTAGTGGATCGCACAAGATGGATATGTGAGCCACACTTTCTCAATGAGGAAATTAATCATCTAAACCACGCACTTCAGGCAAATGGCTACTCCAGAAATGAAATCCGAAGAGCAATCAAACCCAGGATGAATCAAACAACCAAGGAAAAACAGTCTCCTACAGGAAAAGTGTTTTTGCCATATATCAAAGGAATTACTGATCAGATGGGAAAGCTTATGAAAAAGCATAACCTTCAAGCAGTATTCAGACCCACCCGAAAAATACAACAGATGCTATGATCAGCAAAAGACAGTAGAGACCCCCTCACCTCTGCAGGAGTATACCGTATACCCTGCAGCTGTGGACATGTCTACATCGGGACCACAAAGCGTAGCATCCAGACAAGAATAAAAGAACATGAAAGACACTGCAGACTTGGACAACCTGAAAAATCAGCAGTGGCTGAACATAGCCTAACTCAAACAGGGCACAGTATCTTATTCCAGGACACCAAAATACTGGACAACACTTCCAACTACTTTGTCAGACTGCACAAGGAAGCCATTGAAATTCACAAACATAAGCAAAACTTCAACAGGAAAGAAGAAACCTTAAGAATGAACAGAGCATGGTTTCCAGTTCTGAAAAACACCAGGCTAACAAAACACTCTATACTCTACAATAGCCCTACAGAGAAGATTAGCACATCAAGCACCAATCCATATGCAAAAGAACCTCCTCAGGATACAGTGAAGCCTCCCGCCATTAGCATTCCACACCCTGGGAAACTCTTACAGGATGACTCAGCTCAACCCCACCCCTCCTGAGTAGATACAAATGACCTGCCAACATCTTTTCCACACTGTGACACTGAGAGATCTCTGTCTTTTGGTGCTACACCTCTGAAGATGCCAGCCACAGCTGCTGGCAAAACGTCAGGAACTACAATGCCAAGACCACGGCAATACAGCCCGGAAAACCCACAACAACCTTCTTTTTTCATTACTTTATAAAATTTTGCTGTAATTCCATCTAGACGTGGTGCTTTCCCTATTTTAGTTGATTCTATAGCATCTAAGATTTCTCTTTCTGTTACTGGAACATTCAAAATCTCTCATTGTCATTGAAATCTTTGGTATTTTTGCTGTTTCCAAACATGCTTCTATTTTGTCTAAATCTATCATTTTCTTTTGGAATAATTTTGCATAATATTTATAAAAAGCTCTTTTTATCCCTTGATGGTCCATTATTTCTGTTCCTTCTTCTATTATCTTTCCCATAACTTTTTTTTCTCTTTTCTTTTTCAATTGCCATGCTAAATATTTCCCTGGCTTGTTGGCCCCCTCAAAGGATTTTTGCTGCAGAGATTTTAAATGCCATTCTAACTCTTTATTTGCAGAAGCTCTTAGTTGTTCTTGTAATATCTTAATTTCCTGGATTATTGATTTCTTCCCCGGTCTTTTCTGTAAGTCTTTCTCTTTTTTGGAAATTTTCTCTTGTATCTCCTGAAGTTGCTTTTCTTTTCTTTTCCCTACTGTTCAGTGTGATCAAGATCCCACTGATCACAGCTTTATAGGCATCCCACATCGTATGTGTTAGGACTTCTTGATCAGCATTCAGCTGAAAAAAGTCCTTTGTCTCTTTTTGAATTATTTCAACATTCTCTTGGGTCTGTAGAAGATCTTCATTTAATCTCCATCTAAACTTCCTGACTCCTGTCGTAATTGTCCACGTCATTGGATTATGATCCGAACTCACCCTTGGCATAATTTCTATTTTCTTTGTAATCAAATTTAGATCCTTTGTTGCCCAGATCATGTCAATTCTTGAGAACGACTGGTGTCTTGTCGAATAAAAAGTAAAGTCTTTTATGTTAGGATTCCAGCTCCTCCAAATATCTTCCAAATTTTCCTGTCCAACCAATTCAAAAAAGGATTTTGGTAACTTCCCAGCCGTTTTGTTCTGTATTTTGGATTTCCTATCTAATTGCAAATTAGCCACCCCATTAAAATCCCCAGTCATTATAATTTGCTCATATGCATACTTATCCATTTTCTGAATTAGTTCCTTGTAAAAATAATCTTTAGCTCCATTTGGTGCATATATACCTAAAACCAGGGTCTTCTTAAAATTCACAATAATCTCTACTGCCAGATATCTTCCCTCTTTGTCTTTAAAAATTAATTTAGGGTCCAATTCTTGTTTTATATAAATCACAATCCCTCTTTTCTTCTGTTTAGCAGATGCCCAAAACTCTTGTCCTAATTGTCCATTTTTTAAATACTTAACAATCTTGCTCTTTAATGTGGGTTTCTTGTAAATATATTATATTACAATTTTGCCTCTTGACCCAATGAAAAATCATTTTACGTTTTTGGGGTGAATTCAAACCATTAACATTTCAAGATATTAGTTTGTACTCCATATTTCTACTCTTTTGTTACTCCTGGAAAGACTTTTTTTGTTATCCACCAAAAAAAAAATCATCTCATGCTTTGACCATTCACTCTTGCTGAGTTAAACGTAAAGCTCAAGCCTTCAGGTATTTCCCACCTATACCTGATCTTTTTTTCTCTCAATTTCCCAGTTAATTCTCGGTATTTTTTGCGCTCTTGTAAAATTTTCTTTGGCAACTCCTTCATAATTCTGACTCTGCTTCCTTCCAGTATCAGAGGGTTTTGAAACTGCCTACTTAAAATCTCTTCGTTCATTCTTTTGGTTGTGA
The DNA here is from genome assembly GCF_028583425.1 of Eublepharis macularius. Taxonomy (NCBI): domain Eukaryota; kingdom Metazoa; phylum Chordata; class Lepidosauria; order Squamata; family Eublepharidae; genus Eublepharis; species Eublepharis macularius. Next base: position 94,757,759 of record NC_072794.1, on the reverse strand, counting down.
GTTGTAAAATTATATCCCTAGGTAAAATTTTCTGCTGTGCATAGCTCGAATTTATTCTGTAGGCCAAATCCATATTGCCTTGAATTTCTTCTGGCTGTTTTCCCAAATAATCTGACAATATTTCAGTCATTTGTTCCTGTGTATTTTGAGTCAAGGATTCCGGGACTCATCGAAATCGTAATTGATTTTCCATAATTCTGCATTCCATCACCGCCATCCGCTCCTTTAACACTTGGTTTTCCATTTTTAAACCAGAAATCGTCTGCTCCACCTCCTTTACTGTTTGATTCGTTGTTTGAAGCTCCGTTTTAACATCTTCTATACTCTTTGCCAATTCAGAGACCTCTGCTTTTATTAGGTCTTTTAAATTTTTTAGCAAGCTCTCCTCCATTCGTTGTATTGATTGAGACTGTCTCTCCTCCATTCGTTGTATTGTTTGAGACAACTCTTTGTTGCCACCAATCACTTTGTACTCCAGCACCTCCAGCGCCGCTTGCATTTCTTTCTCACCTTTCTTTGTCATGCCTGGGCTAGTTTTCACACCACCCCAAGGGTCTGCTCTCTTTCTGAGCTCCGTTTTTAATATTCACGTCTGCTTCCTTTAATGTCCAGGTCTTTACTTTAAAAATTAGCTTTCCCCCCCCTCAACTTAATATTTTAGACCTCTCCAAGATGTCAGGCGGAATTTCTCTATGGTGTTTTGTCCAATTTGTTCCTCCTTACCGTCTTAAAATGGCCGACTTCCGCTTCCTGCTGACCTTCTAGTCTCAACTCCTTTCAATGGTGCCTTTGTTTTGCTTCCGGAATCCTTTTCCACTCTCCTCCTCCACTTCCTCTTCTACTTGTTCCCTCTCTAGGCAGGAAGGTCGTCTATTCTCAATATCCCTTTTGTTCTCACAGTATTCTCGCGATGCTCCAACTGATTCTTGCTCCTTCCTCCCTTTCCCAGCATCGTTATCTCTTGCAAAACCACAGGTATGTATAAACAAAACTTATTTTCTCTCTTTTAACACTATTTTCTTCTTTTAAATTCGCCAAATTTCCCAAAATTGCCTTAGTCCTTTAATCATCTAGCAGTCTTGTATTTTTATTTTTTTCCTCTTATCCTTTTTCTTTCACTTTTAATTCCGGAAAGTGAGATAGTAAACTTTACCTTTTCTTGTTAAATTTGGGCTGATCGTGCTGTTTCTTCTGTTTAAAGATGTTTAATTTCGGTACAGATGCTTGGGTTCAGGCGATCTTATGTCGGCTTTCGACTCCAAAGAGCTCTGGAGAGATCTTAGCTCGTCTTTCTCAGAGGGGACCTCAAGGCGATGGGGAAAATCCTTTATTCAGAACCCCCCCTCCACTGAGATCACACACTCTCAGGATCACGTAGTGTTCTAGACCCCCCCCCCCACCTGGGGTGGGTTGGCAGCAGGCGATCAAAACACCTGGCCTGCCAAAACAGATGCTCTTGTTTGCCCAGCTTCCCAGGCAACTTCAGGTCGCCATCAATCCCAAACAGGAAGTCTTTTCTGGTTCCCTTTATCAACACCAATTTATCCATGATCTCAGCTGCTTTAGCTACTGTTCCTCGCTCTTTTATCTTTTACCAGCCAGCAGTATTCAGTGGGTATGATTTTATAAAACTGTTCCAATCATATAAGATTGACAACAGCTTGCCAACTCTTTGCTTTTTCTAGCCATTATTTCAGTAACCATTCTAATTTACAGGCTACCTAAGCATAAGTCTCCTCAGATTTCTTTCTTAAGCTTCTAAACTCCTTCCTGCGATGTTCTGGGGCCACTCCAAACCTTTGTTTGGCTTGCTTCTTAAAACATATAATAATTTACTTCACTATCCCTCATTTCACTGTACACTTCATTCAGACCACTAGAGATTTGAGATCTTATGTAGGTCATTACCAAGTCATCAGAGATAATGAAATCTTTGCAGACTATAAAACCTTACAAAATAAGCCCCTAAACTATCCCTCTTTTGAAATCTGGAAATTCTTTTCATATCTACTTTCAGGTAATTGTCTTCTTGACCCCTAAGGGCTTGATTAACTCCCCCAAGTTCAATTTCTCTCAATTTAAGCTTCTGCATTGGTATTGCTGTCTTTTTCTCGTCTGATATTTTCCAGTTCTTGATCTTGTTGCCTTTTGTATTCCTTTGTTTCTAATCTGGCGAATTCAGATTATCTTTCCTTTTCTCTTTCTTCCATTTCTTCTTTTTCTCTTTGGGCTGCTAGTTTGGCTAAGGCAAATTCTCTGCCTTCTGCACTACTAATTTGGTTAACTCCAGTGTTTCCCTACTTCTCTGCATTTCTAAAGGATTTTGCTCTCTCTCAACATTGCTGTCACTGCTACTTGTCATTTCAGCACCTCCGTCTTTCTCTGCAGCTGACTTTATTTTCTTACGTGGCATTTTGATGATGAATACTTACACTTTACCCTCTCTGATTAACCTCAGGTGCATCAAATCTTTTTGGAGTACCTGTTCTTCTTTGAAAGGCTCTGGGGTCCTTACTGCTGCTCCTTCTTACATCATCTCAAAACATTTACCTCAGGAGGGCAACCACTTTTGCCAAACCTGTCTGTTCTGTTAAACTGCTTTGGATTTCTATTACAGCTCCTCCTTTTTACTATAAAATGTTACCTCAGGAGGGCAACCCCCTATTTATCAAATCACTCCTTTTTAATTTACTCTGTGACCCTCTCCACAGTGCCTTCTTACAATTACCTTTAACTTTTTCCTTAGAAAGGCTTTTTGGTCACACTGAAGTTCTTCACACATACACACAGCCCAACGTGTTCTCTACCTTACCCAGGCATTTACCTCAAGAACACCTTTGCTTGAGTTTGAATCTCACCACTGATCCAACACTTTATGATGACAACCCTCTCACAGCCTTTCACCTGCTTGCCACCCACCCCAAACCTCTCTTCACAGGTTTTGGGCTTTCCAGGAAGCTAAAGGCTGGGTCACAACATGGCAGCTTTCTATCCTCCACTGTAGCAGGCAGAGAGCGTTGACCGAAATCCTCACAGGGCCCCCTGTCTCCTCTTCCAGAGGCTCCACCAGACAGGCAGCCAGTTCCCTGTATATACCTCCTCTCACCCAGCTATAGCCCAGAGCTATTTGGGAAAAGAGAACTTAGAGGTTACTTTCCTTATATATACGTTGCCACCATTTAAACTTGACAACCTCTCAGAGGAAGCATCACAGGTCCAATAGTGACTAATACCAAGGGGCAAGCCATCCTGTGACGATCTTTAAATAACCAGTAGCAGAACAATATTAACAACAATTATAAAGATATTAATTTTATATTCCATAAAGTGCAAAAAAATGCAATGATTCAAGCAAATTGAAAGCCAAATTCACTTAAAGTGCCAGTGTATCATCCTACTACATAAAAATTAAGCCATATTGGCAACAACTCACTTTTTATCCTGAAACAGTTGCACAGAGGGCCCTGCGGGTGCACCTGCACCAGGATTAAAGGTGAGTTATTGGCACAAGGCAGCGCACTGTTGCGGCCACTGTAGGGCCTTGGGAGGGCCATACTGGGCCACTCCCTGCTGCCTGTGCCAGGTCACTGAGGGGCCGCAAAGGCAGCAGGAAAGCCATGATGGGGGCAAGGCCCCACTGCAGTGGCAGCAACAAGGCTTGGTGAGGTGGCGGCCCTGCAGCGGGCCCCAAGCAGGCCAGGACGGTGTGATGGGCCCTGGAGTGCTCCTGCACTCCACAGTGGGCCTAATTCAGCCCATTTGAGGCTGAATCAGGCCACTTTGGGACCAAAATCAGCCTGCTGCAGAACACGAGTTCTCTTTTCTACAGCTCGTTGAGGGGCTGCAGAGGCAGCAGGAAGGTCCAACGTGGCAGCCCATTGGGGCAGCGGGGCAGGGCAGCACTGTGACCTGGGCACAGCGGCCCAGTGCACAGCTTTGGGATGGCTGTCCCAGTGCCGCAGCCCTTTCAAGTCCTTGCAGCTAGAACCTGTTGTATTGTTTCACAGAATATATATATACACAACAATAAATACAGATGTATCTACACACTTAACATGGTGGCCATATGGCCCAATTGGCAAGATAATTCTTTTGCTTTTGTAGGAACCACCCAAAATATGTGCCAAAGGTTATGTTCCTGTTGATTCACAAATAAGGTAGTCCAGTAATTCATTTTCTGAATGTTAAATAATATGTTCTTGCTTTTCATTTACAGGTCTGCAGAGATGTCAGCTCTCAGACTTTATCTCTCATTTTGCTATTCTTCTTCAAGAGGATGCCTTCTGTCATTACTCCTCTACATATGTCAGAAAGTTAAAAAGGTCTATTCTTTGCCAGTTCCTTCCATCCATGGCGAGAATATTCCAGGACTGAGAAACTTATGTGCATCGACACAAAGTAACTATGTTCAGGAAGGAAAATATTCTTAAAAGTTCTTTGGGTAGCTTTCTCTTAATAAGTGCTTCATCATTTGATAGAGCCCTGCAGGCACTCGCTGAGCCAGCCTGGTTTTAATATCTTTATAATTGCTGGTAATATTCTTCTGCTATTGGTTATTTAAAGATTGTCACCAGAGGGCTTGCCCCTTGGTATTAGTCACCATTTAAACTTGGCCCATTTAATGTGACCAGAGTTTTTGAAGCCTGTGTGTGGGAAATTTCCCCTCGGCCAACTATTTCAAGCCAGCCGGGGTTAAACAAAACAAAAATAAACATTATTTACAAGATGGAATATAGGAGTGAACAGACTTTAAACTAATAAATTAAACAGAAAATGTTTCAATATTCTCAGTTAAATAGAGAATGTTTCAGTATAACAGGACAGATTAACAGCCAGCTATCTTTCTGCTGCCTCTCTAGCAGTGTCTCAAACCCTTCTTTCAGCCTCTCAAAAGCCTTCTGTCCCTCAAATAGACACTAACTCTTGTTGACCCAGCACTCTGCCCACTCACATTGGCTGTCTCTCAAAAGATACGAAGCTGGAGCCAGTTCTGTCACAGTATGCTTTACAGGCATTAGTAGGGCTTCTAGGTTGCCTGCTTTGATGGTCAACCTCCTGCTTTTCACTCCTGGACCCTGTCACTGCTCTAATGAATGATTAACTGCTATTATTTGTGTGGTGGATCTTGCTTCTGCCCCTGAGGAGGTTGTTGTACAAAACATCGAGTCTCAAGACAGCACTGGATGCCGAGTGCCACAGGAATCTTTGCTTCATCCTGCTACTTTCATCTCCACTTACAACAAAGAAAAAGATTTATTAGAATTGAATTTATACAGTTTGTTCCTGTTCATATGAGATTACGGAAGCTTACCTGTTGGATGTCTTCCTAAACTGGAATGTTACTGCACTAACCACATTGTTTACTTACCTGTTGGTCGTCTTCCTGTCTGAAAGACTTCATATATTGTTACTTTGATTGTTTTGTGAGATTCTTTTGAATTGGATGAGTTGGAATCTCTAGGCATAAGAGGACTGTGGTCATTTGGGATTTTAAAAACTCATAACAATGAGAATTGCTTTCAGAATAGCCTCCCCCAAGGGGGATGGGCAATCCCCTGCCCACTTCACTCTAGTAATCATCAGAAACTCTGTGGTAAAACCATAAAGTTTTTGGCGATTTGTAGAGAGGGCTGACATCACTTCCAGGGAGTACCTGGATTTTTCCTGAAGTAACGTCACATCATTGTTGATGACTGTCCCCCCATGCCCCCATGCTCTGATCTCCCACTGGTTGCCTGGCAACCCTAATGCTGCACAATGAAGTAGTAGTACAGACTATATCAACTTAGACTGTGTGCAGGATAACTTTTTAAAATCATCTCAAATAAGAAAGCCGCTTTGGAAATAAATATCCCTGTTCTAGTCAGCTCCATGTTATACTACTGGGGCCCCCATTTCTGCCACCACTTGACAGACTGGCGGGGAGAAATGGTTGCCATGTCAAATTTGATGTCATATTTCACTTCCAGTTCAAAACTGGAAGTGACATCATATGCGTTGGCACAACATTTTAGAATTCAACCAAAATTCTATGGAATAACTGTAGAGTTTGGGGTGAACCCTAGAGCATCACCCCAATGTGGTAAATGCTGTAGGCTGTGGTGTTTTGACAACTGTGTTATTTTAATCCAGGCCAGTGTTTGAGACTACCCTACTCCACTCCAGTATTTGGTGTGGGCAGGGACAGAGAAAGGAACTGGTTGAAGCGGCAACTAGAGAGAAGGAAGGAGTGGAGACTGAATAAAACTGTGCCTGTTGGTAACAATGCTGCTTCGCTTTTCCTTCATCTGTCATTAAGGACCCAACATAGGTTATGTTGCTCATCAGCACAATGCTGAAGGATTATCCCTGCCCCCACAATTCTTCCACCTAGGAATCTGACACCTACAAATGTCAACCTCCAGGTGGAGCCTGGAGTTCTCCCAGAATCACAATTGATCTTTAGATTACAATAGGGTTGCCTGCTGAGTGTGGGAGAACTGCTTTCAGTGGCCCTTCTCAGTGCTGCTCAACTGGGCAGCAGAAGGAAATGTGGGGGAATGAGTGGGGTAGGCACCAGCAACCTGACATGCTAACATTAATTCCAGCACAACTGGGAGTGATTTCAGTGTATCGCTGTTGACACTCTAGCATTTAGTCAAAATTCTGTGATTAAACCAATTAGTCAAAACTCTATGGTTAAACCATAAAGTTCTGGTAAATTAGCATTGCCGGGGACATGTTGATGCCACTTCTGGTTGTGAGGCACCACTTCAGGAGGTACATCTCCTACTGATTGCCAGCCTCCTTTTTTTAAAAAAGTTTTTATTGGATGGGTTAACATATATTCATTATACATCTTTTCAAATATTCCCCATTATCTTAATACATGCATCCCACCCCCTCCCCCTCCCCCTTTTCTATATTGACTTCCAACAGCACTATAACCCCTTTATTTCTTTTTTTTTGTTTATAAACTTTTTATTAAACGAAAACAATTACAACATACAAACTTGAACATGTACAACAAACAAACAATCAATTCAATACATGGAATTTTGTTACAGAAGGAGAGTCAGCACATGTCAACAACGTTATATACATTGTGGAACTTTATAGTGTAAAACCCTTTGACATAGTTATTGTTTGAAGGATTTTTGATTTCGGCTGAATGTTATGTTTTTCAACATATTCAAAAAACGGGAACCATTTCTCCACAAAATTAGAGCTCACCGGAAACTTCTCCACTACATAGAGATCGTTGTGTGTTTTTTCCACATTGAAATAATTCCACACTTTTTCCAACCACGCTTCAATTAAGGGAGCTGAGTTTTTCTTCCAAACCAAATAACCCCTTTATTTCTTATCGTTAACTCTAGATCCCGCCTGTCCCTATTATTAAAGGCAAAGTTCTTACTACTTCATTCTTAATTTTTAATAATTATCGAGAGACCATAATTGTCCTTTTACATCCCATTTTTTTTCTAAGTAATTTTTAAATTTCTCCCAATCCATAGTAAATTCCTTTGGATCTTGTTCTCTTAATTTCCTTGTTAATTTGTCCATTTCCGCCATGTACAACAGTTTTTGAATCCAATCTTCCACTTCTGTTAATTCTTCTTGCTTCCAGTATTGTGCATATAATGTTCTTGCTGTTACTATCATATAGTATAACAATTATCTTTACTATTCATTTTCTCCATGTTTAAACCTAATAATAACATTTCAGGACTCTTTGGCACACTTCCTTTCAAAATTGATGACATTTCCGCACAAATCTTAGACCAAAACATCCTAGCCTTTTCACACGTCCACCACATATGATACAGAGAACCTTCATGATTTTTACATTTCCAACATTTGTTCAACATTGGATTATTAGCAATTGCTAACTTTTTCGGTGTTAAATACCATCTATACATCATTTTGTAACCATTCTCTTTTATACTAGTACATGTTGATATCTTCAATGTATTTCTCCATAGGTACTCCCATGCCTCCATTGTGATTTCTTTATTACAATTTACTGCCCATTTTACCATTTGAATTTTAACTGTTTCATCCTCTGTATACCATTTTAATAAAAGTTTATACATTTTAGAAATCACTTTAGCCCCCTCCCCAAGTAGGAGTTCTTCTAGTTCAGCATTCTTGACTCTAAAACCTATTTTCCTTTTATCAGATTCAAATAGGTCTTTGATTTGTCAATATTGTAACCAACCATACTTAAATGGTAACTCCTCCTTATTTTTAATCTTGAACAAGTCTTTATCTAATCTTAATAAGACTTTGTAGGTTATCCATTCTTCTCCTTTATATTCCGTATTGGGATTTACTACTTCTGCTGGTACAATCCACATAGGTCTTTCTTCCTTTATAAATCTCTTGTATTTTTGCCAAACCATAAAGAGATTCTGTCTCACATAATGGTGTTGAAACTTTATATCCATTTTATATTTATCATACCATAGGTATGCATGCCATCCAAACAATTTATTATGGCCTTCCTAGGTCAATAATTTATGATTAGAGAGTAATACCCACTCTCTCAACCATGTTAAACATGTTGCTTCATGGTACAATCTTAAATTCGGCAATTGCAGACCACCCCTTTCTTTAGCATCACATAACACCTTCATTTTCACTCTTGGTTTTTTCCCTGCCCATACAAATTCTGATATTTTCCTTTGCCATTTTTCAAAATGCTTTTTGTCTTTTACAGTTGGGATCGTTTGCAACAAAAACATCACTGTAGGTAATACGTTCATTTTAACCACTGCCATACGCCCCAACCACAACAAATTCAATTTGTTCCATTTCAGTATATCTCTTTCTATTTGCGACCATAATTTTTCATAATTATTCTTGAGCAAGTCTATATTCTTAACTGTCAATTCTATTCCCAAATATTTTGTTTTCTGGAGCACTTCACAGTTTGTTATACTTGTTAACTCTTGCTGTTTCTTCTTTGTCATATTTTTACAGAGCAATTTCGATTTCTCGAGTTATCATTTTTTTCCCCGGTTTTTTCTTCAATTCTTGCTCCTTTTTAAAAATTTTATCTTGTATTTCTTGAAATTTTTCCTCTTTCTTTTTCCTTTCTCTGCTGTTCAACGTAATCAGTATGCCTCTCATCACTGCTTTATATGCATCCCAAACCGTGTAAATTGGTACTTCTTGATCTATATTGTATTGAAAAAAATATTTCGTTTCTCTTTGTATAAATTCCACATTTTTTTTATTTGGAAGAAGAACTTCATTCATTCTCCATCATGATTTCTTATATCCTGTCACCGCTTTCCACAACATTGGATTATGATCTGAACTCACTCTTGGCATCATCTCTATTTTCTTTGTCAAAAAAGCCAGCCCTTTAGTTGTCCAAATCATGTCGATTCTTGAAAAAGACTGATGTCTTGTCGAGTAAAATGTATAATCTTTACTCTTAGGGTTCCAGCTTCTCCATATGTCTTCTAACTTTTCCTATCTTACCCATTCAAAAAATGATTTCGGTAACTTCCCTGATTTTTGTTTGGCTAATTTTAATTTTCTGTCTAATTGCAAGTCAACAACTCCATTAAAATCTCCAGCCATTAAAATTTGTTCATATGAGTATTGATCCAGATTTTGTATTATCTCCTTGTAGAATTCACCTTTGGCTCCATTAGGTGCATATATTCCCAAAATCAAAGTCTTCTTTGAGTTCAAATTAATTTCTACTGCCAGATATCTTCCATTTGTATCCTTAAAAATTAATTTAGGTTCCAATTCTTGCTTTACATAAATCACTACTCCTCATTTCTTCTGTTTTGCAGAGGTCAAGAATTCTTTCCCCAATTGTTTATTCTTTAAAAATTTATAATCCTGCTCTTTAATATGCGTTTCCTGCAGGCATATTATGTTACAATTTTTTTTCTTTAGCCAATGAAATATAACTCTACGTTTTTGCGGTGAATTTAGTCCATTAACATTCCATGATATTAATTTGTACTCCATGTTCTTATTTTCTCTCTGTTCTGGGAAAGTCCTTCTCATTCTCCAACAAAAACAAATCCATTTCGTGTCTTGATTTGATAGTGATTCTCAAGGTTTGGAATCGAAAACTCAGTCCCTCAGGTAGTTCCCATCTGTATCTTATACTCTTGTCTCTCAATTTTTGCGTTAATTCTCTGTACTTCTTCCTTTCTTGCAATATCCTCCTGGACAGCTCCTTCATAATTCTGACTCTGCTTCCATCCAGTGACAAGGGGTTTTTAAAATGCCTTTTCATGATTTCTTCTTTCATTCTTTTAGTTATCAGCTGGATGATGATATCTCTTGGTAGATTCTTCTGTTGTGCATAGCTAGAATTGACTCTATATGCTAGATCCAAATTTACTGTAATTTCCTCTGGTTTATTTAGAAATTCTGCCAGAATTTCTATCATTTGTTCTTGCACACTCTGCGTAGTACTCTCTGGCACGCCCCTAAATCTCAGCTGATTTTCTGTTATTTTGCATTCCATCACTGCCACCCGTTCCTGTAGAACTTGATTCTCTGCTTTTAAACTAGAGGTCAGATCAGTAGTTTTTTTCTCCATTTCCTGGACAGTCTTGTTTGTTGTTTGTAGCTCTCTTTTAAGCTCTTCTGTATTTTTTGACAGCTCTGTTACTTCTGTTTTTATTAAGTCCTTTATATCTTTAACCAGACTTTCTTGCATTTTCTGTATAGTTTGGCCCAGTTCTTTATTGCCATCTAAAACTTTTTTCCCCCAATGTTTCAATTGCCATTTCTATGGCTGCCTACCACTCTTTGTCCACTTTTTTCATCACGCCTGGGCTAGCTTTCCCACCACCCCAGGTATCTGCTCTCTTCCTGAGCTCCGTTTTTATGTTCCCTCTTTATTTTCTTTAGTCCAAATTGCTTTTATACTTCGTTTTAAAGTCCGTTTTGATTTGACCTCAACAAAGATGTCGGGCGCAGTTTTTCTATGGTACAGCCTTCTGTTTTTCCCTTACTTAAAATGGCGTGCTTCTGCTTCCTTCTGACCTTTCATAGCTTGTCTCGAGATGCTTTCCTTTATTTTGCTTCCAGGGCTTCTCTGTTCCCTTTCTTCCTTTTTCCTGCTTTCGTTGAGCCTCTCTAGGCAGGGTCACTTGCTGTTCTTAAAGCTCTTTGTTCTCTCGCGATATTTGTTCCTGCTCTTCTCAGTCTCCCTCCCCTTTTCCTTGCCGATTATCTCCACCAAAACCGCAGGTATGCATAAACAAAAATTACTTTCTCTTCTTTAACACTTTTAAACTTTTCAGTTTCAGGGTTTTTTGCTCAAAATGCTTAACTCCTTACTTCTTCTATTAGCTCAGTCCACTGTATTCTCTTTAAATTAGGTCTCTCTTCTAAAATCCAGTCCAAAAATAAGATAATGATCTTTACCTTCCGTTTGTCTCTTTGGGTTTCTTCTGTTTTAAGTTAGTCAAATCTGTTACTGAAGCTTGGTTTCTGAAGATCTTATGCCAAATAAATGACTCAAAAGAGCACTGCAGAGATTTTAGCTCACCCTTCTCCGAGGGGACCTCAAAGTGGTGGGGGAAATCCTTTATTCAGAAACCCCCCCGCCACCGAGATCACTCACTCTCAGGGTCACATAGCGTTCTTGCCCCTCTTCTGCCTGTAGAGGGGTGGCAGCAGGTGATCTAAGCACCTCGCTTGCCAAAACAGCTCTTGATAGCCCAGCTCTCTGGACCACGTCAGATCTCCATTAATCCAAACTGGATTAATTGCCAGCCTCCTGACTTTCCCCCAAAAGTGACCTAGTGATGCAGCAAACTTTGCCCACCATCTCCTCCCCTGCAAACCCTCCCGTTATTTCCTTTTCATACAACTTAATTTCTTATAGTCCTATCCTTTAAACTGCCCAAACCCCCTACCCCTCCAGCCCCAGCCCCACACTTACCTTCCCCTGCAGCACAGTGTCTTTCCTCCCGGAAGGGACGGGAAGGCCGTTCGGCAGCCATTTGAGGAGCAAGGAGGCCGTTTTTGGCCCCCGCCACCCTGCGTGCCCCCAGGGTGGTGGAAGAGGCCGAAAACAGCCTTCCCGCCCCTCCTGGGAGAATAGGAAGGAAGCCACACCACAGAGGAAGATAAGTGTGGGGTGGGGGCTGGGGTTTGGGCAGTTTAAACCTGCCCTTGCGAGTCCCATAAAGGGGCAGTTTAAATGGCAGTTTCCCTGTAAATATGACCCAATGAACCAGTATACAATTCATGGAATTTCCATGAAAAGGTGCTTCCACAAACCCTGGTTCACAAACCCCGAACCAGCCTGGTTCATGGGGTTTTTTGGGTCGTATTTAGGTTCGTGCCCATCTCCATTTGTAATGGTCTGAATAGTCTGAGCAGACTTGGTCATATGCTGTGTGTGTTAAGAAAGAGAAAAGTTGTTGCCTGTTAGTATAATGAAGCTCACTGGGTGACCCGTCGCTCTCTCTTAGCCTAAATCTTCCTCATAGGTTCCTTTGAGGATGAAATGGAGGAGGGAAGATCCACATAGTGCTTGAGAAAAGGCAGGATAAAGATAGGATAGACAGAGTCTTGATGAACACTCCAGTCGCACTAGTCATGCTTTTTTCTGCAGTTTGTTCTGTCTTTCCCCAGAGCACAAGCATATCTTTCATTCCATCCTGTTTTTGAAAAGTGGAATTGGTAAACCAGAACTAGGATTCTTTCATATGTCCTATATCCTTTTGAGTTTTGCTATGCTATATACTACTCTATTTTTCCATTTTGTGGCCTTCTAACCTACAATGTTTGTTTTTCTCTGTTGAATGTATCTTCCTGTGAGCTGAAATTTCACTTCACACACTTGATGAGGAGGTGTTTGTGGCTTAAAAAAATACATGCTTTGATAAACCTGCTACAGCCATAAGCCTCCTTTTGGCTTCACCTGTAAAGGCAAGTTGCCTAATAGTAATACCGGCCTGGCAAGAATTTCACACTACAGCCGTGCACTATAAGAGTGCAATTATATGTTATCACTTTCCAAGGATAGACAGTAAATCTCTGCCTAGTTCCTTCTGAACAGAGAGAAAATTGGAGCTTCTCTGTATAACTTTATTCTGTTTCAATAAATATTTTATAGAACAGGAATTCTGCTTCCAAGAAATCATTATATTAATTTTCAGTGAAGCAAACAAAACAAAACCAATTACAATGCCTTCATATTGTACTATCTGTTGTGCCCCATAAAATAACTAATTTCCCACACCACTTTACTTGATGCAGTCTGCTAATGGATTTTTCTAGTAGTTTTTTAAACTGTCTTACTCTTTAAAAAAAAATGATGTATAATAAAACAACGAGGCTGCCAAGCAATCTCAGGAAATCTGATGTTATTTTTCTTGTTCTGTTTTTGTTACTTAGAATTTAAACATTTTTACTATACACACTAAACCAATATTTGAAGCAGAACAATCATAAGCAGGTTTCCTCAAAAATAAGACCCATGTTATTCATTGAGGCTTACTCTCAGGAAAGTGTCCTTACAATTGCTTCCATAATTCATTCAGGTGGGAAATACCTAATTTTATACAGATGTAGGAAAAGCAGCACACAGAATATAATAACAACAACAACAACATTCGACAACTTAATGCCCACTGTATGTCATTATTATCCTCACAACAAAACACCCTGTGAGGTGGGTGGGGCTGAGAGAGCTCCAGAGAGCCATGACTAGCCCAAGGTCACCCAGCTGGCTTCAAGTGGAGGAGTGGGGAATCAAACCCGGCTCTCCAGATTAGAGTCCCGTTCTCTTAACCACTATACCAAACTGGCTCAGCAACCCAACTTATTATGCTATTCAGAACCTCCATTTTCTTGGGGTTGTGAGGGATGGATGTAGGGCTGCCAGGTGCCCCCTGCAACTAGCAGAAGACTGACCTTCTTGAGGGGGGGGGATTTGCTATCATCACAACTTTGCCAATGGCACACTGACATCACTCCCTGTGCACCTAGAGGTGACATCAGCATGTCACTGGGGACAGTCTAGCATTTTGCAAAAAAACCCTGTGGTTTTATTGTAGAGTCTTTGGGAGTGCTGAAGCATCACTTGTCACTTCCAGTTTAAAATTTTCTCACTCCCCAAATGGAATTGCTGGTAGCTAGATGCCATCTAGTCTAACTGAAGATATTTTGTTGCCCTAAATGATTACATATCAGGAATCCAGAAGTGCACATAACATAGGAATTTAAGAAGAGTCTTGCTGTATCAGACCAATGATCCAGTGCAGCAACCTGTTTCATACAGCAGCCAACCAGTTGCTATGGAAGGCCAACAAACAGAATAAAGTCCCCTGATCCTGCCTTCTAGCATTGGTATTCAGAGATTTACTGCATCTGAATATGAAGTTTTTCTTCAGTCTCTGTGGTTAGTTGCCATTGCTGGACCATGAATCTGTCTAACCCTCTTTTAAAGCCATCTATGCTCATGGCCATCACTACATTATATGAGAGCTGCTTCCACATAGTGGTTAAGTGATTGGTCTGGGAATCAGTACTTTGCTGTTTTGAATTTCATTTTTGCCATGAACTCAGTAGGTGGCCTTGGGAAAGCCACTCTCAATCCCAATTCCCCAGCTATGTTGTGGAGATAGTAATAACACTGACTTTGTTCACTGCTCTGAGTGAGGCACTAATCTGTCTAGAAGAGTGGTATATAAGCACACTGTTGTTGTTGTTGTTATTACATTCAATGGCAGCTTTGTCCAGGTGAGATAAAGGATACCCTTTAAGTGAGCTGAATGATACCCTGCAGTGGCCCCTGAGATGTCACAGATGATGCTAGAGTGCAACTTCTGGATTTGTTTCTTTTGCATTATTGCCACTCCAAGCAGTGTTGTCAGTCTCCTGGTAGGGCCTGCAGTTCTCCCAGATTACAACTGATATCCAGACTACAGAGATACTCCCCTGGAGAAAATGGCTGCTTTGAAAGATGGATTCTATGGCTGAGGTCCTTCCCATCCCCAAACCGGCCATCTCCAGGCTCCACCCCCAAATCTTCTGGAATTTCCCAACTTGGAGCTGGCAACCAGTGGGAGACTGCATACTTACCTTGCTTCTATGGTTAACTCACAGAGTTTGGGGTGAGTGTTAGGGCATAGGTGTGCCAGGTGCCTACCAATGGCAGGAAATGTTCCAACAATTCCTGCTGATGCCTGCTGATCCAATTCACATTATACAAAGTCCTTGCAGTCACCATGAGAACTTTGGGTCACAGGTGCACTGGGAATTGCATGATTCCCAGGCATAGGTAGGCTCAGTTTGGATTGGTACTCTGGTACATGTGGAGAAGAAGCTTCATCCTTCTCCCCTGTGCCATTTTCCCAACCTGCAATGGCCCAGTAGAGCCACTATTTGCTCTATTGGGAAACTTCATGTGGCCCTCATTACATACAAGTTTCCCAACTGACTGAGCAAATAACAGCCCCCCCAGGGCCACTTTGCTGTGAGGAAAGATGAAGCACTCTCTCCATGTATGCAGTGGTCCCAATCTGAATGAGGCCCACGTATGCCTAGGAAGCACAGAACTCCCAGCACACATGTGATCCAAATTCCTCATGGTGGCCATGAAGACTCTATATAGTATGAATTGACTCTGTGATTCAAGATCCACCTTGTTAATTGAACAGATGAATAGCTATGCGCTGCTGGAGCAACAAAGTCAGAGAAAGTAGGGCTTCATCTAGAGTTGTCAAGGGCAATACAAATTCAGCTGAGTCACAAACTTGGATCCAAAGACAGCAATACCAGTCTGTGCAGCCTGTGTGGGTGGGGGGATTAATAAAGTATACAGACACCAATATAGGAGGTAGAAATGGAATGCATTACAAGCATCAGTCTCTCAATGTGCTGAAAAATGAGGACAGAGAAGGAAAATGGGTTGGAATCTTTTATTCCTGGAATTGTTTGTGCTGTCTGTGCTGCACTGTGGATTGTTTGTGCATCAAAATGAGATAAATATAGATGTAACTGATTTATAGCTCTGTATTATGACTTCTGCCATCCAAAATCTCTCCACAGGGCATGAAACAAGGTTGTATGGAAGCATTCCTACACTTTTTGGCTATTGCGGCGGTGTGGAAAATAAGGTTGTGTTTACCTGTAATAGAGTGGTCTTCTATACAGGCGCACATGGGAACTGCTATGCACAGGGCAGCACCAGATGTTCCAGATCTCCTAGAAACGCAAGATGCTCACCCATCCTTTTTGCGTGCTTCTTCCACTGGCACACCTATAAAATGGTGGACAAGGCTGGTTAGACTGAGCGTAACAAGTCTTGATGAGCCAAGTCTTGATGAGCCATACAATCCACTTTGAAATGGTTTTAGGGGAGAGTTTCTGACCTTTTTTGGCTCCTCTGAAGGCTATAAATAGATTTAGATCTCTGCAGAAAAAACCTTTTCTGTTTAAATTTTTTAAAAGTCACTCATAATGTCCAGGGTGTGGAGAAGTCTTACCCTGTCCTCAGGAGATGGGAAAAACACTTGCAATATAATGTCCTGGTTAAGGTGGAAAGCAGAAATCACCTTCCACAGAAAAGGTAGGCTGGGCCGGAAATATTGTTAGAAATGGAGGGTCAGATATAAGGGCTTGCAGTTCACTCACGCTCTTGGCAGATGTAATGGCTACTAAAAAGTCGTTTTGGTTTGAAAGCTCTGTACATGAGAGTTGAAAGGACTAGCAAAAGGCTCCATTGGGGAGTGGGTGTGGAGGCTGGAGGATACAGATTAGCCAAACCTCTATTGTTTGCCTCTGGTTGGTCAAGAGACCTCCCATGAGGTCATGACAGGTGGAAATGGTCACCAGATGGACTCTAATAAAGGAGTTATAAGGGTCAGACTTAGCATTAAGAGCTCAAACTGAAAATCTGGTCCATTTGCAAGGTACAATTTCCTTGTGGAAGGGCCTCCTTGCTTCTAAGAGAATCCTTTGCACCAGAGAGGTTAGTTGAGAGGTGATACAAGCCAAACTGTGAGTTTGAGCATGCTGAGGTCTGAATTATTCAGGAGGGCTTTATACCCAGATAATAGAGTTGTGTCATAAATAATAGCTCAGAGGATGATTTGTTGGAACAGGGACTATATGCTATGCTATTGGGTACTGTATGCTGTACGATTTCAAGCCAGCCA
Source organism: Eublepharis macularius (assembly GCF_028583425.1). Lineage (NCBI taxonomy): Eukaryota > Metazoa > Chordata > Lepidosauria > Squamata > Eublepharidae > Eublepharis > Eublepharis macularius. The sequence continues at coordinate 94,740,618 of NC_072794.1, read as the reverse complement.
AGGTTAAACAAAACAAAAATAAACTTTATTTACAAGCTGGAATATAGGAATGAATGGCTTTTAAACCAATAAACAAACTAATCTCAAACAGCTGAGTTTTAAAAGAGATCGGAAGGCTCTGGCAATTTCCTCTCTACAGAGCCAGGGAGATTGCTACTCAGAAGGTTTGTTAATTTCCTCTTCCCCTTTTAGAAGAAAATGTGAAACTGACAGAGCCTTTAGGAGGCAAAGAGGAAATTAACAAACCCTCTGAGCTGGGATCTCCCTGGCTCTGTAGAGAGGGGAAATTGACAAAGCCTTCCGATCTCTTTTAAAACTCAGCTTCCCGGCTAACACTGCGACTCTCTTCATGTGCTCCTCCTCATGTAATTCATTTCTTGTAGTTTGGCTTTCACTCTAATTGGCCCAGCATTCCACCCACTCCTATTGGCTGTCTTTCAGGAGAGGTAGAACTGGAGCCAGTCCAGTCTGTCACAGAGGGGTTATGCCCAGTGACCTGGTGGTCACCCTGTCTCCTTTAATCTTTTTTCATTCCTCATCCGTTGTGGAGGAAATCAGAACCTTCAAAAGGTAAGTCCTCTACACTCATCTTGTGTTGAGGGGCAAGAGCTGTGGTTCTGAGCTATGACTGCTATCTGGTTATTATGATGGAGGCTATAGCTCTAGATGTACAAATTTGTCTGGCTGTGTTTATTTGCTGTTTAGCAGGCTTTACCACTTCCCCTTGTAAGATCTTAGCCGGCTTTTTCTTTTCCTCTAGAATAAGCTTCCTATAAGGACCCATTTTTTCCTAAAGGAAAAGCTGATATTGGCCCATAATGGTTTCATAGTAGCCTATGCAGAAAGCCAAAGCTAATGAAACATATACTTTATGACCTAGGATGTCAAGTTTTCTGCTGTTTTCTGTACGTATTATCAAGTTTTTTTGTTGTAGTCAGCATCAAAGCTGGTCTAGCCCAGACATCTTTGGTCACCTCAAGCATGCCCTGCGTGATAGAAAGTGCCACAGACCCACAGCTTCAGAATGCAGAACTCTGAACACCAGATCCAATAAAGAGATGACTCCTATCTCCAGTGACCTTGCCATTCTCACCATCAGTTTTGTATACATGCAGAGATTTTCACTGAGTGAGACAGCAGATTCCTTGGTGAGCACATCAGGAGGTGATAGTTTGGAAGCTATATTGGAACTGATGTTGGCATCATTGTCAGAGTGACCTGATGGCTCTAAGGGCAAATCATGGTCAGCAACAGTCTTGGATGCTGCAGATGGAACTGTTGCAGACCTTGATTTGTGTCTCAGATCCTAGTCAAGAGATATATAAGGATCTTCCTCTTGATAAAGGTAATGGTGATGTGAATAAACATACAGAGATATTTCACACCCATATACATAGTAGTGGTGGTAGGGCAAGGTGCTTGGTGAATACTGGAACTGAAAATGGTATCTATGAGGGTGCATACCCTCTGAATACTCGAGGTGGGAACCAGAAAGAGAGACAGAGGGGATATGGCTGTCACTGTCTCTACGAGTTGAGGGATCTCACCTTCAGATAGAGAGGGTGGTGATGCCGACTGACACCTTGGAGTAGGAGATGGTGCTCTTGGAACTGCAGTTGGATCCAATGGGACAGCCAGAGCCAAGGAGAAAGAAGTCTTTTTTTTCCTGCAGCTGATGAATGAGCTTCTCAACATGTTTTGTCCTCATTTGTGCTTTCTTTGCAGGTGATTCCAAGTCCTGGTTGGAACTAAGGACAACTTTGATGGAACAGAAACATTTTTAGAACCAGTCTTAGGCACTAGGGCCCTTGGTGAAACAGAGGAAGGGTTTTCAGGGCTCTCTGGTTCCTTGTCAGTGGCTGCTGGATCCAATGGGATGGAATCTTTGACAGCTGATTCCCATAATGCAGCTTTAAACCATGATACCCTTTCGTGGCCTGCTTTTACATGATACATCTTATGATGTCATGTGGCTCACCTAAGCACATTAGGTACTTATCATGGCCATTGGATTGGGCCATCTTCATCCCACAGCGGGAGCATTTCGTAAAAAGTGCCTTCAATGCAATTGAACTGAAGGCAGCAGTTTGCGTGCTGTAACCAAAGGCGTGCTGTAACCAAAGATAGGAGAAGGAACGTCTTTCTTCAGCAGTGACAAAAGAAATGAGGGAACTGCTCACCCACCCTTTTATACATGCAATGGTGGGGAGTGCATGAAAAGGAGAGATGAGTGTCTAGTACTTCTAGGAGCTTTGGAAAGTCTGCAGCTGGCCTGCACATGAGCAGTTCCTGTGTGGGACTGCACAGAAATCACAACAATTCACACGAATTACAAAAAATGTGACTAGAATGTATTTTTGTGAGAACAGTGTATGCATTTCTGTTTCATTAATCGGAGGGGGGATGATCTTAAACATGTGCCTTTTATACTATAAGGCCTATAAGTTAAATGAGTCATGAATGGCACTGAGAATGTTTTCCAAATTGACTGATGTTAACACACACTTTTTATTTATCCAGTAAATAACATGCTTTTTGTTCAGAACATGATTCAAGAAATCTAGGACAGTGATCTTCATCCTTTTTGGACCTGGGACTCACTGAGTTGTGAGCCTGTGATCAGAAGTGCCAAAGAGGCAGAGTTATGACCTCACCAACGTCAGGGGCAGAACAAGGAGCAATAAACCAAGAGAACTGGGGACAGAAGATTTTCCATAGAGAAGAACTAGCCATAGGCCAGAACCATGATAGAATTCTCTTCACTGCTGAATGACTTTGCTTTACCATCCTGCTGTTCTGCTCAGCATGTATACAAAGAGATGCAAGACATGTGGCACCTTTGTGCTTTACACACGTGAACCAGCACTAGGTCCTTCCAAAAGGCTGCAAAAGAAACTGACAGCTGTATTGCAAACCAGCTGGTAATGATGGTTGTTGTGGGTTTTCTGGGCTGTATTGCCGTGGTCTTGGCATTGTAGTTCCTGACGTTTCGCCAGCAGCTGTGGCTGGCATCTTCAGAGGTGTAGCACCAAAAGACAGAGATCTCTCAGTGTCACTGAGACAATACATCAGCTGGTAATGCTCTTCAGCCCATTTGAGGTTCTTGAACTGTTTGCTGAAGATCTAGGAGTCCACCTCGTCCTGTATGTTTGGCTACAGTGTTGCAACCTGTTGTCTGTGCTCAGACCCCAATGATTTCATCCAAATCTAAGTAATTTTATCCAAAATACCAAAATTTAAATGATGAAACAACTTATATGCAACACTATCAGTTCCAATTGGTGTTTAAGTATGTAAATGACCAGTGTTTCCCTGCACTAGTTACGGGCAAGAGGGAACTTTATCAGTGCGTCTGTGTTTGTTGTGGTGAAATTCAACCATTTAAACATGCATGCTCAGTTCATAACTGACTGCACTATGCATGTATTTGGGTATTTAAACCTAGGTACTTTTTGGTGCTCAGTATTAAAAAAGTGTGAATTGGTTGATCGGCATTTTAGGTATTGCTTGTGTTCAGTTTGTTTTGTAATATGTTTTGTTTTGCATCTGTTTACAGAGCTGTGGCACATGATGAGATAAAATCTAAATGAAAATGCTAAAGTTACAAGAACACTAAAAGGAAATCATACTGGTGTCTTTAAAATCCTCTGGGAAGAAAAATGGCATTGATGTGGGTGGGACCTTGAAAAATGTGCATCTTTCTGTCCAGGCAGTTTGCTTATGTACTTGGACTGTGTTCTTTCCAGAAAGTTCACACCAAACCAGGTTTGAGAGAGGAGGACAGGAAAATCATGGAAAGTGGAAGATCATAGGATGCCATGGTATGTATGTTAAAAAACAAACACACCCCTTCCCCCAACATTTGAAAACCAAAGCAGAGAAAAAGCTCCATGTGGATGCAGCACCAGAGAGAAAAGTCTGCAGAAATATGGGGATACAATTCTGAATCTGGCCTCCAGCATATGGATTTTAAAAATCTGCCTAATGGGGCCAGACACAGATAGAGAATGTTTTCCTATAGATCCTGGCAGAGTCCCAGAAAGAGACTCAGCATAAAGAGAATACCCAATGTCTTGCAGCACTATGTAGTGAGATCACAGTTGCCATTTGGAGACTTTGATAGGCAACCCCAACTGCCACTACAAGGGTAGAGAGGTAGATGAACCATTTGGGAGGTAGAGTGTGGTGGTGGCAGTTCAGATGCAACACAAGGGTGAGGGGTGTGTGCAACAGGAAAAGTAAGTGGGAAAGCATGCATTGGGGAGGACGAGGGAGATGGGATGGGAGAGATGTGCGTGCAATGGAGAAGGGGAAAAAAGCTGGGAGAAGCCATGCAGCAGGGACTGGGGGAGGTAAGGGCTAGCAGAGGAGAATAAGATCTACCCCACAAGTCCTTGTGAGTCTCCCAATTTGTTTTTGCTATTTCTGAAAGATATAAACTAGTTCCTTTTCATGATTTTTTGCATTATTTTCATAAATTCACATTGGTATGATCTTTCATTGTTAGGGGAACATATTTTAGTTTAGACAATCAGTGCTGTTATTCTAAATATGCTGCTGCTATTTTGAATACTGGGCTGTGTACCAGCAGTTCTGTGCAGTCCACCCAAATATTTATAGTGGTATGTAGTACTTCAAATTTTTGGGTTCTGATCCGGGATTCAAGTTAAGCACTTTTAAATGTCATTCATTTCAGTGGCAGAATTAATAATGTATTTAACTTTCTCATGCTGAAATCAAGAGGATTTGAAAGTGTCTACCTTTATCTGAGTATATAATATGTGTATAGAATCCCCTGTGTACAGTTGCATTCTCATTAACTTAAAGATCAGTACACTGATGATGATTTAATGTATATTTTACTGTTATAATGTGGACTTTAAAAGTATTGCAAATGGGATTTTTATATAGAAAACAATAAAAAGTATACATTTAAAGAATAAATAGTCCCATGGTTGTGAAATGATTATTGTCATTTAAATAAAACCTGGATTTATTTTTACGCACACGTGAATGGTCACTGTCAAGGTTTGCAAACTCTGAGCTGGGAACTCTACTGATTTGGGGGCAGGGCCTGGTAGGGTGGGGTTTGGGGACAGGAAAGGCCTCAGGAGGGTATAATACCATAGAGTTCACTCTCCAAACCAGCATTGTGGACAACACAAAATAAGCATCACTAGTTATTCTCTTACAGCTGTTAGTATTTGGCAATGCATATGAACTACAAGATGGTGGTCTTGATACTATGTCCATTGAACAACCAAATTTGAAGAGAAAATGATCATTTCTTGAACCCCACCCTAAAGCCAGCCTAAAGCCTTTTAAAAATGTGTTTAACAACTAAGATGGTACTTCAGCCTGAGAAAGAATACAAGGCAGCTATATGATAGAAGTAACACTACAGTGCAGAAGATTTAACAGTCAAATCCAGGGATTTGCTTCAGAATATCCTTTTGCAAGACAGAAGCTGTTTATCTTGGGACACCTTCTGTGCTAATTCAATTAGCTCTCCTTTTCCTTTTGTCTACCTATTTACCCAGCTTGGTAATTGGCAGGAACAGAACTAATCAATAGTTTATAGTGCAATCCAATGCAGACTTACTACAGTCTAAGCCCATTGAAATGAATGGCCTTAGACTGGAGTAAGTCTACTTAGGATTGTATTGTCAATGAAGGAAGCTTTTTAAAAATATCCCAAGCAGTAGAAAGCACGTCTTTCTATTTCCTGGTGAAGTTAGCAAATGCCGAAACATTTCAGAGACAGAATTTTATTTTTCTTAAGAACAAATTAAGCCCCCACCCCTTTCAAAAGATAGTTACAGATCTCTTTCCCACAGAGAGATATTGTATGTAAGTAGCTTTCCCCCAATGGGAGTTTGTGTGAACATTATTCTTAAAATCCGGCATTAGAGATGAGATGTAGAATGACACAGGACAAAAGCTGCTTGGAAGCATCATGACCTGTAGAATCTTCTTTGCATTTCTGTATAATGGGTAAAGCAGGAAATCACTTTTTCTGCTGCTAAATATGTGTGGTCCACATGCAAGCACAGTTCATTGTGAGGAATGCACATTACACAGAACATGAAAAGTGAGTATGTGAATCACTCTGCCTTGGACTGTGCTTCTTTTTAATACACAAGGCAACCATTGGTCTATTAATTGTAAAACCAAGAAAGTAACTTTAGGTCAGTTTCACTGAATTGAAACTGATGAGGAAATCTGGAAAATTAAGTCTTCAGCAGTTAGCTGATTAGTTGAACCAATTATCTTAGAAATTAGGGGTATAGAAATGTCTTGAATACATAAATACACCTTTTATGTAAATAAAAGTGTACCCATAATTATACACTTTAAAACACCTGTAACACTCATCTTAGAAGAGGTATTCCCCCTTCTCTCATGCAGGATGGAATGCTTCTTCTAAGATGTGATGAATTATGCACTATTGAAAAACAAAGTGTGAGATGAATTCTGAGAACAGTGTTGCTTGTGGAATAAGGCTTTTCTGTGTGCCCCCCCCCCACTCTGCTGGTTGGGGGAACCACAGGAAACACATGTGGTACTGCAATAATTCAATACCTGTCACTGATTGTTAATTTTTTTAAAAAATTCTAATTCTAACAAGATGCTATCAATCTTTAAACATAATTAAAAGGCTTAGGAATGGTGAATCCATGTTCTGGGTATGGCAGAGTACTCATGTAGTGACTTCACCCCTGACTGTGGCTCTGCATATGAATAAATCCTAAGTACGTGGTCACATTTCCACATTGAAATACTGAGATTGATAGTCAGATAAGAAAAAGAAATTAGCGAGTTCTCTTTTGGTGATACAATACTGCTGGCAAGCCAGCAAAAAATGCCAAAGAACTACAAATGATTAGTAACCCTGTTTTACTTTTGTTTTCTTTGGCAAAAAAAATATTGTGCCCTCCTACCATTTTACCTCAATGTTTTTTTTTCCCCTTTACTCATTTGCCTACAGAGAATGTATTATCAACACAAATTTCAGGTGGGTAGCTGTGTTGGTCTGCAGTAAACGAGCAAGATTCAAGTCCAGTAGCACGCACCTTAAAGATTTCCAGGGTGTAAGCTTTCAAGAGTCAAAACTCCCTTCATAGCTGATGAAGGGAGCTTTGACTCTCAAAAGCTTATACCCTGGACATCTTGATGGTCTTTAAGGAGTTACTGGACTCAATCTTGCTATATCAACACAAGTTTTCTATATCAGAAGTACTGTCAGTTAAACTCTGCAATTTTAATATCAAAACTTTGTAGGAAGAAAAAAGCACGACAACACAAGATACAAATATTGATATATAAAGTACAAGACCTTTACCAATTAAACTAGTAAAATTTATCCATATATGTGGCTCAGATCACTCCCCTCCCCAAAAGGGTATGGAAATAACTGCATCTATTCCTTTAAAAAAAGCAGGAATTATCAGCTAGTGGGAAAATATTTACTGAGAACTATGGGGAAGGGTCATGGCTCAGTGAGAGGCCCCACACTTGGAATAAAAGGTTCTTAGCTAGGTAGGTTAGAAATGTGCCTTTGCTTGAAAGCCTGGGGAGTTGCTACCCGCAAGGCTAGACAGTACTGGGCTAGATGGACCACTGATCTGACTCAGAGCAAAGAACCTCACATGTCCTACTTACAATGTAGCTTTAGAGGCTTGTTACTTAATTTTATTGAAACACAAGATCTGATTGATTCATACTCTATATTTACATTCTGTTAAGAATTTTTTGGTTGTTTTACTGTGCTGATTGCCTTCCTAAGCTTATGATTTGCAGAATTTATGCTTCCCCTGTAGCACATGGGTTGGCTCACTTACTTAAGTAACCTTCAGCTACTTTTCCTCCTGCTGGTGCATTTACTTTTTGGTTTGGGCACATTGAATTGAAGGGGTTTATTTGCATATGGCTATTGTAGAAAGCCTTGCCTTGCCAGGGTGATTGACAAACCAGACTTAATTCTTGGTTTCTTCCCAGTTCTATGATTTCTGTAGTAGTACTGGAAAGAAATCAGGTATTTCCAACAATCTTGTCTCTTCCTAGTACCTCTGTCCCGCAAGATGAAATTATTTCTGGTAACATAGAAATATTCAGCAGCTGTTGTCTTTCCTGAAGTTGTGCGGAGTCATTCAACCATTCTTCCATACAATGCATAGTTGGGTTTCTTGTAGTTCTTTGACAGATTGGGCTTCAAAGAAGTTGGAAGGATTCTTTTGTTTGAAATATTCCCATCACTTATCTTAAGACCTTTTTTTTAAAAAACCATGTTACTTTCAAGAGGCAGACCTTAGGGGGATGAATCCAAAGACAGAGAAAACTAGAACCATTATATCACAGGGAGAGAAAGCTACTGGAGACAACAGTTTGCTTTTTTTTTCAATAATTCAGGGATTAACCCTAGATCAGGAAACTTATTAAATCCCTGGCAGCAGTCCAGTCGATCAAATTGTAGTCCATCATCAGAACTGTACAAACAATGATTCTTCAGAGCTGATCAAATTTTAATGGCAAATTTTCTCTGTCATTTCTTTCTGCAAGAAAAAAGGGAATTTGATATGAAGTTTGAGTTAACATAATTTGTATGCATCTGATTCAACTTTGTGTGCAAGGCATCTTGAATCTTTGGTAGCATCATCACATTTACCTTGATGACTGTATCAATGAGGCAAAATGAGTACTGTATCTAAGAACTTTGTTACTGTACTATAGTCCTAGATAACTAAACACACTACTTTAACTATTTCAACTGCTGAATACAAAAGTGGAAAACAGCTTACTTATGCCTAATGGTTGGTACATCCCCTTATTACCCTACGAAGTAATTTAAGTTTTCACTCTGAGAATGACAAAAATTTGTATTATTAAATGTATATACAATTTTTCAATCAAGGCTTCAAGCAGTATACTGTATTACTTGATTTTTTTAGTCTAGGTTTTGGAGTAGTGTTTTTTGGAAACAATACACTGCTGTTAAACTTCACTGCCTTCACATCCCTGTTCTTCCCTCAAACAAATTGAAATTGAACCAACTGATTGGCTAATGACTCTACCTTTCCCCAAAATATGAACAATCCATGCCCGCAATGGCCTTTGTACTTAGTTTGGACAGAGAGCCCAGAATATGAAGAAAAATTATGAATATGAATTAGTAACAGCCTTAATCTCAAAAGACTTCTAGGTCACAAAGCGTGGTATGATACCAGACCCAAGCTATAATGTGAAGGCATGGGGTACAGCAAACTTACTGAAGTCTGGGGTTGGTCAGTATTTGCATGGAAGACGTCTTGGGTATCCTAACTAGAGATGGGCATGAACTGAAATATGAACCAAAGTTCATGACAAACCAGACCAGTTTGTGGTTTGTGAACCAGTGGTTCGTCATAGCCCATTTCTGACGAACCGCCATGAACTTTAGGCTGGTTCGTTTGGTTCATTTTTTGGTTCGTCACTGCAGACAGCCTGGCGCCGATCAATCAGTTTCCTAGGCACCAGGGGATGGACTTCCTGAAGACCTTCTTCTGGCCCAGAAGTGACCTTCTGCTGGCCCGGAAGTGACATTTTCATGAACCAAATGAACAGATTCGCAAACCTGAGCAGGTTTGTGAAAGTTCATGATTCATGAAATGCGACGAACCACAAACGGCATAGTTTATTTTTTTTCCAGGTCGTGACCCTCTCTAATCCTAACTATGCTGTTTTAGACTGTATGGTAGAAGAAAGGCTCCATATAAATGAAGTAAATAAATGACCACTGAGTAAAGCTTATACATGGAGGTTCCTAATCAGTAGTAAACTGATACACATGTAGGATTTGATTTCCAATCTGTATTGAAATTACTGGGGAAATTATGGTTACCTCATAGAGTAATATGACCTGCAAAGATTGTCAAATACTTTGCCTGTGTTTGCTCCTTTGAGTTAGAGAGACATGAAGAAACGTTATAAAGCAGGTGAAATAAAGAAATTCCAGCCAGGGATACTCATTCTAAGCTTTAAACACAACCTATCCACCTGGTTTCAAAAATGAGCAACTGTTGTTTTGTCACTGAGATGATACTTGTATCATCTTCCATTCTAATTAAATTAAAACCATTTATAGCAGATGAATGCTTGCTTTCATTCCATTTATCAATTTATAACAATTTAAGGACATGACCCCAAACCATGAATAAACTTATCACTAAAAAAAAATCCAATCAATTGATATACAATAAACTTCTGTTCATTTTATTTAAAAACCTGAAACAAAATATTTCAAGGGAAGCTTTACTGCACTTCTAAATGGATTCAGCTTAGAAAAGCCTGAAGGTTTAGGTTTTTTTAAAAAAAAAGTTGCTGAAGTGAGACATGGGCAGCAAAACAAGACAGAGCTTCACAGCTTCTTGCAGGGTTGCCTTGGTGATAAACACAAGGATCAAGAGAAGCTGAAATACATAAAGGGTTGTGTTGTGACTAAAATCCAATTTCCACATCCTCGATATTTTCTTCTCACACAAGTACAAAAAGGCACATATATATAAACTATCAGCCTATCCAACTTTCATCTTGGCAATGAAGTCCACAAGCAAACAAGAAAGGAAATTTCCAAGGAAATAGTTTTTACACATAAACAAGGGCTTCCGAAATTCAGTTCATATAACCATTTACCTTATGGGATGATCATGCATTCATGACATTCAGTGGAGAAGGAAATTTGAAGAATTAAGCTTATTAAGATAATGACCATATGGACAAGTCTAAAGAAGCCCAAAGTAGTGGAAACACCAAAATGAATTTATTATGGTTGCATGTGATTAGGCTGCTACATCTATCTATACCAAAGACAGTGCCTAACGTTTCATGATGCTCTAGCATGAACAGGAAACAGAAGCCAGGGGTATGGCTCTGCTGATGAAAGGTAGGGCTATGTAGAAAACAGCAGGCTTCATTTTCAATGGCCAGGATCAGTAACATCAACAGGGGCAGGAAACAGGTTTCCCTCCACCCAGTGGTGCTACTAAGTGTGCCTCTGGAATTTTTGCCATGTAAGTGAATAGGTATAGATACCATTAATTCTTATGGGAACAAGTTCTGCAGTTGGATGGTTGTGATGAGGACAAAAACTGATCATATCCCTGACTTAGGCTGACCTGGTCTTCAATGACAGTAATACTAGCTTGCCATAACAAAGCTTCCAGATGTTCAGTGTGGAAGACCTTGTAGCCTCCAAGCATTAGTTCTTTTGACAAAAAGTTGAACTTTAGGCTGCTAGGCAAAGGGTTAAACTTTATAGGAAGCAGAATGAGTCAGTGTCTATGATCATCAATATACTTAATTTGAATTAGTCCCATTCTAGCCAGTTGCCTTACTGTTCTTTTTAAAAAATCTTGATCATTTTCATCAAAGTTGTTAAGGTTCCTGCAGAAGCAAACTCACAGAATTCTATGTGCTTGAGGAAAGGAGTGGGAGTTCCATCTTTACAGTGCTTCTGTTATTCTCCCCTCTGTCTATCCATCCACACATTAAAAAGCTAACAACAAACTGCAAAAAATGTTTTCCCAAGCATTTATCTCCCACTATTTTTTTCAGTGATACTGAGAGCATGTGAAAGAGAAAAAAATGCCAACGTTCTACAGCAAAAGCAACAGATTGGCACCACGAAAACTATGCATTTCAGTGATGTGTAAGACCTGCTCAGTATATTAGTTATTTCATTGATGCAGATTCCCATGTCTTGATTTGAATTCATTTACTTTACTATTAATACATTATTTGAAAGTTTGGTTCAAGATTCTAAAAAGATATTTGCTAGCCATATTTGCAATGTGGGGTCAAAAACATTCTCACATCATGTGATGCCAAAGTGAAGAACAGCCATTCACATCAACATCCTCAAATGTCTTGAAGTCAGTTAATGTCCAACGACCATATAGTACATTTCTCCATATAACTGCCAATGATTTTATTGATGTTTTATTCCCTTCTGTGGTACCTTTTATTGGAGTCTTTGTTAATTGCTGGTCATTGACCGTGAAAAATAAACTACTACTACTACTACACCATATAACTACAACACTCCAGAATGTATGTGGATGTTTGTTTGTTAAGAAAAGTTTACTCTTAATGTGATATAATGGAAGCTAAAGCTAAAGTCTGTAAGTAACCGCACTGGTCCAGAGAAAAATTCTTAAAACAAAATACTTTTTTTATTTGGATTAAACATCACAAAACAGATTAGAAGCTTTTGAGTTCAGCAGAACTCTTCAGCAGGCAAGATGTTTAGGACAAAAAAGTGTGTTCAGGGAGATGAAGGTTCAGGGTACAATGGAAAAGCCTCCATCTGTAAAATCTAGTCTTAAGATAGAATCTGTGATGTGTCACAGAACTGAGTTAAATGGTGTTTGGTACAAACAAGTTTTAGGAAGTGCCAAAAGCTACTGAGACAAGAAAGCAGCATTAAATGGCCATATTCTCTAAGAATATGAAAACGGGTAGTAATTAGATGTCTCCCCCAGCACTAACCAGAACACAGTCCCGTAATGCAGAAAACAGAAAAAATAGTAGTCCTTACTGTCAAAGAATTTTCAGTGATGCATTTGTTAAAGAGTCAACAGAAGCCAAAATGGGTAACATGACCTGGTGGTTGGAGATAAAGTAATCCACATAAACAAAATCCCATCTGAAGATTATCTTCCCCACTTCCAGAATTTCTAACTTTTATTTCAAAAGTCAAGGATATATTCTGTTAATATGGCCCTGTTATCTTGAGGAGTCTTGCTATAAGCAGCCTAAAGTACTTGGAGTGAGGCCTGTCAAGTTGAATCAAACGGATTTCAGACTCTGTCTGAGTACTTTGCCATCATAAGCTGAAACTTTTTCTGAGATGACATTGACAGAGCATGTTGTTGACATTCCTTAAGGAATCCAATCGCAAGTAGTCATAAACAATTGAAACATATCACTTAATAATGAGAAGACTTTTGCTCAGTGATGCATCTTTTCCAAGTGGATTTTTTCAATAGAAGACCCTCTCTTTTCAGACAACCTCAGCTGTATTTAACTCCACAGGATACTGTGGTTTGTTGGGGAAGCATGGATTGCTGGACTTTTGTTCTCATTTTGAGTGATTATTTCAGTGCTTTCAGGAGATTTAGCTGAAGTAACCTCAAAGATGGCAAAATGGAATGAGATGCCATAGTAACAAGATATACTTTGTTGACACTGATTTAATTGAATCAAAGCATGCAAGATGATAAGCAGCTGCTGATTTGCTAAATCCATGGTGAGAGGCCTGAAGGATCCTGATGTATCAGGAGCTAATATTATATGCCACCAAGTTACACAAGGCTGTGGCCCATACATAAGGGAGACTCATAGAATCGTGTGTATGCATAACTATGATAAGGGGTGTCCTTCCTAATACCATTGCATAACAGGTATCTAGGGCTGCCAATCCCCCTGGGGGAGGGAATCCCCCACTCCCAGCCTCTGCCCGCCCCCACCACCACTCACCTGGCCGGTGGGGGGAAAGGCCCAGGGAACAGGTTGAAGAGACAAAAAAACTCCTGGGTGAGCACACAGTGGGAGTAATTCAGCTAGGTGTGACGATGTCACTTCCTCAAGTGACGTCGTTGCGCCTGGTGGTGGGCATGCTCCCAGGTTTCAAAGGAGCCCAAATAGCCCCCTGTGAAGTGCAGAAGCATGCCCACCGCTAGGTGCAATAACATCACTTCTGGAAGTGACATCATCATGCCTGCTGGGAGCACTCACAAGACCTGACAACCCTACAGGTACCTGAAGATACCAGAATTCACTGGTATATGCTGAGAGGGGCAAAACAAGGCCCTGGTGATAGCTAATACTAGCAACTCTGAAAAACAGGTATGTCCAATATGGTATAACTGTAACAGTTTCACAGACTCAAGCCAAGTGATACGGAGTGTCACAGAGGGCAACTGTCTGGGACAATACAGATATTTCTCTTTGAAAATGAGAACTAGTATTAAACAAAAAGTGTGGAAAAACTCTATCAGTGTCTCTGACACCTCATGGGAGGAGTGGGGTAGTACCCCAATCAAGGGAAAGGTAAACGTGGAGGAGACAGGCCCAGTCAGTTGGGGATCAACACGAACTGCTCTATGCCTATCCTGCTGTCTGGATCTGTGAACTTCTGACAGACAATTATATCAGCACTGAAAATTTAGAGAGCTTAACTTTAATTTAAAATGGGCAAAACGGCAGGCCAGAAGCTGAAATGCTGTAGATGCAATTCAATTGCTGCAGCATATAAGGGGGCTTTCTGAATAAATGTACAAGATGATTAGGCTGCATAGGTAATCATCAAATTTTAAAAAATGCATCACTCCTGCTTAGAGTTCAAACCAAGATAGGTACAACAGCTTGAGAGAGGATTCCAAAGTCAATAAGTTGCCAATCCTGAACTGAAACCAGGAGCTTGAAATCTACTGGGAATATGATCTGCTTAAAAGTTCACCACAGTGATCAGTGACATTGCTCAATTATATCAAAGCCATGAGAGTGAGGGTGCAGCAGACATTCTTCCCACTGACTCTGTATCAAAATAAAAAAAGCAGATATAAAGAGTGGTGGGACTTTTCTGTACTTGCTGCCTACAGCAACAGTTTGTCTGTCCAATATGACTCCTTATGGGGTTCCCTCTAAGAAAAACTCTCACATGAGGCAGAAACCACATGATCTATATGAAGCAGCAATTTAGCCGTCAATTATAGTCAAGACAGGAATCTTCTCAGATCCTGAATAAGATGACACTGATGCAGGTGAGATGAAGGGGCAGAAAAAATAGCCAAAAAAGTTGTTTGAATTTAGACAGGCATTTTGGCGCTAGTGTTGAAGCCCCTTGGGACTTCATCTGGGGATTTGCTGCTTGCTGAAGGAATTTATGTCTGCTTCCAATATATTTTGCTCACACATTTGTTCACAAAGTAAATATTACAAAGCTACTCTAAGTCTGCAATATTCCCTCACCCAAAGAAAACCAGGCCTAGTAGTGCTGCCCCTGGAACTTCTCGCTTCCTGAACGTGGGGAACACATAACAGGATTTACATTCTTACCAGTGGCTCCAATTCCCTTTGGTCGATCAAACTAAATTCGCTGATGAAGTAATAAAAGTGCTTGTAGCAGGTGTTGACGTGAGCTTCAGCACCCATACTGATAATGCTGTCAAAATGGTGGATGTAGACATGCACAAAGACTCTGAAGAGGCGTGTGAGGATCTTTGTACAGACCTGCTGGAAGTTCTTAGGGAAAGGAACACCTGCAAGACACAAGATGTGGGGAGAGAAGAATTTCAGGATACAAGCATAATGCATCAGAACTGGGCAGTAAATTCTTTTAGGAGCTTTATATTGCTTTAATGAACACAGCACCTATGCTCTGTTAACAAATTCTGGTTGTACAAACATCGTAGCCTAATCTGAAATGCATTACACAGCTAAGCCTTTTAAAGCAATACAGTGATGATTGGCTTAGTTTATTATTCTCATAACTCTACACAAGTAGCTTTTTTAAAAAAAGTAATCATATTCCCATATACAGAACTTAGAAGTTTTATTTTTCATTAACTAAATTTTTACTCATAGATTACAATTCTGGTCCATCCTCAGGTGCCAGAAGGGAAAACAAGAAAAGAGTCTCAGACTTGGGGTTTTTGAAGAATCTGCTGGCTGCCCTGCAGACCAAGAAGTATCAGTCCTTCCCACTGAAATACTGAAAAAGAGACCCTAAAAATTGCTTTTCTTCCTTATTTGTATCTGAAGCTAAGTATTTTCTTTCACAGCAAAACTACCACGGCTTTTCTGCTAACAGTAAAGTACCACCGCAAGTACCCAACTGAAAGCAATACTAATACAGGTTTTATGTTTGATCTTCTAAAATACTGATGGACCTTGAACCTGATTATTTTTGAAATCATTTTGTTGTGCATCTATTAATAGGCGGGCCCAGCCCTGGACAGCCCTGGTAAGACTGATCTCATCAGATCTCAGAAGCTAAGCAGGGTTGGCCTTGGTTAGTAGTTGGATGGGAGACCTCCAACGAAGACCAGAGTTGCAGAGGCAGGCAATGGCAAACCACCTCTATTAGTCTCTTGCCTTGAAAAACCCACCAGGGGGGGGTCACCATAAGTCAACTATGACTTGAGGGCACTCTCCACCACCACCACCATTAATAGGGAATATTCCATATTTACAATAGCCAAAGGGAAAAAAACACCTTTATCTTCTAGTGAATGGTAACTTCTAAAAATCTGTGTTTAGTTTTTCTCACTCTAAGTGAAAACATTTTATTTTCAGCATCCTTAAAAAGCTTTTCTGAGATTTTAAAACTCTTAATTTTTTTTAAATGGAGGTTAAAATATCCCATAAAAGACTGCACCTGGTGGAAGCAACATGCATGTACTCATTCATCTTCTATAGCTACATTACTCACAATGTTTGTAATACAACCAACTGGACAGCATCCAAGTCAATTGGTAGAGGATTTGGGCAGCCCAATCCTAAAGGATGGCCCGGCGCCTGTGCCTGTGCATCAATGTAAAAGCTGTGCTGCTTCGCCACTCCCTATGGACTTGAGCGGGAGAGCTATGCCAGTGCCCAAGCTTGGCAAGGTGAGGCACAGCTGCTGCTAATAGCACCCACCCACCATTCCCCTGACAACCCCACCAGCACCAGCCAATGGCTGCACCACTCCCCTGACAGGTGCACAAGGGGAAAGCAGCAGCAGAGCCAATGGACAGTGTTATGACCCTTTCTTTCTCTTGGGTAGATTTTGCCTTTAAGCTTTTTATTCTTCCCCTCTTGGTAGATTGCTGCCACCAGGAAATAAATTCCAGAATAACTTAAATTTTTCCTTTTAGTAATGTGCCCAAGGATCAGGCTTTTTTTTTTTTAATAAAATTTTTATTGGAATTAGAATAATATAACTTCACATTACAATCAATTCCCATTTCCCAATTTCTAACCCCCTCCCTTTCCCCCCTTTTCTTTTGACTTCCAACAGTTTTCCAACCCTTTGTCCCTTTTCTCTTACTCATTTTAAATTCATCTATCTAACAAACATATACTTTCCCTTTGATCTAAGCAATAATTCTTTAACTATTTTTTATTACTCTATACCTTATCTTGGAGTCCCTTCTTCCATATTAAACAAACAGTTTGTCGCTTTTTAACATAATTTCATAGTTTCCTGGTTTCAAATATTTCTATAAACCATATACCATATAACCCATACATTTATATAAGTCAACCAATTTAACTTATATTCCGTATATTACTTTGTAAAACTATCCTCAAAGGTTATCAATCAATTTGATCCATATATTTCTTCAGGTAGGCTCATTCAGTTTAACATGTTACACGTTTATACCAGAAACAATGTTAATTATTCGGTCCTTATAATTATTTTCTATCCATTTTCTATATATTTTTCTATATATAACACTCTAACAAAATAGCTGCTTAGACATTTACATTTCTCTCTCTACCCTCCGGTAATGTCACCCCCCTCTACATTTTGTCATATTTCAGTAGTTCTCAAACTGCCACAGTTCTCTTCCCACCTCCCATTTCTTCAACACATATTGCTTCAGCTTCTCCCAGTCTGTGTTGAACTGTCCTGGGTCCAGATTTCTCAGTTTTCTTGTCATTTTGTCCATTTCGGCCATATACAGCAATTTGTAAGTCCAATCCTCAATAGTTGGCACTTCTTGTATTTTCCATTTTTGCGCATACAAAAGTCTGGCCGCTGCTGTCATGTAAAATAACAGTGTTCTACATTGGGCTGGAATGTTCTCCATTCCCAGGTTCAGTAGCAGGAGTTCTGGGTTCTTATTAATTTGAAATTGTAGAATCTCACTTATTACTTTTATTATTTCTCCCCAGTACTGCCTGGCTACCTCACACGTCCACCACATATGATACAGAGAGCCCTCATGTTTTTTACATTTCCAGCATTTATTAGAAGTGTTCAGATTCCCTAGCGCAATCTTCTTTGGTGTCATGTACCAACGATAGATCATTTTGTAAATGTTCTCTTTAATATTAGTACACGTTGTAATCTTCATTGTGTTTTTCCACAAGTGTTCCCATGCCTCCATTGTTATTTCTTTATTAAAGTTTATGGCCCACTTCACCATTTGTACTTTAACTATTTCATCTTCAGTATACCATTTCAACAGTACTTGGTATACCTTGGAAATTTCCTTCTTATCCTCTTTTAAAAGTGTCTGCTCTAGTTCCGAATTCTCTGTTCTTATGCCTCCCTTTGCACAGTCCGAGTTGTAGAGATCACTGATCTGCCTATACTGGAACCAATCATAGTTGGGTGATAACTCGTCCTGTGTCTTTATTTTAAGTTTGAAAGATTCTATTTGGGTTATCTCCTTATATGTTAAACACTGTTGCTCAGTATAGACAGCTCTCGGATCTATTACTTCATACGGAACTACCCACATGGGGGTTCCTTCTTGTAGGAAGTCTCTATACTTCTTCCAGGTTGCATATAGGCTTTTCCGTATGTAATGATGTAGGAACATAGAGTTCACTTTTACTTTGTCGTACCATAGGTATGCATGCCATCCGAATATTTTTTTATATCCCTCTAGGGCCAATAATTTCTTATTCTTCAACGTCATCCAATCTTTCAGCCACACTAGGCAAATTGCGTCATAATAAAGTCTTAGATTGGGCAGTTGCATTCCGCCTCTTTGCTTTGCATCTTGTAAAACTTTCATTTTCACTCGAGGCTTCTTGCCTGCCCAAACAAAATCTGATATTTTCCTCTGCCATTTTTCAAACTGCTTAGAGTCTCGGATAATTGGTATTGTCTGTAACAAAAACATTACTCTTGGTAACACATTCATCTTAACTGCTGCAATCCTTCCCAACCATGACAAATTCAATCTATTCCATTTGATCAAATCTTGCTCAATCTGAGTCCATAATTTTTCATAGTTATTTTTGAATAGATCTATATTCTTTGCAGTCAGTTCAATTCCCAAATATTTCACCTTGGTTGTTACTTCACAGTCCGTTATTTCCATTAACAGCTGTTGTTTTTGCTTAGTCATATTTTTACATAATATCTTTGACTTCTTTTTGTTAATATAGAACCCTGCCAAATCTCCGAACTCTTTGATCTTCTCTATCACTTTTGGCATATTCTCCGTTGGATCTTCCACAATTAACATTATGTCGTCCGCAAATGCTCTAACTTTATAGGAAAAGTCCTTTATTTTTATTCCGCGGATTTCTTCATCTTGTCGTATTTGTATCATCAGTATCTCCAGTACCAAAATGAATAACAGCGGAGACAACGGGCAACCTTGTCTTGTTCCTTTACTTATAGTCAGTTTCTTAGTAGTGTCATCGTTCACCACAATTGCTGCATTCTGGTCTCTGTAAATTTCTTTAACTGCTCTTATGAATTTTTCTCCCATTTGTAGCTTTTCCATAGTGGCAAACATAAAGTCCAAGTTCAAATTGTCAAACGCTTTTTCTGCATCAACAAAGAAGAAACCAACCTCTTTGTCACAACGCTTATCATAATACTCAATAGCATTGATCACTGTCCTTAAATTGTCTCTAATTTGTCTGCCAGGTAAAAAACCTGCTTGTTCCTCCTCAATAATTTCCGAAAGCCACCCCTTCACTCTCTCTGCCAGTATCTTTGCAAAGATTTTATAATCATTGTTAAGTAAGGATATAGGCCTGTAGTTTTTCACATTAGTTAGATCTTGACCCTCTTTGGGGATCAGTGAAATGTTGGCTTCCTTCCAGGTATCTGGAATCCGCTGATCCTTTAATACTCCATTAATCACTTCTTTTAGGAATGGTACCAGTTCATTGGCCATTGTCTTATAAAATTTAGCTGTAAGTCCATCTGGCCCTGGTGCCTTTCCCAAATTTGTTGATTGTATTGCCATTTTTATTTCCTCATCCGTTACTTCATTGTTCAGTCTCTCTCTCCACGCTTCCGAGATTACTGGGAGCTTCATTTTCTCCAAATATGTCGCTATTGATTCTTTATTGACCTCTTTCTTATTATACAATTTAGCATAAAATTTATAGAAGGCTCTACTAATGGATGTCTGTTCCAAATACGTTTTGTTATCTTCACATATTTTGTTTATTATTTTCTTTTCCTTTCTCTTTTTCAATTGCCATGCCAAATATTTCCCAGGTTTGTTTGCACCTTCAAATCCTTTTTGATTCAGTCTTTTGAGATTCCACTCCAATTCTTTATTATTCATTGCTGTCAACTGTTCTTGTAATATTTTAATGTCCTGGTAAATTTTCTTTTTCCCTGGTCTCTTCTTTAACTGTATTTCTTTGGCTTTTATTTTTTCCATAATCTCCTGTCTCTTCTCCTCTTTCTTTTTTCTGGCTCTTCCATTTAAATCCATTAGTATGCCCCTAATTACCGCCTTGTAGGTATCCCAAACCTTGTTGGTTGGTACTTCTTTATTCATATTGTATTGTATGAAGAATTTTGTCTCTCTTCTCAGCATCTCCATATTCTCTCCCTCTTGAAGTAAGTCCTCATTTATTCTCCATCCTTTCCTTTTGCTCCTTCTCCCCAATTTCCACATAATTGGATTATGATCCGAGCCTACCATCGGCATTATTTCCACTTCCTTAGTCCATAACGCTAAGTCTTTTGAGGCCCAGATCATATCAATTCTCGATAGTGTAAAGTGTCTTGCGGAGTAGAACGTAAATTGTCTGCTTTTCGGGTTTTGTCTTCTCCATACATCTTCTAAGGTTTCCTGTTGTATCAGTTCAAAAAACAACTTTGGTAGCAATCCTCTTTTCTTTTGTGCAGTTGATGATTTTTTGTCTAAATCCAGATTTGTCACTCCATTGAAGTCTCCAGCAAGTATTATCTGATCATATGAAAGTTCATCTAATTGCTTCCTTAAGTCCTCAAAGAAGCTTTCTTTTGCTCCATTAGGTGCATAAATTCCAACTACCAGCACTCTCTTTAAATTCCATACACATTCCACTGCTATAAATCTGGCTTCCACATCTTTCATTACAAACTTTGGCTGCAGCTCCTCTTTAATATAAAGCACTACTCCTCTTTTTTTCTTATTGGAGGCCGCTGCAAAATCATTGCCCAATTTTTTTGATTTTAAATACTTTACATCTTGTTTTCGAATATGGGTCTCTTGCAAACAAACAATATCACATTTTTGTTTTAATAGCCAGTGAAAAATGCTTTTTCTCTTATTCGGTGAGTTAAGTCCATTTACGTTCCAAGATATAACTTTACACTCCATACTCATAATCTTGTTGCTGGTAAGTCCTTTTCATTGTCTCTTATAAATCGCTCCATCTCTCGTTCCGATCTGATGCGTCTTTTGGCCCCTCCAAATTCAAAGGACACTCCTTCTGGTAGTTCCCATCTGTACCTGATTTTCATGTCCTTCAAAATCTGAGTTAACGCCTTATATTTTTTCCGGTCCAATAACACCGATCTGGGTATTTCCTTCATAATGATAATCGTCTTGCCGTCAATCTCCAATGGATCTTAAAACTGTTTAGTCACAATCTTCTCTTTCATATTTCGGGTCGTAAATTGCACAATCACATCTCTTGGTAGTTTCCTCTGGGTCGCAATTCTTGAATTTACACGATATGCCACGTCCAGGATAGCCACGACTTCCTCCTCCTCCTTCCCCAGGTATTCAGCTAACACCTCCGTCATCTGTTCTTGCGCTGTTTTTCCTTCCACTTCTGGCAAACCGCGAAATCTTAGCTGCTTCTCCATGTGTTTGCTTTCCGCAACCGCCATTCTCCCCTTCATCAGCCTCATCTCTGTTTGTTGCGTGTCAGTTAAATTCTCCACCGCGCCTTCTACTGCTTTAACTCTCTGCTGTGTTCCTTGCAGTTCATTTTGCATTATTTCCATACCTTTCTTTACTTCTGACAGCTCACTTTTCACTGTCTGTTTAACCTCTTTAATCAGCTCCGGTTTAATGTCCTTAAGCTCTTTGATCACTTCTAAGAGTTTTTTATCTAGATTCTCTATTGCTGATTGCCACTCTTTTTTCGACATCGTGGGGCTTGCCTTGGCTCGCTCCCACGAGTCCGCCCTCTTCCTTAACTCCGTGGCGTGAAATTAAGCATCTTTTTATTTTTTAATTTAAATGTCCCAGTCTTTTTTGCAAAGAAAAAACTTTTAAAGAATCCAAAATGTCGGGCGTCTTTTCTCTATGGTTCTTCTATGGTTTTTGTAATTCAAAATGGCTTACTTCCTCTTCCGCTGAAGCCGCGGCTTTTCCCCTTTCAAAGATGGCGATTCCCTTCTTCCTGCCCTCCGGCAGGGGCCGCTTCTCTCCAGCAACTCTATTGTTATTACGTACTTCCTGTTTCCCGACTTCCCGCAGTAGCTCTCGCGATGGCAGAATTTTCTCACAGCTCCATAACCGCAAGTATTCAAAACAATAGTCCTAATTCTTTAATAACTTCTTTAAACTTAGTCTTTTTTCTATTTCGACTCTTGCCGAGTCTTCTCCCCGTTACAATTAGCCTGTTGCAGTTTTAAAATCAACTTTTAATCTTCTTTACTTTTAACAATCTGTCCCGTATCAGGAGATAGTGATCTTTACCTTCCCATTCACTTTCCGTGGGTTGTAATCACTGTTTCAGTCTTCGTTTCTCCTCCACTCCTCTTTCCCCTGTTGAAGCTTGGGTACGTAGGTCTTATGCCAACCGCATTGGCCCCGAAACTGCCGCAGAGATCTTTGCCGACCTGTCACAGGGTGGGACCTCAAGGGTCGTGAGGGGGCCCGTCGCGTAGAGCCCCCCCTCGCCCGAGATCAACGCGCCCTGAGGTCTTGAGCGTTCTTTGCCTGCTCTCCGCCTGAGAGCAGTCGGCCGCGGGCTATTTTGCCCCCGCCGGCCGGTTAAAACGGCAGTCCGGTCAGCTCCGCAGTTGGAGCTGCGTCAGACCTCCATAAATCCCAAACCGGAAGTCAAGGATCAGGCTTTTTCATGGTACTATGTGGTCCTGAGGATAGGAATGGGATATAGAAATAACTTTGGGATTTTAAAAAAACCCAAAATAAACTTATTTTTATAAGAAGCGTATCAGTTTCATATTATTCCTAAAACTTGATGGTTTCCAAATACTAGTTCTCAATTCTTAAAGTAACTTTACTTAAACCCAGTCACAGATCTTCTCTCAGGCTTCACACACAGTTTGCCTGCTTTTCCCTGACTGCATGTTCTTTCACAAACACACAGTTCAGGCTTTCACACAGGTTATATTTCTCTCAGACAACATACACAAGCTCAAACTCCATACAGCTTGCCTGCATTAAATATTTCTCTCAGAACTGCTTAAAAATACTCAGGCTGCACACAGCTTGCCTCTCTTGTCCTGACTCAGTATTTTTTCTCCATTCTCCCTCTAAAACTGCATTCATTCCGCCCATACTCTCAGTCATCAACCAATCATATCACGCACTCACCCCTCTCTTTCACCCCCCACTCTTCATCTATACCACACCAAGCATTTAAAGATACATACACGCATTTACTTAAAATCATTAAAGGCAGGTTGTGATCTTTGCTGCCCAGTGACACTTCCCCAAGTCAGGGAGCAGGCATCCCTGCTCGAGGGGGTGGGGGGCAGAGGTAACACTGAAGGTGCAGACAGGGCACCTACCCTCTCACCCATCCAATCCCCATTTCCAATGAAGGCCAGGCTGGTGGCTGCAGCTCCGCATACTTGCAAATCCCCCCTTCCCGCCACTGCGAGAAACAGAAAAGTGGGACTAGAAAAGCTGCAAAGAGTGAAGAGGGATCCAGCACCCAGGATCAGCCCCCCTATAGTCAAGAGGAGGCAGGTATGTAGAGGTGAGCGGGGGCAGGTGCCCATTGGAGACCGCCAGGGAGACTGGAAGGGCCATTGGATGTGACAGAAGCAACTGATGTCCCTTGACTTGCAGTGGCTCCATTACACATCACTGCATCGAAAAGATGTAAGGCGAATGCAGGGTGGACCTCATGAACCATGCTCCAGTCCCGGCATGACGCCCCCCTGGAATAGAATGATGGCTTGTGGGACCAGAGAACCACTCTGGAGGCCACCATACCACTTCCCAGCACAAGATTCCCAGAGTCCATCCCTGGCTCCACAAAGAGCAAACAGGAGAGGTGTATGGCCTTGCAGGAGAAGAACCCCCGAGATCCCAGAACGTCGCTCCATCTCCCCCACTCTGGCAACAACCGCACTCCCCGCAGCCAGAGGTCCTCTGTCTGGCTTATTACATGCCAGGAGAGCTGTTGGAGAATGGGAATCCTCTGGGACACCACCACCACCCCTGCCAGACACGCACAGGCTACACTCCAAGTCCCACCCTGCTGCATGCCATGAACCTAAGGGGAGAAGCTGGCCGGGGCTGAAGTCTTCAAGGTGCAACTGGACACCTGCTCTTTGGGCCTGCAGAGCCATGCAAAGGCATGGAGCCACCTTGAGCCTCGTTGGAGCCACCCCATCTGTCCCAGACCATATGCTTTGAAGTGTGGAATGGCAGTCCTTCAGGGAAGTGGAGGGGGCCTACTGACATCCAAAGGCAAGCAAACAGACTCGAGGGGGTTGGTGTTTAAAACAAATTTTATTGAGCTGCGAAAAGGGAAGAAGGTGTCTGGATATGTGTCTTCCCAATGTCGACAGGCTAAGACAGGAGCAAAGCCAGCCTGCGCAACTGTCAGAGCCACGGGATCCATTCCACGTCCTGCCCTCGCAGGAGTGAGGTTGAGATGCAGGCTGCTTGGAGAACCATTCTCTGGGCTGGACTTGAATAGCAGTCGGGGAAGATTATGGGGCGGGGGGCTGGAACAGCCATGCTCCTTGGCCTCCGTAATGGGTCGTGACCTGCCTGAAAGGAAAACAGACACATGTATGGCAAGCCCCAGCCCAGACTGCCACATTCTGGGAGAGTGTCCATAGGTGGGAGCAGTGGTGGCAGCTCCACTGTCACAGTTGCAGCCCGCAGGCAGATGAAGCACACCCCTCTGAGAAATCACTCCTCCTCTGCATCAGGATGGTCTGATCCTGTGAGGGAGGCGAGGGACTGTGCACCCACCACCAACAGACAGTTACAAAAACCCAGTCATCCTAACAAACAGCTACACTTCCTTCTCTGCCAGGGGGGTGCCCAGATGAGGAGGTCTGAACAGAACCCCCAAATGGGAAGCTGGTGCTCCCCCCCCCATGTCAAAGGCGGTTCCCTGCCTTCGTGACCGGCAGGGGCTGCCGCCGGCCCCCCACCGGCAAGCGTCACTTGCAGAGGCTGGTGTCTGGGAAGGTGAAGGAAGGGAGGCACCTGGTGCAAAGTTGGGGTGCCACTGCCCCAACTCCTTCTTAACTGTCAGTGCTCTCTCACTCCATCATGAGCAAGGACTCAGGTGTCAGATAACCTGGAAGGAAACTTGGGTGGTAGTTGTTACTCAGACATTCTGGACTTAGCTCTTCTTCACTTGAGTAAGTGCAAAGTACTCCTTGATTCCTCAAAGTCCCCCGCGAGTGCACTCGTGTTCTGCCACCATGAGCACCCCTCCCTCCTCGCTCTCTAAGTTCCCATAGCTCTAAATCTCTGCGGCAGTGGGCTACAAGATAGAGCCTCTGGCCACCTCCATACTTACCTGAGTACATGGGCACGCCGCCCGGAAGTTATATAGGGTGCCCTGTGGGCAGATTGGGCACACGGGGAGGCGGGCTCAGCCACCACAAGGGCGCACACAAATTGGTCCCAGTGGTAGTCGGTATCCTGTGTTCTGCCAAGCTGTTTGGGCAGGGCCGGGCATTGGACCAGTGAATGAGTTTTCCCCATAAAATGGACACCAATGGAATATGCCACCTTTTTCATGGCGCAACTTTCCACCACTGCAGTGGGCATACCTGGGCCTGGAGCTGACTAAGTTGCGGCCCGTCCCCTCATCCCACCACCAGTGCAGGGACTTATACTTCGCTCATGCCTCCATCCAGCTGCCTGTCCTGGCCACCGCCACCAGGCCACGGTGGGGGTGCACCACACCCAGCCAACAGCAGGGGAGGTTATGCCTGTGCAAGTGTGAGTTATGGCAGCGTACCCCTTAGTCTGCTCCCTAAGCACTTTCTTCCCCCCAACTCAGGATTGCACTGTTAGTCTATGAGCGACCTACCAATCTCTTATTTACACTTTAACTTTTTGGAGGATAACTTTGATTCACATTCCTGCTCTGTCACATCTTCCATTCTCTCTATTAGGGACAATGTTATATCTATTTAAAGTATTTATAAACCCACCTTTCTCTCAGGCTGCCTAGGACCTATGGCAGATAATAACAATATAAAACAATTTGAGAAAATAATAAACATTAAAAAACAGATATAAGAAGACATTTAAAAAGCTAAACTATTTTAAAACTAAACTAAAGTACCTTATGCCCCTACCAGCCAGGCATTCCCCTTCTGCCCAGACTCAGTCTGCCCCAAGCAACTCTTGTTTTGCATCCTCACTAGAAAAAACATGAAGGTAGAGGCTAGGGTTGCCAGTCCCTCACTGGGGGGGGGGGATCCCCCACTCCCACCCACTTACCTGGCTGGCGGAAGAAAAGGCAGGGAAATATGCCTCCCAGGGCATGCTCCTGGGCAGCACCGCACACTCCCACGCACCACAGTAGGCTAATTTTGGCCTGAATCAGCCTGCTGCAGACTGCAGGAGCACTCTAGGTCCCATTGTGCCACCCCAGCAGTGCTCTGGCACTCCGCAGTGGCCTGATTTGGGCCAAATTGAGCTGCTGCAGCACACAGGAGCACTCCAGGGCCCATTACACAGCCCCAAAAGCACTCCTGCACTCCGCAGCAGCTTGATTCAGCCCGCTGTGGAGCATGCAAGTGCTCCCAGGAGCAGCATGTGGACCGCATGATGACCTCACTTCCCGGAAGTGACATCATCACACAGGCCAGAAGCACGCACATGAGGGCAACACTGAGGTAAGTGTCATCTCTCCGACCTCCTGCCCGGAGGGTAAGGGGACCTGGCAATTCTAGTAGAAGCCCCTGTGATCTCTTCTAGAAAGCTGTCCCAGAGGCATAGGGCAGCTGCTAAAAAAGCCCAAGCACAGACCATGGCAACACATGCCTTAATCAACACAGTTACAGACTTTGCTGAGAAGATGACCCCCCCACACACACTATATGTTAGTATTGTTATGCAACTTTTGTCCACTCCTCCTGGTTCCCCACTGCCATTTATCCTCACAACAACCCTGTGAAGGAGGTTAATCTGAGAGATAGTGCCTGGACCATGGAGTGATGCTTGTTTCTCAGGGAGAGATTTGAACTGAGATCTCCCTAGTTCTAGTCTAATACTCAACAGACCTCACCAGTTAACTGACTTTTGATAGCTGTACAGCAGGCAGAAGTCAAGCAGGTACAGCTTTTCCTTGCATGGAGTTGTGTTGGTGGATGACCCAATGCCCCTCTAGTCTAGCATCCTGTTTCCAACACTGTCCAGTCAAAGACCGTGAGGAATTTCAACTTCCCCACAGAAAATACTGAAGGTTACAAAAACAAAGGTGGCCACATCAAGAGGAGTAGACTTGTGCCCAATTAAATTTTGGGAGGATACTCAAAGGAGATGGTTTGGCTCATTACAGTGTATAACAATACATGTACTGAGGTCAGGAAAAATAGTCTTCCATTCGAAATTAAATAATCCATATAACTGTATATGGTACCCCATACTACAATGCTAGCAAAACAGATGTCTCCTGATTAAATCAAGCAACTGTGCCAAGCTATAGGGATGGTCACATATTTCCCAGAGCCTGAGGAAATTTGGTATATATATGATCCTGCCTTGGAGCTGTATGTTCATATAGTGAAAATATTAAGCCGTCTGAGTCAAACCATTTATCCATCTATCCTCCTAAGAAGCAGCAATTCTCCAATGTCTCAGGCAAGCTCTCCAAGTTCTTCTAGCCCCAGTATCTCAGAACTTTGAACCTAGAGATGCCAGTTAATGAACTCAGTATTATTATCATGCCAAGCTCTGCCACTGAACTCTGCCTTTTCTTTCTTGGTAACTTCATGAATAAAGTCTATGATTAATTTCATAGGTTCAAAAATTTAATTCCCGTTTTGAGCACTGAGTTTTCATTTCATACAATGGATTTTTAAAAATATATCTGACAGTTCTGAATGTTTACTTATATACTACGGCAACAGAGGGAGCTATAGGATCTGCTTAGCAGCTGACAGGGTTGTACTCTAAGACAACTTGGGAGCAACAGGATTCCTGAGGGGGAGAGGAATGGGAGGGAAGAGAACTTCCTACTCTCAGAGATTTTTACAAGTTACTTGCATCAGGTAATGGAAAATCCAGGGTTCACGTCTCTGAAGGGGTCATCACGAGCATTTAACCACCATCCACAATGTACCAACAAAAAGAGAAACAGCCACCCAAAAAGAAAATGGCTCTTATTTTCGTTTTAGCTTCAAACAGGCTGAAGCTTGTTTCAGTTTCCAACTAATGAGCTCACTGACAGTTGACCTAAATACACATGCCAAATAAATCTCATTTTTGTATAAAATCCACATTAAATAAATATAGGAATCTTAGTAAGAAAATCTCGGGCTCCCCAATCCTTGAGGAGGATGGTATGGAAAGCATACAGGGAGAGGACTAAGGCATACGCTGGCATAACTTGCGCTTATGTGGGCGTAAACCCCTCTCCACCAGTGGCTGCCAGAGACACGGCTCTAGTGCCAGACTGCTGCCAGCGGACACATTGGGCAGCCAAACGGAGGCATAAAGGTGGCACAAGTCCCAGTGCCAGCGCTGGAGGGGGCAGGGCACAAGTTAGACAGCTTCCAAAGGAGCTCCAGGTCCGAGCAAGCCCCCTGAAGGGGCAGAAAGTTACGCCACGAAGAAAGGAGGCATAGCCCATAGGCATCCACTGAACAGGAGAACCTGTCCCCCTCACCCCGTGCCAGCCCAGCCCATGCAGCCCAGCCAAGCATAGGATAGCAACTACCAAAGGGTCCAATCAGTGTGCGCCCCCATGGTGGGTGAGCCTCCCCTCGCATGGCCAATCCGCTCACTAGGCACCCTACAAAACCTCCAGGCATGGCTCCCATGAATCCAGATAAGTAGGAAGGCAGCCGGAGGCTCCGTCTGTCAGCCCCTGCCAGGGGGACTTAGAGTGTGAAGGGGGTGAGGGTGCTCAGGGTGGCACACCACGAGTGCATAGGGGGGACTTGGCAGAACTCAGGGAGCTCTTTGCATTTGGTCAAGGGAAAAAGAGGTGATGTTTGAGTATCTCAATGAACAAACGTCACCCAAAGTCACTAGCTGGTTATCCCACCCTGGAGCTCCAGCTCGGAAAGAGTCAAGTGAGCATGGCAGGTACGAAGGAGCTGGGGCATCAGCCACCCCACCCCAGCCACTGGCATCGGCTGGCCCCTTCACCTGCACCCTCCCAGATGCCAGCCTCTGTAGGTAAGGCTAGCTAGGGAGGGGGAGGAGGCAGAGGCTGACAGCCATAGAGGCAGCTGGCCAGGCAACCGCACTAGACTCAAGAGGAGGAGCCTGAGTCAGACACCAAGTTGGCAAATCCTAATGGACCACCTCCCCCAGGGCTCCCCCAGCAGAGGAGGCAGGGGAGACAGGGGTGACAGGTTCCCCCTAACTCCCTGTTGTTTGCAGAGGCTTTGCTCCAATACTGACTTCCACTAGGGTTCAGACCATCCTGATGCAGGGCGCACTATCACCAGAGGGCCGAACATCGTTTGGAGGCAGCTGCCACCTGTGAAACAGGAAATGCTGATGCTGCTCTAAACAACCAACACCTGCCCAGAATGTGGCAGACCAGGCCGGGTCCCAGGCCAGAATGGGTTCATTGCCACATATGTCTCTCCTTCCCTTGCAGGCACATCACTACTAGTCAGAGAGGCCAAGGACCATGGCTTACACCGGACCTGCTGAACCCCAGCGACTGTTACTCAGGTCCCAGCTACACAGCAGCAGCCGTGTGGTGACCCATTTCCCAACCCCAACCCTTAGCAGGCACATTCTGGCCCATGAAACAGCCCCTCCTGAGACTTCCCATGGAAAATGACAAGACACATGTCCAGCCAGCCACATCACCTGTACCTGTTTAATAAATTGTGTTTTCAGAAACAGCTTGCATTCCATCTGTTTGCTTTCCTATTGTGGGCAGTGGTCCATTCCCCTTTGTTTCTCATCACGTCCTGGTGCCTGAAGTCCGGCTTTGGGCTTGGAAGGATGGGGTGACAGACAGTGGGGTGTTGAGTCCAGGCCAGGAACTCAACCCCCCACTACATCCAACCAGCAAGCAGGGGAGACAGCCCATGTTGAGGAGATGCACACATAAGGATTGGATGAGGAGACACCGCCAATGTGTCGGCCACAACGGGGGTTGGAGGCTGTGGATCGTCCTGGATGATGAGCTTGAAATGCTAGCTACCCCCTCCCTCAAGTACAGTTGCCCCTACGTCCCTTCAGTACAGCAGAGGGGAGGGGTGGCACAGGCAAACTGGGTGAGGGAACGCAGAAGTGCAACAGAATCATACTTCCAGCCCCAGAGTCAGATATCCCACTCTAGGGGCTGTCATCCCAGTAGAGGGGCATGGCCCACTGAGTATTCACTGAGGGCCCCGCTCACTTGCAGCCTCCAATGCAAGTGGTAATGAGGTTCAAAGGCTGCACCTCCTGTCACCAGCCAATAGGAGCCCCACCCGAGACCAATGGGCCACTCAGCCTCCCCCTTGGAATACACCAGGCATGACCTCAGTCCCTCTCTGATCTCGCCTCCAACCCACCGCCGCTGAGCAGCTCCCCCAGAATGGGGACAGTGGCGCTGGATCCACATACCTGCACATCAGGAGTTGTGCCAGAGAGTGGAGGGGCCAACAGAAGGAATGGAAAGAGGAAATAAAAAATGTGGGCACTCACCCCCGATAAAAGGTGTGGGCTCTCCAAGTTCACACTGGCATGCTCAGCACAGGTTCCATCAGAGCACGTAAGCTTATGGACATACCATGGGCCACCCCCCCCTCTCAATCCACCACCCATCAGGAAAAAGTTACACACCAGACAGATGCCACAGAAGAAAAAGCTGCTGGCCACCATGGCTTAACACACATGTATGGTGCAAGGGTATATATACAGCTGAGGATTCACCTCTCAGAGCAGCACAGGGCGTGAGCTGCCGTGAGGCCATAGGCCCTCAAGGCTCAGGAAACACTGACACCCCCACAGCATTTTCCCTTTTCCCAAGTGGCTGCAGGACTTGGGAAATGACAAGCCAGGCAGCTCAATGAGAAGGTTGCCCATGGGTTCCATGCCTGTCTAGGCCCCCACAGAGACCATGCTGGTACCCAAATGACACTGGCCATGGCACGATGACAGGACTGGTCCATGATGCCAGTGGTGTCGTGCTGTCAAGTACAGCCCCAGAGGCTACAAGGTGGGACACACAGTCCACACAGGGAGTGTCATCCCAGATCCAAAGCACTGCATTGACAGCAGTTATCCTGTGTCACTCCCTGACCCCTGTCAGACAAGTGTCTGAGAGCCACTGGCATACTCAAGGGCTGCCAGCCCACTCACAGGCCATCCATTGGGGACCAAAAGCAGCTTTGCCGTGTGGCCTCTGCCGCACCTGGTTGGCGCAATGGACAGGCGCCGTCATCCCCAACCGTGCCACCTCTGCCTGGCAACAGTGCTGGTAAAGGAGGTAGACAGTTCTGGCCATGGGGGCCAACCCATTGCATGAACAGGAGATCACCGGCCAGGTTCTTAGCCCATCCCAGTAGGCATGCTACCCAACCCCCCTGCAGAGGCAGAGTACAACCTCCTCAATGCGAAGGTCATGGTGCGTCCAGCAAGAAGTAAGTTATGGGGTCTTGGTATCCAGGCACACAGCCAAAAACCATCGGTGCCCTATGCCATCATATGTCGTCAGTGGGCCTTGGGGGCTGGGAGTCCCAAAATGGGACAATGGCCAGGGGACGCCCAGCCTTCGAGCCCTGGCTGGCCCCAGGAGGCATAAAAAGGTGGTGACCCCCCCCCTTACATGCGCCTCTCTAATCTCCTTCCACAGGGGACTAGGACAAGCAGTGGGGCTTGGTCCTGGACCTCTTCCACAAGGTGTTTGCGAGGGAGCGAGAGGCCCAGCTGCATGAGTACTGTTCCCTGCTTGTCCCAGAATGTTTGAAGCAGGGTGCCCATATGGGGGCCCACCCGGGAGGGGCCTCCACGATCTGGCAGGGGTCCACCACGTTGGCCACCTGGCCTGGTCAGTCTCCAAATGGTGTCTGGAGATCTCCAGGAAGATCAACCGATCCCCAGTTCAGCAAGAACTGCTCCCTTGGGGAAAGTGGAGGCATATGAAGATGACCACTATGGAAGCATTCATGGTGTTGCCACCCACCCTCTCCCGATCCCCCCTCCCCTAACCTACAACTTCAAACGCCTGTGCAATGTAGCCACCTGGAGCTGATAACACACAGGTCAATGGCCCCTGCAGCAGTGGGTGTTGGCATTCCAGAGGACGGGGGTTATATATGCCGGTAGTGGTGGCAGGCAGGAAGCTGGCCAGGAGAAGGGCGTGGCAGTGCTGGGGTCAGCTCCCTGGCATCCACAGTTAATGACCCCTGCTCTTCCTGTCTTCCCAGTTCCTCCACCTCAGATGCCCGAGGAGGATGAGGATGGGACCCTCATCCTGGTCCCTGCCTAGCCAGGAAGGTGTGACCTTGCAGGAGGTCAAGGACAACAGGGATGAGCCACCTGGGAAGAGGTGCTGCAGGGTCCTGAGGTGGTGTCCCAACATCCCGACCCATGTCCAGTTGCATCCTCCCATGGGTCATCAGCCAGGCCCTCCATTGCAAGAAGGTGGAGCTGCTGACAGGTCGCTATATTGTGGCAGATGATGCAAGTGGCCATGGGCTTCACCATGCTAAGCAGCTGCATCGCTCTGTGGCCACCAGTGTGGAGGAGGCAGGGGAAGTGGCACCACACAGACCAAGCTGAGCTGGCCAAATGCCCGCTAAATAACCATCCTAGTGCAGTTGTGAGTTTGGTTGTAGGCAGTGCAGTATAAGGGCTCATCTGCTGGGTATGGTCTGAGAAGATTGGGGCAGCACAGGATAGCAGTGGTCACCTGCAGATGACAGGGTGTTTGCACTGTCCCAATATAGGCTCCCAACCCTCCCCCCACTTACACAGTAGCCATTCTCGTCCCTTGGGCCAACGTGTCAGGAGCCGATGCAGGCCAAAGGCAGCAAATATCTGGGTATTGTATATGCTGCCTGGGAATTTTGTCTTTTCTCCACTCACTCATTCACATACATGGGTTCGGCGCATGGAGGGCGACAGCTGGCATGAGAAGTAGGCCACACGCATCGCACAGCACTTGCAGGCCAAGGTCACTGACAACCTCATGATGAACACGGAGGTTGAACAGGTGGCGGCACCACTAGACCTGGGAGAACTGTACCCCAACTGGGTGGAGGACGCATGCCTGTGTTGGGAATTGCTGGACTCAGCCATTGAGGAGGTGGAGTTTGGGCTCCTGGAGAATGAGGTCATGGAGGGGCCTGAGCGAAGTAAGCGAGGGGGTTCAAGGCAGTGGGCAGGATTACTTGAAGGAGCTGTCTCACGGGTCTAACCATGGGAATGGCATGCAAGAGGCCCACCCCCTCGCCGCCAGGTGCCCAAGGCAGGAGCGGCGACCTGCCAAAGTGGAGGCCTGACCCGGCATCTGGAGAGTACTGTGACCTCCCTTGTTGGCCCCTAAACACTCCAACCACAGGGGACATGGACATGTACTGGTGTCTGGCCCTCGACCAGATCCACAGGGTGATGGAGAAGGGGAGAGCGATACCATGGGAAGAGTATGGTTGGCCAACACAGGATGGTGTGTGGGCAGCTGGGTAGCGGGTGTACTGGCCCCTGCTGATGCCACTCGGCCTCTCGTCCAGGAAAGCCTAGTACAGGAGCCGGGGTCTGTGGCCAATGGTGTTTCCCATGGTGCCTTGAGGGGGCCTGAGGAAGCTGTTATGATGTAGGGCCAGTGCCTGGTTCGAGGGGAGGAAGCAGGTGGCTCATGCGGCAGGCTCAGTCCACCATGTCCATCTAAGGCCACATGGTGGCTTGTCTGCAATGGCCCTGATGTTTCCGCCAGAGGAGGACAGAAGCAACTTGGAGCACAGTTTCACAACCTGGTCGCTGAGGCCTGCAGAGGAGGCTGAGGATGTGAGACTGACCCCACTATGGAAGCAGCTTTGGCCGAACCCCGGCCCGGACCCTCAGGATGATGAGGATACCAGCCCCTAGTGGGCAGTTGGATCTACTGTCGGCCCAGCAGCGGTCTACTTGACCATGGATCCAGCTTCCATTGTGGCGTCTTTGACCCTAACACCTCTTCCAGTCCATCCTCCCCTTAGCTGCAGCCCCCGGCAATAAACTTCCCTAACTCTGGTCTGCATATATGGTTTTTCCTTAAGAGATGGGATCTGTGTGGGGGAAGGGCCAGGACCCCCCAGCGATGGGGGAGTTGGGCCACTGTGGAGGGTTGCAGCCCGAGGAATGCCGCAGGACTAGCATTCCAGGATTGGAGGGTTCAGGAGGATGCTACCACCGGCGGTCACATCACATGCACTCCTCCAGCCGGAGCACATACCTTACACCACTCGGCACATGCCGCACTCCATCCCACCAACTAGCAGGGCACCCTATGTAAGAATATTGTTGCCACACCACAGCCTCTGTCAGCCATCATGCCCCCTCCCGCTGCGCTCTAGGGTGGCAGGTGACTCAACCGTGAACAGAGGCACACTCCAGGGATGATAAATGGGGACTGGTGGAAGGAGTAGATGGCCCACGTATTCCAGGCACTGGGGACCAAAGGACCCTGTGGACCCCTGGATGTGGGAGAAGCGGTGGCAACTTTGCATCCTATGCGCCTGGAGATGCTGTATCCAGGACGAGATGAGGTGGCTGAAGCCATATGCCATTGCCTCGACACCATTTTGGAGGAGGTCGAGCTCTACCTCTTAGACGCAGAGGCCATGGCAGGCCCCAACCAATATGAGTGTAAAGGGGGGGCTCGGGATGATGCTCTTGCCCTCAGGCTGCAGACCACCTCTATGTACAATCACAGGCATTTCAGCAGCCTGGTGGCCAATCGGCAAGTGGCAGATGCCCACTTGCATGTGCGGTCTGCTCATGGGGCCAGCCCTAGTAGCTCTGCTTGGGTCCTGAGTTCCCCCTGTCCTTATAGGTGAGGCTCTGGAGCAGCGCTCTGCAGCTCTGCTGGAATTTCACCAGCGCATTGAGCTGGCCAGGGCGGCTTTCCAAGGTCAGGACCCCTTGTGTTCCACCTGAACTGGACGCCCCCTTGTGGCACACTGGGCACCATGGGCCACTCGCACTGTGTCAAGTTGCGTGTTCCCATCATCCAGACCCTGGTGGTGTGTCCTTGGACCTCAGTACCACCCTGAAATGGCTGCTGGGGTGGCTGGAGTGCCCTTGGGTAGTCTGTCTGGCCCCCCAAGGCATCACCACATTCATTCAACCCCCCCGCCAGCCAGAAGATCAGCCACATCTGACCTCACCTCTTCCCCCCAGGTCCTGATCATGGCAAGGAGTCCAATTAGGAGCTGCAGCTGGAGCCCATGGCCTGCATCCCCCATCTGCCAGTCAGGCCGGTCCCAGAGGCAGTGGTCCCCCTCATGGCTGACATCATCGCTGCACCAACAAACCACCCATCAGGCAGTGGGCATGAGGCCACCATGGAGCCTGGCTTCTGAAGCCTCCTCGGCCACCACCCCCAAGTCCTCCCACCCCAGAAGCACCGCAAACCCCTGAGTTATGCTTCTCCCCTTCCCTCCACTGCTGATAAAGCTGTTTCACCAGAGCCAACATGCTACCTTGCAATTTATTTGGGGGGGGGGGGAACTCATGGCCAAGATTGGGGGATGGTGCCACCGGATGTCCCAGCCCACGCCACTTCATGTCCTACAATTCAACAGGTGCTGCCAGGACTGTTTTGGGAAGCGCCTCACTACCCACTTTCCAGCCTTGCTAATTCCTGACAGCACGCCAATCCCATCCCTCATGCCCCCCCCTGAGTGCCCTTGGCAGCCCAGGTGGTCTCACCTCATACCACTCTGCCTGGGACAGACCGCGCTGCTGACACCACCTTGCGGCCCCTGGTACCAGACCCCCCAGCCCATGATGCTGCCTTGGCGACCATGTGTCAGCCTCATTGACAACTTGGGATCGTGAAACAAAAAGGGGGGGAGGGTAATCACTTCCTCACCAGAACCACATCAAGGAAAAAAGGAAGTGAACCAAGGCACAACCAAGAGTCTAAATTCAATTCTAATTGTGTATATTCACTGCAAAAGTAATTCAAAGTGAAATATTGGTGAAAAGTCCACAATC
Source organism: Eublepharis macularius (assembly GCF_028583425.1). Classification (NCBI taxonomy): domain Eukaryota; kingdom Metazoa; phylum Chordata; class Lepidosauria; order Squamata; family Eublepharidae; genus Eublepharis; species Eublepharis macularius. Next base: position 94,704,112 of record NC_072794.1, on the reverse strand, counting down.
AGTGTGATAATGATTTTCAAAGTCCAGCCGTATGGCAATAATTCTCCAGCATTGTTGAGTAGTAGCAAGCTTCACAGCTGTTGAGAATTGAGCCGTGAAGACATCCGTTGTAAATTAATAGCGTTGTCGAGGGAAGACAATGCTAAAGGAGGTAAGTGGCAACGAGCACGAGCCGGCAAATTTCCTCTTCGCTCGTTTCAGACCAACGTATCTTTCCTCAGGCCACAATATCTAAAATTAACAATTCACAATGACAATGCCAACATCACGCCAAGAGTAAAAAGCAAAATTACATGCCGTTCAGTTCTTACACATGAAGTCAAGCAATTCAATTCCTATCATACACCGAAGGTTCCATCGTTTTACAGGTAAGGTCCCGACCCCACCTAATCTCTTATATTGATTAACTAATTAATTAATTACAAGGCTAAGTATAAAGGGCCCGGAAGTATTAAAATCACAGGTCCAATTTAATTCTTATTGCACTTAACTTAGTCTAAGAATTCTTACAATATAATTTATTGTTCCATAAATAGCACCATAAATAATTGCATAAACAGTAAAATACATACAAATATATGAATTTCAATAAATAACTGGTAATAAATAATCTCCTTAAAATTACTATATATGATATTTGGGTCCTTGCATCCTCTACAACAAGGAGGGAGAGGGGGGGAAGGGACAATCCGGGGAGGAATAGAGAGGGAGAAGGAAGAAAGGACGTTGGGGGAGAGTCCATCAGATTCATAAAAAGGACGAGAAGTCGATATCATGATTAAGCCCATAGGGGATCATTGTATTCAATCTAAAGATCCACCTAATTTCAGCCTGTAGGAGAAACTTATGATGGTAGCCAGGTTTCTGTATGAACTCCAGAACTGAAAATTTAAAAGTTCTGTCTTTTGGATGTTGAAAATAAAAGTGTTGGTAAAGGGGTGCGTCCAGGTTGTGAGTTTTAATTCTAGAACAGTGCTCCTGGATACGTTGGCGAACCGGACGAGTAGTGCAGCCTATATAAAGAAGTCCACAATTTACAACGGATGTCTTCGCGGCTCAATTCTCAACAGCTGTGAAGCTTGCTACTACTCAACAATGCCGGAGAATTATTACCATATGGCTGGACTTTGAAAATCATTATCACACTGATTGTGGACTTTTCACCAATATTTCACTTTGGATTACTTTTGCAGTGAATATACACAATTATAATTGAATTTAGACTCTTGGTTGTGCCTTGGTTCACTTCCTTTTTTCCTTAACTTGGGATCGTGACCAGCCCACTGGCTCCGCTCTCCCTTGCCCCTCCCATGGCTGTCAGAGGGCCATGGCAACCATTGGCTAGAGGGGGCAGGACCGATGCTCACGCCCCACCCACGCCACTTCTCAGTGCTTCTGCATTGTTGCTCTACTGCCTCCACCACCCATTGTGAAACTCACTGCACAGGGGGCAGCCAAGCAGCACCACCACCGGGCCTCTGCAAGCCTGCCTCCATGGTCCGGACCCACAGGATTGTGCAGTTAGAGTAGGGAGATGTTGGATATGGAATTCCTTTTAAGCTATGAATAACTGGTGAATGGCTACAGGTGAAGCCCAGACGGCTTCGAACAGCCACTGTGGAAGATGTCAGGCCAAATATGTTTGGTATTTTTCACTGAACATAATATATTTCTGAAACCAGACTTGGGATTATTCAGTTAAGTGTATCATTGCTTCAGTAGGTTTTTATTGGACCAGCAGTATTCCTTTCTTAGACAAAGAGCTCTACAAACTGAGCTTACTTCATCAGGTATTATTGTTTCAGCAGCTTACATGCTACCAGTGATACTTATATTTATATTTGAAAATAAAATATTCTTTTAAAGACCGTTTGTAGCTTTTCATAAATTTTTGTGCTTTTTGTTAGAGGTCCTATATTTTTATATGGATATTGTTTTAAAATAAGTGGCTCAGCTTTATTTCATACAGGTTTTTAATCAACTTTCTGTAAGGTATTGGACTAGTGGGCTGTATCTTTAGCTTGTTGTGTTTATGTGTATGGTTATTCTTGCCTCCCACTAATATATGAGTGGAATCTTAAAAGAAACCTAAGCAATCAATTAGTACATCCCACTTAATGAAGTTATACAAGACAATGCATGACAGCGTCTGAGCCTCAACGTCTGAGTCTAGAGCTTAGTAGTTCTTTCTGCATTTTGCGAAAGTGACTACAGCAGTAGAGGAGAGCTACAAGGACCTTGGAAATGCAGGTCTGGATTTTCAGATTATGTCACCCAGAACACAAGAGTAGCTTCTCTTTTGACCTCATTCATATTCAGCATTTTGCATTAAACGCAGCAAGTGAGAATGTGTGTGAAAGCATGTGAAAGCACTGAACAGCTATTTTAATGCGCTGAGATGGCCTTGTCTGAAAGCATTCTGAAGCACATCCCCACCACCACAGGAAAATTCTAACCCATGATGCTTTCAGCCAATTTACCGTGTGCTGAAGCATCATGTGCATACACTACTATGCACAGATCTTGGATATTGTTAACGTTGCCAAGTTGCGGCCTTGTGGCCTGGTGCAATCAACATAAATATAGTGGCTGGTCTTCCTAACTAGGGATCTGCTTCTGGCCTCTTGCAGCTGAGAAGCATCCCTTCAAAGAAATACAAGTCAGCCATGTGCTCGTGTTGCTGCTAGAAAATGAATATGACTTCTGATATGCCATAGCTATTTCACACTTAGAATGTTTTCTAGAGGTATAGTAATATATAAGGTTTCCACCTGGATATTCCCTGTATACTTCTAAATTACCACTGAGACAGGGCAGCTGTGGATTCTTTGCCTGCATGTTCCTTATTTAGTTCTTTCATCTGCTCCCCTCCCTTGCCATCTCTATCCAGCAAGAAGACTCCAGGTTTTATATACCCAGTTCCAAACTGTATCTTACCTACATGTGTCTGACAAAATAGACTAACCCACAAAAGCTTACACTTGAAGAGTCTGTTAGTTTTTCCAGCTGTTAAAAGACTGCATTTTGAGTTTGCTGCAGCAGACTACAATGGCTACCCCACTGGAATCAATGAAAGATGAAATTGCTACAGAGCTCTCTAGTGTTAAGTTCTAATCTTGCTCAGCCATCAAATTCACTGGATTGTTTTATATCTCATACTAATCTCTCTCACTGAATGAAAATAAAATCAGATACAAATTGAAAAGTGCTACATCAATAATAATCTCTGCAAAAGACACTGCAGTTTCTATCAACTGCAACTGAGTGAATATGCACCACAAGCATGATTTATTCAAGATACAAAAATATAAGCAGGTGTTAGTCTAAAAATCCAATTGTGTCTTATACTGTCAAACAATAACCCAAACTGTCAACAGTAGGCTTGCAAGCAGGAACTGCCTTGCATGGTAGTCTGAAAGGGGATCACAACCTTCCTGTAGGCAGGAAGTGTGTTGGAAATCTGATAAGCAAGACATCCTCTTTGAGTGCAACACTATGACTATTCAAAAACCTTTGAAAACCCGCCAGTCACCCCCTTGTTGTGTCCTTAATACTAGGCAACAGAATGAGACAGTGTAATTTCAAACAGGAGCACAGTTTAATAATTCATGTCTTTTCTCTATGTGTACCAGTAGTGACAACAAACTTTCTTTCTCCCTGTTCTTGCCCTCGCTGAGAGCCAAGCTAGAAGTGACACCTGACACGAGTTGGACACATGTCAGTTTCCCTCAAGTTTTGATGGGAAGTCCTGGTCTTGCAGCTTGGCTCTCCATGTAAAAGCCCATTTAAGTGGGGTTTCAGTGCCCCACTCCTGCCCCCCCAAACCAGGGCCGCATTCCTTGTGCTGCTGATAGCCAGGGTGTGTGTGAGCACTTCCCCTTCCCTGCCGCTTGTCTGAGCATGCGTGCCTGGCTGTTCCAGGGCAGCGCGGCAGCCAGCCGGAGCGTTCACCCCTTGTTCCCACCTCCCCCCCCTGCACTGTGGCTCCAGGGAGGGAGGGGGGAGCAAGAGGCGAATGCTCCAGCCAACTGCCACACTGCCCTGGTTCAGGTGGGCAGGAGTGGGACGCTGAACCCCCTCCATACCCAGTGGAGGGGAAGGGGTTGCCCGGTGAGAGCCCACGCCTGTATTCCCCTCCCAACCACATGTTCTCCCTTTCATTCCAATTGGTCCACATTACAACAAAGCTCTAATGTGTTAGACTGACCACTCTGCAAACTTCAATTAAATGGGCTTTTACATGGAGAGCCAAGCTGCAAGACCAGGACACCTATACTTCCTATCAAAACTTGAGGGAAACTGACATGTGTTCAACTCCTGTCAGGTATCATTTGTAGCTTGGCTCTGAGTCCTGGAGTGTTCTAGTGCAGCCTAGAATACTGGCCCAGATTAAAAGAACAGAACTGTCAAAAACACCACACCTTGTGATCCCACTTGGAAAAAGTCATTGTACAAGTTGTCCAGCAGCTCTGGGTTCACTTGGATGGCCATCTGTTCTCAAGACATTTGCCATACTGGTGTTTGGCTAAATATCACAATTGTGTTTTTATTTTGATTAATTACTTCCATATAGAGATTGATGAGATGACATCATAGACTCTATTTACATTCAGTACCACTGATCATGAACTCGGAAAGGGAAGGAAAGGGATTAAGGCCATTGTATTAGAGACAGGCAATCATTAGGGTGGTATGAGAGAGCTTGTTGACTTGATATATACTTTCTGACTGTCATCTCTAGTCAAACAGGGTTAACAGCTTTTTTTAAAAACTTGCAAAAACCTGTGAGAAAAGATGATAATGGAAGAATTATTCACACCACTGGCAAGGGTACTTCCTTTCACTTTCTGAAAACATCATCTACAACCCTGTTTGTACAAGGAGCATGGCAATAAAATGGCACCATGCAGAGAACAGTTTTGAGACTCCTGGATACTGCTTTGCTCATAAATCCAACCTTATAAGTGAGAGGGTCTAAGCACAAAGACATTTCAGGAAAGCATTTTAAAAGTATTTATCTCCCCAAGACCAAATTTCTCTGATGTGTAAAAATAAAGAAAATTAATTGAATTTTCTTTAATATTAATCACTATAAACTAATTGTTCAAAAGGACAATAATTCATGGTAGAGGTGACATCATTTTAAAATTCTACTAGCTACAAGAATTGTTAACAGAACCGCCTGTTCCTATAAAAAGGTCTGGTGTAATGGTTAACAGTGGCGGGACTCTAATCTGGAGAACCACGTTTGATTCCCCACTCCTCTGCCTGAAGCCAGCTGGGTGACCTTCTAGGAGCTCTCTCAGCCCCACCCACCTCACAGGGTGATTGTTGTGGGGATAATAATAACATACTTTGAAAAGCGCTCTGAGTTAAGTTGTTCTGAAGGGTGGGTATATAAATCAAATGTTGTTTATTTTATTTATTTATGTCATTTATAGTCTGCCTTTCTCATTGAGACTCAAGGTGGATTACACAGTATGAGGTTAATACAATCAGTATCAAGTACCTTTCAATACAATACCATGAGGTAAACAGATACAAGTTTAAAAGACATAGCATTAGCAAGGATCCAAGACAGAGTAGAAAAAATACTGGAGCAAAACATAATCAATTCTAGGACTAACATTAGACAACATGGAGCGCTGGTTGTACACAGGAGTATGTATTTAAAGCAGCAGATAATATATAAGGCAAAAATAGTGATGAAGTCTATGATCCCCAACTCGTTAGTGAAGCATCTGAGACCCCATCCCTACAATACAGCCCTCCCATTTGAGTAAAAAGCCTTTTTGAATAGTTCAGTTTTGCATCATTTACAGAAAGCCAGGAGGGTGGGGGCTCTTGTGACTTCCTCAGGCAGGTCATTCCACAGGATAGGGGCCACTACAGAGAGAGCCCTTGTACAGGTTGCTGCTGACTTCACCTGTGTGCAACCTGGTACCTGCAGGAGACCCTGTTCAGATAAGCAAAGCTGCCGTGGAGGAACATAGGGAGGGAGGCGGTCCTGTAAGTATGCTGGACCAAAGCCATGAAGAACTTTGTATGTAATAACTACTTGAACTGAGCATGGTAAATGATGGGTAGCCAGTGGAGCGACTGTAGGATGGGAGTAATGTTCATGCTCCTGCTCGCTCCTGATAACAATCGAGCTGCAGCATTTTGCACTAACTGGAGCCTCCTAGTTAACTTAGATGGGAGGCCAGTGTATAGAGCATTACAATAGTCAAGCCTTGATGTTACCATAGCATGGATCCAAGTGGCTAGGTCAGCAGTGTCAAGATAAGAAACCATCTTCTAGGCTAGAGTGAGGTTGTAGAAAGCATTTTTTGCTGCTGCCTTAACTTCTTTATTGTTGTTGTTGTTGTTGTTGTTGTTGTTATTTGTGTTTTGATTTTTTTTTAGCGGCACTTAACTGGTATGGGAACAGCTGCAAATAGTTGCATCTCATTAATTATGAAAGCAGAAGAATAGGGGAATAACAGGTATTAAAATGATGGGCTGTGAAAACAATTATATCATGCTGGGTTAGAGCACTTATTCTGTTACAATAGGAGAACATTCTTCACTTACCCTGTTTAGAATATATCTGGCTTACCTTTCTTCTTACCTGACCCCCTTCCCCAGCAGCATTTCTGGAAAGCTACTGGTAACAACAAAGTAGCCAGGAAAAAAGTAGTCCATTCCCCCCATCCCCACCAATCCAAATTCCCTATTGCATTTTTAACAGCAAGAGAAACATTGGGAATTCCAAATACAGATCTCCCACAAAATGGATAGCATGTCTCCATGTCAAAGGAACTGTCTATCTGTCCCAGTGCCTTATTCCCAACAGTGCCCAGGTTGACACTGATGCAATCGTATTGGGTACGCACAAACAAAGCCAGCCTTTGGTTATAAGTTGCTCAGGAAAAGAATGTTTGTCCTAGTCATCATAGTTAATGATGCCAGTCATCTGCTAATATATCAATAATACGCCTTCTTTTATGGCTGCCTTTCTGCCTGCCTTAATGCATATGTTGCTCCTAAAAGTTTCAGCCACAACACCCACAGAGAAATCCAGAGACAATACTGAGTAGATTCCCTTGCTAGCAGAAGTCCCACTTAGATTCCCTCTGATTACATTTTTTTTCTTCCAGAAGACTAGAAACTGTGTTTTTTTAAATGAAAAGGAGTCAGTGAGAATCTAAGACTGAATTATCTGTGGAAGTCATCATTCTCTGCTTCAGAAGCCAACTCACAATGTTCAGCATAGTTGCAGTGATGCAGATACTCAGGTTTCCTATACACAATCATTTATTTCCCTCTTGCAATCTCATAGGCAGTATTGTGTTCATGCTGAACAATACCTTTCCCCTTGAATAGGCCCACAGAAACCGAGGCAATTATATATGTCTAAAGCATTTAGCAAAATCCATTTAATGGTGATCATGCATGCTGCCCAGCCTCTTGGGGCAGAAAAATGTACTGAACCAGCCCAGTAACTTATGAAAGAATGGAGAAACCAGTGTCTACCTACCTATTCTGGTAGGAAAAATGTCCTCATTGTTAATGAGAGTCTCAATCCAATCCATCAGCATGCTCATGTACTGTGGTGCTGGCAACTTGGTAGGCCTCTTAAATCTCTGGTCATCCTGCCATCGGTATTCATATTTGAGCCCACCTGACATGATGGGGCAACTCTTTTCAGTACAGACCTCTGACATGGTGCCATAAATAAGATTTATCCTGTTGAAGAAGTCCACAACATGCACAGCAATCCAGTCATTGATGTTCTCCCCTGGGGGCAACTGAACTACAGTTTTCAGATCCAGTCCCGATTTCAGTGAGGCTTGAGCTTTCTTGAATAGCTCAAAGCGCTGGGTGCCTGGTTCAAATTTCTTCCGGGGGCGAAATGTTTTGTCTTTGTTAAAAACTTGTTTAAGGCACAACGCCATGATGAGCGGGAACCAGCCAGGATGAAAAGAATAATTATTCTTTCCTAGGCAGAAATTAAGGAGAACTTCTGAAAGATAAAATAGACAAAGTTTTTTTAAATAACATATTTTGCAGTGCCACCTTATTAATGTGGACATTTGGTAGAAAGAACTGTCATCAGCTGTACTACGAA